>NC_082717.1:87801602-89001602 GCF_030144855.1 Hypanus sabinus | reverse complement strand
CTACAACCACCACAGAGGGGCCCCTACTCTGAGATGGGTTTGATAGCTACAAGTCTCACATACCAAGCACCTACCCTTGTCAGGAAAGATGTTATCATACAAGAGTAAGAAATACTCCACAGCAATTAAATCTTTAGGCTAGAATGGGACAATTTAAAATTTACTGTGCTGTGGATGTCTGTATTGTACAGTAATTGTTACATACATCAAGTATGTGTGTATATACTTGAGATGCATTCTACATTGACTTGGAGTTTCTAGCTAAGCAGGGAGGTGTGTTGTGTATTTAGTATTTCAGTAATATTTGAGTAAAATCATATAGTTATATGTAAAAATATATGAATGGCATATGTCATCATGCCAACATGTCATAAATGTGCATCTTGCTAAAAGTAAAACTAAAAATGTACACAATTTATTCCTGGCTCTGTATTTTAATTAGCCTTTATGTTTTGGAGCTACAAAGTGTAACATCTTAACCTCTCACTGCTTGGGTCTGTGGTTCCCACCTGCTTTAAAAGGGTGGCAATTGTACTGGTGTCCAAGAACAGCAGGTCCTTGTTTTTGGGAAGTTGCCTCAATGTCTATTGCCCAGTGGCACTCATATCTACCATACTGCAGTGCTTTGAGAGGTTTGTTATGCTAGAATTAACAACTTCCTTGTCAAAGTGTCACAAGGTGGGGACAAGGGTGCTGGGAGAGGACCCACATGCAGGACACAAACACGTCTTTCTTAAGTACAATAAAATAGCATTTATTACTGGCTACACAGAAGATCGGGAAATCGAGGACAAAGAGGAACACGAACCTCGGACTAGGGGACTAGGTACTTGGACAGCCGCGGACCTCGGACTTAGACCCTGGGACCGCCATGGCCCTTGGTCTTGGACCCTGGGACCTTGATTCACTGCCGCCAGACACTTGGATACCATGGATCGCTGCAGCCAGAAACGTGGACACCAATTCACAGGACAAGGAATCTTGAACCAGGACTCGGCCTCCAGATCAGGCATCGAGCCGGGACTCTTCTTCGGGGGTAGACATGGACAAGGGGCATGAACGTCGAGTCAGGACTCCGCCTTCAACTCAGGCACCGAGCTGGGACTCTTCGAGGGGTAGACACAGACAAGGGACATGAACGTTGAGCCAGAACTCCGCCTTCAACTCACCCCTGGCAGATTGACCTTGCCCAGACCCACTCTGGCGACGGAAGGCGAATTGCTGGCACTCCGATACGGGCTGGATCACTCTGGCTTGTTGTAGCGACTTGCGAAGGCTTCTTAACACTCTCGCCCCAGACGGCTAAAACCAGGGGCTTATAAGCTGCCGGTTCGGGTCGAGGGTAGATTACCTTGATTACCAAGCTCAAGGGACGCGTGAAACAATATTAAAAGGGAACAAGGCGTCAATGGTCCGGATCGCAACCTAACTAAATTTAAAGGGGAACCGATCCGGACCATGATACAAGGAGCTGGACCCACTGTAACTTGCCTACCACCGCAGCAGATTCTATCTCACTGGTGCTTTGGAACACCTAGACAACAGCAAAACATACATCAGGATGCTATTTGTTGATTACAGCTCAGTGTTCAACACCATCGTCCCTTCAGTACTAATCACCAAGTTTCAAAATCTGAATCTTGGTGCACCCTATTTAATTGGATTTTTCACTTCCCTATTCAATTAGATTTTCAATTTCCTTATCAGGGCACTGCAGTCTGTGAAGATCGGTAATGACATCTCCTCTCTATCTATCCTGGGCTAAACATATTGATATAATCACAGAGAAGGCACACCAGCAGCTCTGTTTTGTTAGGAGTTTGAGAAGTTTGGGTATGTCAACAAAGATTCTTGCAAATTTCTATAGATGTCAGTGGAGTGCATTCTAACTGGTTGCATCTCTGCCTGGAGGCTCCAACGCACAGCACCGAAAGAGGATGCCAGGGCGTCGCAGACTCAGCTAGTCCAACCCTCCCCACCACTGAAGGCATCTTCAACATGCAGTGCCTCAAAACAGTGATCCATCACTAATCTACAACATACTCCCCCTCGTAATTCCGTCTCTTTAAGCTATTTATTTATTTTGTCATTTATAGCAATTTTATATATTTTCACTGTATCGCTACCGCAAAACATCACATCTCCTGTTATTTAAATAAGAGATAATAAATCTGATTTTGAGATGAAAATTATTGGCTCGGGGTGGAACTTTAGAATTCATTCATGATAATGTCGTTATCACTGACACAAAATGAAATTTGTATATTTTTTAAAATCATAGAGAGAACATGATGTCAAGGTAAGGTATCAGCGTGACCAGGTGAACGGTGGCGAGTCTGGGAGGGAGAGCGGATGCTGACAGGCGACACTCACCCGGCATGTTAATTGATGGAAAATTTCCTGGAACATGGAATGAAAGCCCCTAAGTACCAGAGAGCCCGATCGAAGAAAATGAACCGAAGTGCAGTCCAGATTCAAACAACGTGGTTGAACCGGCCGACGCCGCTGTCTCTTTGGTAACCAGTGTCCTGCTTGACCCGGAACTTCATTGGGAAGAAACTTCTTCCGGGGGATCGGCTTGTGGTGCTGGGACTGCTGCAGAGGTGGTTGTTTTGGGGAATATTGTACAAATTGTTTTTGGTGTGTTGACGCCGTGCTTCATATTGGTGATTTCCTCAGGTCCCAAGGCTTGACCGAGCCAGAGGAGGAATTTTGGAACAAATTGGTCGGCGGCTGTGATGTGGAAGGTCATCAGCCAATTTACGCACTGCATGCTCCCATAAACAGAAATGGGGTGGTGACCGCACCAGTGTTAGTAACTAAATTCAGTGAGTCCAATCAGTCTGTGAAGGATGAATGACAGCATCCCCTTCTCTTTGAAGCAGAATTGAGGGATGTTCAGGCCCACTTGAGATGGCAGTGGAGGCAACGATTTAACGTTTCCCGTGGAGGAAACGCCTTCACTTTGAATGCTAGCCTGGACTTTGTGTCCAAATCTGTGAGCTGGGGATTTCCACAACTCAAAACCTTTGATGGAGCAGGAAAACTGCCACAGACCGAGTGTTGGTGAGGTGATGGGCGTGAGCTCCACTAGTTTTACATCTTTTTGTCTTGGTGTTGGTTGCTACCGAGCAGTTCATTTCCGTTTAATTTAAAATTACATCTGAATTGCTCTCTGTCAACTATTAAAGATAGTGTGCCCTGTGTATTGAAAAGTAACATGCAAATATTGGAACTCATAAGTTTAAAATTAAGAATTATGAAAATACTTCGTGTTTTTGATAGTCTAGTACCAGTTATTTATCTGTTGATTATATTTTGTGATTTTTCAAGGGACTTAATAATAGAATAAATATCAAATTAATTTGTTTTGGGCAGCCTAGTGCAATTTGAGTAAATGACTAACTGGGAAGAAAGGAGAAAGTGGTTGGATGGGTAACTTAAAAATGAATTTGAGGAATCATTTTTATCATTTTAAATGGTCATTTGAAGCAGTCCAGAGAGATGCCTGAAATGGCACTGATTCATTTAAAAGAAGTTTTTGAAGCTTAGACCTGCCAAGGAAGGTATAACAAGCTGGCCAAAGGAAGTGACTGGACCAATTAGAAACATAGAAAACCTACAGCACAATATGGGCCCTTCGGTCCACAAAGCTGTGCTGAACATGGCCTTACTTTACTACCTAGGCTTACCCATAGCTCTCTATTTTTCTAAGCTCCATGTATTCATCCAGGAGTCTCTTAAAAGACCCTATTGTTTGTTTCCGCCTCCACCACTGTCACTGGTAGCCCATTCCACGCACTCGCCACTCTCTGCATTTAAAAAAAAAACTTAGCCCTGACATCTTCTGTGTACCTACTTCCAAGTGCATTAAAACTATGCCCTCTTGTGTTAGCCATTCCAGCCCTGGGTAAAAAGCCTCTGACTATCCACACAATCAATGCCTCTCATTATCTTGAACACCTCCATCAGGTCACCTCTCATCCTCCATCACTGCAAGGTCTAAAGGCCGAGTTCACTCAACCTATTCTCATAAGGCATGCTCCCCAATCCAGGCAACATCCTTGTAAATATCCTCTGCACCCTTTCTATGTTTTCCATGTTCTTCCTGTAGTGAGGCGACCAGAATTGAGCACAGTACTCCAAGTGCAGACAAACCAGGGTCCTATATAGCTGCAACATTACCTCTCGGCTCTTAAATTCAATCCCACGATTGATGAAGGCCAATGCACCATATGCTGCCTTAACCACAGAGTCAACCTGCATAGCAGCTTTGAGTATCTTATGGACTTGGACCCCAAGATCCTTCTGATCCTCCACACTACAAGAGTCTTGCCATCAATGCTATATTCTGCCATCATTTCTGACCTACCAAAATGAACCACCTCACACTTATCTGGGTTGAACACCCTCAACCTTTGTGTCGTCAGCAAATTTACTAACCCATCCCTCCACTTCCTCATCCAGGTCATTTATAAAAATCACAAAGAGTAATTGTGTCAGCTGTGGCTCAGTTGATACCACTGCGATCTGACTGAGAGTTTGATCTTTGCAGTTCCTGTCCACTATCGAGAGCCAGCTTTCATCTCCAGATGACACATTCAGCTGAGATCCTTGCTGTAATTTAGGTTGATCCAAAACCATACTGAACAGCACAAGCAACAGTAGCAATGACAACAGAACTAACTAAGACAACAACATCAAAACAAGCCCTTTCCCACTCACTTATTTCCAGACACATGTGCATGCATGTGCACATACACAGGCCTCCAACCCCAGGACAGGGTGCCTCTGGGCCTCCAGGCCTTGGCCCTGGATTCTCTGACCTCGGGCATCTGACCTCCAGTAGCTGGTCCAGACTCTCAGATTCCACCTTCAACCCCAGACTTTGGTTTTCAATCTTTCCAGCTTTTTGCCTCTGGACTCACTGAACTCTGGACTTCAACCTCTGACTCTGCCGATCTTTTGGGCCTTGACCCCAGGACTGGTCGATAATATGTTTGACCTTTGGGCCTTGACCTCCATACTCTCCAATCATAGGTTTGGCCTCGACCAACCCGACCTCTGGGATCAGTAACCTTGACCACGGAGTGCTTTGCGTCTCAACTTCACACAGACCTCTGACCCCAGTGGCCTTGCGTAAAATTGTTGCTGAATGTTGGGGGCATGCTATGTTGGCACTGGAATGTGTGGTGGAACTTGCCTGCTGACCCCAGCACATCCTTGGATGTGTTGGTTGATGATGCAAATGACATATTTCACCGTCAGTGTTAAATAAGTCTGAAGATCCTCTGCTTTGAACTGCAGGGTTGTTCTCAATGTTTATCTATCAATCAACATTGCTACATTTGTACATTATATGCCATGTTGTATGATGTAAGTGATCATGGTCTTTCCAGGATCACCTATGTCCTATTCTTGGCAAATTTTTCTACAGATGCATTTTGCCATTGTGTGCTGTGTCTTTACAAGACAGAAGACTCCCAGCTATTATGAATACTATTCAGAGACTGTCTGCCTGGCATCAGTGGTCGCATTATTGGGACTTGTGATGTGCACCAGCTGCACATACGACCATCCACCATCTGCTCTCATGGTAACCCTGATCGGGGCGGTGGGGGGGGCCTAAGCAAGTGCTACCCCTTACCCAAAGGTGACCTGCAGGCTAGCGGAGGAAAGGAATGCCTTGCACCTTCTTCAGTACCGCATTTCCACTGAACCTGGTGAATTTCAAGGAAGTGGGGAAATGTTGCCAAAACATCAGATTTTTGCTTCATTATGCTGAGATTGCATTGCCATATTCCAGGGTCCATCGTTTGCCAGTTTGCTGCTGTATTTCCTGCATCCACTGAGTTCAGTTCAAAAGTGTGGTGGAGCATCATGGAAAGGAAATGAAAGAAACTATAGATATACACAAGCCTTTCTGTGTAGCTTCACAATACTGGGCTTTTGTTCATCTCATTAGTTGATGGAGATTGATTGTTGTTACTCAATTAATCCATTAACACTCACCTACAAGGAGCCAGTGAGATGGACCATGGTCTTCAGTTGTCTATCAAATTCCTGTCTTCTCATGTAAAACTTCTATCATTAATAAATGTAAATCATAACAAGATATAAGTATGCTACTAAACATAAATTATTTACATTAATTTAATTTACTATGTTATTTTGAGGGACAAATCATTTCACACACCAGTATGTTTCTTGACTAATTCTATTGATTTTGTATCCAAAAAATGTGGCTAGATCTGTAAGTGTTTGCTGAAAGGTCTAAGTTTGCATTTTCATTGCAATTAATGATACTAATTAAGATCATGATTATTACTGATTTCTTTGCCTTTGATTTTCCCCGACAGACTGAGAAGTATATTAAATAAAATAAGCCACTTTGAAATTGAGCCAGCACAGAGAGAAATGAAATAATCTGAACACGAGCTGCCTTGAAAAGTTTACAGATCAATTGTGAGTGATTGCTATATTTTGTAATAAAATATGGGCAGGTGGAGCTAGAGGGTATGTTTTGAAATATGGTCTCAGTTTTGAAGAAGCACAAAAGAGTATACTGTGTTATTTTGAGGGACAGATATTGTTCTGGATACTGGACAGAACTTGCTTGTAAATAATTACAAATGTCTAGGCTTGCTGGTTATATTGAAATCTTCCATAAAGTAACTAGTGATTCATCTTTTCAACAGTGATAGCAGAAAATGAACTTTGGAAGGAGGCCAAACAGAGGGGGAGGAGGATTCAGCAAACCCCGCAGAGGCTCAGGAGCAGGAAGCAGAAAAGGCTCAGGCAAAGCCTGGGATGATGGGGAAGATTTCAGTTTTAACCAAAAACCAGCTCGCCCGACCAAGCCTCGCGGCCGGGGCAGAGGTGGAGTGAGAGGTAGGGGTAGAGCTTGGTCTGGAGGCAAAGCTAGTATCCCAAGTCGAAAATACCCCGAAGAAGAGGTGAAGGAACGTGGAGAATTCAACTTATTTGGTAATCTGGTCAAGTCAGAAAGGTAAGCGTTGAAGTTGTCTTTGATTCCCTGCAGTTGTCCTGATGACATTGTTTGTGAAAGTGGCAATATTATGTCTTTACACACACCCAAAGTGTGTAAAGTGGGGCAGATTTATAAACCCTCTGAGATGTTTCTGCTCCCTCTTCCCCAAAACATTGGGATCCTAGTTTGACTGCAGTTTTAGTAGCCCTCCAAAGTTAAACACAATCAGAATTACCTCTTCTAGGGAACAGGCCAACTTGGTTTTATCAGCAGGCTGGGCTTTTATCATTTGAAAGACCTGGTGACCATGATTGAATTGTGTTTTCCTCCTTTAGTTCAAGTTCAATTTTATTGTCATTTAACCAGACACATGTATACAGCTAAATGAAACAATGTTCCTCTGGGGCCAAGGTGCAAAACACAGAACATACAGTCACACACAGCACATATAGTTACAATTCAGCACATACAGTCATATAACCATATAACCATATAACAATCACAGCACAGAAACAGGCCATCTCGGCCTCCTAGTCCGTGCCGATCTCACCTAGTCCCACCTACCCGCACTTAGCCCATAACCCTCCACTCCTTTTCTGTCCGTATACCTATCCAATTTTACCTTAAATGACACAACTGAACTGGCCTCTACTACTTCTACAGGAAGCTCATTCCACACAGCTATCACTCTCTGAGTAAAGAAATACCCCCTCATGTTTCCCTTAAACTTCTGCCCCCTAACTCTCAAATCATGTCCTCTCATTTGAATCTCCTCTACTCTCAATGGAAACAGCCTATTCATGTCAACTCTATCTATCCCTCTCAAAATTTTAAATACCTCGATCAAATCCCCCCTCAACCTTCTACGCTCCAATGAATAGAGACCTAACTTGTTCAACCTTTCTCTGTAACTTAAGTGCTGAAACCCAGGTAACATCCTAGTAAATCGTCTCTGCACTCTCTCTAATTTATTGACATCTTTCCTATAATTCGGTGACCAGAACTGCACACAATATTCTAAATTTGGCCTTACCAATGCCTTGTACAATTTTAACATTACATCCCAACTTCTGTACTCAATGCTTTGATTTATAAAGGCCAGCGTTCCAAAAGCCTTCTTCACCACCCTATCTACATGAGACTCCATCTTCAGGGAACTATGCACTGTTATTCCTAGATCTCTCTGTTCCTCTGCATTCCTCAATGCCCTACCATTTACCCTGTATGTTCTATTTGGATTATTCCTGCCAAAATGTAGAACCTCACACTTCTCAGCATTAAACTCCATCTGCCAACGTTTAGCCCATTCTTCTAACTGGCATAAATCTCCCTGCAAGCTTTGAAAACCCACCTCATTATCCACAACACCTCCTACCTTAGTATCATCTGCATACTTACTAATCCAATTTACCACTCCATCATCCAGATCATTTATGTATATTACAAACAACATTGGGCCCAAAACAGATCCCCGAGGCACCCTGCTAGTCACCGGCCTCCATCCCGATAAACAATTATCCACCACTACTCTCTGGCATCTTCCATCTAGCCACTGTTGAATCCATTTTATTACTCCAACATTAATACCTAATGACTGAACCTTCTTAACTAACCTTCCATGTGGAACTTTGTCAAAGGCTTTGCTGAAGTCCATATAGACTACATCCACTGCCTTACCCTCATCAACATTCCTCGTAACTTATTCAAAAAATTCAATAAGGTTTGTCAAACATGACCTTCCACACACAAATCCATGCTGGCTACTCCTAATCAGATCCTGTCTATCCAGATAATTATTAATACTATCTCTAAGAATACTTTCCATTAATTTACCCACCACTGATGTCAAACTGACAGGTCTATAATTGCTAGGCTTACTTCTAGAACCCTTTTTAAACAATGGAACTACATGAGCAATACGCCAATCCTCCGGCACAATCCCCGTTTCTAATGACATCTTAAAGATCTCCTTCAGAGCTCCTGCTATCTCTACACAAACTTCCCTCAAGGTCCTGGGGAATATCCTGTCAGAACCCGGAGATTTATCCACTTTTAAATTTTTTAAAAGCGCCAGTACTTCCACCTCTTTAATTGTCATAGGTTCCATAACTTCCTTACTTGTTTCCCACACCTTACACAATTCAATATCCTTCTTAGTGAATACCAAAGAGAAGAAATCGTTCAAAATCTCTCCCATCTCCCTCTGCTCCACACATAGCTGACCACTCTGATTCTCTAAGAGGCCAATTTTATCCCTCACTATCCTCTTGCTTTTAATATAACTGTAGAAACCTTTCGGATTTACTTTCACCTTATTTGCCAAACCAACCTCGTATCTTCTTTTAGCTTTTCTAATCTCTTTCTTAAGATTCCTTTCACATTCTTTATATTCCTCGAGCAATTCCTTTACTCCATGCTGCCTATATCTATTGTAGACATCCCTCTTTTTCCGAATCAAATTTCTAATATCCCTTGAAAACCATGGTGCTTTCAAACCTTTAACCTTTCCTTTCTACCTAACAGGAACATAAAGATTCTGTACCCTCATAATTTCACCCTTAAATGACCTCCATTTCTCTATTACATCCTTCCCATAAAACAACTTGACCCAATCCACTCTCTCTAAATCCCTTCGCATCTCCTCAAAGTTAGCCTTTCTCCAATCAAAAATCTCAACTCTAGGTCCTGTCCTGTCCTTCTCCATAATTATATTGAAGCTAATGCTATTGTGATCACTGGACCCGAAGTGCTCCCCAACACATACATCTGTCAGTTGACCTATCGCATTCCCTAACAGGAGATCCAACACTGCCCCATCTCTAGTCGGTACTTCTATGTATTGTTGCAAAAAACTATCCTGCACACATTTCACAAACTCTAAACCATCCAGCCCTTTTACAGAATGAGCTTCCCAGTCTACGTGTGGAAAATTAATATCTCCCACAATCACCACCTTGTGTTTACTACAAATATCTGCTATCTCCTTACACATTTGCTCTTCCAACTCACGCTCCCCATTAGGTGGCCTATAATACACTCCTATCAGTGTTACTACACCTTTCCCATTCCTCAACTCCACCCAAATAGCCTCCCTAGAGGAGCTCTCTAATCTATCCTTCCAAAGCACCGCCGTAAGATTTTCTCGGACAAGCAATGCAACACCTCCTCCTCTGGCCCCTCCTACTCTATCACACCTGAAGCAACTAAATCCAGGAATATTTAGTTGCCAATCACACCCTTCCTGCAACCATGTTTCACTAATAGCTACAACATCATAATTCCAGGTATCAATCCACGCTTTAAGCTCATCCACCTTTCTTACAATGCTCCTAGCATTAAAATAGATACATTTAAGATACTCTCCACCTCCTCGTCTCTTTTCATCCTTAACAATGCATTCAAATTTATTATCCTTTTCTTTCTTCTCCCCTACATCTTCGGGCTGAGCGCATCCCTTCTCCATTACCTGCCTTTCCTCTCTCGCACACTGTCTCTTTACTTGCTCTACTGGTGAACTAACCTCCTCTCCCATAGTTTCCTCAAATCGATTCCTGCCCCCCCCCCCATTTTACTAGTTTAAAGTCTGCCCTGTAGCCCTAGCAAACCTCCCCGCTAGGATATTGGTCCCCCCAGGATTCAAGTGTAACCCGTCCTTCTTGAACAGGTCACGCCTGCCCCAGAAGAGGTCCCAATGATCCAGAAACTTGAATCCCTGCCCCCTGTTCCAATCCCACAGCCACGCATTCATCCTCCACCTAATTCCATTTCTACTCTCACTGTCGCGTGGCACAGGCAGTAATCCCGAGATTACTACCTTTGCGGTCCTTCTTCTTAACTGCCTTCCTAACTCCCTATACTCTCGTTTCAGGACCTCTTCCCCTTTCCTACCTATGTCATTGGTACCTACATGTACCACGACCTCTGGCTCCTCACCCTCCCACTTCAGGATATCTTGGACGCGATCAGAAACGTCCCGAACCCTGGCACCAGGGAGGCAAATTACCATCCAGGACTCCCGATCACCTCCACAGAACCGCCTGTCTGAACCCCTGACTATCGAGTCCCCTATTACTATGGTCCTCTTTCTTCTATCCCTGCCCTTCTGAGCTTCAGGGCCGTCCTCTGTGCCGGAGACCTGGCCACTGTCACTTCCTCCAGGAAGGCTGTCCCCCCCCAAGCAGTACTCAAACATGAGTACTTATTGTCAAGGGGTACAGCCGCTGGGGTACTCTCTAGTACCTGCCTCTTCCCCTTCCTGACCGTGACCCACATATCTGCCTCCTGTGGCCCCGGAGTGACCACCTGCCTGTAACTCCTCTCTATCACCTCCTCACTCTCCCTGACCAGGCGAAGGTCATCGAGCTGCAGCTCCAGTTCCCTAACTCGGTCCTTCAGGAGCTGCAGTTCGGCACACCTGGTGCAGATGTGGACGTCCGGGAGGCTCGGAGACTCCAGGATCTCCCACATCCGACACCGAGAACATCAAGCTGCCCTCACACTCATACTTCCCGAATAACTGAAAACAACAAGAACTAAAAGATAAGCCTACTGTGCCCTCTTCCGCCTAAGCCCCCTGAGCCCAAGCCCTACACTCTGCTCCCGGCGCACTCCGCTGCCCGCAATGAAGCTGCCCGCTTCTTAAGGCTGCGTTCTTTTTATATCTTCCCTCCTTCCCAGGCCTCCTTCACATGCCTGCGCAGTCCCGCCTCTCAGAACTCCGATCTGAGACGCAATTGGACAATTTGAAAATGGCCGCCGCCGCACTTCCTCTCAAAGCCTCGCTGTCCTCTTCCAAAAGAGAACTACCTCACTCAGTCTCCTCCTTTCTATATCTTCCCGCCTTCCCAGGCCTCCTTCACGCGCCTGCGCAGTCCCGCCTCTCAGAACTCAGTCACAAAGTAAAATCAGCACAAGTCCCTGAGTGGCACGGCCTGAAGATTGACAGGTTGACATAAAGTGCAAGTTGTTGTGAAATAGTTCTTTAGGGATAAAACTTCCTTAAATGAAGTAATTTTTAGAAGTATAGTCACTATAGTATTGTTTTTAGTAAGTGTTTTTTGTATGACTAGAGCTAGATGGGAATGAAATGCTGCATTGTTCAAGATAGACAGGTAGCATTTCTCACACAAAGTGCTGGTGGAGCTCAGCTGGCCAGGCAGCATCTATGGAGTCGATGTTTCGGATCCAAACTCTTCACCTGCAGAATCTCTTGTGCTTACGGGTAGCATTTTTAGTGCCTTGTCATGTGCATCAGATGTAATCTTGATTTGGAAATACTTTCCTGTCCATTGACTGAACAGATAGCCTTGGATTAGAGAATGGTCTCCACCTCCATTGCAATGGATTCCTGGTGCCTTGATTTTCATTCCATTTCCTTTGAGGAAAATAAGCTTGAGCTCTTAATAAAATAGGCATTCATTTTGCACTTTCTGTGCTAATGTTGTGGAGCACTTTCTCTTACACAACATCTACCCTCCTCTCTGCCATTCTTGGGCACTGTAATATATAGCAAAAATGGAATTGATGCATTATTATAACCTATTGCAATTAGGGACTGTTATCTTTCTCAAGCAGTGTTACCCTAAGCACCCTTTCAGATTTGCATGTACATGTTTGTTTTTGAAAACAATTCACTCCTATATAGATTTTGAACTGATGCCTCCAAAGGGAAGTTATATATGCTGCATTTCAGCAATTCTTGTATCTTTTTTTTTCCTGCAGGTCAAAACAGGATAGCCAAAGAGAAAACATGTTGAAAGCCAAATCCCAGCCTCGCTTACCTTTGCAGACAATAAACATGACTGCTGAAAACCAAAAGAAAGTTAAGCAGCTTCTCCAAGAACTACAGGTTCAAGAAAAGGAGGCTGCCGATGAGTAAGCTCTCTGTATATTTTGTCCTTCTGTCCTTTTTTGTATTGCTGCCATAAAACAATTAATTCCGCAACATATGTCACTGATTCTGAATGAATATAAAATTTCATTCATTTTAGTTTTCCTGTAATGTTCTCATAATGTGGGCTGAGGTTGTGGGTTAGGTTTCGGCTTGTTTAAACACAGTTATTGTGATTTGTATCCAGCTCAGATTATGGAGGTATGCCATTCTGTGTTAAATTTGGTTAATCTCATCGCAGTCTTTAATAGAAAGGTCCCATTCAACAGCATTGACAAGCCTTGCCTGGAAAAGGATAATGTCATTCCCAAAATAGAATAATCTAGAGGCTCTGGTGTAAAAGCATCAGCTGAACTGAAGTTTCATTGAATAGTCAAGTTAATTGATTCGTGTGTAGTTTTTAATTGATTATATTTCTCTGTTCTATTGTAAATCCTTGCAAGACAATGAATCTCAAGGTTTAATATGGTTGCATGTATGTACTTCAATTTACTTTGAACTTCGAATACCTCCTACTTATTACCTCCTTTGAATAACTGCTTACCTCCTACTTCATGAGGCAGGGAGAAGAGCACAACAGCTGCTGAATTTGTGAGGTTAAAACTTGTGAACAAAATCAGCTTAAAAGTGTACACCAAAGGAAAAGTGTATGTCAAGTTACACGTTGTGTACAGTAAAACTCCACTTATCCACTATTACTTATTTAAGCCATAGGCTGTCAACAGCAGCTCACCGGAGTCTTCTGTCCTGGGCCAGTCTTTCACCTTGGCCCCAGGTGTAGCCCATCTTTGAAGATCCTTCCTTTCCCAGGGATAAGTCTTTTGACTTTCTGTTGGCATCTATATAGCACTGTTTCTTTTTACAGAATGGGGTTGCTAGCCCCATTCCCTACCCTCCTCCTTTTAGCCCGCCACCCCCCGATCAGGGTTACGTGAAGCCATGAGAGCAGATGGTGGATGGTTGTATGTGCAGCTGGTGCACATCACAAGTCCCAATAATGCGACCACTGATGCCAGGCAGACAACTAGAGGAACCAACTAGAGAGCAGGCCATTCTAGATTGGGTATTGAGCAATGAGGAAGGGTTAGTTAGCAATCTTGTCATGCGAGGCCCCTTGGGTAAGAGTGACCATAATATGGTGGAATTCTTCATTAAGATGGAGAGTGACATAGTTAATTTCGGAACAAAGCTTCTGAACTTAAAGAAGGGTAACTCTGAAGGTATGAGACGTGAATTAGCTAAGATAGACTGGCAAATGATACTTAAAGGGTTGACGGTTGATATGCAATGGCAAGCATTTAAAGATCGCATGGATGAACTACAACAATTGTTCATTCCAGTTTGGCAAAAGAATAAACCAGGGAAAGTAGTGCACCCGTGGCTGACAAGGGAAGTTAGGGATTGTATCAAGTCCAAAGAAGAAACATATAAATTAGCCAGAAAAAGTGGCACACCTGAGGACTGGGAGAAATTCAGAGTCCAGCAGAGGAGGACAAAAGGCTTAATTAGGAAGGGGAACAAAGATTATGAGAGAAAGCTGGCAGGGAACATAAAAACTGACTGTAAAAGCTTGTATAGATAAGTGAAAAGAAAAAGATTGGTCAAGACAAATGTAGGTCCCTTACAGTCAGAAACTGGTGAATTGATCATAGGGAACAAGGACATGGCAGACAATTGAACAAGTACTTTGGTTCTGTCTTCACTAAGGAGGACATAAGTAATCTTCTGCAAATAGTAGGGGACCGAGGATCTAGTGAGATGGAGGAACTGAGGGGAATACATGTTAGTAGGGAAGTGGTGTTAGGTAAATTAAAGGGATTAAAGGCAGATAAATCCCCAGGGCCAGATGGTCTGCATCCCATAGTGCTTAAGGAAGTAGCCCAAGAAATAATGGATGCATTAGTGATAATGCATCTTTCAAAACTCCTTAGATTCTGGATTAGTTCCTGAGGATTGGAGGGTGGCTAATGTAACCCCACTTTTTAAAAAAGGAGGGAGAGAATAACCGGGGAATTATAGACTGGTTAGTCTGACATCGGTGGTGGGGAAAATGCTAGAGTCAGTTATCAAAGATATGGTAACAGCACATTTGGAAAGAGGTGAAATCATCGGACAAAGTCAGCATGGATTTGTGAAAGGAAAATCATGTCTGACGAATCTTACAGAATTTTTTGAAGATGTAACTAGTAGAGTGGATAGGGGAGAGCCAGTGGATATGGTATATTTAGATTTTCAAAAGGCTTTTGACAAGGTCCCACACAGGAGATTAGTGTGCAAACTTAAAGCACACGGTATTAGGGGTATGGTATTGATGTGGATAGAGAATTGGTTGGCAGACAGGAAGCAAAGAGTGGGAGTAAACGGGACCTTTTCAGAATGGCAGGCAGTGACTAATGGGGTACCGCAAGGCTCAGTGCTGGGACCTCTGTTGTTTACAATATATGTTAATGATTTAGACGAGGGAATTAAATGCAGCATCTCCAGGTTTGCGGATGACATGAAGCTGGGCGGCGGTGTTAGCTGTGAGGAGGATGCTAAGAGGATGCAGGATGGTTTGGATAGGTTTGGTGAGTGGGCAAATTCATGGCAGATGCAATTTCATGTGGATAAATGTGAGGTTATCCACTTTGGTTGCAAGAACAGGAAAACAGATTATTACCTGAATGGTGGCCGATTAGGAAGAGGGGAGGTGCAACGAGACCTGGGTGTCATTGTACACCAGTCATTGAAGGTGGGCAAGCAGGTACAGCAGGTGGTGAAAAAGGCAAATGGTATGTTGGCATTCATAGCAAAAGGATTTGAGTACAGGAGCAAGAAGGTTCTACTGCAGTTGTACAAGGCCTTGGTGAGACCGCACCTAGAGTATAGTGTGCAGTTTTGGTCCCCTAATCTGTGGAAAGACATTCTTGCCATAGAGGGAGTACAAAGACGGTTCACCAGATTGATTCCCGGGATGACAGGACTTTCATATGAAGAAAGACTGGATCGACTAGGCTTATACTCACTGGAATTTAGAAGATTGAGTGGGGATCTTATTGAAACGTATAAAATTCTAAAGGGATTGGACAGGCTAGATGCAGGAAGATTGTTTCCAATGTTGAGGAAGTCCAGAACGAGGGGTCACAGTTTAACGATAAAGGGGAAGCCTTTTAGGACCGAGATGAGGAAGAACTTTTTCACACAGAGAATGGTGAATCTGTGGAATTCTCTGCCACAGGAAACAGTTGAGGCTGGTTCATTGGCTATATTTAAGAGGAAGTTAGATATGGCCCTTGCGGCTAAAGGGATCGGGGGTATGGAGAGAAAGCAGGTACAGAGTTCTGAGTTGGATGATCAGCCATGATCATACTGAATGGCAGTGCAGGCTCAAAGGGCCGAATGGCCTACTCCTGCACCTATTTTCTATGTTTCACACACAAGCTTGGGACCGTCCATAGCGGAGCTGGTAATCATCTACTGCCTGACTATGGGAAATTTGGGATGGCTCAGCCTAACGTCTTATACTGTACTGCTCTATGTTATTTTCTATCTGGTTCCACGAGTATTGTCTCTGCTTCAATCCTCCAAGTCACAAGAGCCCCACTTCCCACATTCTCTTTCAACTCACTGGTTCCATTGCTCATCTTTATGTTTACCAAGTTCACTGGAAAGATTATCATTCTATTCTGCCACATAAAAAGAAAATTTAACATGTTGGAGAATTGATAATAATGTCCTGTAATCTGGAAAATCTGCTGAGTCAGTATCACCAAAATCCTGAGAGTGCTGGAGCAATGGAGTTTTATGTAACAGAAATAAAGAAGCCCGATGTTTTTCACTAGAACGTTGACGCATCGAGACAGACAGACGTACTTTATTGATCCCGAGGGAAATTGGAATAGAGTCTTTTAAGAGACTCCTGGATAGACACATGGATCTTAGAAAAATAGAGGGCTTTGGGTAACCCCAGGTAATTTCTAAGCTAAGGACATGTTCAGCGCAGCTTTGTGGGCCGAAGGGCCTGTATTGTGCTGTAGGTTTTCTATGTTTCCAACAGGCATCTTGCATGGTACATTTAAGATTAAGCTTCTGTGGATAATTTTTCATTGATCCTTTTGAATAAAGGAAAATTGAGCATTGTGTCACAGGTAGCCAATATGGTACTGAAACGTTCTCCATGGGTGACAGATGGCAAATGAGCATCCCCCTTCCTTAATACACTGTGAAAGTTTCAGAAACTGGGCTAAATTTAAGTGACTTAGAAAAATCTGTCTTAGTATTCCTGTTCTAACAGCATCTAAACCAAAAGTTGCCTGCAGAGAATCATGTAGGAGAATATGGTTGCACTTGTGTGTCTGTAACTTCCTTGCCTTTTGAAATGTAGTATAAAAAACATTTAGATCAAAGGTATAATTGGCTTTTGGGTTGAGATCTACGTCAGGACAATCTCTTCTGTGTCCAGAAATGTGTAATAGGTGGGTTGGATGAAGTAAAGAAAAAAGATGCTCATGTTGAGAGCAAAACTACGGGCTTAGATAAGACAAATTGGGCTGATTGTCCTTTTACAATATTGTAACTTTGATGTGATTCTGTAAACACATCCATACACATTGGTAACATAGAGGCTAGTGCATCGCTTTACAGAAACAGTGATTACTAATCAGGGTTCAATTTCCACTGCTGCCTGTGAGGAGTTTATATCTTCTCCCCGTGACCAGTTGCTCTGGTTTTCTCCCACATTCAAAAGTCAATATGATTAGGTAAGTTGTGGGCATGCAGGATTGGCGCTGGAAGCATGGTGACACTTGCAGGCCGCCCTCATCACAAAACTTGCTGAGCAACACACACAAACTGCTGGAGGAACTCAGCAGCCCAGGCAGCATCTATGGAAAAGAGTGCTAGCGACATTCTGGGTCTTGCCAAAGGGTTTCGGCCTGAAACGTTGGCTGTACTCTTTTCCATAGATGCTGCCTGGCCTGCTGAGTTCCTCCAGCAGTTTGTGTGTGTTGCTTGGATTTCCAGCATCTGCAGGTTTTCTCTTGTTTGTGATTTGACAAAACTTGCTGATTTGATTTGACACAACGAGGCATTTTACTGTTATGTTTTGGTGTAGTTACGACAAACAAGGTTAATCTTGATTTCTTTCTTACAAAATTTGGCCAGTGACTGCATTTTGTTGAGGGAAGTGCCTGGTGTGAAAAGTGCTAGTCTTTGGCTTGAGAGTCTTCGGTGAGGAGGCTGAGGGAGAAGACTATGCCAGTCACAATTGGAGAGGGTGAAGACATGACCACTGAGCTTATTCAGTGTGCTACGTGCATGATGTGGGAGGTCAGGGACACTGATGGTGCCCCCGGCTGCTACAGCTGTAGAAAGTGTGTCCAGATTAAGCTTCTGAAGGAGCATGTTGCAGCACTGAAGAAAGAACTGGATGACCTCAGGTTTATCTGCGAAAACGAGAGTTTTCTGGACAGGACCTATAGTGAGGTTGTTACACTGAGGATACCGGAAGAGAGAAAGGGGGCGACGATGAGGAAGGAAAGGGTGCCTGAAGTACAGGAGACCCCAGGGGATGTGCCTCTCGTAAACAGGTTCACCCTCTTGGAAGTTGTCAGGATAGAAGATACTACCAGTCTGAGAGGCGGACAGGTCTGCGAGCCGAAAATTGTGCAGAAGCAGAGCCGAGGAGTCAGACATCAGGAAGAGCCGTGGTAGTAGGGGACTCCATAGTAAGAGGTACGGAAAGGGGTTTCTACGGCAACAGGTGAGATTTAAGGATGGTGTGTTGCCTCCCTGGAGCCAGGATCCAGGACATCACAGACCGATTGCAGGGAATCCTCAAGGGTGAAGGTGAACAGTGGGAAGTGGTAGTACATGTTGGCACAAATGACATCGGGAAGAAGAGGAAGGACATTCTGCAGCGGGACTTCAGAGAACTCGGAAGAAGGCTGAAAAGCAGGACTTCCAGGGTGGTTATCTCTGGTTTGCTTCCAGTTCCTCGTGCTGGAGAGGGCAGGAACAGGGAGATAATGGATCTGAATGTGTGGCTGAGGAACTGGTGCAGGAAGCAAGGATTTACATTCTTGGACCACTGGGATCTGTTTTGGGGTAGGGATGAATTGTACAAAAGGGACGGGTTGCACCTTAATAGGTGGGGAACCAGCATTCTGGCAGACAGGTTTGCCACTGCAACACGGATGTGTTTAAACTAAGTAGTGGGGGAGAGGGGATGAACTGGAAATATAAGGATGGAGTTAAAGGGAAAGTGAAAATAAGAAAAGTTAAAAAGGACAACAGAATCAATGGAGTAGAAAGCTCAAGAAGAGATCATACAGTATGGCCAAGTGAAATAGGAATTGATATGAAAGGAGAGGGGAGTAACAAATTAAAAGTATTATATATGAATGCATGAAGTATAAAGAATAAAGTAGATGAGCTTGAGGCTCAGTTGGAAATTGGCAAGTACGATGTTGTGGGAATAACAGAGACATGGCTTCAAGCAGACAGGGCCTGGGAAGTGAAGATTCAAAGATATACATCTTATTGAAAGGACAGACTGACAGGCAGAGGGGATGGGGTGGCTCTGTTGGTGAGGAATGATATTCAGTCCCTTGCGAGGGGGAACGTAGAAACAGGGGATGTAGAGTCAGTATGGATAGAACTGAGAAATTCTAAGGGTAGAAAGACCCTAATGGGAGTTATCTACAGGCCCCCAAACAGCAGTCTGGATGTAGGGTGTAAGTTGAATGAAGAGTTAAAATTGGCATGTCGCAAAGGTAATGATACAGTTGTAATGGGGGATTTCAACATGCAGGTAGACTGGGAGAATCAGAATGGTACTGGACCCCAAGAAAGGGAGTTTGTGGAGTGCCTCCGAGATGGATTCTTAGAACAGTTTGTACTGGAGCCTACCAAGGAGAAGGCAATTCTAGGTTTAGTGTTGTGCAATGAACCGGATTTGATCAGGGACCTCGAGGTAAAGGAGCCATTAGGAGGTAGTGACCATAATATGATATGTTTTAACCTACAATTTGAGAAGGAGAAGGGAAAGTCGGATGTGTCAGTATTACAGTTGAACAAAGGGAACTATGGAGCTGGCCAAAGTTCAGTGGAACAATACCCTAGCAAGGAAGACAATGGAACAACAATGGCAGGTATTTCTGGGAATAATGCAGAAGGTGCAGGATCGGTTCATTCCAAAGAGGGAGAAAGATCCTAAGGGAAGTAAGGGACGGCCGTGGCTGATGAGGGAAGTAAAGGGCAGTATAAAAATAAAAGAGAAGTATAACATAACAAAGATGAGCGGGAAACCGGAGGACTGGGAAGCTTTTAAAGAGCAACAGAAAATAACAAAAAAGGCAATACGCCAAGAAAAAATGAGGTACAAAGATAAACTAGCCAAGATCATAAAGGAGGATAGTAAAAGCTTCTTTAGGTATGTGAATAGCAAAAAAATAGTTAAGACCAAAATTGGGCCATTGAAGACAGAAACGGGTGAATTTATTATGGGGAACAAGGAAATGGCAGATGAGTTGAACAGGTACTTTGGATCTGTCTTCACTAGGGAAGACACAAACAATCTCCCAGATGTAATAGTGGCCAAAGGAACTAGGGTAAAGAATGAACTGAAGGAAATTTATATTAAGCAAGAAACGGTGTTGGATAGACTGTTGAGTCTGAAGGCTGATAAGTCCCCGGGACCAGATGGTCTGCATTCCAGGGTACTTAAAGAGGTGGCTCTAGAAATCGTGCACGCATTGGTAATTTCCAATTATCTATAGATTCAGAAACAGTTCCTGTTGATTGGAGGGTGGCTAATGTTGTCCCACTTTTCAAGAAAGGAGGGAGAGAGAAAACGGGGAATTATAGACAGGTTAGCCTGACGTCAGTGGTGGGAAAGATGCTGGAGTCAATTATAAAAGAGGAAATTATGACACATTTGGATAGCAGTAGAAGGATCAGTCCGAGTCAGCATGGATTTATGAAGGGAAAATCATGCTTGACTAATCTTCTGGAGTTTTTTGAGGATGTAACTATGAAAATGGACAAGGGAGAGCCAGTGGATGTAGTGACCTGGACTTCCAGAAAGCTTTTGATAAAGTCCCACATAGGAGATTAGTGGGCAAAATTAGGGCACATGGTATTGGGGGCAGAGTACTGACATGGATTGAAAATTGGCTGGCTGACAGGAAACAAAGAGTAGCGATTAACAGGTCCCTTTCGGAATGGCAGGCTGTGACCAGTGGGGTACCACAAGGCTCGGTGCTGGGACCGCAGCTGTTTACAAATACATTAATGTTTTAGATGAAGGGATTAAAAGTAACATTAGCAAATTTGCCGATGACACAAAGCTGGGTGGCAGTGTGAAATGTCAGGAGGATGTTATGAGAATGCAAGGTGACTTGGACAGGTTGGGTGAGTGGGCAAATGTATGGCAGATGCAGTTTAATGTGGATAAATGTGAGGTTATCCACTTTGGTGGCAAGAACAGGAAGGCAGATTACTATCTAAATGGAGTCAAGTTAGGAAAAGGGGAAGTGCAACGAGATCTAGGTGTTCTTGTACATCAGTCAATGAAAGCAAGCATGCAGGTACAGCAGGCAGTGAAGAAAGCTAATGGCATGCTGGCCTTTATAACAAGAGGAATTGAGTATAGGAGTAAAGAGGTCCTTCTGCAGCTGTACAGGGCCCTGGTGAGACCCCACCTTTAGTATTGTGTGCAGTTTTGGTCTCCAAATTTGAGGAAGGACATTCTTGCTATTGAGGGAGTGCAGCATAGGTTCACAAGGTTAATTCCTGGAATGGCAGGACTGTCATATGTTGAAAGATTGGAGCGACTGGGCTTGTATACACTGGAATTTAGAAGGATGAGAGGGGATCTGATTGAGGCATATAAGATTATTAAGGGATTGAACACTCTGGAGGCAGGAAGCATGTTCCCACTGATGCATGAGTCCAGAACTAGAGGCCACAGTTTAAGAATAAGGAGTAGGCCATTTAAAACAGAGATGCGGAAAAACTTTTTCACCCAGAGAGTGGTGGATATGTGGAATGCTCTGCCCCAGAAGGCAGTGAAGGCCAAGTCTCCGGATGCATTCAAGAGAGATTTAGATAGAGCTCTTATAGATAGTGGGATCAAGGAATATGGGGAGAGGGCAGGAACAGGGTACTGATTGTGTACGATCAACCATAATCACAGTGAATGGCGGTGCTGGCTAGAAGGGCCGAATGGCCTACTCCTGCACCTACTGCCTGTTGTCTATTGACAAAACCAAATTCCTCTCGCTGGTATTTGAAGTCCTGTTCAGTTTAATGCTCTGCTTTCCTCCTTCACTTTTATTTTGCAGAAACGAGAAATCTGAAGAGGACTATGATACGAAGGAAGAATTGGATCACCTGGATCACAGATACGATGATCAATACTGGTCAACGAAGGAAGAGGGTTTGGCTGTAGCTGAAAGCTCTTCGCCAGTGTGTCTTCCTGCTGAGCAACAGACAGAGTTGAAACAGCCCGAGGTTTCTCTGTTTGCAGTTTGGAAGCTGACTAGGTTTGTTCAAATAGATCTTGTATGAGATTTTGGACCGCTGCACTTAACACTCTCGTTTAGGAATGTGAATGTGAAACTTGGTTGTTATTTAGCTGTTAGTGGAGTAGCCTAAATGTACTTGATGGAAGCTAAGCAAGTTCAAGGGAAAAAGGAGGGAAAGAATGATTGAAATGAATAGTAGGGGCTCGTGGACACAAGAATAGACACGTTGGTGCAATTAGTAAAGACACGGGGTTCTGCTGATGCAGGAAATTGTTACGTTCAAAATGGCGGTGCGGATGGTCACAGTGGCCACTTCGGCTCTAATCAGGAAATGCTCCTGATCATAAAGAACACTGAAATCCGCACATCTACCTCGCTAGCAAGTGGGATAACAAAGGTGCTGTACAGTTAAGGACTCACGCATGGAGTGGGCCCTCGTGCCGCGTGCTGCAGTCTGCTACAGCTACATGGGGAAGCAGTCCGGAAGAATGCAGAAGTGCGGTAAGCATGCAGGTCTTTGAGCAAGAGAAAGCGGATTCCTGCAGGCCCACAGTTCTGTCATTTCTTCTCACTGATGTCTTAATGGCTAGAAAATAAGCTGGATTACTTGCGTCTGCACCTGAACCAATGGGAGACAAGGGACTGCTGCATACTTGTCTTGACAGAAACATGGCTTCAGGACACCAGGCTCAGCCATCCAGCTAGAAGGCCTAATCTTTCGGGCAGATAGAAATACCATGATCTCTAGCAATACCCATGGAAGAGGTCTTTGTGTCTACTTAAATATAAACTAGTGTGTGGACGCCACTGATCACTGTAGATAGAGTTTTTAGTTGTGAAATGCAGGCTTTCTGCTCACCAAGGGTGTTTACTGCCATTGTTTTTCACATTCCCTCCCCCAACCTCCATGCTGGTGCTGTCTGTGACCTCAAAACCACTCACCTTGAGAGTTTCTTCATTGTTGCTGGTGACATCAATTTAAAAACAGTCCTGCCAAAGTTCTACAGTACCAGCATATTAATTTTAGATCCAGAGGAGAGAATATATTAGACCTGGTCCAGACCACATATCCACTTTGTTGAACCCTGCATACAAACCACTGGTTAAATGAGTCAAACCAGCTTTACAGGGAGATGCCACCTCAGCACAGCAGGACTGCTTTGAAAGCACAGGCTGGAGCATATTGAGGGAAGCAGTTGCCTGCGATCACTACGTCAACACTGATGAACAAGTGGGATCGGTGACTGGCTATGTGGGAAAGTGCATTGAGGATATTACCGTGATTAAACACTACACTGTCAGGGCAAACCATGGCTGACTGCAGAGGTCCATCCAGTGTTCAGGGATTGGGACGCTGCCTTCAGATCGGGGGACAGGACGACTCTGAGGTCAGCAAGAGGCGTGTTCTCCCGTGCCATCAGGAAGGCAAAGCATGAACATGCACAGTAAATCCAGACACCTTTGTGACACCAGGGACACGGCGCATGTGGCAGGGTGTACAAACCATAACTGATTACCAGTCCATCCCATGCGTCAGCGACAGTGATGCCGCCGTTCCTGATTGGCAGAATACCTTCTATGCACAATATAACGCAATGAGTGATGTGACATTGAGAGAAGGCCCCTCTCTTGAGGAGCAGGTACCCTGTCTGGTCACAGCTGAGGTGAGGATGATCTTAACCAGGGTAAACCCACACACTAAACTGTGGTGCTGGACAACATGTGCTGAGAGAAGGTACCGCCCAGATAACGAGACTTTTTTAATATCTCTTTGAAATAGTCCATTGTCCTTGTAGACGTCAAAGGCCGCCATCATCATTCTGGTGCACAAGAGAGTGATGGTGACCGGCCTAAATGATTACTGCCCAGTGGCACTGACTTCAACAACCATGAAGTGGGAAATCGGATACATATTTAAGTGTAGATAGTTGGAAGAAAGAAATCTATGGTTGTATTCCATTAGAAAAAATTACTTATAATTTCAGAGATAAATATGAAACATTTCTGAAAATTTGGTGCCCTTATTTACAAAAGACAGGATTAAATATATAGGTGCTCTGAAGATGAAACAATTGGTTACTTAGGGAAAGAAAGAAATATACATACTAAAGTTATTACGAACTCCATGGAGCATGTGGAGATCTTCCAACAACCAGGCACTCTTTCTTTTTTTTTCTTTCTTTCTCTTTTTTTTCTATAGGGAAGTTAGGGGGGTGGGGAAGGGTTATATACTTTTTTTTTCCATACTTTACTCTGTAATCACTTAAAAACGCAATAAAAAAAGTTTTAAAAAAAAAACAATCATGAAGTGTTTGAGCAGCTGGTAATGGATCATATGAAATCCCACCTTCCAGCTACATTGGCCTCTTTCCAGTTCACCTCTTGCATAGACCAATCCCATTGAGGATGCCACTCTGTCCTGTCCCACCTAGAAAATACACCAGGATCTTGTTCTTCAACTCCAGCTCGGGGTTTTAATGCAATCATTTCTCAGGCTGGTGGGTAAACTGTCCTCATAGGGACTAAACTCCCCTCTCCATAACCGGATCTTGTACTTCCTGACGGAGAGACCCCTGTCAGGCCGAGTTGGCAGCGATATCTCCAGCTCCATTGCACTGAGCACTAGTGCCCCAAGGGCCGAGTGCTCAGTCCGCTGCTGTTCACGCTGTTGACTCACGACCAGACAGCCAGGTCCAGCTCAAACCTCATCATCAAGTTCACTGACGACACTACAGTGTTGGCCTCATCAACAGTGAGTCGGCACACAGAGAGGAGGAGAAGAGGCTTGTCAACTGGTGCGAGAACAACAACTTGAGTCTCAACGCGGACAAGACTAAAGAGGTGAGTGTGGACTTCAAGAAGGTGTGGGTCGACCACTCTCCATTGTACATCCATGGCTCTGCTGCAGAAGGAGTGAAGAGCACGAAGTTCCTTGGTGTGCACATAACTGACATTCTAACCTGGACCCACACCACCACCTCATTAGTCGAGAAGGCACAGTGGTGTCTGCACTTACTGAGAAGATTGAAGTGTGTAAAGCTCCCTGCCCCCATTCCAACAACTTTCTACAGGAACACCTATGACAGTGCCCTGCCTGGCTGTGCCACTTTGTGGCACAAAAGCTGCAAGGCATCGGACCACAAGACCCTACTGAGGATAGTAAAAAGTACCGAGAGGATCACCAGGGTCTCCCTCTCACCTACTTGTGATCATCACCGGGAGCGTTGTAGACATAGGGCCAGAAGCATTGTTGAGGATCCCTACCACCAATCCCACAACCTCTGACCCACTCCCATCAGGAAGGAGGTACAGGAGTACTGCCAGACTGGGTAACAGCTTCTTCTCTCAGGCTGTGAGACTAATGAATACCCTGTCATCACCAAGGTTTTGTCACTGGGTCATTGAGCTCTGTACTGTTAACTGCTTATCTGTGCTGTGAACTACATGCATTTTTGATTTTTTTAAAAAGTTATTCATAGTAATATTCTGTTTTATGTGATGTTTTGTGGGTGCTCTGTGGTCCACAGGAATGTTGTTTTACTTGGTTGTATATATGTACACTCTGATGACAATGAACTATCAACTTGAGCTTAAAATCCAGACCTCCAAATGCAGGAGGAACTCAGCATAGGCAGCATCTGTGGAAAAGAGTAAACAGTCGACATTTTGGTGAAAATCCTTCGTCAGGACTGCAAATAACCTGTTCTTGTGCTTCAGATTCTACATAAATGATCAGGACCTGCCTCTCCACTGTCTGAGCCATAAAACCAGGGTTTTATAGGGCTGTAGCATTACCCCGTGGCTCTTGAACTCAATTCCCCAAGTAGGCCAGCGTTTGTGACCACGCCTGGAATATTGCGCTCTGTTCCTGTCAGCTCATCATGGGAAGGATGTGGAAACTTTACTGAGGTTGCAGATAAGATTTACTAAGATACTGACTGGATTAGAGAGCATGTCTTAAGAGGTTAGGTCAAGTAGCTAGGGCTTTTCTGTTTGAAGAGGAGTATGAGAGGTGTACAAAATGATTTAGGCAGAGATAGAGTGGAAGTCCAGACTGTCCTCCCAAACCCCCCCTCAAGGGTGAAAATGGCTAATATGAGGGGATATACTTAGAAGGTGATTGAAGGAAAGTGTAGGGGAAATCTCAGAGGTAAGTTGTTTTTTTTTACACAGATTAGTGGGCACATGGAACGTGCTGCCAGGGGCAGAGGCAGAAATATTAGGGATATTTAATAGAGTCTCAGGTGGGGAGAAAAATGGAAGGCTGTGTATGAGGGAAATAAGGTTAGATGAATCTTAGAGTAGGTTAAAAGGTTGGCACAACATTGTGGGTCACAGGTCCCGTGCTGTGCTGTTTTATTTACATGGTTATATAAAATCATTTGTTTAACGTTGACTCCAAAATGAAAATCTGTATCACTGTCCAATTCTTGGTTACTTATCCTGTTTTGCTTGCTTTTCTTACAGTTATTCTCTTCCTGGTAGAAATGTCAAAGTAGATTGATTATGCACCGCACAATGCTTTGGGACTGAGGCCAGCTCAAAGGCAATGTCTTGCCCCAAGTTTGGCCAAAGTCCCAAAATATGGTCCACTTTATTCATTTTGGACATATCCTGTTTATTTCTAATTGTAGAGTACAATAAGAAGTTTTACCTTTTGTGTCGAAATGGTAGCTTACTCTGTTATTTACCACGTCCATTCAAAGGGTGTGAAGGCCCACATGAAAGTTTATCCTGCACTTTTCCAGCCACCTTTACTCTATTGTTTCGTCAGTCACTTTATTCTGTCCAAAAACACATTAAAAATTAAATGCTGCAAAGTTTGGATCTACTGCAAATATGTCGATGTTATGACTAGTTTTACTTACTTGATTTTAAAGTTAAGTCGTATTGTGCACTTAGTTTTAGGTTTTCTTGTATTGCATGGTTGAGAGATTTATATATTGCAATGAATTCAGTTGGAGAATTTTTAATTTATACAAAAATAACAGATTATTTCTGCTTCAGATATGGATTTCACACAGAGCATTGTATGTCAGCGCTCAGAATGTTTGACGGGGATGTGGGATTATCTGTGGAAAATCTGTTACTCCAGTGCTTCAAGGAAAAGTTTGGAAATAAGATCGAGGTCTCTCCCATATCAGATAACGTCAGCTTAGAAGAGTGTGTGGAGCGGAGACAAGAAGAGGCTCTTGCTCTCCGTTCCATATACGAAGGCAAATTCTCTGAAAAGATTCAGAACAGAGTTTGGACCATTGAATTGCCACTCAAGTTTCTGTCGCAGAAGCTTATTAAATCGAAAATGTGCAAGACTGAAGAATCGGAATTGAAGGCGGTGAAAGGCATTTGTCAACATTACCTCAAGGGTAGATGCTGCTTTGGATCGAGGTGCAAGTTCAGGCATGAGCCTCTTGGGAAGGAAGAAAGGAAAGAGGACAGTCATTTGCGTTGCGACATCAGTTCAATTCTGTACACACTTGAAATCCGTTTTCCACCTTGCAATAAGTATCCATACCAGGCTCCACTTTTAGGCTTTTCTACCATCAATGACAATCTTCCGCAAGCTTGCCGTTTGCATATAGCCGAGTATCTCTATGGAGAAGCCTTGTTAGCATCGGAAACAAATGAGCCAGTCGTCCACACTTTGATAATGTGCCTGGAAGATGAAACCAAAATGAGTGAACTGCTCCTTGAAACCTCCCATAAATACAGCATGGCTCCTGTTACACTTTCTATTTTGACCAAACAGACTAACGGTGAACAAGATCACAGAATGCCTGCCAGCCATCTTCTTGGTCATCAGCTGACAGGTACTCTGTAAACGGACCATCTTTGAGATTTACTGTGATACTCTTTGAAAGCTTGATTTTGTGTAGACTCCAGTTACACTTGCAGAAGCCGAGCTGTATTTTGCAGGAGTTAACTGTTGAATCTGGTTCTTACTGAGGTGACGTGGCTGATGTTTTTTTTTGTGTGTGGCAGAATTCCAGGACATGAGTTTAGAACACAAAAACACAGAAAATCTACAGCACATTACAGGCCCTTCGGCCCACAATGTAACCTACTCTAGAAACTGTCTAGAATTTCCCTACCACATAACCCTCTATTTTTTCTGAGCTAAGAGGCTCTTAAAAGGCCCTATTGTATCTGCTTCCACCACCGCCGCCAACAATGCATTCCACACACCCACCACACTATGTGTGGAAAAACTTACCCCTGACATCCCTCTTGTACCTACTTCCAAGTACCTTAAAACTGTGTCCCCTCGTGTTTAATATGGAACCATAACGGGAGAAATTTTTTAAAAACTAGCACTCAATATTGTAAGTGAGGAAGCACAAGCAAGCACTCTGTATACCACTTTAAAAATGGTTTTATAAAGGTCGCCACAGTTGTATCCAGGTTATTCCACAGATCTATCTTTTCTGAAATTCGCTGCTCCTTAATATAAGCAGGGTCCTGATGGAGTGCCTTAACCCGAAACACTGGCAATTCCTTTCCCCCCAAGGATGCTGCCTGACCCTCTGGGTTCCTCCAGCTGATTGCTGTGTTATTCCAGCAACTGCAATCTCATTGTGCCTCCCCCTCCATAACAGGTGGCCACTTGACGTGGGGTGGTACGGCCGGCTGATTCGCAGTCCTGCACCTGGCTGCACTGGTGCAACCCTGACCTCGGATGCTGTCTGTGTGGAGTTGGCACTTTGTCCCAGTGACGGTGTGGGTTTTCCCTTGGGTGCTCCGGTTTTCTGCCACATCCCAAAGCACGCAGGTTGCTGGGATAATTAGCCACTGTAAATTTCCCCTGGTGTGTGGACGAGCAGTTCATTTGGAGAATTGATGGCAAGGTGTGGAAATTAACAAAAACATTAATTTAAATGATGGTTGATGGCAGGCGTGGATTCAACAGGCCTAAGGACCTGTTTTCAGGTCTGCATTCACTTCCTTTGATATTGAAGGAGGCAAAATTGATGAATACTCCCAAGAGATCTTTTGTGTCTGTCTATAATTGACAGAGCCTCAATTTAAGAAAGTTGCTTTCAAAACATAGAGCCTCCAATAAGATAAGTACAAGAAGTTCTGCAGATTCTACAAATCCAAAGCAGCACACTTAAAAGGCTGGAGGAACTCAGCAGGTCAGGCAGCATCCATGGAAATGAACAGATGGTTGACGTTTTGGGCCAAGACCCTACCTCAGGACTGGAAAGGATTGGGGAAGACACCAGAATAAAAAGGGGGGAGGAGGGGAGGGAGGATAGATAGAAGGTAATAGGTGAAGCCAGGTTGGTGGGAAAGGTAAAGGGCTGGAGAGGAAGGAATCTGATAAGAGAAAAGAGTGGACCATAGGAGAAAGGGAAAGAAGAGGGGCACTAGGGGGAGGTGATAGGCAACTGAGAAGAGGTAAGAGGTCAGAGTCGGAAATAGAAGAAGAGGGAGAGGGAATTTTTTTTACCAGAAGAAATCGCTATTCAAGCCTTTAGGTTGGAGACTACCCAGATGGATTATAAGATGCCGCTGCTCCATCCTGAGGGTGGCCTCATTGTGGCACAAGAGGAGGCCATGTCTGTTCAGGAATGGAAGTCAGAATTAAAGTATTGAGTCACTGGGAAGTTCTGCTTTTGGGGATGGAGCGGAGGTGCTCAGTGAAGCAGTCCCTCAATGACAATGGGTCTCACCAATGAGTGAGGTCTCCAGTAAGTCTCCCTGGGCATCAAACTGGGCATGCTTGTGCAAACTCCTGCAGTGGGATTTGACTTTAAACATCAAAATGGAAGGTGTAAGTGGATCTAAAGCTGATTCTTATTCTTATTATGCCTATTGTATTTTGACACTGTTGTCTTTCCAGTTAAGCTAATGTTTTGCAATTGCAGAGAAATGCAGTCCCAGGAAAGAGGATGAAGATGACATCTTGGAGGAGGAGGTTGAAACTGCAGCTGTGGTTGTAGAAACAGAGAGTTATGCACATCTGAAGAAGAGGCAGTTGAAAAAGTTTACCTGGAAAGTGGAAAATATATACAAAGAAAACCAAAAGCTCTGTAAACAATTTAAAGACAAGCAGGTAACTTCAGATGTTCTCCATCTTATTCTAAAGGGTGTGTTTAATGCATGACAGCTTGCTTTTTCCTCAGCATTTTAAGCACTGATCATTTGGTAATTTTGGTTGTAGAAAGCATGTTCTGTCTATCTGAAGTCTGTTCTTCAAGAATATAAGAATTAGAAGCACTTTTTTAGGTGTTTGTTTTTACTCTGAACTCAAGATGCTGATTTGTCTATTCCAAAATGCTTTCATGATCTAAAATCTGTTCATCTGTCTTCAATATGCTCAACATTTAAGCAATAGTAGTACTCTAGGATTGAAAGTTTCCCCACACCCACTCCTCCTGATTCAAAGACAGTGAAGCTCACTTCTAGCTACCACACCAGTGAGATCTTCCTTGGACCACCTTAACTTATGTCAGAATGTTGTTTCTGGTTTTCAGCTCAGCATTCAACACCTCTGTCCCACAAACTCCTACTCCTCTGCCTAAGTAGGCCAGTGTGCATCTGGGTGTTGGACTTCCTAACCAGCAGAGCTCGTACAGTCAGGATGAACAACCGCTCCTTCCTCCCCATCATCCTCAACACAGATGCCCCCCTCCCTGCAGGCTGTGTGCTGAGCCCATTGCTGTACATTCTGCTCACACACAACTGCGCGGCCAAGCAGCTGAGTAATCACATTGTCAAGTTTGCCAATGGATTCACATTGGGCTCAATACCAACAATAATGAGACAGCCTACAGAGAGGAGGTGGAAGAGCACAAGGCCTGATGCCAGGCAAATAACCTCTTCTTCAATGTCAACAAGACACAGGAGATCGTGATTAACATCAGGGAAATTATGCCATTCACACTGTTATTTATATCGGCAGCACAACAGTGGAAACTACAAGTGGTTTCAAACTCTTGGGATTGCACATCTCACACAACACATCCTTCATAATCATTAAAGTTTACCAATGCCTCTGTTTTCTGGGAATGCTGAAGAGAGCTGGGCTATGCACATCTATGCTCTCGTTCTTCTACAGATACGCAGTAGAGAGCATCCTAACAAACTGCATTGCTGCATGGTATAGAAACTGCACTGTGGCGGAAAGGATGGCTCTACAACAGGTAGTCAAAACTGCACAATGCATCACCGAGCATTGTGTGCCCACCATCAAGGACACATATACCAAAAGGTGCCAGTAAAAGGCCAGCAATGTCATAAAGGATCCCACCCAACCTGTTCATGGACTGTGTGTCCCACTTCCATCAGGGACAGGGCTGTGTAGCCTCCACACCAAGACCACTAGTTTCTACAACAGTTACTTTCCTCAGACAGTAAGGCTGATCAACACCTCCATCTACTAATCCACCCCTCCACAGCCCCCACCACCACTACTTTATTATTTCCTGTCAGAATCATCTTGTGTATAGACACTCTTGTGCCTGGTGTCACTTTATGGATGTACAATTAATCTATGTAAATAAGCTATCTTATGTATTTGTATTTATTATGTTTTTAAATTGTTGTGTTCTTCATCTTATTGTGTTTTTTTGTGCTACACCAGATCTGGAATAACAATTATTTTGTTCTCTTTTACACATGTATACTGGAAATAACATTAAACAATCTTGAATCTTGAACCCTTAAAGAAAATTTTCATGGGACCTTTCTTATAAACCCTTGTCAATTTAGGCTTCGTCTACCCATTCCCTCTTCAGAATCAGAATCAGGTTTATTATCACCAGAATGTGTTGTGAAATTTGTTAATAAACCTGATCATTGATCAATAATCTCCCTCCCCTAAATTCATGTGAGACCAAAGTATGTTTGTTGCTCTTCTTCAAGGCAAATACACTCGTCCTTAAGCAATGAGAGCTAAACTACATTCATCCACATATGGTCTCTTCAATGTTCTGCACAATTACAGTAAGATTCCTTCAATCTTGAACTTAAATCCCTTTCACATCTGCTTTTTCTAATTCCTTTCTGTACCTGCATGTGACTGTTTTCTGATTAGAGTCATAGAACATTACATCACAGAAACAGGCCCTATGGCCCATCTAATCCATGCCAAACTATTTTGCCTAGTCCCATCGACCTTCACCCAGACTGTAGCCCCCAATACCCCTCCCATCCACATACTTAACCAAACTTCTCTTAAATGATAAAAATTTCTCCCAAGTATTACTGACATTGTTGGACAATGTCATCCAGGGCTACCTGGATCTTAATATTTCTGTTTCTGTCTTGAGTACTCATTTCATCTATCAGTATCCCTTTGTGGATGTTTTGATCTTTGTAGCTTGTTTTACTTTTTTTTTACTGCTAACCTCTCGTCACAGTCATAATGTTAGAGTCATATGGCATGAAAATTGATTCTCCAGCCCATTGAGACCAGACTGGTTCCATCAAGCATCCATTTGCACTAATCCTGCAATGAAACCCTTGCTAATCTCCTCATTTCTCCTCTATTCCCCCTGGAATTTACCACTCGTCTACAAATTAGGGCTATTTGCAGAGGACATTTAACCTTCCAACCTGCCTGCTTTTGGGATGTGGAAGAGCCCACAGAATTTACACACAATTAAAGGGAGGACATGCAAACTCCACACAGACAGCAGCAAGGTCAGGATGGAAGCTCTGTGGTTGCATCACTGTACTACCCAAATGGGGATGTACCAGTCGTGTATCTCTCTAAAACATCCCTCTAATGGATGCCTGTATTTCTGTTTGTTTCACCTCTTAAATTTTGGGTCCATTTTACCCTAGCCAGGCCCTCTTTCATCCCATTGAGGTTATCCCTCCTCCAATAAAGAAATTGCCTTTAGATACATTTTTTGTAGTTCTCTCTGACTATTCTAAAGTGTATAATATGGAGTTTATATTTCCCTCTTGTAGAAGCAGAATGTTTTTTGCTCACAGGGCCGAGGCAGATTTGTGAACTTTCAGATCTGATTCTTGTGTGGCAATGAATCTGTGGTATTCATTGCCACAGATGGCTGTGGAGGCCAAATCATTGGGTATATTTAAACTGGAAGTTGATAGGTTCTTGGTTTGTAAGGGCGTCAAAGGTTATGGGGAGAAGTCAGGAGGATGGGGTTGAGGGAGAGAATACATCTGCCAAGATGGAATGGTGGAGTAGACTCAATGGGCCAAATGGCTTAGTTGGGCTCCCATATCTTATGGTCTTGTTGTCTAAGCCAGTCAATACTTCTACCTGTCCTATTCTCATACCCTTTTAATTCAATTACTTCATTTGACTTATTTTCTGCCTCAACAATAAACCTGGAGGTGAGCTCCAATTCTATAATTCTGCATGGTTATTACACCAGTCTTTTACTCCAAATCCTGCACAGAAATTTCATTTATTTGATTACTAAACTAGTGGAAACTGCCTGCTTCTACTCTTTTTATAATTTTAAGCATCACTCTCTACATCTGCTTATTTCTGGAGTTCCCTAAGGATTTAGCCTCATTCCCCCTCCCTATTTTGTTCTTGGTCCTCTGCAATCTAATCCAAAATCACAACATAAGGTTATATATGTACACTGGCAACACAGACTTCTACCTCACTACTGCCCTCAAGCTCAAGAAATGTCCCCACATCTCTGTTCTAAAAGGATATCCTTCTATTCTGAAGGCTGTGCACTCTGGTCCTAGATATGCCAACTAGTGGAGTGATGTCACAGCAACAACCTGGCACTCAATGTCAGAAAGATGAAAGAGCTGGCTTCAGGAAGGGCAAGATGAAGGAATGCTTACCAATCCTCAGAAAGGGATCAGAAGTGGAGAGAGTGAGCAGCTTCAAGTTCCTGGGTGTCAAGATCTCTGAGGATCTAACCTGGTACCAACATATCAATGTAGTTATAAAGAAGGCAAGACAGAAACTATACTTCATTAGGAGTTTGCAGTTTACGTATACTGTACTTACTATTTTTTCTTCGACACCCACTCTATCTAGGTCTTTCAATATCCAATAGGTTTCAATAAGATTCCTCCCTTCATTCTTCTAAACGCCCATGAGTACAGGCTCAGGATCATCAAACTCTCTTTGTACCTTAACCCTTTCATTCTGAGATAATTCTCACAAACCTCTGGACTCTCTACAATAGGGGCACATCCTTTCTTAAATAGGGGCCCAAAACTGCTCACAATACTCCAAGTGCAGTCTGACCAATGCTTTATAAAGCCTTAGTGTTACATCCTTGCTTTGATACTCTGGTCCTCTTGAAAGGATTGTTAGGTTAATGGTCTACATGTGTGTCAAAGCATCTGTGTGTTTTCATGTATCATCTTTGAGATTTATTGTTGGTGGTAAAATCATGCCCTAATTTTTACAGTCTTCCAAACGCTACCTGTCAATGTTGCAAGAGAGGAAGAAACTCCCAGCCTTTGATGCAAAAGACCAGATCTTGGATACGCTGAGTAAGGCACAGGTACTGGTGGTGAGTGGAATGACAGGGTAAGTTTAGCAGATGTTGGATCTGATACTAAATTGTAATATTGCCAAGTTCACACCTTTTTAGACATTTAAGTAAGTGAGCCACCAGACAGTAGTGAGTTGTTGTAGTGTTGCAGGAGTAATGTCCATTATCTTAAACCTCATTAAATTGGGCTGCATTGGAAGAACATGAACATAACTTGATTACTTGTAGCGAGATGGAGTATATTCTACTAACCAGGTTGGGTGTGGCTGTCAATTGGGTGCCATTCATTGTGAAGCAGTTCACTTGATTGATGACTTGCCCACCCACCATCAGAAAAGTTCACATTCCTCACATCATTTGTACAACCACATGATACTTTGCAACAGTTTCCAAAGCTGCTTCAAAACTTTCCCCTCCATTGCTTACCAAAAAGGAGAGGGGGATTGAGTCACGGGAGCATATGATTTCCAAAATCACATCCATATTACCTCTCTGTGACTGCTGGACCAGTATTTCAGTGCCTTTTACCTAGCAGCAACATGAGAGCACCTTCACCAGTCCATCTGCAGTGATGGAGACTGCCTTCTCAACGGGAAGCGAGGTGTACACAGCAAATGCTGGCCTTGCTAATGCCGAGATAGTGGACGTCGACTATTTTTGGTATCTCTTGTATCTCTTGCAAGTATCTCTTGTATCCTCAGTGGATGTCGTTAACTACAGAGCAAGATGATTTCAATGGAATTTTTAAAAAATAAATCAGATAATGTCATCTCTATCAAATATTCATAACACAGTTTTGGCTCACTGTATTTATTTTGTTTTGGGCTTCAACTTGTGCCAATAACTGCAATCCTGAAGGCTCACTTTAAATCACTGAAACAATGGGGAAGTACTTGCAGCTAACATTGACCAGCAACTAAATTTAAATGCTGTACTAGAATTCTTATCATTATTTTTTCACTTTCTGATAGTTTGAAATTTCAAGTTGCAAATGATTCCAATCTTAAATCTTTATTCAAATGTTCATGTGTGTACTGGGTGGGGTTGTACATGCTTATCCACATAATGTGTGACACGTATGGAAAGCAGTATTTTCTTTTCTCTAAAATCCCACAGGTGTGGAAAGACAACCCAAATTCCTCAGTTTATCTTGGATGACACCCTCAATGGTTTTCCGGGAGAAGTTGCAAACGTCATCTGTACTCAACCTCGGAGGATCTCTGCTATCTCTGTGGCTGAGCGTGTAGCTAAAGAACGAGCTGAGAGACTGGGAGAAAGCGTAGGATACCAGATTAGACTTGAAAGTGTGAAGGTTGGTCTGTGTTTACCAAATAAGTAATATTTAAAAACACAGGATGAAGATCTAATAAGCAGCATTTTACTGGTTTATTTGATATGGTGACACTAGGGATTATGATTTCTCCAGATCAAGTGCTGTTGCTCTGTGGGTCTATCTGTGGTCAAGCAACTAGCTAGTTGATGCATTATAGTTTTGAACGATCTATGGACTCACTTTCAAAGACTCTACAATTCCTGTTCTCAGTATTATTTGTTTACTGATCTATACTTGCTCAGTTTGTCTTGTGCTCATTGGTTGCTTGTCAGTCTTTGTGTGTAGTTTTTTATTGATTCTATTACTTTTCTTCTACTGTAAGTTAACCATAGCATAGCAAATGGTGACATGTACTTTGACCTTTGAAAATAGTATTTATAAATAGACTCTTCCTTCAAGGCATTGATAACATTTTGCTAATTTCTCTTTCACTGAACAATCACTTCCTAAAAGTATTATTACCTTTGCTCAGCACTTCATATAACCACCAAAATGAAAGCTGGTCAAAAGTTTGTTGTCAGCACTTCTTCAATCTTGGGCTGTCTAGAAAAATGATTTAGCTAATCCATTCTCCGTTTCCTAGGATTTTAAATGTCTTCTCTATTATTTCTGTCCCCATTTAAACTGTGACTTCATGTGATGTCAGGCATCCTTCCCCAACCCCCGATTAGTTATGTACTGTTCGGGTCCCTTAAATAAAAGAGGAGTGTTAAATGCCAAGTTCATTATGCTTTCAGTAATGCTTCAGGTTAGTAAATTCTTAAATCATTGATACTTCCTTCAGGGCCAAGCAAGATTTTGCTGACACCTTATACGTCAGATGTATCTTTAATAGAAGTTTGTAGAAAATTGAACATTAATTAGTTGCTTCACTATTGCAATATATATTGTTTTATTATACCATTATTTTTACTAGTTGATGTTGAACCAATATACACTCAGTGGCCACTTTATTAGGTACTGATCTACGTCTCCTTGTTAATGTAAATATCTGATCGGCCAGTTTATGCAACTCAATGCACAAAAGTGTGTAGTCATAGTCAAGAGGTTCAGTGGGTGCTCAGATCAAAGATCAGCCCAGCTTTGATAAGTTTACCTTGTTTTTGATTTTTCAATTTGTTTTTTTTTTAATTTCTTTATATCATGCTTATATTAAGAGCTTGGGAGGTCAACTATATTGATATAGCTTATATCAACATGTGTTAATTACCAATAATGTAATCCCACCCACTGTGTACAATTATGACTGCTATGTATACATGTTTAAAACTTAATAAAAAGATTGAAAAAGAAAGAAAGAAAAATCAAAGATCAGAATGGGGAGGAAAGTGGCCTTAGCCAAGGAATGTTTGTTAGTGCCAGACAGGGTGGTTTGAGTCTCAATAATACTTAAAACCTGTTTGCAATGAAGGTTTTTATAAAAACAAGCTGATATCATTGCTACTCAAAAGCTTTTGGAAAGCATTTATTTAAACGTTTCAACTTGCATTGCATTCTGCATTATCTCCATTGCCATATGTGACTTTATTGCTGTTCTTTGAATTATCATTTACTTGGCAACTAACTGTAAAGTGCTTTTTGACATGCTGAGGTTGTGGAAAACTTTACACAAACGTAGTTGTTCACTCACTATTACGATTCCAGGGATTCCCTTTGATCTGCATAATAAACTTGTTTTCATCTCCAGAAATCTCTATCCACTCCTAAATTCTTGTTAGCATTTTTTATTGTGTATTTGTATATATTTAAATTTACTCCATTTTGCCTATATTTTCAGTATTTTCCTTTTCAATTCGGAGCGAGCTGATTGAATTCAGTTTTTATTGGTCTCTCTATAAAACAACTTATTGGTCTAGAAATGTTGAGTTGCCCTCAGTGAATAATTACAATGAATTACAATCTTTGCATATGAATCTGCTAGTGTTTCACTGACCTCAAATAAACAAGTAGATAGCTGGAGACCCAACCCCAATGCTGAATGGTTAATACAAGGGAGCATAATTTTACGGCAAAATGGTGGGGGGGGGGGGAATGTCAGAGAAAAGTCTGTTTTACAGAGTGCTGAGTGTGTGGAATGCCCTGATATGGGTGGGGGTAGAGGCAGCTATATAAGGGGAGTTCAAGAAACACTTAGATGGGCACATGGACGACAGAGAAAAGCGAGGGCTACGTAGAGAAGAGTTAGGTTGACCTTAGAGTAGGCTAAGAGGTTGGTGGACATTGTGGGCCGAAGGACCTGTACTGTGCTGTTGAGTTTTATGTAAAATTCCGATAGTCACATTTGGCATTTTACTTCCAGTCCTCCTTGACCAGGTTGCTGTACTGTACTGCAGGAGTGCTACTCAGGCGCCTGGAATCAGATCCAGATCTTAAAGGCGTGTCCCATGTTATCATAGACGAAGTTCACGAAAGAACAGAGGAAAGGTAATTCTATGTAAAATTCTCTGTAAAGCCGGGGTCACTCTGCTGTAACTTTCAAAGCAGTGGTAGTGCTGGGTGCCATCAAGTGGAAAAGTTACTAATTCAGGAAAGGCAACCAAGAGAGTTTCAAACCACAGGATTTGTGAAGAGAAGCTGCTGGGAATAAGAACCTGCAGTGAAACATGATGTTGGGAGGGAGCAAATTGTGCAGGAAGGAAAAAAAATTAAAAGATTGTGCAGGAAGAAAAAAAATTAAAAGATTGTGCAGGAAGAAAAAACTTTAAAAGATGTTGCACAGTAAATTTAAAGAACAGAACCAAGTAAGTTTCAGGGGAAGGTCCCCAACAGATTGAAGTGAATTTAAAACAGGCATGGTAACTCGTGCCCTGCAAGTGGCAGGGGTCGGTGGTGGCCAAGGTAAATCCCTCCCTACCATACATGTAGACCACAGAGGAAAGGAATAAGTGAGGGAAATGGAGAAAATTGATGAAATGTCTATCCCGTTTGAGTGGTCATGTGGCTGGTACATCCTTGTGGACCGCTGCAACGGGCAGCTTTTCTGTTTCCCTCTCCCTCTCCCTCCCTGTTAGCTGAGGTCAAGGGCAGTGGGCTGCGAAACTCCTCTTGAAGCCTTCTTTGTTTCATCTTCTGGGACATTGGCTTCATCAGCCGAGGACAATCCTGTAGCTTCCTTGTGTGCAGCTGATCGATCTGATACAGTACAGCATGAATTTGTGATGCGAAAAGCTTCCATGTATTGGCAAATGTAATGCTGTCACAATTCATTGCCTGCTTTGTTGTCTGTAGTCTTTGAAGTAAATGTAAACTTACTGAAATATCACTGGGTAAATTTCTGAAGTATATTACAGGACCTGTTCAGAGCCAAGCAGATGAATCTCCCTGGCTGTGGAGAGACAATTACACATACATTTCTGTGCTAACATTATTGAAGCTAGCTATTGCTTTTTGTATACACAATATAAATGAATCTCCATTGATATGTTGGCAGTGATTTCTTGCTGTTGGTACTGAAGGATTTGATACTGTCTCGACCTGACCTACGTGTCGTCTTGATGAGTGCAACACTGAATGCACAGCTGTTCACTGAGTACTTCAATATGTGCCCCTATCTTCATATTCCAGGTAGGACTGAGCCCATGTTGCTTTATAAAGCTGACCATCAGTGAAGGGTGCAGGAGCTTCTCATCAATGTAATATACAATATTTGAGTTATTTGTTTAACTTGAGGAAATATTTATGAGTAGTGTTATTGTGGGGATCTAAGAGTTCTTGTTATTAGTTAGAAGGCTTTCTGCTTTGTAATGCTGTAATGAGTGTTTGAACCACGTTTAAGATCAGTGCATAACAGAGACTTGGTGAGGGAGGACAGGAATGGGTGTTTGATGGTCCAGGATTTCAATGTTTAAAAAAAAGGAAATAAAAGTTGGGGGAGTTGTGCCATTAATCAGGGACAATATCACAGATGACATAATGGAGGGTTATCCACTGAATCGATGTGGGTAGAGCTCAAAAATAAGAAGTAACTGATGAGATTGTACTGTTGACCCTTGCCCCCACCCCCTTTCCAATAGCTGTGGGGACATTGAGGAGATGATATTCAAGTAGATTAGGGAAAAGGGTGAAAATAACAGAGTTAGTGTTGTCACTAACTTCAGCTTCCCTAATAGAGACTGGGACTGGTTCAGTGCAAGAGGTTTAGATGGGGCAGAATGTGACAGATGCATCCAGGAAGGTTTCTTAAATCAATACGTAGACAGTTCAACAAAAGGGGCTGTACTGGACCTGGTGTGAAGAACAGCAATCACAACTCCTTAAACTACAGATTAAGGACAAGAATAAACCTGGGAGAGTGAAATTGGAGCAGGGCAAATCACGAAATTACTTGGCAGGAACTAGTTAATAGGGAACATCTGTTATTGTGCAAGTCCAGATCTGGAACATTTAAAGACAAACTGCACAGAGTACAGAGCAGGTATGTTCCAGTAAAAAGCGAGAACAAGGGTGGCAAGGTCAGGGAACCTTGGCTGTTAAGAGAGGGATTGAATTTAGTCAAGAACAAAGTCTATGTAAGATTAAAGATCAAACAAAACTCCTGAGGATTATGAAGAAGCCTGGAGGATTCAAGAAGGGAATTAAGAGTCCTTGGCAAGTCCAAGGCATTCTGTACATACATCAAGAGGATAGCTAAGGAGCAGATAGGACCAGTCAACAATAAAAATCAGCATATATGCTTGGAGGTGGAGGAGGTAGGTAGAGTCCTAAATGTGAGATGAGGTTCAATATTTACAAAGGAGAAGAATGTGAAGGATAGGAGTTTAGTGTGGAGCCTGCTAATTTACTAGAGTATTGTGAGATAAAGGGAGATAATGTGCGGTCCCTTAAAGAACATTAAGATGGATAAGTCCTCAGGACCACACGGGATATACACCAGATTATTGAGAGAGGCGAGAGATGAGATTGCTAGGTCCTTGACCAATATCTTCATGTCCTCTTTAGCCATGGATGAGATCTGCGAGGACTGATGAATAGCAAATGTTGTTCCTTTTTTTCAAGAAGGGAAACAGGGATAATCCTAGAAACCAAATTGGTGAGTCTCACGACAGTGTTGGGGAAGTTACTGGAGAGAATTGTTAGGGATAGGATTTATGAGCAATTGGAAAACCATGGCCAAGATAGGGACAGTCAGCATGGCTTGGTGCAGGGCAAGTTGCATCTTTCTGACTTGATTGCGATTTTAAAGACATGATGAAAATAGAGCTGTGGATATTGTCTGTATGGATTTTAGTAAGGCATTTAACAAGGTTCTTCATGAGAGAATACCAAGATGCATGAGATCTGCGGTGAACTGGCCATTTGCGTTCACAATTGACTTGCCCATGGAAGTTGGAGGGCAGAGGTCAATGGGTCTTATTCTGGCTGGAGGTCTCTGACTCGTGGTGTTTATTTATTTAGAGATACAGTGTAGAATAGGCCCTTCACTGCCCAGCAATCCCTGATTTAACCCTAGCCTAATCATGGGACAATTTTCCTTGGCCAATTAGTCTGCCAACCAAGATGTCTTTGGTCCGTGGGGTAAACCAGAAGACCCATAGAAAACCCATGCATTCCACAGTGAGGACGTACAGACTCCTTATAGATAATGTTGGAATTGAACTCCAAGCTCCAACACCCCGAGCTGTAATAGTGTCGCGCTAACAGCTACACTACCAAGGCGCCCAGTATGGATCCCTGTGTTCCCCAGGATCTGGACTGGAACCTCTGCTGTTTGTGATGGATATAAATGACCTGGATGAAAACGTAGATGGGTAGGTTAGTAGGTTGGTAGACGCTACAAAGGTTGATGATATTGTAGACAATGTAGAAGACTTTCCAAATGATGCAATGGGATATAAATCAGTTGTAGACATGGATGGAGAAATGGCAGGTGGACCAGATGTGACAACTTGACCAGATGTGAAGTGTTGCATCTTTGGAGATCAAGTGTAAGAAAGGCATTACACTGTAAATGGCAAAGAACCTAGCCAGTGTTGATGAGCAAAGGGATCTCGGGGTCCAAGTTCATTGTTCCCTGAAAGTGGTGGTAAAGAAGGCGTATGGCATCCTTGCCTTTATTTGATGAGGTTTGAGTCAGGAAGTTATGTTGCAGCTTTATAAAATTCCAGCTGGGTTGCACCTGGAGTATTGCATTCAGTTCTGGTCATCCCAATATAGGAAGGATGTGGGGACTTTGGAGAGGGTACAGAAGAGGTTTACCAGGATACTGGCTGGATTAGAGGATATGTGCTATAAGGAGAGGTTGGATGAACTCTAGGATGCAGCTGAGGGGAGATCTGATAGAGGATTCTGAGAGGCACAGATAGAGTAGCCAGTATGGTTTTCTCAGAGTCAAAATGTGTAATATATTTAAGATGAGAATGAGCAAGTTCAAAGGAAATGGGCAAGGCAAGGCACGGAGGTTGGTGGGTACCTGGATAGTGCTGCTTGGGGTGGTGGTGGAGGCAAACACAATAGAGGTGTTCAAGAGGCTCTTATAGGTGTACGAATAATGCAAGAAATGGAAAGATAAGGACATTATGCAGGCAGAAGGGGTTTGCGCAGTTGAGTATTTGATTACTAATGAAATTAGTTTGGCACAATGTGGGCTGAAGGGCCTTTTCCTGTGCTGTACTGTTCAACGTTCTCAGGATTTAGATATGTAGCTGAAGGTGACGTGAGAATGGGAATCAGCAACCTTGAGGTTAGGAATACTGCCAATGAAAAACATCAGTGTGAACTGGGTGGGGCAAACTTTGCACCGTCTGTGCGACATACAAAAATAGATCTGCAGAGGAATTGGATTCAAACGAATTGTTTTTGCTGAGTATGGAGCAAAATGTAACTAATGTTACCAGTAGAAGGCACTTGCCTCCAAACAGAAGGTCAAGTCTGAAGGCAGAATCCATGTTGAAATGTGAAAAGTGTTGCAGATAAAAGTCCCAGTGACTCACCTTTCCCAGGATTATTTGTTAGTGCTTATTGCTCTTTACATCTGTAGGTATCAGCCTATTATCAAAGAATATGTAAAATATTTTTGCAGTTTATGCTTATTACCTTAATATTGAGGAGGTAAAAATGCTGTGACAATTGAAACCTGGATTTTGCTGTTCTAGAACGTACTTTCCCAGTGGATCAATATTTCTTGGAAGATGTGCTTGTGCGGACAAGGTAAGACAATTATATTTATCAGACCATTTCAAATGATTATGAAGCATTTTTTATCTCTTCAGTACTTTGTCGTTCATTCCTGCTTCTTGAATTCACAAATGAGTAATCATCTAGTGAAGAAGTGATGTGCTGGAGGAACTCAGCAGGTTGTGCAGCAACTGTGGGTCAAACCCCTACATGAGGAGTGAGAATAGACAGGCCAGAGTAAAGGGATGAAAGGGAGTGGTTGCAGTGCCTTTAACTGTCCATGCCTACTCCTTTGTGTTCCTTCCACGCACTTCACTACCTACTCTTTCAGGCCTTCTGGAAACTTCTGGTCAAAGTCTCCTAACTCTCCCTTGAGCAGCTGATTACGCTGAACCTGGAACACGCCTTGAACTCTTTTCCTGTTATGCCATGGGATTTGCTTTCAGACAGCGTGCTAGAGTAGCAGTTAACATAATCGCCATACAGCACCAGCAATCACCAATCAGAGTTCAGTTGCTGTTGCTGTCTGTAAGGAGTTTGTGCATTCTCTCCATGAACACATGGATTTCCTCCACGTGTTTTGGTTTCCTCCCACATTCCAAGGATGTATGTTTAAGATTAGTGAACTGTGGGCATGCTGTGTTGGTACCGGAAGCATGGTAACACTTGTGGGCTTCCCCCAGCACAATCCCTGGGTTCTGTTGGTCATTGATGCAAAACAACACTTATCACTGTATGTTTTGATATTTTGATGTACATGTGACAGTTAAGAAGGTGGATGAGCTCAAATTTACTATCTTATCAAAAGCTCCACCTTTGCTGCATGCTAAGTAGATTACACTTAACCAGTTTCCCACTGCTTCATCAATTAGGCACCATCTTCTACTCCATTCCCAGATTTCAGCTGCATGTACAGGAATAGTTGGTTGCAAGTCACTCTTGTAAAGAAAACTGTCTAATCACAACTTTCTAACAGAGAAGCCAAAATAGTCACAGCTGCCTCTCGAACAGATGTGAAGGCATTGTGTTAGCCATCATAGAGAAATAGTTTGTGGTGTGGGATAACGCACAGACATCAGAGACTTACACCAGATGAAGTTGAGTGGAAATCTAAATCAAATTGGCAGCTTCATGAAAATATCTCAGTGACAGTGAAAAGTATTTGCTGTGCAACTGGAGAAAGTTTTCTAGGAAAGGGGGTGATTTCCCTTGTTCACTCCATAACAAAACTGTAAACTTGTTTATATCTGTGTGAAATTTACAGCGATGAAAAGACCATTTAGTCCTACCAGACAATGCCAGTTCTTGTTTTGTTTCATGTGACCCCCATTGTTGGGGCAGAATAGAAGGAAGTTTTATTCTGCATGAAACAATGCAACACCTGACCTTCGAGTGGTTGGTGTTACCAGTGGGTGCCAGAATTGTTTCATTCCCTCAGAGCTGAAATCCTGAACTGAATTCTGTAGAGTTTCTAAAGCAAAATGATGACTAAGTTGAAGATCACTGAACAGCTGCAGTAAATCTGACCGATTTCTTGCATGGAGACCCGGGAAGTTCAGTGGGATAATGAGGATTGTAGGTTGGGCACATGCCTCTGTGGGGAGGAGGAGGGATTGCAAGCTCTTAGTGACTGATGTAGTTGGTTGGGGTGAGGAGCAGTAGGATTGGAGGCCAGGAGATCAGCTGCAAAGGGGGAGAAGAGAGGATGGATAGAAATAAGGGATCACATGGCTTCTTGATGGAAGCAAGTTCCTAATACCACTCAGAATGGAGGGCGATGCTCCACAATCTGCCTCTACTGGTGAGGTCAGAGGATTTTGTTGAGTGAAACATAATAGCAATGTATAATATTTATTTATTTAGCAATATAACACAGTGACAAGCCTTTCAGGCCCAACAATCCCGTGCCACCCAATTATGCCCATGTGACCAATTAACTTACTAACCGGTACATCTTTGAAATGTGGGAGGAAACCCATGTAGTCACGTGCAGACAGCAGCAGGAATTGAACCCAGGTTCATATACATTAAATATTGATATTGTTTTCCCACAGCCAAGGACCAGTCTTGCTAATTTGTGATCTTTTTCTATAACAGATGAGTAGGAGGAGAGATTGAGCAGATGTGCTTTGTGATCCCTGCAGTTCAGAAGAGAGAAAGGTGGTCTCTCTAGGACACGAGATTTAGTTTTGGACAGGGTAAATTCAGGAGGGATCTGTCGAATCTTGATCTGGAGAACCTGTCTCAGGACAAGGAGCTATGATATTGATGAACAGTGTCCGAAGCTTGAAAGACCGGGTGGTCTATTCCACTTCCAGTTATTTTATGCATTCCTTTTAAAATCTCTCAGTTTTGAGTTTCCACATAAAGTAGACATATCATGTTGACATCATGATTTCCGATGGGCAACCATTTTAATTCCAATCCCCATTCCCATTCCAAAATGTTGGTCCATGGCCTCCTCTACTGCCAAAATGAGGTCACTCTCAGCTGAGTAGCCTCCAACCTGATGGCACGAACATCAACTTCTCCAGCTTCTAATAATTTTTACCCATCCCCCTTCCTCCTCCTATTCCTCACAACTTTTCTTCTCATCTTCTTTCACGCCCACCTGGTGCCCCTCCTCCTTCCCTCTCTCCCATGGTCCACTCTCATTTCCTATCAGATTCCTTCTTCTCAAGCCCTTTACCTTTCCTACCTATCTGATAGGAGAAGAGAGTGTCAATTGTACATATTTATAATTGGAAATTGGACTCAGATAAGTATAGTGGGTATATTGGTAAGCTCCTGCACTAGCAGTCAGAATTTGGTACCCTTGATCTACAGACTTAAGTTTGAATCCCACCATAGCAGCAGGGGAAACTCAAGCTCAAATAATTAAATAAATCAGAGATTATGAGAATACCATTTGTCAAAGGTCAGTTGGTTCACTAATGCTTGTCAGGCAAGGAAACCTGTCACCCATTTGGAGTGGTTAGGGATATATTACAAATGCCGGCATTGTTGGTGACACTTTCATCCCATGAACAAACACATTAAATCAGTTTAGCTTCAACCTTCCAACCCACATCTTTAAGCTGGTGTAATGAAAATATTCAAAGTCCCTTTCCTTGTTCTTTTGTGATTGAGCAGCTAAAGGTAAGTGGAAGCAAAGGAAGTACTGCACAGAGTTATGTAAAGAATAAAATATAGGAAGAAGGAGATTGATCAATAAAGTAGTAAAAGAGACAAAATAATACGTATCAATCAGTCACTAAGCCACTCCACACAATTTTCTCCAACACTCCCTCTCAATGTCCTCACCTTTTTGGCCAACCCTTTACAGAAGTCTCTACCCAGTTCTGGAAAGATTCCTCCTTGCACTAAGAAATTGTGCTGTTTTATACCCTTTCGGAAAATTACTTTTCTAGACAAACACGTTTTTCACCATTATCTACTTGCCCTAAGTTCTCAAAATATTGATGTGGACTAGTACCTTAAAACATTCCCACATCCTAAGCTAACACTATTTTGTCTTACAAACTTCCATTTTGTGTTGCACATTTTAGCATCTACCAAGGAGGAATCAAATTTAACTCTCTCCTCTCAGTTGGTCATCCATACAACTGCTGCAGGTTATTACAATTCTCCCATTTGTCTGCTGTTTGCTATTTCTTTCTTCTTTCCTTTACATTTGTCTAACAATGTGTTTATTTGCATTTGCTCTCATCTAACCAGAATCTTTTTATTGGACTCCTTGTTTCTTGCATTTAACCCTACAATTACATTTTAAAAGTGGTATTTATGCTTCAAGGGTTATGACAATGATATTGTCTGCTGTGTTTTTACTTCTGTAGAAAATACTACAATGATCTTGAGAATCTTTATTTGCCAGAACTCTCAGGTACCCCTATCATTACAGTGTAGCCTTTCAAAAAGTAAGGTGTGTTCACCAAAATGGCAAAACAAATTTGTAAGATTTGGATAAAAGATTCTTTGCTTCTGATGTAATGACCGCTATGCTAATTCTAGGTATGTTTTAGAAGATAGAAGCCCTTATGCAAGATCCGCAAAGCTGAACCAATATGATGAGTCTTGGGTGGCTAAAGGTAAAAATAACTTGAATCCAATGCCAGTCTTTGAGGAGCAGCTAAAGTCTCTGCGACTACAGGATCAGCCAGCAGTCAAAGATAGCATACCTGACCAGCAGCTGAATGTTAATCAACTGATGGTTCGATACAAAGGTAGGCTTCTGGCTTCTGGAAAGTGCATATTTTATCCTTGTGTGGAATTGAAACAAGAAACATAGTGATTAACCCCACTAAACATATAATTTTAAGTTCAAATCTAACCAGATTTTAAAAATAATAATCTACATCTTTTTCTAATTGGCATCCTCAGTCAAGTTAGTTTGGGCACTTTCATGGTGAACTTCCATTTCATGTAGTGTGATTTATCTGTTGATGTTCAGGTCTTTCTCTCCACTTTCTGTTCTATTTGTCCTCAGACTATTCATTACTGGAACTTGTGTCATTGCTTTTACATCCTCTTTAAACTTCAGCCTATCAGATCTGATACCTGTTTCCTATTCTGCATGAAACGTGCTCACCCATTACCAGTTGATGCTGGTGTGTTAGCTTTCAGTGCCTTAGGAGCTCAAGCTCCAAATTCTTTACCAGTTTTTTTAGGTCATTGGTGATCTCCGTTCCTCTTCACCCTTACAACTCCAATTTGCTAAACTCGCCATCTATCTCTGGCTTGCTCTCCTTCCTCTTCACACTCCAGTCTCCAAGCTACAAATATCCTTGCTAAACCTTTATGCCTTTATCACCATCTTCTGCTCTACTTTCTTAAAAACACATCTCTCTACCCTCTTATCTCCTGCTTTGACTCAACGTTTTATTTTACCTACAATAAGAACCTGGGGAAGTGTACCTACGTTAAAGGTGCTGTGAGTTCTGATTTGTGGTGACATTGGATCATGTAAAACAGTAGACGGCCATTTAGCTTGTGAATTCTTTTAAAGGAGCTAGCCTGGCATTTTGATTTGCTCGCTGTTAAAACCCCATGATCTGGATATGGACCGATGTGCTTGAGGTCAAACACAAAAAAATTAATCAGTATCCTAAATTAACTGCTCCTGATGCTTTTGCCATAGCAGCTTTGTGGAGAGTACAATAGAAATGAAAGCCAAGGAGGACATTTAGTTATCCTGAAACTGTCAAGGCAATATTTTGAAAAGAGCGGGAGAAAATGTACGTTCTTGATTTGTCCAGTTCATATACACTTAATGTACGTAAACTGCAAGGCAGAAGGTGATAATATCCTGATGAATTTGATGATAAGCTGTGTTGTTTTTTTATTTTTTATTAGTTTCTACAATGAAAAAAACAATAAAAAGAAGTTTATACATTACAAAACAAACTTATCAAATGTACAGTTCACAACAGTTAAAGAAAAGCACCCATGGTAGGATCACATATAGTTACCACCCCATCCTCCCATTCCCCAACTCCAAGCCAATCTTACAATAGATAGAAAAGTTAATCAGAACTTTTATCTCCACAGAGCTGTACTTATAAAAAGAAGGTATATTGCCTGCTACCTGGGCTATTATATGTTTACACATCAAATACCGTAAATCTTAATTGAAAGAAGCTAGAAGTAAGGGATTTATATGCAGAATAAAAAGGGATGGACCTTTAAACTAAGCGGGAATTATGACAATACTCAAGAAATTTTTGCTGTGTTGGTAATTAAGACTTTTTTTTAGATGTTAGTAAATCTGTATTAAAGACTCTGGCTAGCATGGATCTCGATAAAATCAACTTGGATTTAATTGAAGCTCTACTGGAGTGGATTGTGGATGGAAAACATGATTACCCTCCAGGTTAGTGGAGTAAAGTCTTATATATGCTTTCAGATGTGATACTTCAATTAAGGTTATTGAAGCAGCCATGTACAGTCATAATGTTAGATTCTGATTGGTTCCTTTTCTTAACCAAGTGTAACCATATCAGTAAAAATTCCCTTTCAAGCAGAGTTCAATTTGAATGCTCTGTGACCTGCCCTTGAAAACAAGTCATGCCTCGAGACAAGTTGCTCCAGTACAGACACAACAGTAGCATCTACCCAAAAACCTTTGCTGATAATTCTAAAATGTTATGTTAATGAGAATTACAGCTCAGTAACAGGCCCTTGTAGCCCTAAGAATCTGCGCTGCCCAGTAGCACCTGTGTGACCAGTGAACTTACTAACCTGTGTGTGTTTGGAATGTGAGGGAAACCAGAACACCAAAGGAAACCCACACGGTCACAGGGAAAATGTACAAACTCCTTATAGACGACAGCAGGAACTGCACCCCAATCTTCTGAGATCTGATGTTGTAAAACATCACGCTAACTCCTGTGCTACTGTGCTGCCAAGGTAAGTCTATAAGATATAAGAGCAGAATTAGGCTATTTGGCCCATCAAATCTGCTCCAACATTTCATCATGGCTGATTCATTTTTCCTCTCAGCCTCAATCTCCTGCCTTCTGCCCCACATCCCTTCATGCCCTGACCAGTCAAGAATCTATCAACCTCTGCTTTAAATATACATTCAGACTTGGCCTGTGGCAAAGAATTCCATAGTTTCACCACTCTCTGGCTAAAGAAATTCTATTTCATCCTCATTATAAAAGGATGCCCCTCTATTCTGAGGATGTGTGCTGTGGTATTGGACTCTCCCACCATGGGAAGCATCCTCTCCACATCCACAGCTTCAAAGCCTTTTACCATTTGACAGGTTTCAATAAGATCACCCCTCATTCTTCTAAATTCTAGTGAATACAGGCCCAGAGCCATCAACCGCTCTTCATATGACAAGCCGTTCAAACCTGGAAGCGTTTTCTTGAACCTCTTTTGAACCCTCTCCAGTTTCAACACGTCTTTCCTAAAACATTAGAGGCCCAAAACTGCTCCAAGTGAGGCATCAGCAGTGCTTTATAAAGTGTCAACATTACATCCTTGTTTTTATATTCTAGTCCTCTTGAAATGAATGCTAGCATTGCATATTGCTTTCCACACCACAGACTCAACTTGCAGGTTAACCTTTAGGAAATCCTGCACAAGGACTCCCAAGTCCCTTTGCAGCTCAATTTTCTCTCCATTTGGAAAATAGTCAATGCTTTCATTTCTTCTACCAAAGTGCATGACCATACACTTCCCGACACTGTATTCCATCTGCCACTTCTTTGCCCATTTTCCTAATTTGTCTGTCCTTCTGTAGCTTCTCTGCTTCTTCAAAACTACCTGGCCCTCTACCTTTCTTCATATCGTCTGCAAACGTTGCAACAAAACCATCAATTCTATCATCTAAATCATTAACATATAATGTAAAAAGAATCTGTTTCAACACAGACCCCTGTGGAACACCACTAGTCACCAGCAACAGCAACCAACCAGAAAAAGCTCCCTTTATTCTCACTTTTTGCCTCTTGCCAGTCAGCCACTGCTTTATCCATGCTAGAATCTTCCATGTAATACCATGGGCTTGTAGCTTGTTAAGGAGCCTCATGTGTTGCACCTTGTCAAAGGCCTTCAGAAAATCCAAATACACATCAATCAATTCTCCTTTGTCTATCCTGCTTGTTACTTCTTCAAAGAATTCCAGCAGTTTTGTCAGGCAAGATTTTCCCTTGAAGAAACCATGTTGACTACAGCCTATTTTATCATGTGCCTCCAAGTACCCCGAAACCACATCCTTAATAATTGACACCAACGTAATCCCAGCCACTGAGCTCAGACTAACTGGCCTATAATTTTCTTTCTTCTGCCTGTCTCCCTTCTTGAAGAGTGGAGTGACATTTACAATTGTCCAGTCTTCCGGAACCATTCCAGAATCTAGTGATTTTTGAAAGACCATTGCTAATGCCACCGTAATCTCTTTAACCATCTCATTCAGAACCCTGGGGTGTTCACCATCTGGTCCAGGTGAGTTATCTACCTTCAGACCTTTCAGTTTCCCAAGAACCTTCTCTCTAGTTTTAGTAACTTCACACACTTCATGACCCCTGACACATGGAACTTCCACCACACTGCTGGTGTCTTCCATAGTGAAGACTGATGCAAAATACTTATTCAGTTCATCTGCCATTTCCTTGACCCCTGTTACTACCTCTCCAGCATCATTTTCCAGTGGTCCGATATCCACTCTTGCCTCTGTTTTACACTTTGTTTCTGAAGAAACTTTTAGTATCCTCCTTAATATTATTGGCTATCTTACTTTCGTATTCCATCTTAACCTTCTTAATGACTTTTTGTTGCCTTCTGTTGATATTTGGAAGCTTCCCAATCCTCCAACTTCCCACAAATCTTTGCTCTATTATATGCCCTCTCTTTAGTTTTTATGTTTGCTTTGACTTCTCTTGTTAGCCACAGTTATGTTATCTTGTCTTTAGAATACTTCTTCCTCTTTGGGATGTATTTATCCTGTGCCTTCCAAATTGCTTCCAGAAATTCCAGCCATTGCTGCTCTGTTGTTATCCCTGCCAGTGTTCTTTTCAATCAGTTCTGACCAACTTCTCTCTCATGCCGCTAATTCCCTTTACTCCACTGTAATACTGATACATCTGACTTTAGCTACTCCCCCTCAAATATCAGGGTGAATTCAATCATATTATGATCACTTTCCCCTTAGGGTTCTTTTTACCTTAAGCTCTCTAATCAATTCTGGTTCATTACACAACACCCAATCCAGAACAGCTGATCCCCTAGTGGGCTCAATCATGAGCTGCTCAAAAAAGCTATCTCGTCAGCATTCTAGAAATTCCCCTCTTGGAATCCAGCACCAACCTGATTTTTCCCGTTCTACCTGCATAATGAAATCTCGCATGGCATTGGAACGTTGCCCTTTTGACATGCAGTTTCTATCTCCTGTTGTAGTTTGTAAACCTCATCCTCACTGCTGTTTGTTTGGGGGGTGGGGGTCTGTATATAATGCCCATCAGGATCCTTTTACTGTTGTAGTTCTTTAACACTATCCACAATGATTCAACACCTTCCAGCCCTATGTCACATCTTTCTAATTATTTGTTTTTTTTATTTATTTTGTTATTTTGCTCTGTTTTTTCAACAGAGCAACACCACCCTCTCTGCCTTCCTGTCTGACCTTTCAATACAATGTGTATCCTTGACGTTAAGCTCCCAGCTATAATCATCTTTCAGCCTTGATTCAGTGATGTCTACAGCATCATGCCTGCGAATTTGTAACTGTGCTACAAGTTCATCTACCCTACTCTGTAAGCTGCATGCATTCAGATATAACATCCTTAGTCCTGAGTTCACCCTTTTCAATTCTGTCCACCTTTTACGTTGCAACATCATGTTCCTATCAACAGTCTCTCCTTGCTAGGAGTCTCTGCCTCTGTTTGTAAATAAACAACCTCAACTTCAGCACCATTGCTCTGGTTCCCATCACCCTGCCAAATTAGTTTAAACCCACCCGAACAACTCTAGCCAACCTGCCCGCAAGGATATTGGACCCCCTCGGGTTCAGGTGTAACCCAACCCTTTTGTACAGGTCATGTCTTCCCCAGAAAAGATCCCAATGATCTATAAATCTGAATCTCTGCCCCCTGCACCAGTTCCTCAGCCATGCATTCACCTGCCAAATCATCCTTTCCCTCACTGGCATGTGGCACGGGCAGCAATCCAAAGATTACTATTTTGGAGATCATGTTTCTCAGCTTTCTACCTAGCTCCCTAAAATCTCTTTTCAGGACCTCCTCACCTTGACTGCCCATGTTATTGGTGCCAGTATGTACTGGTTTCTTACCCTCGCCATTGAGAATGCCATGGACCTGATTCAAGATATCCCTGATCCTGGCACCAGGGAAGCAACGTACCATCCAGATGTCTCTATCACACCCACAGAACCTCATCTCTGTTCCTCTGACTAAAGAAGCTTCAAACAACATCGCAGTCCTCTTCTCCTCTCTGCTCTTCTGAGCCAAAGCACCAGTCTCAGTGCCAGAGACCTGGTCACTGTGGCACTCCCACCTCCACCTCCACCACCACTCGGAAAGTTGTCCCCCTCAATAGTATCCAGAGTTATATACTTATTGAGGGGATTGTCCACAGTTGTACTCTGTACTGGCTGTGCAATTCCCCTCCTCCTCCTGACAGTTGCATGTCTCCTGCAAACTAGTGGTGACTACTTTCCCGTAGCTCCTGTCTGGCACCTCCTCATTCTCCCATATGGTCATCAAGCTACATCTCCAGTTCCTTAATACATGCTCTCAGGAGCTGCAGCTCGATGCAGACTGGGGGTCTCTCAGCCTTCCCAAATCCCACACAAAGTACAAAACTCTCAAGCCATTCTCACTATACTATGTACCAATAGATGAGGAATGAACAAATGAGAGGGAGAGAGTAACTTCCAAGACAATGTACCTCACCCAAACCTGATCTCACTTCTGCAGAATGAGGCAAAGCCACTCCAAAAGAATGGCCGCTCTGCTTGCCCTTGATTTATTCTTATTGGCCCTTTCTCATGAGTCCCCTTGCTGATTGGTCGCTCCTCAACTCAGAGAAGCTGCTGCAAAACCCTGCCTTTGAAATATTCAATTGCATTTGAATCTTCTCAGCAAATGCCTGAATGCAGCAAGACCAAGACAATGTTCAGATATAGAACAGTAAATGAGGAGTAACATTTGCCCCACAAAAGTGCTGGGAAATTCCATCTTCCACAATGGTATAATCCCTTGACGTTCAGTGGCATCGCTGTCGCAGAGACCCTGCCATCAAAAACCTGAGGCCACTTTTGACTACAAACTCACCTGGACCAACCACATAAGCGTAGTAACACAACAACATGTCAGAGGCTGGGCATCCTGAAACAAGTGGCTTGCCTCCTTCTGTCCTTTTGCCTTTCCACCATCACAATGCCCAGGTCATGAGTGTGGTAGAATATGCTTCACTTGCCTGGGGCTACCCAGTGCCAGCAATTCTCATGATAATTAATTAACATCCAGTCAACCATCCTACATATGTGTTGTATGTCCTTGTGTGCCATCTATAAACTGCGTTGCAGTTACTCTCCCAGTCTGCTCTGTCAGCACCTCCCAAATCTGTGACCACTACCACTAGAAGGATGAGGGCAGCAGGTCCATGGAAACCCCATTAGCCTCCAGTTAGCTTCCCGATCTCATGCATTCCTGATTGGGAAATGTGTTGCTGGTCCTTCCTCACCATTGGGCCAAAATCCTGGGATTCTGTAGTCAATGACACAATGGGAATGCCTTCAATAGAAGAACAGTAGCACCTCAAGAAGCGGGCACCCCCGTCCCATGTCTCTGATTAGTAGAAATACACTCAGTGGCCTCTGTAAACATTAGGGCAGGGGTTCCCAACCTGGGGTCCATGGATCCCTGCTTAATGGTATTGGCACATGGCATAAAAAAAGGTCGAGAACCCCTGCTCTAGAGACTATTGTGCATGAAAATCCAGCAGATCAGCAGCAGTTTCTGAGATACTCAAACTACCCCATCTGGCACCAACAGTCTCATTCCACAGTCAAAAGTCACTTAGATCACATTTCTTCCCCATTCTGATGTTTGGTTTGAACAATAACTGAACCTCTTGACCATGGCTGCATGTTTTTATACATTGAGTTGCATGATTGGCTGATTAAGTATTTGCATTAATGAGCAGGCGTACCTAATAAAGTGGCCACTGAGTATATAAGACTTGTATCTATATTCTGAGATCTGTGAACATCTGTTTCTCTTGAAGGCTTGGCTGCTTCCCACCCTTTGACTTTACCCATGCTTTTGATATTCCCTCTATATTGCATTTCTCTGATGCTTACAGTCAGAATCGGATATATAAACCCTGACTTAGATGATGTGAAATTTGTTGTTTTGCGACAGCAGTACAGTGCAGCGACACAAAAATATCTCTAAATTACCTAAATAAATAGAGAAACAAAAGGAATAATGAGGTATTGTTGATGGGTTCATGATCCATTCAAAAATCTGATGGCAGAGGGCAAGCAGCTGTTCCTAAATAATTGTCAAAGTCGTATTGCTGTTATACCTCCTTCCATATGGTAGTTATGAGAAGAGGCCGTGTTCCGGATGGTGATTTATTAATGATGGATACCACCTTCTTAAGGCACTGCCTCTTGAAGATACCCTTGACGGTGGGGAGAGTTGTGCCCATTATAGAGTTGGCAGAGTCTTCATTTCCTGTGAGCCTCCATAACAGACGGTAGTGCTCTTCATTGTGCATTATGGAAATTGTAAGTCTTCGGTGAGATAGCAAATCTCCTTCAATTCCTGATGAAGTAAAGTTGTTGGTGTGCCTCTTTCTTGATCTGCCTTGATGTGCTGAGCCCAGGATAACTCTTCAATTTGGATACTAAACCTGCCCAATAATCTAGATGTCTTGACGATTTCTACCAATTTAGCATCACGCAACTCCCAACTGGCATTTGTACTCAACAAAGTAGTGGCATAGTGTGCCCTGGGACTTGAAGCTTTTCATGGTTTCACTGCTGACCCCTCAATGAGAACTGGTGTGTGTTCTCCTGCCTTCCCCTTCCTGAAGTCTGCAATCAGTTCCTTGGTCTTGGTGACGTTAAGTGCAAAGCAGTCAACCAGCCCATCTGTATGCCTTGTCGCTATCTGAGATTCTGCAAACAGTGGTGTCAATGGTAAATTTCTCAATGGTGTTTGAGTGGTGCCTAGCCATGCAGTCATGAGTGTAAAGAGAGTAGAGCAGTGAGTTAATCATGCATCTTTGAGGTACGCCTATGTTGATTGTCACCCCTCCGCAACTCTGTGCTTTCCCCTAACAACAAAAAAGGCCAACTACCCAAAATCACCTTCCCATCTTGAGCCAGTTCTGGCTGCTGATACTGAGGAAGCCCAGTTATACTGGAAGATTTGATAGGCTGTAATTGCGTGTACAAAAAGAGGATAATTTTCAAAACTCCAAGGGACTTACATGAAACAGGTCAAAACTGCTTTCACTGTCAGAATTAACCAGGGTGTAGAACTTGCAATAGTTGGTAAAATTCCATCTTCCCCAGAACATACTGGTGCAACTCTACACTGCCATCACAGAGAGCATTGTCACATCTGCTGTAGCACCCTCTCACAATATACAAACCTGCAGCGAACTGTCAAGTCAGCTGAAAAGGTCTTTGCCTGCAGCCCACCGTCACTGCATGACTTGTATGTATTTGGGACAAAGTGAGCAGGGAAACTCATTGCTGACCCTACCCAGCAAACTGCTTTTTCCAAAACATCCCTTCTGGAAAGCGCTATAGGGCTAAAACAAAAACTACGCCATCTTAAAAGCCCTTCTTCCCCCCCCCCCCCCAGCAATTAATCCGATCAATCATTCTACTTACCTCCTCACCCCCACCCCATCCTCCCCACCAATTAGCTCAGTCACTGCACTACACTGTAAACACTTTTATAATGCTGTTTACATTGTAAATACATGCTGGTATTTATGAACATTTTATTCCAGTTCTGTATTTTAACCTCCAACTTTATATTTTATAAGATCCTTTATTCTTATAATTGTTGAATGATGATTTTTGTTTGATTGCATGTCTTGCCCTGACCAACACACCACCACAAATTCCTAATACGTAAATGTATATGGGGAATAAATTTGATCCTTGCTCCTTGAGAGCAGTTGAAGAAAAACGGGGTGCTCCATTTTCCTCCCATGTTCCAAAGGCATACAGATTAGGGTTAGTAATTTGTGGGCATGCTATGTTGGCATCAAAGTGTGTCGACACATGCAGGCTGCCCAGCACAATTCTTGCTGATCTGATTTACCACAAATGATGAATTTCACTCTGTTTTGATGTACATCTTTAATCTTCTTGTAAAGCCAGCACAGGCACATTGGTCCAAATGGGCTTTGCTGCAATACACGATTTTGTGAGCTCACTGCATAATTCTGTGGTTCTTTGTGCAACTATACTTTATTTATTCCCACAATTCTAAAACCTAACACACAATGGTTTTCATTTTTCCAAATATATTCCTGGAGCTGGCAAGTAATGCTCTAAAAGACAAAATAAAAATAAGTTTCCTGCTGTAACAGAAACTTCCCAAAGTACTTGGCATCATAGGGGAGAGAAATCGAATTGGTGCTTCAGATCAAGGAGTCTTTGTCAGAACTGGAGAGGTGAGAAAATAAGTCCGTAAAAGCAGCCGGGTGAAAAGGTCAGAGAGGTCTGTCATGGAGTGCAGGCCAAAGTTGTCATGAAGTCAGAGCACTACAAAACAGATAGTCCTTTGATCCGTCTAGTCCAGGGGTCGGCAACCTTTACCACTGAAAGAGCCAATATGGACCCATTTCCCACAGAAAAGAAAACACTGGGAGCCACAAAACCCGTTTGACATTTAAAATGAAATAACACTGCATACAACGGTTTTGTTTGCCTTTATGCTATGTATAAACAAACTATAATGTGTTTCATTTATGAAATTGATGAACTCCTGCAGAGAAAACAAAATTACATTTCTGCATGCAACAAAAACATTTTGAACTCCGAAAAAAAGACGTTGGGTTGAAGGTTACTCCATAGGTAGCCTACCTTGGATCGAAGAATTAAAAGAAAGCGCGCACTGGCGGGTGTCAGGCATTGGCAGTGGTGATGTATATTAATAGCGATAAAAAAACACGTTGTAGCGGTGTAGCGCTACACGCAGCGCTAAAATAAAGACACTGCAGTCAAAGGTAACTTTATTCGAACTAAACAGCCTTGATTTAAAGCCTCCCTCAACCTGTCCCCGTGGGCGCGGATGCTCCAAAAGACACGTACTCACAAACCCCCGTAGGCTATCTCCCTTAGCCGGAACGGTGGCTAATTGTGAGCCGGTTCAGATGTGCCAGGAAATGGAGTCTCCACAACTTTTTTAGATTGTACAAGATCACCATAATCTTCAAATTTCGAATTACACTTCAAAAACTAACAAACTACGGGGAGCCGCAGCACAGAGATCAAAGAGTCGCATGCAGCTCCGGAGCCGCATGTGGCTCTTTTACGTCTGTGCTGCGGCTCCCTGTTGCTTTGGGAAATAATTGGTTGTGGCGACCCTTTTCCTGGCACATCCGAACCGACTCACAATTAGATAGCCTACGGGGGTTGCGAGCACAGAACTTTGGAGCCTCTGCGCCATGGGGGGCAGGTTGAGGGAGGCTTAAAAGTGAGGCTGAAGATTTCGAATAAAGTTTTTTCCTTCGACTGCAGTTACCAACTCCGTGTTGTAATTTTAGCGCTGCGTGTAGCACACCACTACATGGTCAGTATTTAATTAAAATGTATTTTATGTTAGTTTGTTAGTTTTTGAAATGTAAATCTAAATTTGAAGATTATGGTGATCTTGTACAATCTAAATAAGATGTTGTGGCGACCCATTTCCTGACACATCCGAACCGGCTCACAATTAGCCAGCGTTCAGGCTAAGGGAGATAGCCTACGGGGGTTTGTGAGTACGTGTCTTTTGCAGCATCCGCGCCCATGGGGGGCGGGTTGAGGGAGGCTTAAAAGCAAGGCTGTTTAGTTCGAATAAAGCTATCTTTGACTGCAGTTTACTGACTGCGTGTAGCACACCGCTACAACGTGTTTTTATCGCTGGCTGTCCAGAGGGGAGGTGCTGAAACGCTTTGTCGCGTGTCTGGAAGAAGTGAAAACTTTCCTGGGCAGCAAAGGGCTCACCTTTCCTGAGCTGGAACAGCCAGAGTGGCTGGAAAAGCTACACTTCATGGTAGACATGACAGCGCACCTGAACACGCTGAACACAGCTCTTCAACGGGGTAAGGACGTACAGCCCTGCACATGTTGGAGGATGTTTTGGCATTCGAGCGCAAGTTGACGTTGCTTGCCAGAAATTTACAGAAAGGCACAATGTCTCACTTCCCCAATTTGAGAGAGTTCAAACAAGGTCACGACATGATAAATTCGGAGTATTTACATTCTGCAATCATCGCAATGCAAACATCGTTTGGGAAACGCTTCTGTGAGTTCAGAGAGGGAAAAAACACATTATCCTTCCCGGTCACTCCCCTAAGCATCGATCCATCCCTACTGAATACGACTGCATTGTCAGGTGTGAGTCAACCTGAACAAGTATGATAAATATTTTAATTGCCTATTATTTTACGTATATTCATATGTTTTCATTGTTCAGTGAAATAGTCCTTTTATTTTTCAGGTTGACAGCTGGCTGACGTTATTTTTGGTTTGCTGCTGGCGGCAAATTTAAGTTTGGCGTTTTTCATAAATACAAGAAGGACTCAAATAGACATTGAGTATTTTACTTAAAAGTAACCTTCAACCCAACGTCTTTTTTTCGGAGGTCAAAATGTTTTTGTTGCATGCAGAAATGTAATTTCGTTTTCTCTGCAGGAGTTCATCAATTTCATAAATGCAACACATTATAGTTTGTTTATACATAGCATAAAGGCAAAACAAAACGTTGTATGCAGTGTTATTTCATTTTAAATGTCAAACGGGTTTTGCGGCTCCCAGTGTTTTCTTTTCTGTGGGAAACGGGTCCAAGTGGCTCTTTCAGTGGTAAAGGTTGCTGACCCCTGGTCTAGTCCATGCTGAACTATTATTCTGCCTAGTCCCATTGACCTGCACCTGGACCAGAGACTTCCATCCATGTACTTATCCAAACTTCTTTTAAATGTTGCAATGGTGCTCTCATCCACCATTTCTGCTGGCAGCTCGTGCCACACTCACCACCCTCTGAGTGAAGAAGATCCCCCTCATGTTTCTCTTACACATTGTATCTTTGATCTAGAACCTCTCATTTTAGTCTTCAGTGGAAATAGCCTGTTTGAATTTTTCCTGTCCATAATTTTGTACACCTTTATCAAATCTTCATTCTACTACACTCCAGGGGGAAAAAAGTGCTAACCTATTCAGCCTTTCCTTAAAGTTCAGTTCCTCAAGTCCCAGCAACATCCTCGTAAATTTTCTGTGCTCTTTCAGTGTTATTGGTATCTTTCCTGCAGGCAGATGATCAGAATGGCACACAATTCTCCAAAATAGGCCTCACCAACATCATATACAACTTCAATATAACATCCCAACTCCTGTATCAACACTTTGATTTATAAAGGTCAAGTTAACTATTCAAAATCATTAGTTAAAGTCAGAAGAATGAAATTATAATGCACTGGTTCTGCTATAACTGTGGGTGAAAGAAGGAAATAAGAATGATGATCTAGTGCAGAGGCTTTGGTGTACTCTGAGGGAAGTGTTGGAAGAGTACAGAAAGTGAATGGCAGAGACTAGAGTGTGAGTGAGGCTGCGAGTTACAAACTCAGTAGCTGCCCTTACAGACCAAAGAGTTTTTTTTCACTATGAAGGTGGCACAGTAGCATAGCAGTTAGCATAATTCTTTACGGCGCCAGTGACCCGGGTTTAATTCCCTCTGCCATCTGTAAGGAATTTCTACGTTCTTAAGTTTTCCCTGGGGCTCCAGTTTCCTCCCACATTCCAAAGGCGTGCGAGTGAGTAGGTTATTTGGTCACATGGATGTCTTGTTGGCCAAAGGGCCTGTTGCTGTGCTGTATCTCTAAATTAAGTTATAAGTTGCTGCTTGTTTTAATTTCCTTCTGTTCCTAGTTGTCCATTGTCCAAAGGATACCTGTTTCCCTAATATTTTTAAAGAAACATCCAATCAAGAAATTCTAATTTTTTGTGATTGCTAGGTTTAAAAGTAATGTAGTTTTGGAATATCAAGAGTGTGTTTGATGTATATGTTGTTGCTTTTCTTTTCATTTTTCATCCAATTGTTTTAATAGGAGCTGTTTTAATATTCTTGCCTGGCCTGGCAGATATCAAGTTATTATACGAACAGCTTCAGTGTAACCCTCTCTTCAACAACAAGCATGGGAAAAGGTCTGTAATGTAAGAAACTGACTACAAAAAGATTGAGAACTCTCTTAAGAAAGAAAACAGGAGGGCAAAGAGAAGGCCTGTTATAGATCTGGCAGGAAAGGTTAAAGGAAATCCAAAGAGGGTCTTTATCTAAATAAAGATGGATGGCTAAGGAAAGTTCCTTTGGTCTTTGACAAGGTCCCACTTGGCAGCTGTCGTCCTGAGCTGCAGGAAGTGGTGGGATTTTCAGTGAATATTTCTCCTCAGTGTTTGCTGGGAAGAAAATCATGGTTGTTCAAGGGGTAAAGGAAACAAGTGGTGACATTTTGGAAGGCATTTACATTATCAGGGAGGAAGTATTTGGAGCCTTGCAGCACCTTAAGGATAGCGCATAAATTGCGGAGATACTTAAGGGGACAGTTGCTTCACCGTTATCCACTGGTGACATTCCAGAAGACTGGGAGGTGGCTAATGTTTTCTTGTTTGGAAAGTGTAACAAGGACAAGTTGAGGAAGTACAGGCCATTAAGTGTGACATCAGTGGTGGGGAGGTTACTGGAGGGAATTCTGAGGGACAGGGTCTACTGGCATCTGGATAGGCAGAGTTTGATTAGGCAATAACTTGGATTTTGTGAATGGAAAACCAAGCTTGGTGAACCTTGAGTTTTATTTTTGTAGAAGTACTCATGAAGGTAGATGAGGGTAGGGCTGTTTGGACTTTAGCAAGGCCTTTGAAAAGGTCACACAGTAGGCTGCTCTGGAAGGTTAGGTTCCGTGGAATTCAGGAAGAGCTTGTTAGGTAAATTTAAAGTTGGCCTAGTGGTCGGAAGCAGAGTGTGGTGGTTGAAGGTTGTTTCTCAGAATGAAGGCCTGTGGCTAGTGTGACGCAGGGGTTGGTGCTGTTATTTGTATGTGAATGCACAAGACCTGATGCCAGTTCGTAGGTTAGTTGGTCATTGTAAATTGCCCCACGATTGGGTTAGGGTTAAATTGGGGGTTGCTGGTGATGCAGCTCAAGGGCCTTTTCCACACAGTGACTAAGTAATAAGCTGCTTCACAGAGTGGTGAAAAGGGCATTCGGCACACTGGCCTCCATTTGTTAAGGGACTGAGAATAGGAGGCAGAACATTAAGTTGCAGTTGAGTAAGATGGTGATGAGACCGCACTTGGAGTACTGTACAGTTGTGGTCACCCTGTTATAGGAAAAATTTGAATACACTGGAAAGAGAGCTGACAAGATTTACAAGGACATTGCTGGGACTAGAGGGTCTGAGTCACAGGAAAGGTTGGCCAGGCTAGGAGACCAACGGTAAACTCGAGTAAGGCTGCAGATGCTGGAAATCCAAAGCAGTGCACACAAAACACTGGAGGAACTCAGCAACTCAGACAGCATCTGTGGAAAAGAGTAAACTGTCGACATTTTAGGTCGAGACCCTTCTTCAGGACTGAAAAGGAAGGGGGAAGGTGCCAGAATAACAAGGTGGAGGGAGGGGAAAGAGGCTAGCTGGAAGGTGATAGGTGAAGCCAGGAGGGTGAGAAAGGTCAAGGGCTGGAGTAGAAAGGATCTGGTAGGGGAGGAGAGTGGACCATTGGAGAAAAGGAAGGAGGAGGGAACCCAGGGCAAGTATTAGCAGGTGAGAAGTAGTAGAAGGTTGGGAGGGGGTGGTGGGAATTTGTTTACGAGAAGGGGGACCTTATAGAAATGTTTAAAATTATCAGAGGCCTCAATAAGATGAATGGTGAGCCTTTCCCCAGGGTAGGGGAGTCTGAAACTAGGGGCGTAGATTTAGAGTAAGAGGAGAAAGATTTAAAAGGGACCTGAGGGGTAACTTTTCCACACAGAGGATGGTGTGTTGTGGAATGAGATGATTGAGGCAGGTACAAGCACTTAGATCAGTACACGGAGGGGCAGAGCTTAGAGGGACATGGGCACAGCACAGGAAATAGGGACAATCTGGGTGAGAACGTTGGTGGCATGGACTCTTTGGGCTGAAGGGACTGGATCTGTGCTGTGTTGCTCTAGGACTCTAACAATGGGGCTCATTGACAGCTGCCACTCTTCAGCAATGATGTCCTGGACAAGAAATGAACAGGCGATACACTGAGATGATGGGCTTTATTTATGAGGAAAGGCAACATAATGGGGGACTCTTTTCACAAAAAGTTGATGAGAAAGGGAAGAACAGAAAAGCCAATAAAAAGTAGTGGAGTTGATGTTTCGGCCGGAAACATCAGCTGTACGCTTTTCCATAGATGCAGCCTGGCCTGCTGAGTTCCTCAGCATTTTGTGTGTGTTGCTCAGATTTCCAGCATCTGCAGATTCTTTTCTTGTTTGTAAAAAGTAGTGAATATGGCCCGGTCCATCACAGACAAACCCCTCCCCACGTTGAGCACATCTATATGGAGCGCAGTCACAAGAAAGCAGTATCCATCATCGAGGACCCCCATCATCCAGAGTGCACACTCTCCTCACTGTTGCCATCAGGAGCCTCAGGACCCACACCACCAGGTTCAGGAACAGTTACTACCCTTCAACCATCAGGCTCTCGAACCAGAGGGGACAACTTCGCTTGCCCCTACAACCATCAGATTCACTTTCAAATGCTCTTCATCTCATGTTCTCTATGTTTATTGCTTTCTTACTCAGTGTTAATTTTTTTTCATTTTGTCCTTGCACAGTTTGTTGTTTTTTTATACATCCTGTTAGCTGCGGTCTTACATTGATCTTGTATTAACTGTGAAAGCCCACAGGAAAAATGAATCTCATGATTGTATATAGTGACATAGAGTTATATACCTTGACAGTAATTTTACTTTGAACTTTGAGTAGGGCTATAGGACCTGTTTCCATGCTGTATAACTCTGACTCTCATAGAAAAGTTTCCACATTAGCCAGTCATCTGTCAAGAGGCTGCTAGATCATTGCAAACAAAAATCTAATTGGTATTTATGATAAGAGTTTTAAGATGTTGAATACCAGAAATAATGGTGTGAGTAGAGGCTTTAATGCTTTTAGGGGAGAAGTGCATAAAAATAGCAAATACAAAGTTCAAAGGTAGCAGAAAGGGTACCAAACAAACGGGTCTTTTGGCGAACTAGCAGACGTGATGGATTTCTCTCTCTAAAAGGCCTCAGATTCATTGTTTTTAAATTGTTTTGTTTGGCAATTACAAGATGCTGTGCTGTGAATTCCAGTTATGAAGTTGTGATTCATAATAATATGATGAAAATTCCATATGGCTGTTGATGGAAGGGTGTGCCCTGCTGATGAAGTGGGGGACAGAGATATTTGTTCAAAACCTCATCTCCCACAGGAGGAGATAATGAAAGTGGGAGATATTTTCTAAATGTGTGACTTGGCTTTAAAACTTTACCAAGGTGGAAAGGCTGAAGGTGATAACCAGGTGTACAGTTTGGAATGTTGTCCCTGGAAGATGATATTAATTTGAAGGTTAGAAATGAGAAAAGGGTAATCAGTCAGGCCACAAAGTTTGTATCCAGTTCAGTGCTTGACCCACTCGTTTATGAGAATGATATTCACACTGTGGATGTACTTAGGCTTTCGTTACAAATACTTGCAAAACAAAGTGTGTAATGGAGGAATGATGAAAGGTTTTCCTTTATTTCACCCAGGTTAAAGTTGGTATTTTAATTGTTCAATGTGAATGGCTAAATGCTTGTGCTTTTTAAATCAGTTTCCCTTTATGTTTGTGATTCATGTGGTATGGGCACCTGATGCTCCAGGCACGTATTTTAACTCTTCTGTCATATTGTTAAAAGGGCAAAGCCCATGAGAAAAATCTGTGGGAAATGACTAGCTTGCACCTCCTGGCAACTGGTTATAAAATACTGTCAGACCTCCATTTCAAGTATAGATTCTAGTTTTTATTAAGCTTGTATTTTTGAGTATTTAATAAATTTACTGTAAGTTTTTTTGCTCTTTTATAGGTAGTGTACAAAGTAATTTTTATAATTCTTCAAAGAGCTGCTTTGACTCTTTGCCATCACATGAACTAAGACGTCTCTACTGTTGCAGGTGTCTTGTGTACCCACTCCACTCTTCACTGTCCAGTGAGGAACAACAAGCAGTCTTCCTTCGTCCTCCTGAGGGAACCACCAAGATCATAATCTCCACTAACATTGCTGAAACCTCAGTCACTATCGATGATATTGTTTACGTCATCGATTCTGGCAAGATGAAAGAAAAGAGGTACAAAATTACTTAAACTATGGATGCATTGATACCAGGGGCAAGGAATACCAAGAAAATATTGAATCCAATAATAGCCCTTAAGGTTTATTACATAGAAACACAGAAAACCTTCAGCACATTACAGGCCTTTCGGCCCACAATATTGTAACCTACTCTAGAAGCTGCCTAGAATTTTCCTACCACATAGCCCTTTATTTTTCCAAGATCCATGTACCTATCTGAGAAGCTCTTCAAAGACCCACTATGATACAATAGTATCATCCTGTACCACCACCGGTAGTGCATTCCACGTACCCACCACTCTGTGTGAAAAGTTATTGTCATAACTTATTTAGAAAAGAATGGAAAATCTAATGTATCCAGAAAGATGGGTCCAACAGTAAGTTGCTCATCTGTTCAAGCCTGTTCCACCTTTATGTGTAATGTTACCTAACTACATAGCCCTTTTTTCCTAAATACCTTTGTTTAGTGAAAATAATCTAATTTAAAGTCAACTATTACTGAACACGGATGAGAGTTCCAGATATTTATCTCCTTCTGTTTCTATGCATCAGTCAAGAAAGACCTAGCTCTCAATTTTATAATCTGCACCGAGGTCCAGCTCCTTCTCAGCTACCCCATTAACTCCAGATACAATTCAACCTTTCATGAAGACTGGGACCGACAAGACTGCTGTTATCCTCTGGTACATTGAGGACACATGCAGAGGCTGGGAGGGGTGGCAGTAAAACCATAAGATAGTTAATCATCTCACAACATTGGATGAGGCAGGCATATTAGAAGCATGAGGGGGAATCTCATTGAAACCTAGATAGAGTGCACACAGAGAGGATAGTTTCCTTTAGTGGGGGTGGGGGGAGCGTAGGGCCAGAGAGCACAGGCTCAGAATACAGAAACAACCCTTTAGAATGGAGATGAGGAGGTGTTGAATCAGTGGAATTCATTGTCACAGACGGCTGGGTATATTTAAAGCAGAGGTTAATAGGTTCTTGATTAGTAAAGGCATCAAAGGTTATGGAGTAAAAGTGGGAGACTGTGGTTGAGAGGAATAGTAAATCAGCCATGGTGGAATGACGGAGCAGACTCGATGGGCCGAAGGAGTACAATTGGTTCATATGTCTTATGGTCTTATTAACAGCATTTAAAAAGTACTTGGACAGGCATATGATTAGGGAAATTTTAGAGGGATATGGGCAAAATGCAGTCAAATGAGAATGCCTTTTATTATGGCTATTTTTCATGGGATTTTTGCTTTTTTTTATTATATGGAGCTGCAAGATGGAGAACAGGGTCAAAGGTTATTAGTTAACATGGGACCAGCCTATTGGTTTCCTTGAGTGGGGGGAGGGGGAGAGGTCTATTAGAGTAGGTTATTTTCTTGATTGGGCAGTTCTTTTGATGGATTTCTCTTTCGTTAGTGCGTCACTCCTTCTGGTTGTACCCGCACCTTTTGGTTTAATCTGTACTTGCGTAACATTTCTTTTATATAATATTAAACTCAATTTTAAACATGGATGTTAATAAAATCAATATAATATCTTGGAATTGGAACTGTGTTAATCACCCCATTAAGCGTAAAAAGATTTTTAAGAAATTAAAAATGCTTAATGCTGATATTATTTTTGCGCAAGAAAATCATGTACGAAAACAGGATGAGGATAGATTTCTTCGCTTTTGGAAAGGGCCTTTATTTCACTTGCTGTCAGATAGTAAAATAAGAGGCGTTTCTATATTTCTTAGTCCCAAAATCCCTTTTGTACACCTTAATACTACTACTGATACGATTGGAAGATATTTAATTGTTACTGGTTTATTATGCGAGCAAAAGGTAGCTCTGGTGTGTGTATACACACCTATTGTAGATAATTCTGATTTTCTTAAGAAACTTTTTTCAGAGTTACCAAATCTCAATGAATCATGGGTGGTGACTTTAATTGTTGCTTAAATCCGGCGATTGACAGGTCATCAACCAATCCATCGCTTCCTAATAAAGCGGCAGCTTGTATTAACTCTTTTTTGTTAGAATATGGCCTTGTCGATATTTGGAGATATAAACACCCCAATGATAAAGAATTCTCTTTTTTCTCACACGTCCATCACAAGTATTCTCAAATTGATTACTTCTTTTTAGATACACGTCTGTTAAACTCCGTTGTTGAATGTGTGCTTGACATCATTGCGCTTTCAGATCACACGCCTTTAAAGTTAACCCTTAAGCTTTCGGATAGATTTTTGAAAATCTCACAGTGGAAGTTGAACCCCGTATTGTTACAGGATCCAGCTTTTGTTAATTTTATTAAGGAGCAAATTTCTATATTTTTTGAATTTAATACAACTGAAGGAATGTCAAATCTAGTTATATGGGACACCTTGAAATCTTTTCTTAGGGGACAGATAATCTCATATTCAGCAGCCTTGAGAAATAAAACTAAAGCGAAATTGTCAGTGCTTATTAATAAAATTAAACAGATAGATAAAGCATATTCAGTTAAACCTACTGAAGATCTATATAAAGAAAGGGTCGAACTTCAATCACAGTATGATTTACTTCTGACCTTTCCCATTGAACAGCAAATTTTTTAATCTAAAAGTTTATTTTATATACATGGGGAAAAATCTGCTAAACTTTTAGCGGGTCAGTTAAAGGCTGGGATGGTCAGAAGACAGATTTTAAAAATTCGCCGACCAGATAGAACAGAAACTTTAGATCCTTATGAAATTAACAAGATATTTATGGACTTTTATTCTAATCTTTATAAATCTGAATTCTCTGATAGTACTATGACTATACTTTAAAAATTTGGTTTCAATTTCATAGATTTTTTGAATTAAATGATTTTTTACTTTCTAGTAATATTTATTCTAATTTCTTTTTTAAACCATTAACTTTGGATTAGGCTTCTTTAACATGGAAAATTAATGGAATAAAAACTTCTTTAGATTTGTTTTTACAAGACTGTTTAATGTCTTTTTCACAGTTAATGGATAAATATGATATCTCTAATGCACATTTTTTCAGATATTTTTCAGGTTAGGAATTTTTTAAGTGATTTTTTTACTGAATTACCCCTTGGCCTGCTCTTTAAATTTGGCTTATGTTATTTTTCAGTTTAAACCTTTTCAAAAACGATTAATAGCTATCATTTATAAACAGTTAATGAATGCTCGCATGTCGCCTAATGATAGGGTTCAACGCACCTGAGAAGTAGAATGTCAACATTCACTTTCAGATAATCAATGGAGTAAAATTTATTATTTAGTCAATAATTCATCTATCTGCACACGCCATATCTTAATTCAGTTTAAGATAGTATACAGGGCCCATATGTCCAAAGATAAATTGGCGCATATTTTTCCTAACATAAGCCCTATTTGTGACAGATGTAACGCAGAAGTGGCTACTCTAACTCATATGTTTTGGTCACGTGTAATTTTAAATAATTTTTGGAGGGATGTGTTTGGAATATTATCTAAAGTTATAGATATGGATGTTCAACCTAATCCACTTACGGCAATTTTTGGGATTATTCCAGAGGAAGCAAGCAAAGTGTCTGCTTCCGCCCAACATGTGATAGCTTTTTCAACTTTACTGGCTCGGAGAGCTATCTTGCTACACTGGAAAGACTCTAATCCACCTACTGTTTTCAATTGGCTCTCCTCCATTATGTCCTGTCTAAGCTTGGAGAAAATTAGAAGCCGGACATTTGATACATCCTTTAATTTTGAACAAGTCTGGCAACCGTTTATTCAATATTTTCACATGATTTAATTCTATTTATTTATTTTTCTTTATTCTCTTTGGGGAAAATCCTTCTCCGTGAGGTTCGGAGATGACTGGAAGGATGTGTTTTTTTCTCTTTCTCTTTTTTTCTAATTTTATCCTCAATTGGACTGCCCAATCTTTCTTTTTCTTTTCTTTTTTTTCTCTTTTTTTTTGTCTCAGTTTAGTTAGTGGGGTTTTTGTTTCCTTATCAATAAAATTTCTAATTTTTTTATGATTGCTATGAGTTGTAGTTTTTTTTGACCATTGTATATATAACAGCATAATATTTTACCTGTTTGATTTTGACATTATATACTTTCTGTTTTTACTATTGCTGTTTATATGTCTTTTATACTACTTGTTAAACTCCTCTTCCGATTTATATATTCTTTATTTGGAAATCAATAAAAAAGATTGAAAAATGAGAATGTCCCAGATGGGGATCTGAGTCACCATGAACTGTTTGTGTTGGTTGACTAATCAGGGAGATTAAGAAAACTTTATGCAACAAGCCACGATCTCAAATGCACTGCCGGAAGTTTACAAACCAGAATTGATTAAGGTGCATGGGTGTGAGGCTGGTTGCAGATTACGCCTCAGCATTCAGTTGAAGACTGTTTCTGTCCATTGAGAAGTTCTATGCAAACCTCACCACTCCTTCCAGGAAACGTGACCTGCTGTCTGCTTCAGCCTTAGGCAGTGAACATTGAAGCCACAATTTGAAATGGTTTCATGAAATGGATGGAAGGAGGACCAAAAGGCAAAGGAATCTCAGGTAGTTCTAATGACTACACAGAGGATCGGTAACTGCATAAAGAAACAACCGATCTGTGCTATGGAGTCCAGGATAAAAGGAACACAAAAAGAAGCAAATCTCCAGATAGACGATTAGAGATGACAGAAGCATCAGTAATAGGACACAGGGATTGAAAGGCATTGCAGCTGGATCCCTGTGCAGGTCAGTAAGAACATGTGCTTGCTGATGGTGGACACAAGGGCACCTCGAGGACGCATCTGTTGTCTGGGGCTCTGTTCTCTATGCCCAGAGTGTGCAGCTAAACATCTGTAAATTCATGGATGAGATGATTATTGTTGGTAAAATCTTGGACGGCGTTACAGCACTGACGTAGTTCCGCTGATTGTGCGGCGTCACAACAACAGCCAAGCGCTCAACAAGACCAAGGAAGGGGAAGTTTAGGGAACACACACCAGTTCTTATCGAAGGGCCAGCAGTAGAACAAGTGAGCAGCTTCAAGTTCCTGGGTGTCAGTGTTTCAGAGGATCCATCCTGGCTCCAACAAGTTGATGCAATTACGAAGAAGGCATGCCAGCAGCTCTGCTTCATTAGGAGTTTGCGGAGTTTTGGGATGTCGCATGGAGTCTTGCGTATTTCTATAGATGTCCATTGGAGAGCATTTTGACCAGTTACATCACTGCCTAGCACGGAAACTTAATGCACAGGCTGTAGGAAATTGTAGGCTCAGCCTGTTCCATCAGTCACAACTCTCCCCACCATCGAAGACGTCTTCAAAAGGCGTCAACAAAGTGGCATCCTCACCCCCCAGAACATGTCCTATTCTTGTAACTACCATTGGGGAAGAGGTACAGGAACCTGAAGACCCACAGTCAACAATTCACAAACAGCTTCATCTCCTCTGCCATCAGATTTCTACCTCAGTTTTCAATTTGCACTGTATTTTTTGTCACTTGTCATTTTATGACTTTGCACTGTAAAGTCAGTAATAATAAATACTGAGTTATTGTAAGCAAGGAGGAATATCAAAAGCATGGGTAAAACCAAAGGGTGCATAGCACCCAAGCATTCAAGAGAAAGGGATGTTCACAGAACTCAGAACAGGTCATGTATTGTGTCTCATGGAATTTAGAGTAAGAGAATGTTTCCCACTGCTCTGTGTCAATAACCGTGGAAAGATTTTCTCCCATGCATGGGGATAACTTACTGTGCATCAGTAGCAATGAATTTTCTGGCTGTTGTATCCAGTCTGTCTTTCTGAATTAGATGTGCTTGTGCAATCAGAAAGGTATTAATTAAACCCTGAGAAGTTTTTAACTTGCTGAAAACCAAATACATTTCAGAAGGATGTAGTTTAGACAGGTGTGTCAGTCGGCACGGATCAGGAACACACACCCAAACAGACATCTAATGCTTCTGGAAGGTCAGGGAGAAATGCCCTTTGGTCTGCCTGAAACTTGCTTGTCTTCCAATGCAGTGAGTCTGGAAAGGAATACTCAGACTGGCACTGTAGGATTACATTCTAAGGGATTCTCTGAGACTAAGTGCAGCAAGTGGAGAAGGACACAATCTAGGCGTCTTCACCACTACACATGAGGGGTAGGGCTTCTCAAATAGTGAAAAGGGTGTATCACACCAGTGGCATGGTCTATGTCAGTCTCAAAGTAAAAAAAAATCATTACTATTGACTCTGAATGTATATTTTTTGCATTATTCCTCCTTTGTATATATTTTAATTCTGAATAAAATCTATTATTTGAAATCTTCAATAATTCAGATCAGAGGGTCTGTTTCTATGTTGTATGACTCTCCCATTTAATCATTGAGTCTCATGATCCATAGAGGAAGTCATTCATGCCCTTGGTACCAAATTCTTTATACGTGAACATGGCAAGTAGAGTTGATCCTTGATCATCCCATTGTAGCTGTACTATCTTTGAAAGTCCACTTTATTCCATGTAGAACTATCATTTGAAGTACAAGATATTTTGGAATTTAAGTTTCAAGTTACAAAGTTCTGATGTTGTATGCAAATGAAAGAGGAACTGTGTCTCATTTGCCTCATTCTTACTGACTCACAGGTATGACCCATGCAAAGGGATGGAAAGTCTAGAGGACACCTGGGTGTCACGAGCCAACGCCCAGCAGAGGAAGGGTCGAGCTGGGCGAGTTGCCTCGGGAGTCTGCTTCCACCTCTTTACCAGTCACTGTTACCGTCACCACCTCCAGGAGCAGCAGCTGCCAGAGATCAAGAGGGTACCTCTGGAACAGCTTTGTCTAAGGTTGTGGAGAACTGATCACAGTAGTCCATCACTTATCCATTCTGTAAAATAACCTTTTACAAAAGAAAGAAAAGTTAGATTTCAGCTTGGAAAAACTTGCATGATTGAAACTTTAGAAACTTATACATTTAGCTTATACTTTATTGGGTATAGAAGGTATTCTATATCCTTGTTGACTTCTGTTGTACATTCACTTCAAGGTTTGATATGTTGTGTGTTTAGAGATGCTCTTCTGCACACCACTGTTGTGTCATGCTTGTTTGAGTTACTGTCACCTTCCTGTTAGCTTGAACCAGTCTGGCCGTTCTCCTCTGACCTCTCATTAATAAGGCATTTTGCCACTCACTAGATGTTTTTTGTTTCTATACCATTCCCTGTAAACTGTGGAGACTGTGCATGAAAATCGTAGGAGATCGGCAGTTTCTGAGTTAGTCAAACCACCCCATCTGGCACCAGCAGTCATTCCATGGTCAAAGTTCCTTAGATCACATTACTTCTCCATTCTGATGTTTATTCTGAACAACAACTGAACCTCTTGACCACTGCTTTCATGTATTGTGTTGCTGCCACGTGATTGGCTTTATTAGATATTTGCATTATCAAGCAGCTGTACCTACTAAAGTGGCCACTGAGTTTATATTAATGGTGTATTCCATGGTCTTGGGATCCTGAAATGGTTTATATTACTAAACGTCAAAATGTAGTTTTTTATTGTAGCATCCATGATCCTCAATTTTTTCTATCAATAATTCCAGTAAAGATACAACCAAGTAGCCATCTGTAGCCGCAGCCTTTGAGTTTATATTCTGGATATCATTAATTATGGAGAACTGCATGGCAAAAGCAAAATATAATGTGAAGGAAAATTTCTTTTTGTGAGTTACTTTTTTTTTCCTCTTTTGTCCAGGATCAAACTTTTGGACATTTTTGCAGATCTTGACTTGGAGTTTGTTCTATCGCGCCTAATTGAAGTGCCCACAGAAGAAAGTTTGAAAGCAGCTAAGAATCGGTTGCAGGATTTGGGAGCCCTCACACCAGATGAAACACTCACTCCACTGGGCTATCACTTGGCCTTTTTGCCCGTTGATGTCCGCATTGGAAAACTAATGTTGTTTGGTGCTATCTTCCGTTGCCTCGATCCTGCTCTGACCATTGCAGCTAGCTTGGCCTTTAAATCCCCTTTCGTAAGTACATCCTATTCTTGAGACAATACTGTATATAGTGCAATCACTCAAATCAAATATGACATTCTCCTAAGAGCTTGTCTATTGGTGGGTCCTTGGGTAGAGGTAGAAGCTGATCTGGTATCTACATATTCCGGTGCAGTGTGGGCAAGAGCAAGTGGAGGCTGTGGTTCGTGATTGGGTCTTTTGGTTGTTCACTCTCCTCTTTTGCAGCTGCTGCTTGTTCTCTGCGGCACGGCAGTGATCGTTCTCGTGTAGCACGGCCTTCCCTTGAACAAATTTCCTCCAGGTGTATCTAGTGCTACAAGAGCTTTAGTGTCTATTGGAGAACTTGGTTTAAGGCCTCCAGAGAGAAGAGTCACCTGTGGCAATGCAACACTGTGGTTACTGCTTTAAAATGTCAGCCTCCATTATTCATTTATGCTCGCAATTTGGTATGTGAGCCCCAGAAACGGTGTAGGTATAGCCTCTGAGGCAAGGATAACAACTTAATGACCGTAAGAGCAAGGTATTGGGACTCAGAAGGGTCTTGAATGTTTAAACCTCAAGTAAAATGGAGGAAGGAAAGGAAAACAGTTCAGTCACTAGATAAGTAGATTACCTTTCAAATCACATGGTTTGTGCTGTGAATAGGTTGCACCGTGGGATAAAAGAGAAGAAGCAAATGTGAAGAAGCTTGAGTTTGCTGTGGCTCACAGCGACTATCTCACCATCTTCAAGGCCTATGAGGTAAGACAGCAGTCTGCTGGGCATTTCGCACCCACTCCCAGTGTTGGTTACGCTTCCCAGTGACAGTGCTCCCCTTTGAAAATCAGCAGAATTTTTTAAGCTTCAAATGGAAAAGTTCATTTCTGACCATTTGCTGGAAACCTGAAATCATTTAACTTTTACTTCAACCTTTGAGACTGATCTTGATTTGTAGGTATCTATCAGTTCTACCTGTGGTAACTGACTAGGGATTTTCTGTCATTTCGCCATACCTTAGAATCTGGTCTCTTATTCATCAGCTCTCCTTTAACCTGGCTCAGTTTAACTTGGAAATGGGTGTTCATTTAAAATGAAACATTTTGAGGCAGTGGCAAAAGGTTATGTAACTTTAAACAGCTAAAGAAAAGGATCATCATTGTCACGTGCTAAGGTACAGTGAAAGCTTTATTTTACATGCCATCCATACAGGTCGTTACAGCATATCAGCACAAGGGAAAAGCAACAACGGAAGGCAGAATATAGTGGTATAATACAGAGTAAGTGCCATGCAGTCAGACAATAAGGTGCAAGGCCATGAAGATCGTAAGGTCAAGAGCCCATCCAGGAGGTCCATTCAGTAGTAACAGTGGGGTTAAAGCTGTCCCTGAGCCTAGTGGTACAGGCATTCAGACTTTTATGTCTTTGGTCTGATGAGGGGGCAAAGCTAAGAAAGTGAACTAATTAGAGCAACACACACGAAATGCTGGAGGAACTCAGCAGGCCAAGCAACATCCATGCAAAAGAGTAAACAGTTGACTTTTCGGGCTGAGACCCTTCATCAGAAGTGCCTGCTAAGTTCCTCCAGCATTTTGTGTGTGTTGCTTGGACTTACAGCATCTGCAGGTTTTTTCATGTTTACGAGTGAACTAATTGTCATTTGAAGGAGGAATCAAAGCTGCAGTGACAACAAAACATTTGTGACTTATTCTCTTGAAAGAGGCACTTTATTTTTAACCATTTGTTCTTGAGGCTGCAAATAAAAAACTGTACTATGTTGATGCCCTGTTTGATGGTATGCCACCTTAAACTAGAGGTACTCCTGCATTCCATCATGGCTGATTGATTAGCCCTCTGAACCCCATTCTCCTGCCTTCTCCCTATCACCTTTGATGCGCTTACTATCAAAGAACCTATCAACTCCGCTTTAAATATACCCAATGACTTGGCTTCCACAGATGTCTGAGGCAACGTATTCCACAGATTCACCATTCTCGTCTCTGTTGTAATTGGATGTTCTTCTATTTTGTGTTTGTGCTCTCTGGTCCCAGACACATCCTCTCCTCTATCTAGGCCTTTCTATGAGGGCCCTGCTCATTCATCTAAACTTCAGTGAGTACAGGCCCTGGGCTATCAAGTGCTCGTCATATGTTTACCTTTTCATTCCCAGTAACATTTTCCTCTCCGATGCCAGCAAATTCTTTTGTAGATAGAGGGCACAAAATTGCTCTCGATACTCCAAATGACAATTGCGTTATTAAACCTCAGCATTACGTATTTGCTTTTATATTTTAGTCCTCTGGAAATAAATGCTAACAGCTACCGACTCAGCCTGAAAGTTAGCCTTCAGGGTCTCCCACGTCCCTTTGCACCTCTGATATCGGATCAAGAAGTGACTCCCCAAGCTCTGCTCCTTGGGTTGTGCTGCTGACAAAGTTTCTCCAGGGTGGGGGGGCTAATGATAATGAGTCACGCGTTACCAAGCTACAGTGAAAAGCTTTGTTTGCATGCCATCCAGGCAGATCATCCATTATTACACGTTGAATTCATACAAAAGAATACAGAATATAGTGTTACAGTTACAGAGGAAGAGCGGTACAGGGGATCCCATAAGGCTAAGGGTCAAAGCAGAGTAGGGAGATGGCTGTGCTTTTCCTTGTTACATCTGGTAGTTACCTAGTAGTGTGGTGCAAATACCATATGTACAACTTTATTTTCTTTTATTCTTTTAACTTAAATAACCCACCTAGGGATGGAGCGCTGCCTTAAAAGAGAGTGCTCGAGCAGCGTACAACTACTGCAAGCAAAACTTCTTGTCTGGAAGGACACTGCAGGTACAAAACGGTTCAGTTCTTCTGGCACTTAATGTAGTCAGAATACCATATTGTAACAGCTTTTGTTACCCTGTGTGGTGTTCTTCCTCAACATAGGAAATCTCCAGCATGAAGAGACAATTTGCAGAGCTGCTGTCGGACATTGGCTTCGTGAAAGAGGGGCTGCGAGCCAAATACATTGAGAAGATGTCTTCACAGGGAGGCGATGGGATTGTTGAGGCCACTGGTCAAGAGGTCAAATAAAATGCTTTCATTGATTTGTTTTCATGATCGATGTAACGCACAGTGCAGTGATATCAGGGGACAATACTTTATGTAAAGGACAGTGGACACCTGGAATTCCCATTTTCTGTATAGCTTAAAAATCTCAAAACTGGGATTGATAGTTTTTTTTTTTGTTAGGCACATAAATTTAGAAATATAATCATTGAAACATTACCATTCCAAAGAAATCCCTTTAACCCTTTGGGTCTGAACATGCTGACCCACAAACCACATTTCCATGTTCTTTTCCAAAAGCCCTGAAGATTATTTTCCTTCAACTGCCTTTTGAAAGCCCTGAAGATTATTTTCCTTCAACTGCCTTTTGAAATTCCCTTTCCTACTGAGAGTCTAATTAAGATAGCAGTAATGGATAAGTGGAATTAGGGTTTAGATCAGCCAGAATCTCGGTGAAAGTTGAAAAGATTGAATGACAGATGAGTTATTGCGTGCATCTGTGAGTTACTTGGTATTTACAGATACACTCAGAAGCCACTTTATTAGGTACACCTGTGCACCTGCTTGTTAATGCAAATATCTAATCAGCCAATCAGCAACTCAATGCATGAAAGTGTTCTGAAGAAGATTCAGATTACGGGCAGAGCATTAAAATTTCTGTCTAATGAACTGAGGTTTCTAATTGTGCTTGTCCAAGACAGAAAATTGTGCAGCAGTAAATATGTCTGTTCTTACTGCTCCCCCCTTTATCAGCCACCTCATGGATAATGAGCACCTCCGTGTTTGTACCAAGACGCTCTGAAAAGATGAGTCTTGGTACATTTTCATTTTGTTGATTCAGTCAGCACAGCATCAACCAATTTGAACAACTTGGAGGCAGGGTGGCTTGGGGTTGATGATCAGTCTCTTTCTAAGAGGAGCAGTCAGAGTTTAACGAGTCATGTCTAGCAGAATCGCCACATCTGGTAGGGAAAGATTAAAAATAAAGATTAGCTTTATTTGTCACATGTACATCAAACCATACAGTGAAATGGGCCATTTTGTGTCAAAGACCAACGCACAGCCCGATGACAGGTCATAAGTATTGTCATGCTTCTGCCCCCAACATACCATGCCAACAACTCACTAATCCACTATCGTCATGCTTCTGCCCCCAACGTACCATTCCCACAACTCACTAATCCACTATCGTCATGCTTCTGCCCCCAACGTACCATTCCCACAACTCACTAATCCACTATCGTCATGCTTCTGCCCCCAACATACCATGCCAACAACTCACTAATCCACTATAGTCATGCTTCTGCTCCCAACGTACCATTCCCACAACTCACTAATCCACTGTCGTCATGCTTCTGCTCATAATGTGCCGTGCCCACAACTCACTAATCCACTATCGTCATGCTTCTGCCCCCAACGTACCATTCCCACAACTCACTAATCCACTATCGTCATGCTTCTGCCCCCAACGTACCATGCCCACAACTCACTAATCCACTATCGTCATGCTTCTGCCCCCAACGTACCATGCCCACAACACACTAATCCACTATCGTCATGCTTCTGCTCCCAACGTACCATTCCCACAACTCACTAATCCACTATCGTCGTGCTTCTGCCCCCAACGTACCATGCCCACAACTCACTAACCCCAACCCTGACCATATGTCTTTTGAATGTGGGAGGAAACCCACAAAGTCACAGGGAGAATGTACAAACTCCTTGCAGATGGCAGCAGGAATCGACACCAGTTAGTGATTGCTGTAAAGAGATCAAGTCAACCTCTAAGCAGGAGAAATTCAAATTCTTAGGAATGTACATCTTAACCAAAAATTAGATTTTTTTACAGAAAAATTAGGGCTTTTATTTAGTGGTTCAACCTCAGGGTTGTTTATGATATATCAGTATATTGTATGTATCCTGACTTTCAAATTCATTTTTCAGATGTTTTATAAACTCAAAGATAAAATCTTTTGTCATTTACATCTCTTCTAGGCCAACTCCAATGCAGGCAACATGAAGTTAGTTTCAGCAATATTGTGTGCAGCCCTCTACCCCAACGTAGTCCAGGTTGGTTCTGAATTCTTTTAATTTACTTCTCATATAATTCAGTAGATTTTAAATTCTGCTTTTAGCAAGGATTAAATGGGGATAAGACAAAAAACAAGGGTGTAACTCAGGATAGTGGAAGTTCAACTACTTTTTCACTTCAGGATGTTTCTTCTTGAATCCACATCAAGGAGATTTGATTAGATGCCAATTTCTAAATGCAGACAGTGGTTCTGAGCAATAAAGTCAGGTCCATTGATCAGCGCCCTCTAATGGACAGAGGCAATACTACAGTGAATGGCCAGTGAAGTTAGGAGACATTTTTTTGAAACTGGTCTTAATTGATTTTATTTAAATAATGTGAAACTGACAAGGATTGACACTCGAAGTATTAATTTCTTGTCAAAGTATTGGAGTATCACCTGAATTTCAGGACAGTAACAGATGAAAGAGAACTAAGTTTAAAAAAAAGATGGTAAAATCAGTCAGAAAGAACTAAAGTAATGATGGTTTTTACCTCAGGAGTCTAGCATTGAAATATATGTTCTAGTTGTATAGAGCTGTGAGCAAACTTGATTCGTATGGATATCAGAACTGGAAGGGGAGCAATTCCCTTCTGTACTAATGTCATATTCTGTATATCTGTACTAATCTCATATTTATTGATTCTCCTAATATTCAAGATTGGCAAATGACAGTCAAAAATGGGCTAAAAGAACAAATTTAAGTCATGAGTATGCTCTGGGCGATTTCATATTCTGTGGATTTACATCCACTAATTCCATAGTCATCGACTTCGAAAATTAGAATACAGGCCGTCGGATACTCAGCAGTTATTGTCCATTGGTCCCATTATTTCCTCCAATAATAATTAATTTCTGTGAACTCCTCATTCATTCTAGACCCATAGTCTTCCACTGTTTCCAAGAGGTTTTCATAATCTTCTGTGAGACTGTAATAAATAACATTAAATTTCTTCACCAATTTTTTATTCCCCAATATAATTTCTCCTGTCTGTAAGGGGTCTATTAACTTTTGTTGCTGTTAAATCTTTTAAAGAAGGTTGGAAGTTATTGTAGTCGTGTTTCTCTCACTAAATCGTTGTCCTGGTCTGACTTGGGCCGTCTTTGCTGAGTACTGATCCCTCAGCCATGAGGCTCCTGAACCAGGGTGGATAACTTCATTCACCCCAACACTGAACTGATTCCATGACCTATGGACTCACTTTCAAGGACTCTACAACTCATTTTCTCAGTTTTATTTATTTATTACTATTAATTTGTTTTTCTTTTTTGTATTTGCACAAATTGTTGTCTTTTGCACACCAGTTGTTTGCCTTTGTTGTCAGTGGCTTTTCATTGATTCTATTGTGTTTCTTTGTATTTACTGTGAATGCCCACAAGAAAATGATAACACATTTCCTTTGAACTTGGAAATTGTCCAAACCTCAAGCTTGCTGCTTTTGACATCAATATAATGTTTACCTTTGATTTTTAAAATGCTACCCTTGACTTGATAGCTAAAGCAAGTCATTTTCCTTGTGTATTTTTTTGCTTTAATTATGTTAACCATGCTGTTCTACTGTATACTGTAGTTTCCCAGTACAATAGCCTGCTTACCCCTCAGATCCTCGGTTTGCTTTGTTTAGTTTCAACACCCTGCTGTCAGTTTTTAACATAAAATTTTATCATTCTATAGTTACTGTTTCCTAAACCCCTGTTAGTACCAGTGTGTTCCCTGACCCAGATCTAACATAGTCTTTATCCCTGTGTTTCCGCTACACACACGTCTAGCAACCCAGTATTATTTCGATGAATCTGTGGTCCACTTTCTTAAAGTTCAAAGTAAATTTATTATCAAAGTACATATTATGTCACCATAAGTAACCCTGAAATTAATTTTCTTGCAGGGATTCTCAATAAATCCAATAACCAGTGAATAATAGAATCAGTGAAAGACCACTTCAACAGACGAACAACAAACTGTGCAAATACAAAAGAAAGAAAAAAGGAATACTAATAATAAATAAATAAGCAATAAATATTGAGAACGTGAGATGAAGAGTCCTTGAAATTGAGTCCATAGGTTGTGGAAACAGTTCAGTGATGGGGCAAGTGAAGTTGAATGAAGTTATCCCCTCTGGTTCAAGAGCCTGATGGTTGAGGGGTAAAAACTGTTCCTGATCCTGGTGATGTGGTTCCTAAGACTCCTGTGCTACCTTTCCGATGGCAGCAGCAAGAAAGGAGCGTGGCCTGAGGGTGGTAGGAGTGTCAGATGATGGGTGCTATTTTTCTGCGACAATGCAATGTTCTCAATGAAGGGGAGGGCTTTACCCCCAATAGTCTGGACCATATCCTCTACTTTTTTGGAGGATTTTCTGTTCAAGGATATTTGTGTTTCCACACCAGCCAGTCAATATCATGATCTCCACAATAAATGTATCTCACCTGTAGTGCAGGAACCAAAACTGAATGACAAAGTAGCTAAAAAGTCAAAACAGAAAGGACTTCGTCTGAATTTCTGCAGCATTTATATACAATAGGACAGGTGAATTAATGGAGCAATTAGAAATAAATGGGAATGATTGAAAAACCATTGCAAAGATTCAAAGTTGCCAAAATAGGGAACTAAACTTTCCAGGATACTAACCTTTAAGAAGATGTAGGGAAAATGGAAAAGGAGGGGGAGAAGATCTGATAATAAAGAAAGGGGCAATGCCTGTAGAGAGAGAACTCTAGCAGAAGAATATTTATTTTGAATCTTTCTGTAATTAGACACTCCACATGAAACTCTTTTGATTTGGTATTTTCAGTATTTTATAAGGATTATTGCCCTCTAAGCAGCTCTAATTTCCTAAGTTATGTTGTGCTCTGTATTATTAGTGATGTTTGGGAGGCCTCTGTTCAATTTCCACCAGTATTTTCTTGGCTCCACCAAAATAGATGATAGAAACTGATAATTTATCTGTGGGACATGTGTAGGCAGTCCCGTTCTGCCTGGCAGTCGCAGCTCAGAGACAGGCTGGTTGGCCTGAAGTGTCCATACTAGTATTTTTTCCACATGCAGACTGTGTCTTGCCTTCATCATCACATCTATTAATGTAACCGCTTCCTTTTGCTACATTACTAGCTTAATACTCCAACTCTCCCTGTACTGATTAGTTTGGCATTCTATCAAATCCAAGAAATGAACTGAATTCCTGAGTGGTTTGATTTAATGTAGATGGGGATGTTTTCTCCTGAGGGTGCTGAATCTTTGCAATTCTCTATCCCAAAGAGCTGCACTGATTTTATTCAAAAGGGAAATTATTAAATTTCCAGATATGTAATGGGGCAGGGTAAGAGTGAAAGTAGAGGATCAGGTGTGATTGTTGCTGAACAGCAGAGCAGGCTGGATGGGCCAAATGGCCTATACCTGCTTCTATTTCACATGTTACATCAGTCGGAACAGACATTGGAAAATCAGGATGCTGAAATTGGTCGAAATATATCAACCTCAACATGTTTGTCTTGCATCTAGGTGACTGCTCCTCAGAGTAAGTACACACACACCATGTCAGGTGCAGTGAAGTTGCCACCGAAGGCAGAGGAGCTGCAGTTTGTCACGAAGAATGATGGAAATGTCCACATCCACCCTTCCTCAGTCAACTACCAGGTCAGTGTGGGAGATCGCAGTGTCCCAGTGGGGCGGGGGAGTCAGTGTGGTAGGTTTCTGTGTCCCATTGGGGAAGGGGGTTGTTCCAGTGAGGGAGATCGCAGTGTCCCAGTGGGGCGGGGGAGTCAGTGTGGTAGGTTTCTGTGTCCCATTGGGGAAGGGGGTTGTTCCAGTGAGGGAGATTGCAGTGTCCCAGCAGGAGATCAGAGTGGGAGATTGCAGGGTCCCATTGGGGAAGGGGGTTGTTCCAGTGAGGGAGATTGCAGTGTCCCAGCAGGAGATCAGAGTGGGAGATTGCAGGGTCCCATTGGGGAAGGGGGTTGTTCCAGTGAGGGAGATTGCAGTGTCCCAGCAGGAGATCAGAGTGGGAGATTGCAGGGTCCCATTGGGGAAGGGGGTTGTTCCAGTGAGGGAGATTGCAGTGTCCCAGCAGGAGATCAGAGTGGGAGATTGCAGGGTCCCATTGGGGAAGGGGGTTGTTCCAGTGAGGGAGATTGCAGTGTCCCAGCAGGAGATCAGAGTGGGAGATTGCAGGGTCCCATTGGGGAAGGGGGTTGTTCCAGTGAGGGAGATTGCAGTGTCCCAGCAGGAGATCAGAGTGGGAGATTGCAGGGTCCCATTGGGGAAGGGGGTTGTTCCAGTGAGGGAGATTGCAGTGTCCCAGCAGGAGATCAGAGTGGGAGATTGCAGGGTCCCATTGGGGAAGGGGGTTGTTCCAGTGAGGGAGATTGCAGTGTCCCAGCAGGAGATCAGAGTGGGAGATTGCAGGGTCCCATTGGGGAAGGGGGTTGTTCCAGTGAGGGAGATCGCAGTGTCCCAGTGGGGCGGGGGAGTCAGTGTGGTAGGTTTCTGTGTCCCATTGGGGAAGGGGGTTGTTCCAGTGAGGGAGATTGCAGTGTCCCAGCAGGAGATTAGAGTGGGAGATTGCAGGGTCCCATTGGGGAAGGGGGTTGTTCCAGTGAGGGAGATTGCAGTGTCCCAGCAGGAGATCAGAGTGGGAGATTGCAGGGTCCCATTGGGGAAGGGGGTTGTTCCAGTGAGGGAGATTGCAGTGTCTCAGCAGGAGATCAGAGTGGGAGATTGCAGGATCCCATTGGGGAAGGGGGTTGTTCCAGTGAGGGAGATTGCAGTGTCCCAGCAGGAGATCAGAGTGGGAGATTGCAGGGTCCCATTGGGGAAGGGGGTTGTTCCAGTGAGGGAGATTGCAGTGTCCCAGCAGGAGATCAGAGTGGGAGATTGCAGGATCCCATTGGGGAAGGGGGTTGTTCCAGTGAGGGAGATTGCAGTGTCCCAGCAGGAGATCAGAGTGGGAGATTGCAGGGTCCCATTGGGGAAGGGGGTTGTTCCAGTGAGGGAGATTGCAGTGTCCCAGCAGGAGATCAGAGTGGGAGATTGCAGTGCCGCAATGGGGGGGGGGGGGGGGAAGGGGGGTGTCAGTGCAGGAAATTGCTGTGTCCCAGTGGGAGACAGCAGAAGTTAGCCCAACTCTGTCCTTCAGTCTGGCTGTATCAGCTCAGGGAGATGTCACTTTCTGTCAATGTCCTACCATTTTGACTGTATTTGGGAATTGTCACAGCATCTGTCTATCGAGTTTGACATAGCCTCATGAAAATAGCATTATTTGAATCATCTGCTAATTAATTGCATATTACAGCTGAAAATGATCTACTCTGCTAGAAAGCTGTCTGGAAGAGCTAATGGAATCAGCATAAAAACAGGTCCTTCAGTCCAAATTGTCCAGGCCAGCCACGGTGCCCACCCAAGCTCGTCCCATTTGTCTGTGTTTGGCCCAGATTCTTCTAAACCAGTGTTTCACAACGTATTTTTTTTAGCCCAACGCCACCAAAAGCACCATCATACTTGCCAATGCCCTCTTAGGCACAATATAATTTCCAACACCCCCACAGTGTAAAAACATGTTTATCATACGCTAACATAAGAAAAATAATTCTGCTTTAAATTTGTATTTGTCTTTAAACCTAGCTTACACAGTACCTGTGCACCGTACAGCAGCTTTGATATCAATGTTACCCTTCAGCTTGATGGTTTTTAGCAAGAGTTGAAATCTCTGGTTCAAGTTGTGACAACAAAAGCCTTAAGCCCCCACACATAACAAATGTTCAAGCAGTTTCTGTTTTTTGTGAGTATGTGGTTCACTGCACTGAAGCTTTCTTCAACAAGGAGAATGAAAATGCAATCAGGAGCGGTTTGGTTTTCTTCAAAGACCAGGAAATTTCATATAACAGTGCAGCCATATACTACAAAAACAGACACTTTAGATAAGCATATTTGCTTCTTCATCATTCTGAATTTCATTAATTTCTTCTTGCAAGCTCTCTTCCTGTTCTTACACCTTGCAAAGAAATGGGTTAACTCAGTCCCTAATATCTAGATTGTTCAAATCCTTGAATCCATTCTGAAAATCCTTCTTCAGTGACTACAGGTGTAAGCAGTACTCACCAGCTGTGAAAGAGAGTGCCATACTTTCAATGCAGGGAAACTGAGAACATTCTTCTCCCAATGTTTTGCCCATATATTCTAATTTTTTGGTAAATGTGGACACTGCACTTTTTACACTGGTTAAATTGAAATTCTCACCCTGCAGTTTCATATTTAGAATGTTCATGACGTTATACCGATCAGCCAGATATATGTCCACGTAGAAGTTCAATCACGTTTCCCAAACTCTTGTTGACTTTGAGTAAAAATTCAACCAAAGTGTCAAAAAGATCAAAGAAACTGCTTATGCAGCCTCCTTTCAACAGCCAGTGCAATTCAGTGATGAAGCAAGTGTTCAAACTCTTCCTTATCTTGCTGTAACTGATGAAATATTCTGTTATTTAATGGGTGATCTTTAATTTTGTTGATAATATTACAAGTAACCCCCTGGGTCGCCTCAGGCTCGCTCAGCTCGTTCTCGTCTAGGGGGAGCAGCCTTCGGCCCCGCCAAACTGGGTAATCAGCTGGTGTGGATACTGTGTGATGTCCCCGCCTCGCCCAAAAACAGACAGTACACCATATGCGATTAAATGAGTACAATTTATAAAGGTTACTATAACTAAGTGATTAATAACGATACAGTATATATGAAGAGAAAATTAAAGAAAAGGCGCCAAACTTATCAAAGTCCAAACCACTTCGTGCACAGCCGTTGGAGCTGAATTACTGAAGTCTTCTGGCCACCATTCGATCCCCTCCGAACTCCTCGACTCGCAGCTCAGGACCCTCCGAACTCCTCGACTCTCCAAACAGCTCAGGACCCTCCGAGTGGTCAACCAAGCACATCTAGCTTCATCCCCCCCCCCCTCTCGGAGAATCTCCCAGCCTCGGACCCCCCTTTGGGGTCCGATCCTCACCCAGCTTAGAGCATTGCGTCCTCTCTCTCGACCCCCTCGCGCCGATCTGCCCAAAAGCCCGTCAACAAAAGCTTACAGACTCAGAAGAAAGAACATTAATCCCCATTTGGTTTACAAAGGAATACCATTCTCGTTATCAGTAAATTAGCATTCCTGCTAGTTAACAAAAGGAAACCCCTTTCCCAACAATAACAAAGAAAAAAAAAGAAACCCCCTTTACACACTTCCTCCACCAAATAAAAGTCATGTCCTCATGACTACTAAATAACTCGCCACCTTTCCTGCCAACACACCGTAACCCAAGCACAAACAGTGACATCTCCTCCCCACACAGTAACCCTCACGCCCTGTTCCTCAGGCGCTACTTAGGCCAACTATCTGGGAGTTCCCTAACCCTTCTGAGGCCTCCGTACCCCCTCACCTAAACCCTTCAGGCTCGGACACAACTGGGGATACCTTGGGCCCACTACCAACTCCTCTCTCAACCTCTCACTCATGCCCCACACTGCACACAGCTAACCCTCCCCGCTACACCTGACTCAATGGGAGAAGGGCCAAAGGTCTCTTCCTCAATCGAGGGAAAGTCAGCAAAAGGCAGCATGTACCACACATCCAGCACATCATCCATCGAATCTGTATTCTTCCTCATTCCTGTGATCGGTAGCTGCTGTTTGATCTTCTCCAAACGGAAACACGTGGCCTGCATTGCTCCCGCAGTCTCTTCAGCCTCCTGTTCAGTATTCACTGCACTTCTCTCCAGCTTTTTCTTCCTCATGACTTCTTCCAGATCAACTATCAGGTTTTGCACTTCATTTGAACTGTCGATGGTCATCTTCAGGTTCCCTTCAAGCTTCCGCTTCTCTCTTCTGAGATTCGTCTGTAATTTCTTCACCTCTGCAAACTCCCCTCTTCGGGTTCTCAGTTTGCTATTACCCTCAGTCAGACAACTTTCTTCATTCTCTCCAACTTGTAAGTCTTCCGAATGGTTCCAGATCACTTTCTCCAGTCTCTCCATCTTCATTTCAAACTTGATTCCGTAGAGACAGTCACTCACTAGCTGCGACCTTCGCCAGCCCTGGCACGTGTCCCAAAAACACTTTAACTTGGTAGTTCTCAGCTGCTCCTGCAACGACCTCACTTCATATTCTCCTGAGGCAAATCCAAACACCAAGAGATCATCCACATACACCAAAACTCCAAACGCCTCCACATCCCCTATGGTCTTCCACCTGCCCAGCAGGAAGGTTGCAAGGGCTCCAGATATGCCCTGTGGCATCTTTTCGGACCCGAAGACTCCTAGGGAATTTATAACGGCCGTCTTCTCCTTGTCGGCCCCACTCATCGGGATCTGACAACATCCACTCCTCAGATCCAGCACCTTAAACCATTTCGCACCACTCAGACAGGCCATCGCCTCTCTGGCCCTCAGGGCCATATTCTGGTCACTGACAGTGCACCTCTTCAACGCAATATAATCCATACACACGCTGCCTACATCTTCCACGGCTTCAGGGGCCAGTCGCCGCAACCTCTCTCTCTCCGAGGTGTCTTCAGCAGTCAACTCCGCTCCCTCGTGGTATTTCGCAGCGTCCACTAAGAGGGTCTCACCCTCAGATACTTCCCCCAGGCCGTACCACCACTGGCTCTTGTTTGAATTCGGTATCAGCCCAATGCTGCTACACACGTCCACACAAGCAGCTCGAAACTCTGGGTGCATCGACAATGCCTCCAAACAACGCTCACCCGCCTCCCCCGGGCAGGCCCCCAAGCACACCAGCAGGATATTGGTTCTCTCTAGAACAGAAACGCTGCCCGTCTCAACAGGGTCCGGACACATCAGCATTAACAATTCCTGAACCTCAGTCTCCTCCACATTTGCCTCCAAGAACTCCATTTTCACTGACCAACAACCGTCATCTGGATAATCACCGGCACTGGTACCCCGAATCTCCAGTGTCCTCAATGTCGTCAAGGGTAAATGCTTCCAATAACGGTTATGAAACAAACTGTACAGCAACTTAACCGGCGCCCCGGTGCCAAGGATGGCTTTAACTTGATTTCCATCCATCCGTAACAACACCTGTGCGCTTGGTCCCTCTAAGCCTTCAGGAATAGAGTCTGTTCCTTTCGGGAGTTCCTTGGTACATTGCTGGGAACGTGCTCCCCCAGAGACCCCAAGCCGTTCCCCCACTGGGAACAACTGATCCCCTTGACAGATCCCCTTGGCACCACAAGCAATTTATCTGCCCCCCTAGGCAAAAAGGGATACCCTAAAAACTTCCCACCAATCTCCTGCCACGGATATGATAAGCCCCCCAGCTGCGGCATTTGACTTCCAGTCGAACCACACGCATTTTCCCACACTTTCCCAGAACTGGCAGCGGTCACTTCGAGGTAATTGCGCCCGACAGTTCTAACAAAGTCACCAGCCCGCCTACTCAAACTTTCAACCCGTCCCTGTCGCTTTCCCTCAGCCAAGCACTGCCACTCACCCCACAACTGAGGGGTCCGCTCCGCCCACGCCTCCGCCCCTTTAGGGCTGGACGTTATTCCAACAACCGGGCGGAGCTCACCACTGCTGAAACATCCCAACCTGTCACTCCTCACTCTCCAAACAGTACGGACAGCCCATGGTCCCACCACCATTTCGTCAGCACTAGTCGGAACTCGAACAACGACCTCCAGGCTAGCAACAGCAGCCACCCCACCCAACACACACGTAGCAATAACCAGCAATCACACACCCACAAAGGCACACCAGCTCTTCGCCGCAGACACAATTTAAAGAGGGTGATCACACAGCTTCCACAGAAATCAACCCCGGACGAGCACCCCACAATGTAACCCCCTGGGTCGCCTCAGGCTCGCTCAGCTCGTTCTCGTCTAGGGGGAGCAGCCTTCGGCCCCGCCAAACTGGGTAATCAGCTGGTGTGGATGCTGTGTGATGTCCCCGCCTCGCCCAAAAACAGACAGTACACCATATGCGATTAAATGAGTACAATTTATAAAGGTTACTATAACTAAGTGATTAATAACGATACAGTATATATGAAGAGAAAATTAAAGAAAAGGCGCCAAACTTATCAAAGTCCAAACCACTTCGTGCACAGCCGTTGGAGCTGAATTACTGAAGTCTTCTGGCCACCATTCGATCCCCTCCGAACTCCTCGACTCGCAGCTCAGGACCCTCCGAACTCCTCGACTCTCCAAACAGCTCAGGACCCTCCGAGTGGTCAACCAAGCACATCTAGCTTCATCCCCCCCCCCCTCTCGGAGAATCTCCCAGCCTCGGACCCCCCTTTGGGGTCCGATCCTCGCCCAGCTTAGAGCATTGCGTCCTCTCTCTCGACCCCCTCGCGCCAATCTGCCCAAAAGCCCGTCAACAAAAGCTTACAGACTCAGAAGAAAGAACATTAATCCCCATTTGGTTTACAAAGGAATACCATTCTCGTTATCAGTAAATTAGCATTCCTGCTAGTTAACAAAAGGAAACCCCTTTCCCAACAGTAACAAAGAGAAAAAAGAAACCCCCTTTACACAAGTGTCATACTTGAAAAAAGTCTGAGGTTTTTGGCTGCGAGATGATGATTTGCACAATGGATTACAAACAGAGTTGGAATTTTTTTTTCATAAATGCCACTAAACTAGCATGGCAACCTGTCAAATATGGTGCTCCATCTGTTGCACAAGAAATCATGTCCCCAGTTGGAAAACTTTTATCCTCAATGTACATTTTGAGTTCGTCATAGATTGATTCTCCTTTGATATTTGTTTTTAATTTTTTACAAAAGAAAATTTCTTCATAAACTTTTCCATTTTTGATAAACTATACATATGCCACTAGCAATGTTTTGTTGTCTCTCACAGTTGACTCATTCAGTTGTATCCCAAATTCTGTTTTTTGTAGCACTGTGCTTAGTTGATACTCAGTATCTTCACTTATTTCATCAATACGACGAGTTACAGAGTTATTACTCAGAGGAATTGATTTTAAAATACTGGTATCCATTTTGAGAACAGTGGCGAGCACATTATTCATCTTTCACCAATGGTATGAGATTTTCCACACTTTGCTATCATTTTGGAAATGTTATAAGAAGCAATGAGACCACTATCAAGGTCATTTTTAGCTTTCTTGGCAAATGTCTTGAGTGTGCAATGCTTTTCAAATGCTCCTTTCATCTTCTGGAGCTGAGTAATATCATAAGTAGCCTTTTCAGGGTGTCTTTTATGGAAGTGTTCCTGAAATCTTGACGGTTTCTTGGCTTCGTTAGTTAGTACAGTAATACAAATAAGACATTTAGGGCATAGCTGAACTGACGGAAACAGAATAAAATCGTACTCCAGGTATGTAATATTATATTGATGCACTTTCTGTTTCTTAGCTTAGTTAGAATTCAAGGCTTCACCACCTTCAGACTTGTAGAGATTGCGCTGTACGTATTCATCCATCATTAACGGGGCTAATTTAACATTAAGAAATGAATGCAAACGGGGAGTGCCTATTGGATGTTGACAATGGCAGTGAGTTGATCGATGGTAATGCCATGCAAAGGAACAGCGAGTCTAAGATGAAGATGATCACAACAGGATTGACAAGGATTCAGATTGGAATATGAATGTTAGTCAGGATAGAGCTGGTGTTCGGCTAGCTACTTTTATTCTGTTCTATTTAGTATGATTGACCAATCACAAAAGGTCTCATAATCCCCAAAGATGGTTCTTGACCGCACATACGAAGCCGAGGTCACTTTGAACACCTCAAAAGGAATCCTCGGGATCAGCAGGTTTCACCATTTGGTTCTGGTCAGCACTGTATGATATAGAGTGATACAGCTGGTACTCAGAACCCCAACAGACACCCTCTTTACCACTCACTCCCAGTGTCAAGTTGCCTGCAACTATGTATTGTACAGCCTTGGTCTCTGTTCTACAAGTCACCCAGGGCCTGCCCTAGTTTATAGAACATAGTACTGTACAGGCCCTTCAGCTAACAACATTGTGCTGACCTTTTACCCTATTTTGTTGTCCATTTAACCCAGGGGTGGGCAAACTTTTTGACTTGTGGGCCACAAAGGGTTCTAAAATTTGACAGGGGGGCCGGACCAGGAGCAGATGGACGGAGTGTTTTGGTAATACACCTCATAAGAGAAAATAAAATATCATGGGATATGTAGAGAACATGTGCTTTAATTTCAATTGAAAATGAGCAAATGCATTACAACAAAATATCTGTCTTTGAAGTCCCATGGTATTTAGCTATTTATTGAAATGACTTTTAAAACTGAAAATTAAATGAATAAAATACAGCTTTTTTTAATAGTAACAGTTATTATTTTAAAGCACTGAAAATTCTGTTATCCTTCAAGATATTATCATCATCACTCTCCTCCTGACTGTCTTTATTTCAAAAACGGTAGGAGATGCAGGTCTACTTGTCCTGCTCCTTCTTATTCAATTGTCCCCTGTGCCAAAACTCAACAACGACCTGCACAAGGACAGAACAGTGACAGCGCGCCAGTATGCGGAGCGCGTTATTTGATCTGGAGCACATTTTTTATTTTGAGAACGTACGTGCACCTGCGCACTACTCATGTCCATCACTTAACAGAAATGACATGTAACATGTAAGGCTTATTGAAAAAAATATTTTCAAATGCATTTTTTACATAACACAACGAAAAAACTTATTTTTAATTTCAGTGGGAACAGTGTTGTTGGTCTCCCTTTTTAGCCAGCGCATCAAAGTCTGGATTTAGTTTTATTGTGGCGATTCTCAGGATGGATCTGAGGTGTTGGTCAGTTAACTTGGATCTGTGGCTGGCTTTGTTGATGTTCATGACGCTGAACGCCTGTTCACACAAATAGGTCGAGCCGAACAAAGAGTAAAGCGCAAATGTGGAGTAATACGCTGCACCTCAACAAAGGTCAATGTATATAGAGTGCGTCATCTATTGGGAAAACGCCAGAATTGCAGGGAAAAAACGTTAACAAGGTTTATTAATATAATTTCATCAAGTTCTGCGGGCCGGATTAAAAAGCTTAACGGGCGGCATATGGCCCCCGGGCTGTAGTTTGCCCATGCCTGCTCTAACCCTTCCTTCCTACATAGCCTTCTATTTTTCTATAAGAGTTTCTTAAGTGGCCCTGTACCACCATCCCTGGCAGCACGTTCCATACACCCAGCACTCTGTGTTAAAAAAAATTACCTCAGACATTCCCCTTCACCCCACCCCCAGCCATACTTTCCTCCAATTACCTTAAAATTATGCCCTCTCATATTACAGACAGACATACTTTATTGATCCTGAGGGAAATTGGGTTTCGTTACAGTAACTCCAACCAAGAATAGTGCAGAAATACAGCAATATAAAACCATAAATAAATAATAATAAGTAAATTATTCCAAGTGGAAATAAGTCCAGGCCCAGCCTATTGGCTCAGGGTGTCTGACACTCCGAGGGAGAAGTTGTAATGTTTGGTGGCCACAGGCAGGAATGACTTCCTATGATGCTCAGTGTTACAACTCGGTGGAATGAGTCCCTGGCTGAATGTACTCCTGTGCCTAACCTGTGCATTATGGAGTGGATGGGAGTCATTGTCCAAGATGGCATGCAACTTGGACAGCATCCTCTTTTCAGACAACACCGTCAGAGAGTCCAGTTCCACCCCCACAACATCACTGGCCTTACAAATGAGTTTGTTGATTCTGTTGGTGTCTGCTACCCTCATCCTGCTGCCCCAGCACACAACAGCAAACATGATAGCACTGGCCACCACAGACTCGTAGAACATCCTCAGCATCATCCGGCAGATGTTAAAGGACCTCAGTCTCCTCAGGAAATAGAGACGGCTCTGACCCTTCTTGTAGACAGCCTCAGTGTTCTTTGACCAGTCCAGTTTATTGTCAATTCGTATCCCCAGGTATTTGTAATCCTCCACCATGTCCACATTGACCCCTTGGATGGAAATGGGTCACCGGTGCCTTAGCCCCCCTCAGGTCCACCACCAGCTCCTTAGTCTTTTTCACATTAAGCTGCAGATGCTTCTACTGACACCATGTGACAAAGTTTCCCACCGTCGCCCTGTACTCAGCCTCATCTCCCTTGCTGATGCATCCAACTATGGCAGAGTCATCAGAAAACTTCTGAAGATGGCAAGACTCTGTGCAGTAGTTGAAGTCCGAGGTGTAGATATTAGCCATTTTCACCCTGGGAAAGCTTCCCAAAATGCGTCAGGCCATACTTGTCTGCCATTCCTATGCCCATTTTTCCATTTGGTCTGGATTCTGACTGCTGAAATGTAGCTGAAGCAAAGTATAGTTCTGATGAGAAAGACTACAGTCTCCTTCTCTACAAACATTTGTGTTTTCCACCTAGGGCTGGCTCAGGATTGGACCACCAGTGCAGTAAAATTCTATGAATCTTTTAAAATAGCAATTCCCCTAATAATTAGCAAAGTAATGAATACATTAGCTTCACACTGGTGGATTTGCCTGTTTGCTTTTAAAGGATCAATACATTGTAAATGGAGTTTCATTCTCCTAAATAAAATACATGCCACAGGATGTTTTGTGGCATCATTGTCTCTCTGCTGTGACATAAAGGTTAACATGCTGTAGATACTGTAACATTGGTGTTTAAATACACACGTTACCCAGTTTGCCTGTGAATCAAGTTTTTTGAACAGTTTGGTCTAGCATCATTTCCGATTACTTGATTTTTTTCCCCAGTGTAATGCAAAGAGAAGCTCTTAATTTTTATTCTTTCTGACCAAAGCAAGGCCCCCCCTTTGCTCTGCAGGTGGATGCAAACTGATGGCACCATTCCAAGAGGGGTTATAGAGTCATTCTGATAACATGGACAGGAGTTACTCTCAATTGTGATCCCATTCATGGTGGGACTGTATTTCTAAAACCAGCGAGTGTACCTCCAAACCACTGTAAAGAATTCAGAAAAACTGAAGGTCAGATTAAATGTTTTCAGCAAAATCAGGGTTGTTTTGTCACATTAATTATACTGTTTTTGCTTAAGTTATTTTACTTCCAGTAGGTTTCCCTGCATAAGAAATATGAATATTAAGCCATGGCTATGTTGTACTCTAGGTCCGTCACTTTGAAAGTCCATACTTGGTGTACCACGAGAAAGTGAAAACTAGCCGGGTGTTTTTGCGAGACTGCAGCATGGTGTCCGTGTACCCTCTCGTCCTGTTTGGGGGAGGCCAGGTCAATGTGGAGCTCCAGAGGGGGCAGTTCATCCTCTCTCTCGATGATGGGTGGATTCGATTTGCGGCTGCCTCCCACCAGGTGAGGTTCTGGTGCAGGGTCAGTGCTGGGAGCTTCCTGTGGGCCAAGACGTTTGTTACGTGATTTCACTGCTGTGCTCAGTCTGTTTGGATGGGGGACCGACTGCAGGCAGTTAATCAAAAGATCACGAGTTCCATCACCATCTGTGCTGGATTTGCCAACTTGGCTGATTATTGTTATAAATATTATAACTACTGTTATTACTCTTGTCCACAAGAGGTGTCCAGTCCTGATGAAGGGTCTCAGCCCGAATCATTGACTGTTTACTGTTTTCCTAGAGGCTGTCTGGACTGCTGAGATCCTCCAGCATTTTACGTGTGTTATTACTCTTGTAATGTGCAGAGGACATCTGGTTAACAATAGGCTGTGGACTGCAACTTTCAGGAAGATCTGATGCAAGGTCAACCTCTCCATTTTACTTTAATATGGTTTTTATTCAACCTTTTTTTAAATTGCATTAACATTACAGCTAGAAATTCAGTTGCAAGAAAAAGTTGGTGAGGCCTTTGCAGTTACCTGGTTTACTGTATTAATTACTCATTAAATGTGGTCTGATCTTCATCTAAGTCACAATAATAGACAAACACAATCTGCCTAAACTAATAGTACACAAACAACTTAATCAAAAACAACTTTCAGAGGACCTTAGAAGAAGAATTGTAGAGATGCATTTCTGAAGATCTGAGTGTTCATCAGGCCACAGCAAGAGAAATTGTGTACACATGGAGACAACTCAGTACTGTTGCTACTCTCCCTAGGAGTGGACATCCTGCAAAGATCACACCAAGAGCACAGCATGAAATGCTGAAGGAGGTGAAAAAGAACACAAGGGTAACAGCAAAACAACCTGCAGACACCTCTCAAACTTGCTGACGTCTCTGTCCATGTGGGAAGCTGTGCATCTGGAGAACAGTACTGCAGCATAAAGGCCAGAACCAACAGGCTCTGGGACAGCTTCTTCCACCAGGCCAGCAGACCGATGAACTCACACTGATTTGAGTGTACTCTGTATTACATTGACTGTTCTATTTATTACAAATTATTATAATTACTATGATTAAACATGGCACATTTAGATGGAGACGTAACAAAGATTTTTACCCCTCATGTATGTGAAGGATATAAGAAATAAAGTCAGTTCAATTCACTATAAGAAAATCACTGAACAAGACTGGTGTTCATGGAAGGAAACCACTGCTCTCCAAAAAACATATTGCTGTATGTCTCAAGTTTGCAAAAGACCACCTTGATGTTCCACACACTTCTGGGACAATGTTCCATGGACAGATGAGACCAAAGTTGCACTTTTTTTTTAGCAAAAATGCACATTGCTATGTTTGGAGAAAAAAGGACGCCAACACCAAAACCTCATCCCAACTGTGAAGCATGGTGGGAGGAGCATCATGGTTTGGGGCTGCTTTGCTGCCTCAGGGCCTGGACACCTTGCAATCATTGAGGAAACAATTAATTCAAAATTGTATCAAGACATCTTACAGGAAGATATCAAGGTTGCAGTCCGTCTCCTGAAGCTTAATAGAATTTGGATGATGCAACAAGACCATGATTCCTTTGTGTAGGGTAGTGGTAATGTATATTATGTATGTATAGTACAACTCTAATACAAATATGCCCCCTTTCTAACCCATATTCCTCCCCCCCCCCCCTGTACTGTTCTCAGATTGCAGAGTTGATTCGAGGGCTTCGCTGGGAACTGGACCAGCTACTGGAGGACAAAATCAAGGAACCCACAATGAATTTGTGCACCTGCCCACGAGGGTCACTTATCATCAAGATGATTGTGAAGCTTGTAACGACCCAGTGATGGCTTGGCCAAAAAGGTGTCCTGCCAAGGTGCTGTTCAGATGCAGTGAGAACCTAACGGCCAGGGGGAGCAACTTATCCTCCCGTTGCCTCCGTAAACACTGGCAGCCAAACCCTTCTGGCCACTTCAGTTACAGATGGGTTAGTGAACTATGTGGCACAAGTACTGTGGGTAAGGATTCAGTACTTGAATCATTACATCAAGAAAATCTTCGCTGCATCTCTTAGTAAAGGAGATCTGATGACAACCTGATTGATTGCAAGGGCAAGAGGAAGCATTATTTATTGTTCAATATAGGAATAAAAAAGGAAGCTTGAAAAATTATTGAATTATTTTTACTTTAAATGTATAAACTGATAAGCCTGAGAACTGAGATTAACTTCGTTTCCACATTGGTGAGATTTAGTTTCTATCAGAAAACTATTTGAGGCCAACCGACAATATTGCTGGCTTTAGTTTGCTCACCTTTGAGTGGCTGCTACAGTCTGAGATCCTGGTTGATCAGTCAAAGTAACACACAATAAATTGGTAGTCTTTCACTGTTAACTCTGTAAACAAGGGTCGTGGGGACGAAATGGTCAGCTTTTAAATTATTTTGCTATCAAGCAAGCAACTAACTGTTCCATGTTTATGGCACTTTAATAAGCAGTGGAATATAAAATATAATTTAAAATTGGTATTGTAATATCATTACCAACCGGTGCCAGACCACTTGCAGGTGTATCAGAGGAATGATGGTGGCTAGTGGAGATGACTAGCAGCTCCAGTAACCAGGGTTCAGTCCTGACCATTTTGGAACTTGCCTGTTCTTTCTTTGATCAACTGTGTTTCCTCTGCACACTCTAGTTGTCTCCCATGTCCCAAAAGGGTTAGGAGGTTAACCAGCCACTGTTAAATGCCCTCCTATATAGCAGGATCTTGGGGAGTGGTTGCTGAGGAAATGAAATGGGTTTAGATAATTCTATTGATGGTTGGCACTAATGAGGTGGGTCAAAGTGCATGTTCGAGTGCTGTGACTGTGACTCCCATTGCCTCTTCCACACGAACCCCACACACCAAGTTCTCACTCCCCATCGAGCACAACAAAACAACATAACAAGAAAACAAGTCCTGAGTAAGGGTTTCAGCCCAGAACGTCAACCATTTACTCCCCCACCCCCATAGATGCTGTCTGACTTGCTGAGTTCCTCCAGCCTTTTGTGCGTAGGAGCAGGTGTAACTCATTTGCACTAATTCCATTTTTATTTTCCCTTGACCATCAAGCACCTATTTATATTAATCCCAGTTTTATTTACCACACATTCTCATCAACTCCTCACCTACGCGATAAAGGAAATTTATAATGGCTGTTCAGCCAAGTACAGGTTAGTAGGTCACATGGGTGTAATTGGGCGGTGCAGGCTTTTTGGGCCAGAAGGGCTTGTTACTGTACTGTATCTCTAAAGATGTTGGCACAACATAGAGACCCTGTATTGTAGTGTAGTGTTCTGTGTTCTACAGTAATGCCTTGTTCTTCCGGAGATTGCTCGGAAAAAAAGTCAATACGCTAAAAAAATCTTCCTAATGCAGTCAGATCCAGACTGCAAACAGGATGTTATTAGAGTAATTTTTTACCTTGAATGGGCTTAAATAAAATTTCTGCATTATAGCTGCAAAAAAAAATCTGCCTTTTAAAAGAATATATTTTCCTAGGACTTTTCACATAGATCATAAGATAGTTTTAATTTAGCCAGAAAGGCCTACAATCCTTTCATTTGTATCATTCATTTGTGCCTCTGCTTTGCTGATTTAAAAGTCCACATTTAGTGTGCTGCTCACTCTTTGCAAAGCGAACTTCAGATCCATTTAACAGATATATTCAATGGCCTCTTTATTGGGTACCTCCTGCACCTAATAAACAAATTCCCCAACCCTTCCTGTATTCCTCATTCTGACCTTTCACTTCTTCTCTCCTGCATATTACTACTCCCTGGGCCCCCTCTTCCCGTTTCTCCAGTGGTCCACTCTCTCCTATCAGATTCTTCCTTCTCCAGCCCTTGACCTTTCCCACCCACCTGGCTTCATCTGTCACCTTCCAGCTAGCCATTTTCCCCTACCCCCACTTTTTTATTGTGGCATCGTCCCCCTTCCTTTTCAGTCCTAAGGAAGGGTCTCGAAACCTCGACTTTTTATTCCTCTCTACAGATGCTGCCTGACCTGCAGAGTTCCTCCAGCATTTTGTGTGTTGCTCTGGATTTCCAGGTACAGAAGTTTTGGTTTCTATGATTGCTGCTGTAGCTGGACTTGTTAAAGGCCAAAATCTGTCCAAGCTAGTAAGCACTTAAATTGTATATCTGCATTGTTAAAGTTAAGGAGGTTGGTCTATGTCTGACTTTCTAAAGCTGTCGGAACAGATATTTATCATTACACATAATTCTCAGTTTTTACTTATGAGAACTTGCTGTGTTAGTTTAAACAACTTACAATAAATCTAATAAATTTGCAGATAACCATGCTGATTTGTAACTTTGTATATTTTTTTTAAATGTATATTCCAAAATTCTGATTCCACTGAGCATTTGTCAACTCTATGGTAACTGATTGTCAGGGTCATGCACGATTCCATTGTTCCCCATAGGATTTAACTTGTCCTTCCTGGGGAAAAAAGGTAAGTATGAATGAAGAGACAAGTTGTTCATATTTTAACGAGTAAATGGAAGAGGATAGGGAGGGAGAAGGTAGAACCACTCAAGGATAAAGGGGAGAACATCTGGCTGGAGGCAGGAGATTTGAGCAAAGTCCCAAGTAAGTATTTACTGAGGAGAAGGACCTGGAGGATACTGGGAACAGTGTGGAGCATATTCATAATCTAAGGAATTTCAATATAGATAGAGAGGCAGTATTGGGTCTCTTGAGAACGTTAAGGTGAATAAATCCCCAGGTTAAGAGATTGCAGGAGCTTTGACCAATATCTTTGTGTTTTCTAATCACAGGCAAGGTCTCAGAGAACTGCTTGAGTAACTAATGTTCCATTGTTCAACAAGGGAATTGGGGATAATCCTGGAAACTGTAGACTGGTGAATCTCATGTCAATGGTACAGAGGTTACTGGAGAGCATTCTTAGAGGCTGAACCAGCCTGGCTTGTTTTCTCTGGAGCGGTGTAGGTAGAGAAGACCTGAGAGAAGTTCATAAGAGACGTAGACAGACAGGCAGTATCATCTCCCAGGGTCAAAACGTGTAATGCTAGAGAGCATGTATTCAAGGTGAGAAGGGAGTAAGTTCAAAGGAGATGTGTGGAGTAAGTTTTTCTTTTAAAAGTATGGGCACCTGGAATGCAACGCCAGGGCTGGTAGTGGAGGCAAACATGATAAAAGCATTTTAGACATTCCTAGACAGGCGCTTGAATGCTCAAAGAATGGAGGGTTATGTACATATTGAGATTACTAGTTTAAGTAACTCAGCACAACATTGTTGGCTTAAGGACCTGTTCCTGTGTCGTACCATTGTAAGGTATCATTGAAGAATATTTAGTATTTTGTACTTCCTTTTCTATGCTCTTGCATTTTGTATTTTTTCTCAACTCTCATGCCCTGTCCTTTGGGCATTTTGGTGACTCTCTCTCTCTCTCTCTCTCTCTGCCCCTCCACTATGTGGTAAAATGAACATTTTTCCATTTTCTCTGCCAGATTTACAAGATCATTTTCCATTTTAGATTTAAGATTTGCCTGCATGCTCACAGTATTCCTTAAATTTGAGGTGCTAAACAGCACTTCCCATTCTATTATAAGAATGTACTGACAAATACTTATTTTCACCCCGTCTCCTGATACAAATCCCCAAAATTCCATTTTCATAATGTACATATAACTTCTGAATTAGGCAGAATTAAACTGCGTATGGTTTCAAGTCTATAACAGTGACAAAGAAACTGTTGTCTTTGTTATATCTTTTACTAATGAACTTCAGAATGGAAGTTGTATATTTACAACAGTACCTTGTGAGATGAAAACATACAAAAACTCAACATGAGATTTTCTTCTGGATTGTTAAAAATGGTACATCGGTTTGGATGACAAGCTCATTTTGAACTTTAGTTTTACTCTGCACAGCAGCAATAAGAACTGCATCATAATTCTGGTCTGGGGAGTATCTGCAGAAGAATGGTAAATGTTTTACAATGGAGTTGCAGATACTAAATTTACCAGAGAAACCGGTACTCTATTCATTTTTGTCACCAGCTTCAGGGTTACAGTTGATGAGGCTTTGAACTCTAGATAAGATGATTTCATTAGAGCTATTGCAGTCTTCCGCATTATATGGCGGAGAAACAGTCAACACCCCGGCCACACACAGCGTCTTATTTTGGTCCCCTTGCTCTGTAACAGGAATCCGGTTTTTCTCCAGCCAGGACTTCAGGCGGAGTTTCCGCTGTTCGAGCTCCTCATTGCTGTAGGCCCTGCTTCCTACGGGCATGAATAAGGCCGAGAGCCTCTCAGTGGTGTTACTTTCTCCCTCACTAATCAGTTCCACCGCCTGGATCGCATGGCCCATGACGGTCGCAACAGACACCTTCTCAGCATCTACGAAGTTCACCAGAACAACACTAGAAGAAATTAAAAATCCAGTTAATCACCAAGGACACCTGACAGCAAAAGATATACTACGGTATTATTAAAGATACTTTATCTGAATAGAACTGTGAGTGCTGTCAGATGGTCGCCTATTGGCTGCACCATACACTGCTAGGCTAACTGTAGACACACACACACACACTTTTCACTGCAATAATCTAGAAATTGCCCCATGTAGAAGCACTACCTTCCTGGCAGAATATCGGGGGGTCTATTCTGCGCTCAACATATTGATGCAATCACAAAGGAAGCACGCCAGCGGCTATATTTCATTAGGAGTTGGTGGAGATCTGGAACGTCATCAAAGACTCTAGCAGCTTTCTACAAATCACTCTGACTGGTGGCATCACCAGCTAGCATGGCAGTGCCAATGCACAGGATCGGAAAAGATGCACAGCGTTGTAAACTCAGCCAGTTCCATCATGGGTACTAGCCTCCTCACCATCAAGGACATCTTCAATGGGCGATGCCGCAAGAAGAGAGCATCCTTCATTAAGGACGCCCACCATGCAGAAGATGCCCTCTTCTCATTGCTATCACCAGGGAGGAGGTGCAGGAGACTGCAGACACACACTCAACCTTTTAGGAGTAGCTTCTTCCCCTCCGTCACCAGATTTCTGAATGGACAATGAAACCACTTTTTATTCTTTTTGCATTAATTTTTTTCCTTGACTTTTATGTCTTCACAGTACTGCTGCCACAAAACAACAAATTTCACAACATCAGTGCTATTAAACCCGATTCCGATTCAGTTAGGAGCAAGGAGTTGGCTATCCATTCCTTTAAAACTACACTACCACAGCTGGTCTTCGCCCTCTGCTCTTTTTTCCAACACTCTTCCCATCTCTCTTGATGCCTGGTTGAATGAACAGAATTACTGAACCTCCAGGGTAAAAAAATTCCAAAGGTTCATCGTCCTCTGAATGGAGAATTTCTCCATGTTGTACCTGCCCCTTGTTCCCAAACTATGCCCTGTGGTTCTAGATTCCACAGCCCCTAGCTAGTTTTGATGAGATCTCCTGTAAGCCTTCTAAACATCAAAGAATACAGTACTACTCTATCCAATCTATCTTCAAAAGGCAAACCAGTCCAGTCATATCTGGAACCAGTCAGGTGAACATCAGGTAAATAACTCCTTTCTTGGGCAAGGGGCAAAAACTGTTGCTCTCCTTGCATCATGTTCTGTGAACTAGCAATAAAACTTGTAAAGACCTATAATCAAAACTTAAAAAGCTAATGTAACACTGGACTGCTTTCAATACCTGCACACTGGCCTTAACAGACAAGTGTACAACCACTGCTGGAGACTGTACCACCGATTGTTGGGCATTGTCGCTCAGGGTCTTGGACCACATCGGTTTATTTTTGCGAGTGAATATGCTTCTTTACTCAATATTTTGCTCCTTGGCCCCAGAGGAACGCTGTCTCATTCAGCTGTATCTGTGTATGGTTTGAATGATAATTAAACTTGATTTGATTTGACTTGGGTTCCCTTGACACTACCCAATTATCATTTAACAATTACTTTACTTTTCGATTAATATGCAAAGTGAAAAATCACTTTCTTTTATGTTTGTATTCCATCTCAAGTTTGTCATTCAACTGTACACATGTACGTGGCCAAATAAGACAATGTTCCTCTGGATCAAGGTGCACAACACAGAATGAATGAATGAATGAATAACTTAACACACACACACAATTAAAACAAATAAATTAACAAATAACAAAATATATTCCAGAATATTGGAATTTAAGCTGCAGTCAGGACACAAGTTAGGAAAGTGAACAGTATAATGTTACTGGCGCTTTCTGAGTGATGAGACCTGGGCGGGGGCAGAGAGTTCAGTAGTCTCGTGGCCTGGGGGTAGAAGCTGTTTCCTAACAGTCCATCTGCCAGGTCTCAAACTTTTGTTACATCCCAGTCAGGACAAGTGCTAGCAAGCCAAAGGACAATAAGGTAGGCGTATATAAATGAAAGGTAATTCAGGAGAGAAAATATATATATAAAACAAATTCATGTAAGGGGAAGCTAGTCAAATGCACAAGGAAGAAACAAATATGGAGCAACAGTCACAAAGTTCGATGGAGAAAGGGACAGTGCAGTAGCATAGCGGTCAGCGTCACGCTTTGGGTGGAAATGTAGATGGGTGGGTTAGTAAGTTTACAGATGGGTAGAGTTGTGGATCGTGTAGAAGACTGGCAAAGAATGCAGCGTGATATAGATCAGATGCAGATATGGGCTGAGAAATGGCAGATTGAGTTTATCCCAGATAAATGTGAGGTATTGCATTTCAGTAGGGCAAGTGCTAAGCAGAGAAATATTGGGGTCCAAGTTCAAAGCTCCATGAAAGTGATTACAGGGGTCAATAGGGTGGTTAAGAAGGCTTACGGAATGCTTGCTTTTATTAGTCGAGGCGTTGAGTTCAAAAGTCGAGGTTATGTTGCAACTTTGTAAAACTCTGGTTAGGTCACATCAGGAGGATTGCATGCAGTCTGATCGCCCCACTGTAGAGAGGATGTTGAAGCTTTAAACAGGGCGTAGAAGAGGTTTACCAGGACGCTGCCTGGTTTAGGGAGCATGTGCTCTCATGAGAGGCTCAACAGACTCGGGTTGTTTTCTCTGGAGGGGTGGAGTCTGAGGGGAGATCTGACAGAGATTATGAGAGGCATAGACAGAGTGGACAGGGAGAATCCTTTTCCCAGGGTAGAAACGTCTAATACCAGAGGGCGTGCATTGAGGATGTGAGGGGTAAGGTTTTTACTCAGAGAGTGGTGGAGTCTGAGGGGAGATCTGACTGAGGTTTATAAGATTATGAGAGGCATAGATAGAGTGGACAGGGAGAATCCTTTTCCCAGGGTTGAAACATCTAATACCAGAGGGCGTGCATTGAAGGTGAGAGGATGTGAGGGATAAGGTTTTCACTCTGAGAGTGGTGGATGTCTGGATTGTGCTGCCTGGTATGGTGGTAGAGCAAACACATTCGAGGCTTTTAAGAGATGTTCAGATAGGCAGATGAATGTGAGAAAGATGGAGGGATTAGTTTGGGGGGGGGGGTTATGTAGTTTTTAGCTGGTTGGGCACAAATTGTGGGCAGAGGGCCTGCTCCTGTGCAATTTTTTTTAATTAAACAAAATATACTTTATTCCAAAATAAAATTATATACAATAACCATTCAAAGACTTTCAATTCTTTACAGTTGGTACCATTACTGTCTTTACATTTTCAAAGTTCAAACATTTTGCCACCCACGTGGCACTCTGTTCTTTCATATTTACGTTCATCGCCCACTCTGTCTGTAGGAAGTTCGTACAGCTCTCCCTGTGGGTTTCCTCACACATTTCAATTAGGGCTAGTAAGTCGTGGACGAGCAATACATCTCACACTATGTTTCAATGTACGTGACAAATAAACTCAAAACGCGGTGCTAGAAACATTATGAAACTTGTGGACTGTCCAGCACAATCTTCGCTGATTTGACTTGACACAAATGATGGACTTCACTGAATGTTTTGATGTATGTGTAACAAATAAAGCTAATCTTTATCTTTATTTTCAATTACCTTCCTGATACTGGATCAACCGTGAAGACCCAGCCCTGGTAAGTGTTCTTTTCATCCGCAGTAACTTTCACTTCTTTATTTAGGTATTTCTCCCATTCTAAGGGTTTCTTTGTCTTCCATTCATTCATATTTACCAGACAATAATACCTCAAATCTATAAAGATGCAAACAGATACAAATCGAACATTTTATTCTTCAAAGCAAAACATGAGGTATTCTTTTGCTGCAGTATTAGAAACCAGCTTGGGATATATTTAACACAATATTGTAAGGCCAGACAAAAAATGATCCAGAGTTAAAAGATATACACTCAGTGGCCACATTATTAGGTACACCTGCTCGTTAATGCAATTATCTAATCAGCCAATCATGTGGCAGCAACTCAATACGCTAAAGCATGCAGACATGGTCAAGAGGTTCAGTTGTTGCTCAGACCAAACATCAGAATGGGGGAGGAAATGTGATCTAAGTGACTTTGACCGTGGAATGATAGTTGGTGTCAGACAGGGTGGTTTGAGTATCCCAGAAACTGCTGATCTCCTGGGATTTACATGTACAATGGTGTAAAAACAAAGAACATCGAGTGAGCAGTAGTTCTGTAGGCAAGGACACCTTGTTAATGAGAGAGCTTCGTCCCACTGAGGCAGAGTAAAGGTGATAGGGTGATGGAACTATGGTTGCCAAGAAATGTGGAACATCTTGTCAAGAGGAAGAAGGAAGCTGATGGTTTAGGAAGCACGGATCAGACGGGAGTTACAAGATAGTCGGGAAGGAGCTGAAGCACAGATTTAGGAGAGCATGAAGTGGCCTTGGTAATAGATTAAGGAAACACCCAAAGTGCTCTGCACATACGTGAACAACAGGACGATGACTAGAGTGAGAGTAGGACTCATCAGGGACAGAAAAGGGAACATGTCCCTGGAGTCAGAGGAGGTAGGGGAGGTCCTTAATGATGCTTTGCTTCAGTATTCACCAATGAGAGGGACAGCATGATAGGCTAGAACATGTCAATTTTAAGAAAGGATTTGCTGTAACTTTTGAACAGGATATACCCCAGGAAGTGTGAGAAGAGATTGCTATGGCTTTGGCGAAGATCTTTGTGTCCTCACTGGCCACAGGAGTAGTACCAGATGATTGGAGGGTGGTGAATGTTATTCCTTTGTTCACAAAGAAATAGTGATGATCCCAGGAATAATAGACCAGTCTTACAGCAGTGGCGGAGAAAATTCTTAGAGACAGGAATGACCAGCATTTGGAGAAGCATAGCCTGATTAGAGATAGTCAGCATGGCTTTATGAGAGGTAGCTCATGCCTCGTAATCCTGACTGAATTTCTTGAGGATGTGACAAAACACATTGATGAGCATAGAGAATTGGGTGTAGTGTGTATGGATTTTAGTAAGGCTTTTCATAAGGTTCCCATGATAGGCTGTCAGACGTGGGATCCAGGGAGACTTGACTCTGTGGATTCAGAATGGACTTGCCCACAGAATACAGTGGGTGGTAGTAGATGGAATGCATTCTGCCTGGAGATCAGTGACCAGTGGTGTTCAACAGGGCTCCGTTCTGGGATTCCTGCTCTTTGTGATGTTTATAAATAACTTGTATGAGGAAGTGGAAGGATGGGTTAGCAATTTTGCAGATGACACCAAGTTTGGTGAAGTTATAGATAATGTAGAAGGTTACTGTAGACATTGACAGGATGCAGAGCTGGGCTGAGAAGTGGCAAGTGGAGTTCTGCCCAGAAAAGTGTCGAGAATTACATTGGAAGGTCAAATTTGAAGAGAGAATACATGGTTAATGACAGCGTGGAACAGAGGAATCTTGGGATCCATGTCCTTCCCCAGGAAAAAGATATTGTCTGTCCAGTCTCTCTATGCCCCTCATAAATCTCTATCAGATCTCCCCTCAGCCTCTGCAGCTCCTGAGAAAACCCTTCTAATCAAGGGAATCAGCATATTTTCCTGATTTGACTCTTTAACCAGAACCTTTCTGGGTGCAGACACCCTGTCCCATGGAGATTTTTAAATAGCTTCCCTATCATTAATATTATTCCAACCCCAGAAGAGGAATGTATTTTCCCCGGTCTAGGAGCGTCCAAAATTAGGCGGAGCTTTAAAGTGGGGAGGGGGGTGGAGGAGAAGAGAGAGATTTAAAAGGGAAGCAACTTTTTCCACAAACGATTGTGAATATATGGAACAGTTTGCCAGAAGAAGTGTTTGGGGCAGAGACAAGAACATATAAAACATTTGGACAGGTGCATGGCTATGAGTGATTGGATATGGGACAAAAGCAGGCAAGGTCGGCAACTTGGTCAACGTGGACGAGTTGTATCGCAGGGTCTCAGATCTATAATAAAAAATGCATGCAAGGGGAACCGCTTTTCGTCTAGGATCAAGCGATGAGCTCTGCGGCATTTAATGCAGACACAGTTCCACAGGGCGCGGAGTGCCCAGGGTGGGAGGTATGAACCCCCGAACACCTCGGCCAGCACCCACAGCCATTCAACCGTCAGGCCGTGACCCACCTCCCAGTTCCCCGGACCCGCTTCGCCCGCAGCATCACCACTCACCCCGCTCTGGCGCTCCGCTATCGTCGTCACCTCACCGCCACCACCGGCGCTCCGCAATGACGTTCAACGCGATGATGTTGCCTGCCGTGGTGACGTACACGGAAGCGTGTGGCCGGACCTCGGGTCGCGTTCACTGGGAGGTCCCGAAATCCGAGGGGCGACCCGGGGTTGGTTCTCCCGCCCTCAGGAGCTGCCCCGTGACCGTGAAAAGGAGGAATACGTCCCGGTCGGTCTGATGTCCGAAACTGATCGACCCTTTCCTCCAGGCTTCACCATCTACTTAACTCGCCCACCCCCGCTAGAATGGCCTTGATGGGCCGAATGGCCCGGTTCTGTTCCTATGTCTGGTGGAATGTGAAGCTTGACTCCAGATTGGGTCAATGCGGGGATTCAATGACTCGGCGCCCATATCAGTAAACTCGGCCTGGAGTTGGATTTCAGACTTGAAAGATACACTGAACATAGAAGCTCACATATGCCGAACACAGGGGCTGACAAACCACGATTCCTTATTTTCCTCCTAGTTTGCCGAAGGGGTGAATAAGAATGGTAGCTTTGCAGTCGGTTTCTACTGGATTGTTACACATAAAGAGCTGCAGGAACTGAGCGAGTCGGGCAACATCCGTGGAGGAAAATGTCAGTCGACGTTTTGAATCGACACCCTATATCTCGACCCCATTGTCCATTTCCCTCTCTAGATGCTGCCTGCCCCGCTGAGTCCCTCCAGCGCTTTGTGTGTTGTTCCTGGTTCCAGTCTCTTGTGTTTCCATTCTACTGCATTGTAACTGTATGGGCAGTTACATTCATTACAAGTATCTGCTTCATTTTCAGCCCAGACTTCCACACGGGTTGAAAGAAGTCATTCAGCCCACGAGCTATATGCTAGCTCACAGAACAATCCTATTCCATTATCAAAGAATTGATTGTGGACTTCAGGAAGAGGAGGTCAGGAAAACAACTGCCTTATTGAGGGGTCAGCAGTGGAAAGGAGGAGCAGTTTTGGGTTCTTCGCGTTGGGATTATCCTCCTGAGTTGTGAAGAATGGTCTCTGGCCAAAACATCAACTATTTATTCCTCTCTGGACGCTGCCTGACCTGTTGAGTTTCCCTAGCATTTTGTCAGGGTGTTACTCTTTTTTTCAGCATCTTTTGTGTATTAAATGCCTCTTATTTATGGGGAGATTGGGAAGTGTTGATGCTCAAGTGAGTTTCTATTTGTTCTTATTCTCCAGTCACTGAAATCTATGAAACTAAAACGTAGAAACATAGAAAACCAACAGCACAATACAGGTCCTTCGGCCCACAATGCTGTGCCAAACCTGTACTTAATTCAGAAATTACCTAGGTTTACCCATAGCCCTCTAACACCTTAAAACTATGCCCTCTCATGTTTGCCATTTCAGCCCCGGGAAAAAGCCTCTGACTATCCACACGATCAATGCCTCTCATCATCTTGTACAACTCTGTCAGGTCTCATCCTCTGTTGCTCTGTCCGGAGAAAAGACCAAATTCACTCAACCTATTCTCATAAGGAATGCTCCCCAATCCAGGCAACATCCTTGTAAATCTCTTCTGCACCCTTTCTATGGTTTCCCCATCCTTCCTGTAGTGAGGTGACCAGAAATGAGCGCAGTTCTCTAAGTGGGATCTGACCAGGGTCCTATATAGCTGTAACATTACCTCTCAGCTCCAGAACTCAATCCCATGGTTGATGAAGGCTAATACACCGTATGCTTTCTTAACCACAGAGTCAACCTGTGCAGCTTTGAGCGTCCTATGGACTTGGACCCCAAGATCCCTCTGATCCTCCACACTGCCAAGAGTCTTACCATTAATACTATATTCTATTATAATTGACCTACCAAATGAATCACCTTACGCTTATCTGGGTTTTACTCCATCTGTCGATGTCCCGCTGTAACCTCTGACAGAACTCCACGCTATCCACAACACCCCCAACCTTTGTGTCATCAGCAAATTTACTAACCCATCCCTCCACTTCCTCATCCAAGTCATTTATAGAATGCAGTTGGCAATTAAGAAAGTAAGTGGTACATTGGTCTTTAATGTAAAAGGTTTCAGTTGATACATGGGAATCTGAAGTAATTCCCTGTAGTATACAAAATCTAACTTGATAAAGATATCTCCATTCCATAATTATTTAGAGTATGGGCGTTTGTCGATGGGAGCTGTGATAGAGTAGGTGGTAGGTAGATTGTGGAACTCTTCATCTGAATTAACAAGAGGTTTTGAAATGTTAATCAAAAATAAACACTGATGGATGATAGTTATGCGTTAGTTTGCTCTGAATAGTTGATTGGAATTCCAAGGCTTGACTGAGTGGATATAGGGTAGGAATTGGTGGTGAGCATAGACATGGCAGGCCAAGGTGTTCGGTGCTGTTTGACTCCGTGGATGACGGCTAACACGAGGAGAGGCACAAGGTCCAAGGTTACTGTGGCCGTGCCTCTGCTCCTCTTTCTCCTCTTGACAGCAGCCAAGACTTCATTAGTGAAGAAAAGCTCTTGACACTGAACAAACGCGTGAGTGTAATGATTCATACTTTGCAGTGATGCACAAACAAAATGGTCCTCCAAGTCAACAGTCAACCACTCCTCCTATCATCTCTCTGCATGTTGTAAAAATGTGACCTCGGCATTCAGCAAGTCTTAAGAGTGCACAATATACGAGCTGTCTTGATAACAATTTATTCTCACCTTCTTGAAAAAGGTTTTCTTCATTGTTAATGCTTGAATTGTTAATTGTCTTGCTGAATTTTCTTGTGCTGATATTATTTCAAAAGTCCTGCACACAGATAACTGTATTGCTCGAGTGTTGCTGCCTCAAAGAGGAACGGGAGATAACAGATTTGTTGTTTCCGGTTCTCATTCAATTCACTAACTTTTTGTTGTGCCAAATGCAGGTCTTCTCGGCCCCCATCCAGCTGAAATTACCTCAATATTCCCTTTGACCTTTGAAGATGAATAGGTCAGCAGCTTGAGATAAGGAGTTTTCCTTCTACTAAACTAGATTTCCTTAACTAAATAATTTAAAAATTCAGTTGGCCCTATTATTTTAGATTTCCAGTCTCTCAGAGTTCTTGTTTACACAGTGACATGGTGAGTGGGAGTGCTGTTTTACAACCCCAGCAACGTGGGCCCGGGCGCTCCTGTGAGGAGTTTACATAGTCCCCTTTGGAGACCACGTTAACCATCAACCTCTCAGTTACACTAAACCTACACTAATCCCAATTTTCATTCTCCCCGTACTCCCATCAACCACTCAGTTACACTAAACCTACACTAATCCCAATTTTCATTCTGCCCGTACTCCCATCAACCACTCAGTTACACTAAACCTACACTAATCCCAATTTTCATTCTGCCCGTACTCCCATCAACCACTCAGTTACACTAAACCTACACTAATCCCAATTTTCATTCTCCCCGTACTCCCATCAACCACTCAGTTACACTAAACCTATACTAATCCCAATTTTCATTCTCCCCGTACTCCCATCAACCACTCAGTTACACTAAACCTACACTAATCCCAATTTTCATTCTGCCCGTACGCCCATCAACCTCTCAGTTACACTAAACCTACACTAATCCCAATTTTCATTCTCCCCGTACTCCCATCAACCACTCAGTTACACTAAATCTACACTAATCCCAATTTTCATTCTCCCCGTACGCCCATCAACCTCTCAGTTACACTAAACCTACACTAATCCCAATTTTCATTCTCCCCGTACTCCCATCAACCACTCAGTTACACTAAACCTACACTAATCCCAATTTTCATTCTCCCCGTACGCCCATCAACCACTCAGTTACACTAAACCTACACTAATCCCAATTTTCATTCTCCCCGTACTCCCATCAACCACTCAGTTACACTAAACCTACACTAATCCCAATTTTCATTCTCCCCGTACTCCCATCAACCACTCAGTTACACTAAACCTACACTAATCCCAATTTTCATTCTCCCTGTACTCCCATCAACTACTCAGTTACACTAAACCTACACTAATCCCAATTTTCATTCTCCCCGTACTCCCATCAACCACTCAGTTACACTAAACCTACACTAATCCCAATTTTCATTCTGCCCGTACTCCCATCAACCACTCAGTTACACTAAACCTACATTAATCCCAATTTTCATTCTCCCCGTACGCCCATCAACCTCTCAGTTACACTAAACCTACACTAATCCCAATTTTCATTCTGCCCGTACGCCCATCAACCTCTCAGTTACACTAAACCTACACTAATCCCAATTTTCATTCTGCCCGTACTCCCATCAACTACTCATTTACACTAAACCTACACTAATCCCAATTTTCATTCTCCCTGTACGCCCATCAACCTCTCAGTTACGCTAAACCTACACTAATCTCAATTTTCATTCTGCCCGTACTCCCATCAACCACTCAGTTAAAACTAAACCTACACTAATCCCAATTTTCATTCTGCCCGTACTCCCATCAACTCTCCTCAGATTCTGCCCTCATCTGTAATGTACACTGGCCAACGAATCTACCAATCTGCACATTCTTGGCATGTTGGAGGAAAACCTGATGGTTGGTGGGACAGGTATTGTTGAGGAAGTAGAGAGTCTTCAGAAAGATTTGGATACGCTCGGCAGAGGATGGAGCTCAGAGAAGCTGTGTCGGAGGGGATGGTCGTCGGCTCGGAGGTTCGACGGACTCAGGTCGCTTTCAGTGTGTGCTGCGTCTGCGAGGCTGGTTTCGACGGAGCTTCCATTGTGTGCTGAATCGGGCAGCGCCTTGGAAGTCCATAGCGGGGGTATTCCCTTCTGCCACCGGCGTGGGATGGCAAGTCTGTCGGGACCCTGGGGACTCGTGGAAACTGTGTGGTGATTTCTTTTGAACTTACAGTCCTTTAACATCTTGGGACTATTTTTACTGTGCCCATAGTCTGATTTTTTAATCGAATATGCTATTGTTTGCACTGTTGTAACTATATGTTGTAATTATGTGGTTTTGTGCAGGTCTTGTAGTTTTAGTTTTTGGTCCTGTTTTTGTCTAGTAGATTTGGAGCTCCTTTCCAGGGAACGCGCTAGCACGATATTAATATGCAGCAGCCTCTCTGGACTCTGGACTGGGGATTGCCAAACATTACATGGATTTTCTCGTGTATTAATATGCTTTTGTCATATGCTTTTGTGATATCATTCTGGAGGAACGTTGTCTCATTTTTTAACTGCATTGCATTTGTAGTTTCTAAATGACAATAAACTGAATCTGAATCTGATAGGTTGGCAGAATCGGCAAAGAATTGCCAAATGGAATACAAAGTAGGCACACGTATGCATTTCTGTAGAAGGGATAAAGGCATAATCTGCTTTCTAATCGGGGAGAAAATTCAGAAATCAGAGATGCAAAAGGACTTAGGAGTCCTAGTGCAGGATTCCATAAGGGCTAACTTGTAAGACGGATCAGTATTAATAAAGGCAAATGCAATGTTAGTATTCATTACAAGAGGACTAGAATATGGAAGCAAGAATGTAATGCGGAGGCTTTGGTCAGACTGCACTTGGAGTACTGTGAGCAGTTTTGTGCTCCTTATGTGCTGGCATTGGAGAGGGTCCAGAGGAAGTTTCCATGAATGATCCTGGGAATGAAAGGGTTCATGTATGAGGAGTGACTAATGACTCTGGAGTTTATAAGAACGAGAGGGAATCGCATTGAAATACATCAAATATTGAAAGGTTTGGATAGAGTGGACGTGGAGAGGATGTTTCCAATGGTGGGAGAGTCGAGGAACAGTGGGCATAGCCTCAGAATACAAACATGTCCCTTGAGAGCAGAGATGAGGAGGAATTTCATTAGGCAGAGGAGGGTGGTGAATCTGTGGAATTCATTGCCACAGATGTTAATAACAAACACAAGATTTCCTTGTATTTAGTTGCAGCTGAACCAGAAGCCAATTTTTTTTAACACAAAATATGAGTAACCGCTTGGTGAGCACGTCTGTTTCTGCCCATGACTGATGGAGAGTGGGAGATTAAACCTGGCTGAAGAGGGGATCTGCTTCACTGAAACCAACAGTGTAATGTGAAAATACCCTGCGTTCAAATTCTGCGATGGTCCTGAATGAAGTACAATTGAACAAGAATTCAAACCATGGATATTATCTACATCAGAGGTTCCCAAACTGGGCCCCCAGCGCCCCCCTCTCCCTTTCCGGCCATTACATAAAAACTATAAAGAATTTGGATTTAGTGAAAGAAAGAAGGAACTGCAAATTCAAAGCAGTGAAAAATGATTGAGAAAAAGATTATTCAAATCTATTTAAAGCAACAAATAAAGTTGCTAACATGAGAAAGTCAGCAGATGCCGGAATCAAAGTAGTGCACAGAAAATGGTGGAGGAACTCAGCAGGTGAGGCTGCGTCTCCGGAAATGAATAAACAGTCGATGTTTCGGGCCGAGACCCTTCTTCAGGACTGGAAAGGCAGGGGGAAGATGCTAGAATAAAAAGGTGGGGGAAGGGGAAGGAGGATAGATAGAAGGTGATAGGTGAAGCCAGGTGGGTAGGAAAGGTAAAGGGCTGGAGAGGAATAAAATTGTTTAATTACAGTAAAAAACAATCTTTGTCAACGTTTTTCGAGTGTACATTAGCAGCCCAACTGTTCACTGTTCCATTGCTTTTTCACCTTTCACTGAGATGGGTGGGTTTGATGTCATGAGATCAGCTTCTCAACGGTCAGTGTGGAGTCTCAGATCTCCACGGTCACTCCACTAAATATGATTTTGGAACGTCTGTAAAGACTGCCTTGACCTTTTTCCACAGTGCAGGATACTGCTCAGAGAATTCTTCCTGCGACCAAAAGTCTTGATGTGACTGTTTTGAACCTGGGCTTCAGCTCAACGTTATTTTGTAGCGAGATCAGCTCTTCCTCCTTCCTTCCTGTTAATTCCTCATTACAGGTGGTCAGGAATAGAACGATTGAAGATCAAGCGTTTATAATAAGTAATTCATTTCTTAGATTAAACCTGCAATCCCTCAGCTGCCTCACTTGCTACGGAGCGACCCCCCCCCCCCACACCCTCTCAGAAACTCCCACCACCTCAGAGGGTGATATTGCCCACTTTGGGAACCACTGATCTACATGATAAGCAATGTTGTGTATACTTGTCTAAATATCTTGTATGTTTCCTGTAACTGTGTTTTCTACCATGATATAAAACTAATCTTTCCGAACTTTCCTTTCAGCTGATGTACGGTGCAGAATCAATGTCTGACCTTCACTGGAGATTAGACTTAAACTTATGAAATAAGAAGAAACAAAAGGAGGTGCAGCGCAATGTAACAACAAGAAATTGTTTGATTGTATTGCCTTTTGTGTTTGCACATGGACACTTCTGTGGAAGCGATATAGACTCTACAGGATGCAGTCGCTTAAGTTCTCCTGGTGTTATGGTAAGTTGAATGTGTTGAACTCAGATCTAACCCAAAAGGAAAATTGCAAGAGAGTGCGGCGTTGGATGTAACGCAGAAACGTTGCTGTATTAGTAGTGTAACGCCCTGGGAAAGGTTTCACTGCTGGCCGCTGAATGTAATATGAGGGTTCAAATGTGTTTTTTTTTAACTCCACAGTTCACAAGAACTTAGTAAACTTAAAGTTTCATATTTGGAGGAATCACTAGATTTGCTAAAATATAAATATTGTCCAGTTTCATCTCACTCAGAAATACCTTGCATCATTTAATTTATGCTGAGAGAGAAAGAGAATTGCTTTGCATTTAAGATTTGAAAGACAACAAGTGAATCCATAGAGAAAATCCCAGAAGGGGGTCAAAAAAGCACTGATTTTGGTCTCGCTCACAGACTCCCTGAATCTGCTCAGTTATGTGATCGTTTTTGTTGTTTGCCTGTAGCCAGTACATCCTGAATGGTATCTGTCGTCTTGGGAATAAGCGGGTCATTTCCTGCTGTTAAGTTGCTGTCCTGTGATTATTTAATTTTTTGCTGTGTTTGCTACATTCTTATCATGTTCTGTGACCCTTTAGAGGGTTAGCTATAAGCTTGCTGCGAGATTTAGTATCTGCCCCTACTCTCTGAGCTTTGGCCTCCAGAAGGGACCCCTGCTTGCCAATTCATGGTAAAGGTACCAATGAGCCGATCCTCACCCTAATATAGTCACTTCATTCACGTGTAACCACTTGCCATATTTCTTTTAAAACGGAGCTGTAGGTAATGGAAGTAAAATTGGTGGCCACTTTAGTAGGTATATTGTATACCTGCTAATTAATGCAACTATTTAATCAAGTGGCAGTAACTCAATGCATAAAAGCATGCAGACATGGTCAAGAGGTTCAGTTGTTGTTCAGACCTAATATTGGAATGGGGATGACTTTGGCTGTGGAATGATTGTTGGTGCCACATGGGGTGGTTTGAGTATCTCAGAAACTGCTGATCTGGGATTTTCACACATAACAGTCTCTATACCTTACAGAGAATAGTGCAAAAAACAAAGAACATCCAGTGAATGGCAATTCTGTGGGTGAAAGTGCCTTATTAATGAGAGAAGTCAGAAGAAAATAGCCAGACTACTTCAAGCTTACAGTAAGGCAGAAAACATCTCAAGTAACTATGGATTTCAAGTAACCATAAAACTTTGAAGTGGATGGGCTTCAGCAGTAGAAAACTATGAAAATAAATCAGTGGGTAAATGCCAAAGTTATGATAAAGCTTCATTTCTTTAGACGAGGTTAAACATTTCCATTACCGCACACACAAAGGAAATTCAATCATCTGTTAAGATATTTATCTTCAATATTAGTACACTGGAATTACTGTGAGGACTGATTCTGAATGCAGACATGGGGTTGGTAAAAATACGTACTTTTCCTGCTGTTATTGTGCCAACACTTGACTAGTGTTTTGTTCCACGGAGACTGTTATCAATCTGACAGAGTTCCTAAAAATGGAAACGCCCTTTTCAATCTTTTCACTACAGAATCTTCATTTGTTTATTTGTAAGTAGACTGTATAACATTAGAAAACATAGGACACAGAAAACCTTCAGCCCACAAAGTTGTGCCGAATACGTCCCTACCTTAGAAATTACTAGGCTTACCCATAGCCCTCTATTTTTCTAAGCTCCATGTACCTATCTAAAAGTTTTTTAAAAGACCCTATCATATCCGCCTCTACCACCATTGCTGGCAGCCCATTCCATGCACTCACCATTCTCTGTGTAAAAAACTTACCCCTGACCTCTCCTCTGTACCTACCTCCAAGCACCTTAAACCTGTGTCCTCTTGTGGCAACCATTTCAGCCCTGGCAAATACTGGGAACGTAGTAGTACACATAATTGAAATACTCATTTAGTTATATCAATGAAATAGATTTTGTTCTGAGTTTTGTAGTCATACTGTACTGTGCATTAGAGCATTTTAACTCAAATGTCAATCATTCTTCAAGATATCGCAATGTCACGTAAATCCCTCCCCCTCTCTCTTCTCCCTTCTGTTCCACCACTCTAACCCTCCATGTTTCCCCATCCCCACTTACCCCCCATTTTCAGATAAACTTTTAACCTGCATGTGATGTTTTCTGAAGTTCACATTGTAGTTTACAGTCTGATGTCTTCTCCAAAGTCATCTCACCAAGGAAGGCTTCAGCCAATCGACAAGGCAGACATTTATCATTTCGTTCTGGCCACAGTTGACTTCAGTTCTCAATGGTCCATTGCCTAGTCTATTCCAATAAATAGATTCAGAACTTATTAAAATATCCATAATTTCCTTAAATGCTATATCTCATAAAGTCTCCTGAGGACAAATTAGAATTTAGAAGATGTGCTGCAGATGCTGAAATTCCAGAGCAACACACAAATGTTGCAGGAACTCAAGCAGGTCAGGCAGCGTCTGTGGAGAGGAATAAATAGTTGATGTTTTGGGCCGAGACTCTTCATAGGGTATCCAAGTTAGAATCTTCTAAGCCGTACAATGAAAGTTGACAGAATTCCATGTGCAAACAAAAACAATGTGTGGTCACAGAGCAGGTTAGAGAAACAGAACAAGCTGGGCTTCTGCTCCTTCCTGTCTTACACAATCCTCCACCTTCAACTTTATGCCTTCCTGGAGTGACAACCCGAGGACATCGTCAAAAGGCGGTGCCTCAAAAAGGCAGCATCTAACATTAAGGCCCCCACCCCCAACCATCACCCAGGACATGCCCTCTTCTCATTGCTACCATCAAGGAGGAGGTACAGGAGTCTGAAGACACACTCTCAGTGTTTTAGAAACAGCTTCTTCCTCTCCGCCATGAGATTTGTACCTAAGAACTCGGTATTTTTTGCTCTCTTTTGTGCACTATTTATTTATTTTATATATATATCATCGGGATGGGGAACGAGTGCCGCACTATGTCAATTAATGCTCAAATGAGGCAATCCATAGACCTGTTGTAAATTTTTATAACAGTCAAAAAAGGAGGCCGTTCACCTCATCAGAAATATCCCAGGTCTCTGGAAGAGAAATCTCTGCTCCCACCCATTGCCCAGCCTTTTCACTGTAACTCTGTGATTCTCCTTCTCCCTCAAGTTCCTTGTTCAAAACAACAATTGACTCCATTCTGTCCACTCTCAGCCACGGGACCCCAGGTGCAGGCTACTCGAGGTGTGAAACATGTCCTTCTTTCACCCTTGCCTTCTTCTAATTACTTTTAAGTTATGTTCTCTGGTTCTGGACTCCTCCACCAATGAGACAGTTTCTTGTTCCTCATTCTAAATCATTCATAATTTTGACCACTTCTGTCAAGCCATCTCTCAGCCTAATGAAAATCACAAGGCTGTAGACTTGGAAATCTGTAATTTAAAAAAAAGTACTAGAATCACTCAGTAAATCAGGCAGCTTCCGTGGAGAGAGAACTTTTTAACCTTCCCTGCTCTAAAGTGAACCTCTCAGTTCCCCACTTGAGTCAACACCTCCTCGCTGATACCATTCTGTAAAATATTTTCTGCTTCTATTTTTACTAACTTTACACAAACAGGGGAAATACTTAGTAGCCCTCTACTTCCATGGTACCTTTGAGCCAATAAATAGAGTTTAATAAGCCATAGAAAAGTCCCTTTAGGATTTGAACACAACAAAGCAACTATTGACCAGCTGTGTATGTGTCAAACATAAGACTTTGAACAAAATAATGCAATACTTTAAATGACAGCCTTGTGAAACTCAGAAAGCTGCAGACTTGGACATCTGTCATAAAAAAGTGCTAGAAACCCCCAGTAGATCAGGCAGCTTCTGCAGAGAGAGAAACGAGGAACTTTTCATTGAAACAATTCTAGAAATTTAATGTGTTCCATTCTGTTGTCACTGCAGACTGGTTTTTAACTGCACAAATACTGATTAAGTTACTTTCAGGGCACCTTTGTGGAGTTCCTGGTAATCTCAAAATTTTCAAATTGACAGTATGTAATTGAAAAGAACTGCAACAGAATTCCTTTGTGATCTGGCTCAAGCACGTTGCTGATTTCTTTTTAAGTGTACATTTACACTCACAGGCTTGGCAAATGTGTTGCAGGTGCATTCTACAGGACCATCTGAAAAACCAGTGGTGCATTATACATGAAACTCAGCAATAATCTAGGGTTACAGAAATGAAGTATACTAACTCAGTTTCTAATTATGCAATCTCCTGATTTATTGGGAAATCACAACATTTTATGCATCAAGAGCGTATTTGGAAGAAAATTATTAAAATAAATATAACTTTTGTCATATATTGTTACATTTTAAACTTGATGTAACAGGAGTACAGCAGAACAGTAGAATTACCACAATGTTCTGTTTCCAACAACAGAAGTATTCATCTCAGTCAATTCTCACTTTTCCAAATCATAAGAACATGTATTCCAAATGCTATATTATCAGATAAAAACATCAAATCTCTGTTGTCAAAACTTGAAAAAAACCCTCTAGAATTGTAATTATAACACAATTTCTAAATTAAATTCTAAACGCTATGTGGTACTTAAGTGTTGGAACACAAAGAAAAAACAATTGTTTAGTGTAAATGATTGGGTTTTTTTTACCAATCTTCTGATGAACTTTATAACTTTCAACTTTCCTGAAATGTATTAGTAAAAGATTTTCTTCCTATAGCTTATATTGAGAATGTAATAAAGTCAGCTTTCACTGGACCTTTGGCTATCAATGCAGTTCCTGCTAATAAAGTCAACAGCACAAGGCAGAAGCATCTTATCACATCCTGGCTACATCATTAAAAGCAGCTCCTCTTCATTTGAATTGGTTCCATGTCCATTCCGCCAAGCCGAAAGCAATGAGTTTGGGCGAGTCTGTGAAGTTTGAACTTTCTTCTCAAGAAGTCTTATAATTCGAAGTAAGCCAGGTCAGCCCCTCATAAAGTCCATCGCCAGTGGTTGCTGAGGAGGGTTGAACATACCAGTTGCGATCTCTTATTCTGGTCAGTCCCAGTTTTTCTTGGATCTCATGAGGTTTCATAGCCTCAGGCAGGTCTTGCTTATTTGCAAATACCAGAATGATGGCATCGCGCATTTCTCTGTCATTGATGATGCGGTAGAGCTCTTGCCTGGCTTCGTCAATGCGGTCTCGGTCAGCGCAGTCCACCACGAAGATCAGCCCCTGGGTGCCTGTGTAGTAGTGCCTCCACAGGGGTCGGATCTTGTCCTGGCCACCCACATCCCAGATGTTGAACTTTACATTCCGGTACGTCACTGTCTCCACGTTAAAACCTACGGTGGGAATGGTGGTGGTGGGCTGTCCCAGTTTGAGTTTGTATAGGACAGTGGTCTTCCCAGCTGCGTCCAGGCCTAGCATCAGAATCCGCATTTCTTTGTTTCCAAAAATCTTTGACAGGAATTTACCCATTTTTTTCAATCAACATCAAGTACGATCCTGGAAACAACAAGTTAAACTTTAACAGAGTATCCACACCCTCAGGAAATAAACTTAAAACTACCAGTCTTGTCAGAAATATTTGTTGGATTGAAAAAAACAAAAGGAACCTGTTCCAGGGGAGGTTTCCCAGCTGCAGCAAAGGCAACGATGAAGAAAGACTTCTTGCTGTTCTGTCACTTCCTTCTAGTTTGTCCAGACAAAAGCAAATGTTGACAAGGGAAAAGTTTTCTTCCTGACCTAAGAGCTCAGACTGTAGCATTTAATCCCTGTTTTTAGAAAAGGAAGTCATATGGATTCTGAAATCCATTGTCCTTGCTAATGCTGAGAGACTATCAATTTGTAAGGTTAACGATTCCAAAATAAATGCACAAATTCCAAAAGAGTGCAGAATGAAATTGATTTGAAGCACTTGCTCACTCTCCTCCTGCCCTGTTCGGTGTAAGTTTGAGGCCTCACGCAGGCCTATGAAAGCCATCTGCTGGAGAAGACTGGGAATTGTTCACTAGACTTCCTTGCATCTAATTCATCCGTTTAACTGAATGTATTGAACACAGTTCAACAAAAATGACATTAATAAGTTATTAAAGAATTCATAAAGCAAGTTTAAAAATTTATAATGTAAAGTCCTAATTCAAATGAATTGATGCAAAAGCAGTCAAGGCAAATAAAGATAATCAAATCTTTTGAATTTTACTCCTCTGGTAACCAAATAGACCTGAACTGTCTTTCTGATTATTTATTTTTCACGATACTAAACATCAGCTGCCGCAAAATTTACTTTAAAAATTATTTCATTTACTTATCAATATCATTCAATATAAGCTTTTATTCATAGTTCAAGCTTTAGGCAAAAGGTGGTGGTGTGTTGAGAGTATTCTGCCTGGAGATCGGTGAACAGTGCTGTTTTGCAGGGATCTGCTCTGGGACCCATGCGACTTGTGTTTTTTTATAAATGGCTTGGATGAGGAAGTGGAGGGGTGGGTCAGTATGTTTGCAGATGAAGCAAAGGTTAGTGGAGTTGTGGATCATGAAGATGGTTGCCATAATTGAATTGAATTGACTTTATTTCTTACATCTTTCACATACATGAGTAAAAATCTTTACATTACATCTCCGTCTAAATGCGCAGTGTGCAATCATAGTAATTTATAATAAATAGAACAGTCAATGTAACATAGAGTACACTCAGATCTGTCTGAGTAAATCAGTCTGATGGCCTGGTGGAAGAAGCTGTCCCGGAGCCTGTTGGTCCTGGCCTTTATGCTGTGGTACCGTTTCCCGGATGGTAGCAGCTGGAATAGATTGTGGTTGGGGTGACTCAGGTCCTCAGTGATCCTACAGGCCCTTGTTACACACCTGTCTTTATAAATGTCCTGAATCCTGGGAGGCTCACAACTACAGATGTGCTGGGCTGTACACACCACTCTCTACAGAGTCCTGCGATTAAGGGAGGTACTGTTCCCAGACCAGGCAGTGATGCAGCCAGTCAGGATGCTCTCAACTGTGCCCCTGTAGAAAGTTCCTCAGATTTGGGGACCCATACCAAACTTCATCAACTGTCTGAGGTGAAAGAGGTGCTGTTGTGCCTTTATCACCACACAGCCAGTGTGTACAGACCACGTGAGGTCCTTGGTGATCTTTATGCTAAGGAACTTAAAGCTGTTTACCCTCTCAACCCCAGGTCCATTGATGTAAACAGGGGTTAGCCTGTCTCTGTTCCTCCTGTAGTCCACAACCAGCTCCTTTGTTTTTGCGACATTGAGGGAGAGGTTGTTTTCTTGACACCACTGTGAAAGAGAGATGACTTCTTCCCTGTAGGCCACCTCATTATTGTTTGAGGTTAGGCCAATCAATGTAGTGTAGTGCAATAGGCAATGGGGGGGGGGGGGGGGGCACGGTAGCGTAGTGGTTAGCATAACGCTTTGCAGTACCAACAACTTGGGTTCAATTCCCATTGCTGCCAGTAGAGGGTTTGTACATTCTCCCCATAACCACGTGGGTTTCCTCCGGGTGCTCTGGTTTCCTCTCACAGCCCAAAAATGTACCAGTTGGTGGGTTAATTGGTCATTGTGAATTGCCCTGTGATTAGGCCAGGGTTAAATCAGGGTAGCTAGGCAACACAGCTCAAAAGGCCAGAAGGGCCTATTCCACACTGTATCTCAATAAGCAAACAAACAAATAGGACAATAGGACATTGTCAGCATGCAGAGATGGGCTCAGAGTGGCAGACTGAGGTCAGTCCAGAAAAGCGTGAAGGGATACACCTTGGAAGGTTTAAGTTTGAAGGCAGAGCACAATTCTTCACTGTGTGGCAAAACAGAGGAATCCAGGTCCTTAGATCCCTCAAGGTTGCTAGGGTGGCTAAGAAGGCATGTTTTGTCTTGGCCTTCATAGTTGGGAATTGAGTTGTTAAGAAGTCAGGGAATTGAGTTCAAGAGCTTCAAGTTAATGTCACAGCTTTATAAAATTCCAGTTAGACCACACTTGGAATATTGTGTTCAGTTGTTGTATCCACATTGAAGGAAAAATGTGGAAGTTTTAGGGAAGGTGCAGAGGGGACTTACTGGACTAGAGAACACATCTTATGAGGAAAGGTTGAGCAAGTAAGGGCTTTTCAATTAGAGTGGAGGATGAGAGGTGACTTGATAGAGATGTACAAAATAATAAGAGGTATAGAATGAATGAGACTTTTCCCAGAGCAGAAATGACCAATACACAGGAGCATAATTTTAAGGTGATTGGAGGAAGGTACAGGGGGAATGTTAGAGGTAAGATCTTTTTACACAGAGTGGTAGATGCATGGAACACCCTGCAGGGATTCTGGTAGAAACAGATACAGGAGGAACATATAAGAGACTCTTAGATGGGCACATGGTTGAATGAAAAGTATAGGGTTATGTGGGTTAGATTGATCTTGGAGTAGGTTTAAAGTTGGCACAACATTGTGGGCCAAAGGGCCTGTACTGTGTGTGGTACTGTTCATTCTGGATACTTGTTGTTGCTTTTAAGAGTTACTAATTGCATGCTAACCAAATCTGTTCAGCTGATCATTTTTAACAATTCTCAGATTTGTTTTTGTTCTGTATTCTACAATCATACAGAGTTTATTTGTTTAAGTACACGTCTGGCTCCGTGATTCACTGAACTGTCACCTCCCCAGGTCATGTCACACTCTGGACATGTCCATCTTCACTTTTGTTGTTGCAAAACCATTTCCCTATAATCCACATTTGTAAGTCTGCATGTTTATTTTGTTTAATTTTGTGCACAGAGGACAGGCAGAAGATCAGAACCACTGCCACCTGTGTATAGCCCTCAGCTCCCCATCGCCTTGCCACATGATTCATTTCACTCCAAATTTCCCAATGCACTTAATGTAAAATTTCTATCCTTAGCTAGAAACTTTCTCCAAGGTTCACATCACCATCTTTCCAAAATATCCTTTGCTCTTTTTACAACATCGTACAACAAGCTGCCATCCCTGTTTATAAATCCTCTTTGATACCAGCTCAGCTTATCCCAGCTTTTGTCTCTTCCTTTAAGATAGATATTGTGAGCAATTTTGGGCTCCTTATCTACGAAAGGATTCCGGGGGAGGTTCACGAGAATGATCCAGGAATGAAAGGGTTAACACATCAGGAGTGTTTGATGGCTCTAGGCCTGTAATCGCTAGAGTTTAGAAGAATGAGGGGGTGATTTCACTGAATTCTATCAGATATTGAAAGGCTTAGATAGAGTGGATGCGGAGAAGATGTTTCCTATAACAAGATTCAAAATTATTTAATGTCATTTCCTGTACCAAAGCGTAAAGGAGAACAAAGTAATTGTTACTCTGGATCTGATGCAGCCCAAAAAACCCACAAAGGATAAAGAACACAATAATAATAATAAAAATAAAACATGGTAAATATGAATACATAAGATAGCCTATATACATAGATTGATTACCTGTCCATTGACTGATGTGAGCTGTACATAAGATAACTGACAGGAAATAATAAAGTGGTGGTGGAGTTAGTGGGTGGAGGTGTTGATCAGCCTGACTGCTTGGGGAAAGCAACTATTTTTGAGTCTGGTGATTCTACATCACCTCCGGCCTGATGGGAGTGTTGGATAAACAGACCATGAGCAGGGTGGGTGGGATTCTTCATGATATTGCTGGCCTTTGTCTGACATCTTTCTGTGTGTGTGTATATATATATGTAGGGTTTCACTGATAATGTAATGGTTTCTCTGTAGCAGCAATGTTTGGGTTATGACTGGAGATAACAGGGGTTTGGAATGTAGTTTTTTCTTGTGAGCTGGAAGAGAGATTTTTGCGGTCTTTTGCAGGGAGAGACGAGGAGAGAAGACACGAATGGAGAGAGTTGGTAGACCAACGGATGGGATGGACTTGGAACGAGGGTCCGAAGGGCAGCGACGATTGGAGGAGGTCGATGTTGGACAATCGGCTTATCAGTGAGCTCCAACATTGTGCAAAAGACTGTTTCATAAGAGATTGGGCCCTTTTTCTTTTTTTTTCGATTTCTTTACTAATCATATGGTCAAAGTACAAATTATAAAGCTTAATTGTTTAATCACATATTGTGTACTGTTTATTATTTCAGACTACTGATTTGTAACGGGAGACATTGTGCAGCATCCACCCAAACAAGATTTCTTAAGTTTGACTGGGCCAGGGGCTATCATCCCCTATATTAAGCCTCTAGCCGAAGTGAGAGTTACATATATACTGTATATATGCCGATGGTGGGTAAACTGGTGCTGGTGATGCAATGAGCAGTTTTGGCTACCCATTGTAGAACCTTCTATCTGCCACAGTGCTGATTCCGTACCATGCCATGATGCAGCTTGTCAGGATGCTCTCTCTATCGAATGACGTGAGTATAGATGTGCAAAGTGCAGCTTTCTACAGCCTCCTCAGAAAGTGGAGGTGTTGGTGAGCTTTCCTGACTGTGTAGGATGTGTTCTGGGACCAGGAGAGGTTGTGTGTGATGTACATTCCCAGGAGTCTGAAACCGCTCCCAGTTTTCACTGCTGTGCCACCGATGTAAAGGAGGGTGTGAGTGGTGTGAATTCTCCTGAAGTTGGAAGAGGTTTATTTGCCTAGAGGTTATCAGACATGCATCAGTGACTTTTATTCACCTCATAGTTTCTACCTTATAACAGGCTTTGGGAGAATCAGGGACTTGCAGTCAGCCTTTGATAAATCTCCTATTGAACATAAGTAAATGCCCAGAAACTGGATTGCACTCATTTTCAGTGCACTAAATTTTAGAGCTACGCGCACTCAGTGGCCACTTTATTAGGTACACCTGCTCGTTAATCCAATCAGCCAGTCATGTGGCAGCAGCTCAATGCGTAAAAGCATGCAGGCACGGTCAAGAGATTCAGCTGTTGTTCAGACCAAACATCCAAATAGGGAAGAAATGTGATCTAAGTGACTTTGATTGTTGGTACCAATTGGGGTAGTTTGATTATGTCAGAAACTGATGATTGCCTGAGATGTTCACACAAAGTAGTCTCGAGCGTTTATGGAGAATGATGAGAAAAACAACAAAAGAAATCGAGTGAGTACAGTTCTGTGGGCAGAAATGCCTTATTAATGAGAGAGGTCAAAGGGCAATGGCCAGACTGGTTCAAGTTGACAGGAAGGTGACAATAACTCAAATAACCACACATTGCAACAGTGGTGTGCAGAAGAGCATCTGTGAACACACAACACTTCAAACTTTGAATGGTTGGGCTACTGCATCTGGTGGCCACGAACATACACTCAGTGGCCACTCTATTAGGTACAGGCTGCATCTATTAAAGTGGCCACTGAGTGTATTGTCGCTAATGCTCATCTGTTTTTCTTAATAAAGACTATTAAAGTCAAGGTTTACTAATAGGGAGGGGGAGAAAACAAAATAGAACACAAGAAAAAAACATTGACCCAATACCAGACTCGTACCTCTTACAGCCAAAACAGCTAGGTCTCTTGGCCAAAAGTCTTTTAAAAGTTGCTTGTATTTTCTGCATTTGAAACCATGTATCAAAGGGGGACTCACAAAATTCTTGAAGCTGTGCACCCAAAGAATGCAAGCTGGTAGATCTGGAGAGCTATATAGATGAGAGATGGAATGTGTTGCTTGAGCTTCATTATAACAATGCAGGAGACCTCAGACCAATACATCATAGTCGAAGCAGGATGAAAAATTAAAGTGACAGGCAACAGGTGGCTCTGTGGACCCCTCAAGATTACCCCATTCTATATTTGACTTCTCCAGTGTGGAGGAGATCACATCGCACCCAATCTATGCACTCCATAGATTTGAAGAGGTGCAAGTGAATTCCTGCGTCATCTAGAGACACTGGAAGGAAATGATGAAAGGACAGGAGATGCAGGTCCTGCTGTTGCACTGGAGAGTCCTGTGGGAAAGATGTAGTTAGTGGGAATGGGCCAGGGAATTGGCCGCTCAAAAATGCTGATATTGGAGCAGAGGGGAAGGTACCTCTGGTGGTGGTTTTGGTTGTTTTTTAATTTGTAAGGATGGTTTTGGGGTCAGAAAGGAGAGTTAGGGGTCAGGTTAGGGTTTGGGGATGTGGGGGATTATAGGTCAGGTCAGATTCTAAGTCCCCACCCTACATTCAAAAGCCGGTGATGCAGACGTGGGGCATCTGCTGTTGGATGTCAGACGTTGGGCCAACAAAGAGTGGATGAGCACCCCCCCAGGTCAGTGGGTTGTTGGAGTTCCATGCAGGCAAGGAGGAATGAGGTCTGGTTGTGGTGAACTATGTGCCTGTTGGGACACGCCCCTGCTGACTGCTCCTGTGGCTCCTCCCACAGGCCCCTGTATAAAGGAGACCTGCGGCCTGAAGATCGGCCTCAGTCTCCAGGACCTTGTATGATAGACACTCACTCCTGGTTCCTTCTTCCAGTCAATAAAAGCCGATATCTCGCCTACGTCTCAGTGTGAGTTATTGATGGTGCATCAATTTTATTGACTGGAAGTTTTATAACATGGAACCCGTTTTGCGTCCGGACCGGTTGGATTTGGACCCTCAAGACCCTGACGCAGCTCTCGCTTTTGAACACTGGCTTGCATGCTTCCAATCGTACTTGGCGGAGCTTCGTGCGACTGAACCCGCCGTTATGCACAGAATCCTACTCTCGAGGGTCTCCTCCAAAGTTTACTCCTTTATCCGGGACCTGCCGACCTACGATGGGGCACTGGACGCCCTCAAACGACAGTACCTGCGGCCGGTGAACACCGTCTACGCAAGACATCGCTTAGCTACCCGGCAACAGCGGCCTGGCGAATCGTGCGCTGAGTTTCTCCGAGCACTACAGACACTCGTCCGAGCTTGTGACTGCAAGACGCTCACGGCAGAACAGCATGCGGAGCTGCTGGTGCGAGACGCCTTTGTGACGGGACTGAGGTCAGTGTACATGCGCCAGCGACTGCTGGAGAACTCGGATCTTACCTTAAGCTCGGCGATAGAGAAGGCCAACGCTCTAGAAGCTGCGCGGCATAACGCCGACGCTGTCCAGTCGCGCGATTCCCCGCCGGTTTCGTGGACGCCTCAGACCCCGCCACCGCCGGCTCCCGGGAGCGAATTCGCCAACGCCGCCGCCAGTCGCCATTCCACGAGCTCCCCGACCCAGACCACGGCTGTGGCCCGTAAGAAACTCGTGCTTTGTTATTTCTGTGGCCAAAAGAAACATCCTCGACAACGCTGTCCAGCGCGAGAAGCGACCTGCTCCAGCTGCGGAAAGCGGGGCCACTTCGCCAAGGTCTGTAAGTCTCAACCTCGAGCGGAGTGCAGCGCTGCGGGTGAAACGTGGGGGCCGCCATCTTGCATGCCGGGATGTGGGCGGCCATCTTTGTCGACGTCAGCACGCCCCGCCCCCGATCCTCGGATGCTGACCGGGTACCCCGGATGTGAGCGGCCATCTTTGTCGGCGTCAGCATGCCCCGCCCCCGACCCTCCGATGCTGACCGGGTACCCCGACGGCGATCCAACTCTGGCCACTGTGACTCTCGACCAAAGCGCCCCACACCAGCTTGCAAGATCCATGATGGACATCCAGGTGGAGGGGCATTGGACTGGATGCCTGTTTGACACGGGCAGCACTGGGAGTTTTATTCACCCGGACACAGTGCAACGCTGCGGACTTGCAACGCGGCCGGTCAGTCGGAGGTTCCATTTGGCCTCTGGGTCGCAGTCCGCAGACATCCGGGCGGGTTGTGTAGCGACTTTGGTGGTGCAAGGCACAGTATATCGGGACTTTGAACTGCTGGTCATGCCTAATCTGTGTGCACCTGTGCTATTGGGGCTGGACTTCCAGAGCCATCTCGAAAGTGTGACTATGGTATACGACGGGCCCCTCCCACCACTCACTGTCAAGAATCCTCAGTTTTGTGGGACTTCTTCACATACCCCGCTACTGACCACACACACACACGGACACACACATCCCATCCAGAACCAGGCCAACAGCTGCGCTACCGACACTTGCAGCCTCTCCACTCTCAAGATCCCTCCCCCACCGCTGTTCGCCAACCTGACCCCCGACTGTAAACCTGTGGCAACCAAAAGCAGGAGGTACAGCGCGGGGGACCGGGCCTTCATTCGGTCGGAGGTGCAGCGGCTGCTCAGGGAGGGGATCATTGAGCCGAGCACAAGCCCTTGGAGGGCCCAGGTGGTTGTTGTTCGGACTGGGCAGAAAAATAGGATGGTGGTGGACTATAGTCAAACCATCAATAGGTTTACGCAGCTTGACGCATACCCCCTACCCCGCATCGCGGATATGGTCAACCAGATTGCTCAGTATAAGGTGTACTCGACAATAGATCTGAAATCCGCTTATCACCAGCTCCCCATCTGCCCAGAGGACCGCCCCTACACCGCCTTCGAGGCGGGCGGCCGGCTCTATCACTTCCTGCGCGTCCCTTTCGGTGTCACGAATGGTGTCTCTGTCTTCCAGAGGGAAATGGACCGGATGGTGGACCAGTACCAACTGCAGGCCACATTTCCCTATCTGGATAACATCACCATCTGTGGTCATGACAGGCCAGATCACGACGCCAACCTCCAACGGTTTCTCCAAGTGGCCGCAGCTCTGAACCTTACTTATAACAGGGACAAGTGTGTTTTTGGTACCACCCGCCTTGCTATACTTGGGTATGTCGTGGAAAACGGGGTTATTGGGCCTGATCCCGAACGTATGCGCCCCCTGTTAGAGCTCCCTCTTCCCACCACTCTCAAGGCCCTCAGACGGTGCCTGGGGTTTTTTTCCTATTACGCCCAATGGGTCCCCCATTACGCAGACAAGGCTCGCCCCCTGGTCAAGTCTACCTCGTTTCCCCTCTCTGCTGAGGCCTGCGCGGCCTTCAACTGCATTAAAGCGGACATTGCCAAAGCTACGATGCATGCAGTGGACGAGACCGCTCCCTTCCAAGTGGAGTGTGATGCCTCCGATTTCGCTCTGGCTGCTACCCTTAATCAGGAAGGCAGACCAGTAGCATTCTTTTCTCGCACCCTCCAAGGCTCTGAAATTCGGCACTCCGCGGTGGAGAAAGAAGCCCAGGCCATAGTGGAGGCTGTTAGGCACTGGAGGCACTATCTTGCTGGCAAAAGATTCACTGTGCTGACCGACCAGCGCTCGGTTGCGTTCCTGTTCAGCAACCAACAGCGGGGCAAGATCAAAAATGATAAGATTTTGCGGTGGAGGATAGAACTCTCCACCTACACCTATGATATCCTGTACCGGCCTGGCAGACTCAATGAGCCCCCTGATGCCCTATCCCGGGGAACATGTGCTAGCACACAGCTCGACCAGCTGTACGCCCTTCATGCTCAACTTTGCCATCCGGGGGTCACCCGATTTTACCATTTTGTGAAAGCTCGGAACCTGCCGTACTCCCTGGAGGACATCAGGACGATGACCAGGGACTGCCAAATTTGTGCCGAGTGCAAACCGCACTTCTACTGTCCTGACACGGCACAACTTGTCAAGGCCACCCGCCCTTTTGAACGCCTGAGTGTTGACTTTAAGGGCCCCCTTCCCTCCACTGACCGCAATGTCTATTTTCTCAGTGTTATTGACGAGTTTTCACGGTTCCCCTTTGCCATCCCCTGCCCCGACACCACTGCCACGTCCGTCATAAAAGCCCTGCGCCAGCTCTTCACTCTGTTCGGGTATCCCTGCTATATCCACAGTGATAGAGGGTCCTCCTTTATGAGTGAAGAGCTGCGCCAGTACTTGCTAGCTAGGGGCATTGCTACCAGTCGGACCACGAGTTATAATCCCCGGGGTAATGGCCAGGTAGAGCGGGAGAATGCCACAGTGTGGAAGGCCACACTTTTAGCCCTCAAGTCCAAAGGGTTGCCGGTCTCTCGATGGCAGGAGGTCCTCCCTGAGGCACTGCACTCTATCCGCTCTCTGTTATGTACGTCCACCAATGCCACCCCTCACGAACGCCTATTCTCTTTTCCCAGGAAGTCTGTCACTGGGACCACCCTACCAGTTTGGCTGACGTCCCCGGGGCCAGTGCTGCTCCGGAAACATGTGAGGAGCAATAAATACTCCCCGCTGGTAGAGAGGGTTCACCTTCTCCATGCGAACCCCCAGTATGCTTACGTGGTCTTACCTGATGGGCGGGAGGACACGGTCTCCATCCGCGACCTGGCACCCGCAGGTGCAGCAGACCACTACCCTGAAGGCTCTCCGGTAACTGTGAACCCTGCACCAGAGGTGACACCGTACTCACCAGGCCCTACACAGACTCCTCACGACACTTGTATACCGGGCGTTTCGTACGCATTTATACCAGGCGCCTCGCACATGCATGAGGGATCACCGGCGCCTAGTGGGCAAGAACACGCGCAACCCCCGTCCCCTGTGCAATCGCCAATGTTGCCGGCACCTATGCGGTCACAGCCGGTGCTACGTAGATCGCAGCGACAGATTCGACCGCCTGATCGGCTTGACTTGTAAGAACCTTCGCTACATGAGGACTTTTTCAAACGAAGGGGGGGTGAATGTGGTGAACTATGTGCCTGTTGGGACACGCCCCTGCTGACTGCTCCTGTGGCTCCTCCCACAGGCCCCTGTATAAAGGAGACCTGCGGCCTGAAGATCGGCCTCAGTCTCCAGGACCTTGTATGATAGACACTCACTCCTGGTTCCTTCTTCCAGTCAATAAAAGCCGATATCTCGCCTACGTCTCAGTGTGAGTTATTGATGGTGCATCACTGGTAACCCCATGTTCACGAATCAGTGAGACCAGAGTTCAAGAGCTAGTGTTTGGGGTCCTGTCATTGACGAGTCTGGAATTCAAAGCCCAGTGTTTGGGGTCCTGTCATTGACAAATCTGGAATTCGAGGCCCAGTGTTTGGGGTCCTGTCATTGACAAATCTGGAATTCGAGGCCTAGTGTTTGGGGTCCTCTCATTGACAAATCTGGAATTCGAGGCCTAGTGTTTGGGGTCCTGTCATTGACAAGTCTGGAATTCGAGGCCTAGTGTTTGGGGTCCTGTCATTGATGAGTCTGGAATTCGAGGCCTAGTGTTTGGGGTCCTCTCATTGACAAATCTGGAATTCGAGGCCTAGTGTTTGGGGTCCTCTCATTGACAAATCTGGAATTCGAGGCCTAGTGTTTGGGGTCCTCTCATTGACAAATCTGGAATTCGAGGCCTGGTGTTTGGTGATTGGTGTGCCCTGGCGTCGATGCTGAGGATTGAGGAATGAGGACTGAATTGGAAGTCCAGAAGTTGAGGCTTATTGGCCAGAACCGAGACTATGAATCTTTGTGAGTCCGAAGACCAATGTCTGCAGGCCTGAGCATGATTCTGCCGGATACTGGAGGCTGGAGGCCGGTCCTGGGGTTAAAGGAGAGATGGAGCTTGTTTTGCTGTTGTTGCGAGCTTGCTATGTTGGTGCCAGAACGTGTGACGACACTTGCAGGCTGCCCCAGCTCACCCCTAGCTGCGTTGGTTTTCGGTGCAAGTGATGCATTCCGCCGTATGTTTCAATGTGCACATTATAAACAAACTTGAATCTTGAATGTCATTGGAGTTGACAAATCCCCCTGCCTGAGCTGATGCCTGACCTTCTCTAAAATTGAAATAGGTCGTCATTCTAACATCCTCTGGAATGTAGTCCTAGTTCCACATTGAGTCATTCTCACTACCTAACTTGGCACTTACATCTTCTAAAACCTGGAACAGATCTGACTTTCAGAAAACTGTGCTTGCTTTACTTAAACTTGGTAATTTTCTACGAGTATTATTCCCATAAATAATTAGATTCCAGCTTTTTCCCTTTAAGATCAACTTTAAACAAACAATGGTATTTGCGTCCTTTTTTTTTAGAAATGATTTGAAAATATCAATATTTGGTTATATGGTTAAATTAAAACACATTTCTCATGAATATCCTTTGGTATTATTCTGGATCATTAGTATGGTTTATCCCATGAAAAAGTTGCAGACTACGATTTTGAAGTTATTTTCAATGATTGAAGATTAAGCTGTTCACGTGTGCTGGGTAAGAGATTAACGGGGAGATGTTGGCTGCTTTCCTGAGGCAGCAGAAAGTGTAGATGGAGTTACTATAGGGGCTGTTGGTTTGTGTGATGGACTGGGCTGTATTCACAACTCCTTGTAATTTCTTGCAGTGTAGCGCAGAGCAGTTGCCATTCCAAGCCGTGATGTATGTAAGTAAGATGCTTTCTATGGTACATTTCTAAACACTGGTAAGACTCAATGAGGCATGCTGGATTTCCTTAGTTTCTGGTGTGCCTGTTTGGATGAGGTATCCATGTGGTTGGATCAGGACAAATTGTTTGTGAGAGTTAATAGGTTGCAGACGGCATTTGCATCCAGTCCTAAATGGAGAGAATAGATTTTCTAATTGTGTTAAATTTTAAATGATCGAAGTTTACAAATTAATTTGAACTTTATTGAAGCAATACGAAGCTCCCATCTTCACAGAGAAGCAGCAGAAAACATTTAGTAGGTTGATCATTATTTTAAATGAAATTACTACATTTACATAGGAATGTATCATTCACTGTTTTGCATAGCAAATTCATTTTGAAAATTTTCATTACTGACTTCCTTTCCATTCTCTTTCTTGATACATTTTCACTGTTTTTCTCATTGTCCCTTTCACAGCATTTCCTCTTTATCAATAAAACTGAACCTCCTGAGTTTCTAGAAGAACTCAAAACAGTGTCTGGTCATGAGAAAGACTAATTAAGTTGTCGAATGAAAACAAAAAAAAAATGTAGGACACTAGGACCCCGGTGGTCCATAAGGCTGATCATTACTGTGAAATGCAGTTTCCCAGTACCAGGGCCCTCTCCTGATTGAACCATTCAAATAGCAAAACTCCCAGTAATCAAGCAGGACCAGTCATTGGCCAATATTAACACCTTTCAGTGCCTTGAGTATGGATTTACTGGACAGATGTAAATTCTCCATTGTTGCAGACTGGATATGTCTTAAGAGGAATTATAACAATATACAAATTTTATTGATTTACATTAGTCAATTTATTAGTTATTTTAATTCAAGGATTTAAAAAATTACTTGTCATTGCCTTTGTTCCAAAAGAGCTTAAGTTTTTCCAGCATTTCCTGATTTTTTTCTTAATAAGCTGCCAGAATCCAGCAAACGAGGTCAATCTGCAGAAAATGTGCTTATGAATATTACTTAGAGGAAGTGAATGCCTTGTTGGTGTGGTGACCTCCAGAACAATGTATTTTAAACCTGTATGAACATTGCAATCCAATTGAGGTGTTAGAAGTTGTTATCATTTAGACAAGTTTCTTTACAAAATAAAGGACACACTATTATTTCTGTGCTGTTATGTTTTATGGTTCTATTTGTGTGTGTGTGTGTGTGTTTATATATACACAATATATATAAAACAATTATACTGCAAATTTTTTTAGTGATTTTAGTGAAAATAACATGCCAAATTGTAGACAGTATATGATTTGATGCATAATGGCAATTATGCATTAAATCACACTCTGTAGATCCACTAGGAGCACGCTCATCTCCGTGTCTGTCAGACTCAAGTCCCACAATACAGACCTGAGTTCAAAGATTTTAAGCTGATATGTGAGGATAGTTCTGTCTTCAGGGGTGCTGTCACTTGGAAAATACTTTAAATTAAGTCCTGTCTGCTTTTGTGAGTTGATGTAGTTGACTCCTTTTGCATAATCTGCTAATATCTTTTGTAATTTTTCATCAAAAGGTTGAAAGCAGAAATTCTGTGGTTGAGAAGTATTATAAAACTCCATTAATCTTTTAAATTTCAAAATAAATTTTATTCATAACAATGTATACAGGAAATAGAATATAATTAGTACATGCCTTTGCATTCAGATATTTACCATCACGCCAATATGTTCTGTACACAATGAACCAAAGCCACTTGCTTCCTCTTTAACCAGTACACTCATGAGGTTAATCTGGCATGCTGATGAACTTGGTGGTGTCAGAACTATTAACACCCAATACTGCCTTTTTTAAATTACACAGAACGAATTTTCCCATGAACCTGGTAAATTTGAGGGGAGCACATGAGAAAGATCTAATTGAATTTAAAGAATGCAGTAAACAGGGTTTCAATGAGCTAAAGACATACTGCTTGCATTTCATCCCAACTATTTGATCCATCCTCGAGATTTGTCAGACATAATCTCACTTTGTAAAAGCATGCCACTTGATTGCCCTATAACTCTCTAATTGTCCTGTTCTTGTTTTCCCAGTGACACATGTTAAACTAGCAGGTTGTCAGTTTACTTTCTGCCTCCCTTCTTTCTTGTATTGTACCTATCCCTACTTGCACCTTTCCAAAATCCCAGGAACTTTGGTAGATTATCAGCAACATTTCCACAGTCTTGGCTGCCACTTCCTCTTTAACCCTGAGAAACAGACTATCACGAGATTCATTTGGCCTATACACTTTTTTCCAGTGTTAGAGTTTGTTTTGCGCTCCTCCATCCTGAATCAGAATCAGTTTAATATAACTGACCTATGTTGTGAAATTTGTTGTTTTGTGGCAGCAGTAGAGTTGAATATATTTTAGAAACTATTAAGTATGAAAACAAATAAGTGGGTTCTGGTTAATTGGGACACATTGGGACCAATACATTTTGGCCCAATTAAGTTTCATGGAAATAGCTTAAAAGATTAACTACCTTTTAGCTGAGCAACAATGAGGTATTTAAATGAAATACAGAACAAATTAGAACACAGCCAATGTTACTACAGTACTATAAAATTGTGTATTAGTTCCCAATAGTCACTGATGGAGGAATTCGTCCAGTGTATACTGGTGTGTATGGGGGTCGAGTGGGGGTGGGAGGGGTAGCACCTCTGGTGAAGGGGCTTGTTGTGTCCATTCTGGGGCAGTTCATTCACCTTTGGTCCCCACCAGACATTCAACTCTCACCTGTGGCTTTGAATAGCTGTTTGCATGTGTCAGCAGCCATACCCCGGTACACTACTTTGACAGGCAGACTAAACCAGGGGAGAGTAGCAGACACCTACTGCAGATATTGGACTGCCTTCATACAATGCTTTTGATGACTGCATCCTCCAACTCCCCATTGTAACGTTTGAGATGATTGTTGATACCTTCAAATTCTTCATAGTTTCTAACTTTTTGAAGAAGAGAAATCGTTTCATTTTCACTCCTGGCTGTTTCTGGCATCTCCAAGCCTGAATGCTTGTAACGGTAGTGCGCAAAACAATTTTAAATTGCTTTACTGCTTATTTCTTACCAACTATCAGTGACAAAAATCACTATTTTTTTAATACAAATATGTGCAAATGATGCTCTTTGAAAACTGTTTGCTCTAAAGCAACAGCCACAAAGTTCATGTGACTGACCCTAGTTGGAAACTGTTTGGCAACAGTAATCTGCCTCAATTAAGCGGCATGGTTTTCCAAATAAAGGAAGGGAAATCTTGGCTGTTTTCTCAATTAGTTTTTATTCTTTAAGAGTTGTCCCAAATAAGAAGTTACTCAATTAACTGATAGTCCAATTAACCAGAATCTACTGTATATAAAGAAGTTAAATTGCGGTAAATAAATTGTGCAAAAAGAGAGCAAAAATTGTGAAGTAGTATTCATAGGCTGGTTCATTGGCCATGCACAAATCTGTATTTATCTGGTCCCTTGATTTTATCTATTATTATTGGGATGTTTTATTTGGCTTTTATCATGAAGACCAACCTAAAATAATTATTTATTAATAATAATAACTATTTTGGATCTCCGCCACATCACTACTTCACATTCTTAATTTCCTTATCTTATTATGAAGGGAATCAACTATTGATTCAGCCTCTATCCTTGCTTGATGCACACAGAGATTCTTACTGACTATTTTTATATTATTCAATAGTATTTTTCCATATTCTATTGTATAGGCCTATCATTTTTAGTCATACTTTGCTGGTTTATAAAATGTTGCCAATTATCAGGCTTACTACTAATCCCAGCAACAGAGTACTTTATGCATTTTCTTTTAATGCAAAACCTTAGTAATTTTAGTTAGCCGTGGATGTTGAGACCTTACAGTGAATCCTTTCTTTCTTAATGGAACGTAATCATTACTGAGATTTCTGAAATATTTCCTTCAATGTAATCAGCCTATTACCCATTGCTTTCCCAATCTGCATTAGACAACCATTGACTTTATACATTATAAATGCCTTTAAGTTTAGGATACAAGTTTCAGGTGCACGTTTCTCACTATGAAAATGAATATGAAATTCTACCTGCTACAATCGCACTTTCCTAGGCAATCCTTCACTGTGAAATTATTAATCCTGTTTCAATACACCATACCACATCTGAAGTAGTCTGGTTTATCAACATAATACTCTTAGAAAGAATTCCTAATTTTGTTTATTAATCCATCCTTGTGGCTGCCTTTGCAAATTTCATTTCTTTGCGATATGTGATGATTACAATTGCCCGGATTGCAAAACCTTACTTAAAATACCCATTAATTGTGGATATGGTAAGTAATATTTATACCAGTGACCATTTCCCAGCTGTACAGTATTTGATGTTCACCTAAACTGATATTAGTTCATAAGACCATGAGACACAGAAGCAGAATTAGGCCATTCAATCCATCAAGTCTGCTCCACCATTCCATCATGGCTGATCCTGGATCCCTCTCAACCCCATACACCTGCCTTCTCACCATATCCTTTGTAGCACTGACCAATCAGGAAACAATCAACTTCCACCTTAAATATACCCACAGAATTGGCTTTTGCTGCAGTCCATGGCAGAGTAACTACAGATTTCCACAGATTTGCTACTCTCTGGCTAAAAAAATATCCTTCTGACCTTTGTTCTAAAGGTTCACTCCTCAATTTGAGGCTGAGTTCTGGATACCACCACCATAACAAACATCCTCTCCACATCCACCCTATCTGGTTCTTTCGGTATTTCAGTAGGTTTCAATGAGATCCCCAGGCATTCTTCTAAATTCCAGTGAGTACGGACCCAAAGTTGCCAAATGCTCCTCATGTTAACCCCTTCATTCCCGGAATCATCCCTATGAACCTCCTCCGGACTCTCTCCAAGGACAACTCATCCTTTCTGAGATATGGGGCCCTAAACTTTTGACAATACTCCAAGTGCGGCCTGACTAGTGTCTTATAAAGGCTCAGCATTATCTCCTTGCTTTTATATTCTATTTCCCTTGAAATAAATGCCAACCTTTCATTTGCCTTCTTTACCACAGACTCAATCTGTAAATTGTCTTTCTGATAGTCTTACACAAGGACTCCGAAGCTCCTCTGCATCTCAATGTTCGAATTTTCTCCCTATTTAGATAATAGTCCGCACTATTGTTCCTTTTACCAAAATGCATTATCATACATTTCCCAACACTGTATTCCATCTGCCAATTTTTTGCCCATTCTTCTAATTTATTGTCCTGCTACAATTGCATTGTTTCCTCAGCACTACCTACACCTCCACTTATCTTTGTATTATTTGCAAACTTTGACACAAAGCCATCAATTCCACTATCCAAATCAATGACAAACAACGTGAAAAATAGTGGTCCCAATACTGACCCCTGAGAAACACCACTCGACACTGGCAGCCAACCAGAAAAGGCCCCTTTTATTCCCACTTGCTGCCTTCTGCCTGTCAGCCATTCCACTATCCGTGCCAGTATCTCTCCTGTAACTCCATAGGATTTTATCCTGTTAACCAGCTTCATGTGTGGGACCTTATCAAATACCTTATGAAAATCCAAGCAAGTGACATCCACTGCCTTTCCTTTGTCTACCCTATTTGTTACTTCCTTGAAGGACTCTAACAGATTTGTCAGTCAAGATTTCCCTTTACAAAAAACCATGTTGACTTTGACTGATTTTATCATTAGTCTCCAAGTACTTCGAAACCACATACTTAATAATAGGCTCCAACACTATCCCAACCACTGAGGTTAGGTTAACTCAGCTATAACTTCCTTTCTTTTGCCTTCCTCCCTTCTTAAAGAGTGGAGTGAAATTTGCAATCTTCCAGTCCTCTGGGACCATGCCAGAATCAAGTGATTCTTGAAAGATCATTTTGAGTCAAGTCAAGTCACTTTTTATTGGCATTTTGACCATAACTGCTGGAACAGTACACAGTAAAAACAAGACATCGTTTTTCAGGACCATGGTGCTACATGAAACAATACAAAATCTACACTGAACTACATGAAAGCAAGACAGGAAAAAAAAACTACACTAGACTATAGTCCTACCCAGGACTGCATAAAGTGCACAAAACAGTGCAGGCATTACAATAAATAATAAACAAGACAATAGGCACAGTAGAGGGCAGTAGACCAATATATCTGTTATTTCTTCAGCAACCTCTTTCAGGACTCTGGGATGCAGTCCATCTGGTCCAGGTGACTTATCCACTTGCACTCTTTCCTTTGTAATAGCACTCCTGGACCTCTGGCATACAGTTAGTGTCTTCCACAGTGAAGACTGTTGCAAAGTACTTATTAAGTTCATTTGCCATTTCTTTGTTCCCCATTACTCTCTCACCAGCATCATTTTCCAGTGATAACTCTCACCACCCTCCCTTCTCCTCTTTACATAACTAAAAAAAACTTTTGGTATCCTGCTTTATATTATTGGCTAGTGTGTCCACATATTTCATCTTTTATCTTATTACAGCTTTTTTAGTTTCCTTTTGTTGGATTTTAAAAGCTTCCCAATCATCTAACTCCCCACTCACTTTTGCTGTGTGTGTGTGTGTGAGAAAGAGAGAGAGAGAATGAGAATGAATTGTGTGAGTGAACCATTAGATTAGTTGCCTCAAATTCAGTCTGTGGTCAGGTACAAGAGGGTGTGACTGTGAGTGAGGTGGGTAATGGGATTCATGAGACAGTGCTGGAGGAGCCCTTGAGCTTGTCCAAAACGTCTGAGATTCCTGCTCCCTTTGTAGATGAGAGTGGGGGTTCAGGGAGCCATTCAAGAGGGGGGAAAGAAGAGAAATGTAGTGGTAATTGGGGATACTACAGTCAGGGGAATAGACAGAGTTCTCTGTCATGAGGTGAGAGCATCCCGAAGGCTGTGTTGTCTGCTTGGTGCCCGGGTTTGGGTCATCTTATCTGACCTGTAGAGGAATTTGCAGTGGGAGGGGAAAAGATCTGGTTGTTGTGGTCCATGCGTGTATCAACTACATAGGTAGAATGAGGAAAGAGGTTCTGCTGAGGGAATTTGAATAGCTCGGGACTAAATTAAAAAGCAGAACCAAAAAAGTGGTAATCTCTGGATTACTACCTGAGGCACATGCAAACTGGCATAGGGTCAAGAAGATTAGAGAGTTAAGTATGTGGTTTAAGGATTGGTGTGGGAGAAGTGGGTTTGAATTTATGATAAACTGGCACCAGTATTGGGGAAGGAGTTAGCTATACCAATGGGATGGGCTCCACCTGAACAGTGATGGGACCTGGATCCAAGCGAATTGCATAACTAGGGCTGTGGATAGGGCTTTAAACTAAATAGTAGAGGCTGGATTCAACAGATTGGAGAAGTATGGATAAAGTAAAAGAGAAAAGTGTGGATAAAGTAAAAGCAAAAGATAAAAAAGAGGAAAATAAGAATGGAGTAAAGAAAACGCAAATACAAAAGAGTAAAAGATTACAAGATTTAAAAGCACATTTTTTGTAAGCTCACTTTATTTGAATGCTTGTAGTATTCGAAACAGGGTTAGTGAACTTGTGGCACAAATCAGTACAAAGGGGTATGATTTAGTGGGCATTACAGAGACATGGTTGCAGGGTGGAGAGGGCTGGGAATTAAATATCCAAGGATATCAGGTAATATGGAAGGATAGGCAGGAAGGTAAGGGAGGTGGGGTAACACTCTTAATTAAGGATGAGATCAGGATGATAAGATCTAAGGAACAGAATGTTGAATCCATCTGGGTAGAGATTAGGAATAGTAAAGAGAAAAAAATCACTGGTGGGAGTTGTCTATCAGCCACTGCATAATAACGTTACAGTGGCACAGGCAATAAACAGAAATATCTGAATAGAATAGAATAGAACAGCACATTAAGAATAGAACAGCAGTTATCATGGGGACTTTAACTTCCACATAGATTGAGTGAATCAAGTTGGTCCAGGCAGCCTTGAGGAGGACCATAAAATGCATCTGTGATGGCTTTTTGAACAGCATGTTACTGAACCTACAAGGAAACATGTTATCTTGTAGCAATGAGACAGGTAAAATTAGCAATCTTGTAGTTAGGGATCCTTTTGGAAAGACTGATCACAGTATGATTTGAGTTTCTCATACAAATGGGGGGTGCAATAGTTGGATCTATAACCAGTGTATTATGCCTAAACACTGGAGACTACATTAGGATGAGGGAGGAGTTGGTTAGTGTACACTGGGAAGACAGGCTACGGTGGGATGGTTGAGGAACAGTGGAAGACTGTCAACAAGATTTTTCATGGTGTTCAACAAAAGTATATTCTAGTTAAAAGCGAGGACAGTAAGAGTGAGGAGAGCTAGCCTGGGAGAACTAGCTAAGGAAATAAAAGAAGGCATCAAACTAAAGCTCAAGCATACAAAGTCACCAAGAGTAGTGGGAAATTGGAAGATTGGGAAAACTTTAAAAAGCAACAAAGAGCCACTAAGCAAGCAATAAAAAAGGGAAGTTAGATCACAAAATATAAAAATGGACAGTAAAAGTTTTTTTATAATTATATAAAGTGGAAAAGAGTGTCTAAAGTGAATGTAGGTCCTGGAGGATGAGAAGGGGGAATTGATTTTGGGTAATGAGGAAATGGCCCAGGCTTTGAATGACTATTTGGTGTCAGTCGTCCAGGTGGAGGACATATCTAACATGCCAAAGAGAGATGTTATGGGTGCGATGGGAGATGAGGAACATGATACAATAGCTGTTACTAAAGAGGTGGTGCTGAGCAAACTTTGGGCCTGAAGATAAGTCCTCTGGTCCTGATGGAATGCATCCCAGGGTAGGGAAAAAAATCGCATAAGTTATGGTAGAGGTTTTGGTGATAATTTACCAAGATTCTCTGAACTCGAGGAAAGGAACCCTGCATCAGGGAAGGAGTTTTAACATTCTCTCTCCAGTGAAGCTGCTTGACCCGCTGAGCGTTTCCAGCAATGTTTTTAGTGATCCTTTTTGTTGCTCCGTGTGTTCTGTCGGCGCCGGAGTGTGTGGCGACCTTGAGGGCTGCCCTCTCCCGTTGTGCCGGTTGTTAAGGCAAACGATGCATCGCACTGAACGTTTACACTGTACATGTGATAAATAAATCAATCTGAAAAGGGTTCTAGAGAATCTCAGTCTGCTGGCTCAGAATCTTTATGACAGGAAGACAAATCAATGGGCGATTCATCTATCTCATGGTATCTTTCCATGGGTAAGAGCACTCCAAATAAATGATGGATTAATTGCACAGAAATAATTTGGGTACTTGTTTTCAACAGATCGCGCGCAGATTGATTCTTGCTACGGTTACATAAAAATTGCTTTTGGATGTTTAATTTCTGATGTTTGCAATAGCAAGTTTACATATAAAGGATGTGCAAGTGTAGAAAGAAGATGATGAGCGAAGGATCAGAATTAAATCAGTGCAAGCACAGCGGCGCAGGATAGAACTGCAGTGTGCGCAAAAACTGGCCGCAACCAGTTTCGGCTGAGCTTTGCAGACGTCAGGCCTCCCCGACGCTGCCGATCCTAAAACTACAAATCCGGAGACGTACGCCTATCGCTCCGACTCTTGCAGAAGCCATTTTGGGGAGGCGAACATCTTTTTGAGGTAAAAGATAAGGGCAGCGATCAATATGGAGGCGCGGGAGAAGGAGCAGCGCACGTGACCTCCTTCCCCTAACTGCCGTCCATTCGGAAGCACGCGCGGCGGGGGCGGTCCGGCGCGGGGCCCCGGATGCGCGCTCTGTCGGCTGGGCATGCGCAAGCGGCGGAGGCGGGGCGGGATTCGCCCTCAGTTAATGGCGAACGGGCAGAGGGAAGAGTGAGTGTGTTATTATGTCCCGATACAACCGGTGCGGTGGAGGTGAGAATCCCCCTTTACCACTGAAGGAATACCACAGATAGCAAATGTGAACAGCTGATAGGAGCCGGCCTCTCGGCCCCCTGCTCCCCGAAGCTGGAAGCCGCCGTGCGATTGCCCGGCGGTGCGGAAGCTGCCATCGGCGCGCTGGTGGCACGCCAGCTTCTTTCAGCATGGCGGGGTCCGGAGCTGCGTAATGGCGGCCGCTTCCCCTCCTCAGTTAAACCGGTTCACTTAAGCCCGCTGTGACTTGCCAGCTTAAGCAGCGGGGTTGCGTGAAGCATCGGGCGGCCGGCTGGCTGAGGGAAGGGGGGAGGGTAAATAACTGAAAACGAAAGCGGCTGTGTTCGCGCGCTCTTCGGCGGGCCTGAGTGGAGTCGCTCCCTCCCTCCCTCCCATGCTCCAAGGGACAACCCCTCTGATGGCCAAAAGTTCGGGGGGAATTGTGCTGCCAGTAACTGAATTATTAACGCGGGTACACTTGATTCACTAACCACTGAGCTGGTTTGGCGATCCTTAATGTGGGAGGAGGAACAAATGGAGCATCGACAATGCGCTGGGCGATTGTACCCCCAAAACCGCAGTTTGGTTCTTGCTGACCATTAACTGTTTTCGTTTCCTTCTGCGATAATACAGTATAATCGTGTTCTTTGTTCGCCTTAAACGACCCACTGCTTAAGTCCAGCTGCCGTTTTAATTTCTGTCCTAGATCTTGGACCTCTCGAGGCTCTTTCAAACCCTGATTTATTTGAATGCTCTAATTTAGAGGAGTTTATAACATTGTAAAATATAGAGCATTTCATGCTACCATGGTATCTTTGTATCTTAGCAATTGAATTGGTAATTAGACATTCATTTGTATCAATCTTGAAATAAGGTTGCCATCAATTTGCATGGTCAATAGTATCAAATACAAATACTTATTGGCCTGTAATGTCTGTGTTGATTCTAATTTCACATTTTCAATCTGAACTTTTATGATTCATTCTAAACTCCCATCTGTTGTTTGTTGGACTAGTAGTTCCCTATTATATTTCCTTGAATTTTTTTTTACTAATCTCCAAATAAATATTATTCAGATCAGGTGCAAAAATATACCAGCCTCGACCCACGTTCTTATCCATGCAGTAAATCATGATCTTATTTTTGTGTCCAAGATCTTGCTGTACTCAAATTGGTTGTGCTCTTTCTTGTATTGCAGTTATGTATATTAAAAAATAAATTGCAGCTAATATTGGAGAGGATAGGAGTGTGATGGTAGTGTTGTATTATGGATAGTCATTGTAAATAAAGTGTTAGCAGTTGTGGGTAAGTCATCATGCCTGCATGAAAATATCTTAAAGAGTAGGGGGCTACTTTTCATCCCATTTGTCTTTGCATCTGGTAGTAAACCCTTGGGGCAGAAAGTCGCGTCACCTGTTCCTTTTCCTTGTCCTTGGGCCCCTGGCCAGGGACCATTCTCCCTAATGTGCACCTAACCCTCTCAGTTCCAGGTGAAGAAATGATTCACATAATCTACTGTTTCTTTAATGCATTTGGTACTTGATGTGTGTGCAACAGTCATTTTCCTATCTGGTTGCATGTCATTTAATCTCCCCTTTCCCACACCAACCTGTCTCCCTTGTCCTCTTCACTTGTACAGCCAAATGCAAACTAAAGGAACAACACATCCACACCTTACCCCTTCATCATATTTCCCATTTTCATCTGCACATCACCCTTCCTATCCCCTTCCCCTTCTGGTTCCCTCTGCCCATCATCCCTCCTTTATCTGGTCTGGAACTTCCTCCTCCCCCAGTTTCCTTATTCATCTTCACCTATCGCCCACCGACTCTATCTCCACTACTCCAATCCCCACTCCATGTCTGTTTCCACTTATTGACCAGTTAGTGTCTCTCTGTTCCCCCTAACCTCTATGCAGGGTCATAATCTGAAATCGGCGACCACCCTGTTGCCTCCACAGATGCAGCTTGATTCCAGCATCTGCAGTCTCTTGTGTCTCAATTGTATTGGACTAACTTAATTCTTTTAAACAGGTCACCTGGGTTGAATGGGTCACTAATTATTGTCTAAATAGATTTTAGTAAGATTTTTGATCAGTCGCCTATGGAATTCAGGAATTTAGATCCAAAGCAGCATGGATTCAAAATTGACTGTGACAAGAAGTAGGTAATGATTGGCTGTTGTCATTGGGGTTCATTATATGCTCTATTGTAATTTAAATCTAAATACAGAAATACATATATTTAAGGATTAGTGTATATGCAGATTAGAAAAATATTACCCATGTGGTTTAGGTGTAAAGGAAGGGAGGAATAAAAACTTTAGAATGTTGGGAGAAGGTCAGGTTGTAAGGTTGTTCAAAAACATTTGGCTGAAAGCTAGCCACCTTGCAGGAAAAATGTGATTGCACTGAAATTGCAGAAGGCTAGGAGATCGGAGCTATAAGAAAATATAGTCAAACCTATTGTTTTGAGATGAGAAAATTTGGGTTGTATTTGAGTTGTATAAAATTTGAGGGATCTGGACAGAGGAGGAATTTCCCTGGGCAGAGGAGTGAAATAAGCAGTAGGGTAGATTGAAAGTAGTCAGTAGAAGGATTAGCAGGGAGATAAAGAAAGTTTCCTTCCAAAGGAATTCTATGCCAAAAAGGGTTGTTAAGCCAGAAATCATCATTTAAAAAGAAATTGAAGAATTATGGACAGAATGTGGGATCAAGAGTAAGCTCCCCAGCTTACAAACTTTCTGATTCTACATAAAGCATTTTGGGACATTCTGATGGTAATGTAGACATACTATAAATTCTTAAATTGGGAAAGACTTGGTGTAGGTGGCTTTGCATGGCAGATACAGTGTACTGTACTATGACTGGATTCCTCAGACATCTGTGCTCAATTTTTATATTTTGTAATTTTATTCTCGTACTCCAGTGACATTTTCAGCTTTTACTGGAATGCGGAATTCCCTGCTGAACTGAGAAACTGTAGAGACACTTCTGCACTGAAACGTTTAAGAAATAAGTTTAACTGTTGAATTGTTTTCCAGTAAGTTGCTGCATATTGCAGTTTAACCTGCAATTCAGTTTTCCAGTGAGGATGAGTATAATACTGTGGGATGGGGTATTGTGAAATTTCTCTAATATGAAAAATGGTTTACTTTTGCTTTGCACTCATTACACAATGGAACCTCTAATATGAATTATTAATTTATAGCTAAGCAATGTTAAATCCACTTCAGTCTATAATTCATGTTATGTTTTATACTTAATATAGCTCTAGTGGTTTATATGGGAAGGTTAGATGCCCTAATTTTGACTTTAGGTTACTGATATTTCTTGAAAATACTGGAAAACGGAATGATTTTTTTCCACTGTGATAAAATCTTTCTCTTTAGAGAATCAGTTTTCAATGTCATATATTGCATATTTAAACATTTGTTACTTATGATCAAGTATATTTTTCTGGTTAAAATGGATTTCTGATATTCACTGTAGGCATCATAATCTTAAGATTTTTGCAAAAAATCTATATGTTTTTTCAGGAGTTTATATGCATGCATACATGTACACTGTTCTAGAACCCGTTTTTATGTTGGATCTCAAATATTCTGGATTTAATATGCAAGTAAGCAGTTGATTGTTACTCTGCATGTACTCACCTCTAAAGTGAATCTACAGACAATATGAAGATAGGTGGAGGGGCAGGTAGTTTTGAGGGAGTAGAGGCTACAGAGTGACTTGGATAGATTGAGAGAATGGGCAAATGGAATACAATGTCGGGAAGTGTATGGTCATGCACTTTGATAGAAGAAGTGAAAGGGTTGACTGTTTTCTAAATGGAGAGAAAATACAAAGAACTGAAGTGCAAAGGGACTTGGGAAGCAACGTGCAGGATTCCCTAAAGGTAATTTTGCAGGTTGATTCTGTGGTGAGGAAGGCAAATGTGATATTAGCATTAATTTCAAGGGGACTACGATATAAAAGCAAGAATGTAATGTTGAGACTTTATAAAGCAGTGGTGAGGCCTTGCTCGGAGAATTGTGAGCAGTTTTGGGCTCCTTATCTTAGAAAGGATGTGCCGAAACTGGAAAGGTTTCAAAGGGGCTCATGAAAATGACACCAGGATTGAGCGCTTGTAATGGCTAATGGCCTGTATTCACCAGAATTCAGAGGAATGAGGGGTGACCTGATTGAAACTTACTGAATGGTGAAGGACTTTGATGGAGAGGATGTTTCTTATGGTAAGTGTGTCCCAAGACCAGAGGACACAGCCTCAGAATAGAGGGTCGTCCTTTTAGAACGAAAGTGAGGAGGAATTTCTTTAGCCAGAGTGTGGTGAATCTGGAATTCTTTGCCATAGGCAGCTGAGGAGGCAGAGTCTTTATGTATATTTAAGGCAGACGTTGATAGATTCTTGAAAGGATATGGGGAGAAGGCAGGAGATTGGGGTTGAGAGGAAAATTAGATCATCCATGATGAAATGGAGCAGACTAGATAGGCCAAGTGGCCTATTTCTGCTCCTTTGTCTTATGGTCTAATGCAACTTTGCTCAGAAACAATTTTTAATTTCTGCATTTAATATCTATAGTAGAGATTTTTTCCCTGGTTTTGGATGAGCGCCTGGAAGTGGAATTTGGAGGCTGAGGCAGATCACTTTCACTTCAACTGTTCCCAGGATTCAGCTTTCCTTTCCAGAACATTAGACATCCTTCTTCAAAGAATGAGATTTCCTTTCCTCCACCATTGATGCTGCCCTCACCCGCATCTCCTCTATTTCCTGAACACCCAATTTTCCCACCACCTTGAAAGTGATATATACCTACCACCCCATGAATCTCTGCATTCAATATATTCTATGCAACTTCTGCCAGCTCCAAAGTGATCCCATCACCAAATAGATCTGTTCTTCCCCCCCACCTCTCCAATAATTGTGCCCTCTGTGAATCCTTTGTCCATTTGTCCCTCCCTATAATATATCTGCTACAACCCCCGTACTTATTCCTGCAAGCATCCAATGTGCTACACCTGTCCATACACCACCTCCTTCATTTCCATTCAAGGCCACAAACAAACAGTTCTTCTGGGTGAGCCTGCACGTCACCTGTGACTCTGCTGAGGTTGTCTGGTGTTCCCAGTGCAGCCTCCACTACATTGATGAGACACATTGTAAATTGGAGGGTCCCTCTTTTGAGTCCACTCCATCTGCCAAAACTTCATTTCCAATTCCCATTCCTATTCTGATATGTCAGTTCATGGCCTCTTCTTGTGCCATGATGAGGCCACCCTCAGGGTGGAGGAGCAACGCCGATATTCTGTCTGGGTAGCTTTCAACCCGGTGACATGAATATTGATTTATTCCTTCCGGTAAACCCCACCTCCGACCTTCTGTTTCCCACTCTGGCCTCTTACCTCTTCTCACCTGCCTATCACCTCCCCTGGGTCCCCTCCTTCCCTTTCTCCTATGGTCCACTCTTCTCTCCTATCAGATTCCTTCTCCAGCTCTTTATCTTTACCGTCAGTGTAGCTTCACTTGTCACCCCGCTGTTCTCCTTCTCCCCGCCATCTTTTTCCATCCTTTATCCTGAAGAAAGGTCTTGGCCTGAAATCTCGACAATTTATTTATTTCTATGATGTTGCCTGACCTATTGAGTTCTTCCAGCATTTTGTGTGTGGTGTTATACCTACTGTTACCAAAGTAAAGTCAATGTGGTCTATTGTAACTCAGTCCACATTGTCTGCATGGACTTAGTAACAGGGTAGGTTTTTTTCCTTATCCTCTTGTGACCAAAAACGGGATTATTCAAATAACTGAAGGAAGGCTAAGTATCTTGGTTGTCTCTGTTATTGTGTGCATGATTTTTTTTATTAAGCCAAATTTTTGAACAAAGGCCTTCATTAAGCTATTTTGGGCTTAAATGCTAAATCTGAAAATTAGGGTGTAGAAGACTGGGCATTGTGCTATTGCTAACTTCCAATCATTGGATTTTTAAATTGTATTTGAATACCTAGTTACCAAGGGGTGTGGTAGTTGCAAGTAGTAAAATTGAATGTGATTATCTTTATCGTTGTATGTCCATACAGTGTGGGTTTTTGTAACTATTCTTGACTAGTTTACACCAGTTGTGTGTAGATGTAAATAAGGGAGAATTGATGTTTGTCCAAGAATATTTGAATTTCTGAAGAATTTGCAGGAATTTGGAAAGAGCTTGAAGTTTACTTAAATGTAATCCAATTGATAAATATCAGTCGTTGAACTTTACATTATTACCTGGGGGGGGTGGTCGGAGTGAAGGAATATCCCTAAATAATCATTGTCCTCCTTGTCAAAATCACTGGAGCACTTGTTTCCCTGTCACCATTCTTGCTCAATTTAGCCAGCTGAGTAGTTCAAGAATTCAACATTGTGCCTTCTAATTTAACCCAGATTGTCAGGTAAACTATTGAGAGACTGAAGTGATTTTCTGTAATGAATTAACTGAAAGGAGTATGAATTGCTTTTCCATCTAAGCTCCCAACCAAGCAATATGATAAAATCTACAGCTGCCTTCATCTCTCACCTTCGTAGTCCAAGATAACTAGTTTAATAACTTAATTCACCCTGAATCAGGAATAAATGAAGAACCTTGGGAAAAAGGGAGTGAGGAAGACACAGAGACAGTTCTGCTTGCTTATGTTATTTTAGCTTGCTCCAAGATCATACAGGTCTACCTTCACTAATCTGGCACAATTGGGACTTGCGGAGTGTCGGATTAGTGAAAATGCCGAATTACAGAAGGATCACATTAAGCATTAGCTAACTGCTTCATCATACCTTTAAATATCATGTAAATCAGTACAAGTTAGATAATAAAACAGAAGTATTAAATGAGTAGCAAGTGAATTTTTAATAAAGTAATATACTGTACAGGCACAGACAAAACAAAGGGTACAAATAAATGTACAAGAATTAACTTATACAGAACAGTTGAGCACTTCTGCTTCTGAAGTGAGATGTTTAATATACCTTTAGGCAAAGTTACATGTCTGCAAGTGGGGGGTTGTCAGGATCATCAACATCTTCATCTTGAAAAATGAGTGAAGCATCAGGAACTGGTGCTGAAACTGGCATAACAGTTTCTTCAAGAACTGTTGATGTTGCTGGCAGCACATCTGGGTAAGCAGAAGTTGGAGAAAGGAGGTTTTCTATACGCCACATTTTCTCAACCGCCAGGCAGCCGGGGATTTGGCACTGGGCTGTTCCCTCTTGACCCTCAGTTACTGAGGGAATCATGGTTAGTTTGTTTTCCTCAGCTTAGTAATATGCTTAAATTCAGCGGGTCACCACGTCTGATCTGAGGTCGTAGGCAGCAGAGAACGGAGCGTCGGCTGGGCGAGGTAGTGCATGACTTCCGATAGGCGGGCGAGAAGGTGGACCGACCCAGCACATGCCAGTTCCCCCAAGCGGGTGCCAGGTGGTCATGCCTCACACAAATGGTATTAATAAATGCAGGAAAACAAGAATCACCTGTCTGTGCTTACAAGAGCGTGCCAACATGTGAACAGATCTAACACAACCAAAGCAACGCGCAGCAGATTGGTATGGTGGCCCAGGAAATTTGAAATTACAGTTGCATGGAAAATTTGAAATCAGTGCTGGATTATCGAAGGAACCGAATTACAGGTGGTCGGATTAGTGAAGGTCGACTGTACTTAGATGGATTTTAATTTACTGTATCCACCTGATATAACACTTTCAAATTGGATACTTTCCTGTCAAAGCCGATGGCATTTGATGTTTCTAGTGTAGTGTTGACACACTGACTTAAACCAGAGATTGCTGGAGCTTTATGGGCAGATATGAATTCAGTGGTGACTTCCATTTTTTAATGGACTATTGCTTCACCCACTTGCTAGTGTGCTATGAAATTACTATGAAGTTTTGTGACAGAATTGTTCATCAATCCACAATATACCCAGTAAAAAACATACCACTCTTCCAATGTAGTTATTGAGATGAATCCAAAAAGGTTCCAAGTAGGGACAAAATTTGGGAATTCCAGGACTTTGGTAAGTTCAGTGTGTCTAATGTGATAGTGTAGTGGGTTGCACTTGTTGCTCTCACTTTCAGCTTCTGCTACTGGCTAACAGTCTTGTGAAAAGGAGAGCTCAATGTGTCTCTCCCTGCCGGATCACGGTCTCCAACAAGCCTCCTGTCGTGTCTCCTTGCTGGTGACACATGGAAACTGAACTCCTTTCGGATTCAGGCTGCACTACGGAGGAGGGAGATGTGGTCTTGTCCCTGTACACATAACATGAAAGCCTACTGGTGTGTAGTCACACTCTGATGCTCATGAATCAGATCCCTAGCTATGGGTAAATAACCCCACTGCCTTGCGGTCAGACTCGAGAGAGATGAAGGCTATGGGAGTAGACGCTAATGGTAAATCTAGAGTGGAGCCCCTAAGGCACCTGGACAGCTCCTGCAGCCAAGCTGGTGCCAAGTGTATTGTTTCATAAGCTTTCCTTTGGACCACACTGGTGAGACTGAGAGGGGGATCTTGATGACTGGGCATCTCAGGATCTCCATACCTTCTGCCTCGGCCTTTGATGATGATCGTCATCCATTGTCCTTCAAGACAGACGGATGCAACCAACCACCAGGTGTTAAACTGCATTTTGAAACATGTCTGCAAGGTTTAGGTTATAAAATGAACATGTGATTGCACTACTGAAATACAATATTTGATTAATTATTGACTTATATTTATGATGGACATCAATCTTGGAATTAGAAATTTTAGATGGCTGATTTGGATAAATTATGAACTGTAAATAATCAGTATTCAACACTGATCTTGTACTAGAAATTCCAACAATCTCGGCATCTTACCTCTTCTAATATTGTGATCTCTGGTGTTTTGCACCATTGATCTTGTCGCATAGAAGATTCTCAAAGAATAAAATAGGAAGGATAAAGCACATTTTTAAATTAATTTTGAACAATTCAATTTGAAATGAGGATTTGTACTTGTGTAGGACTGTGGTTAGTTGAAACTAACTTTAAATTATTTTAAAGACAATTAGGGTTTAAAATTATTAATATGTAGTTAGTCCTTTTGAAGCTAAAAAAATTTGCTAAGTTGTAAATATGGCATATAAAAATCATGCAGGAAACTAACATTGTACACCAAAGTTTGTTGATAAAATCCTGAAGTTTTGCATCAAATCAGACTTCCATTGATTATGCTAAGTAGGCAGCAGGCTGTGGAGCATGAAATTAGGAATAGCATCATCTGAATTTCCTCATTACACTCCAGAAAGTGTAATATTGAATAGTAGTTTTTTCTAAAGCAGCATGTAAGATGTTAAAATTCACCACTAATGGTGTTAAAGACTGTCAGTAATAAAGAGCAATGGGTCATGTGATATATTTCCCACTTTGTTTACATTTTAATTATACTTCTGGCTATTAGTTTAATATAGTCACCCAGGTTCAAGTGAATCGAAATCAAATACCACACAATTTTTTCTTGTTATTGCTCATTATAAACTTAATGTTGATTTTATTTCTTAAAGCAAGTCTATTAAAATAGTCCTACCTTCTACAATGTCTGATGAAGGTATATTGGTCAAAGCATTGGGGAACATTCTGATGAGAAAGGTCGTGTTTTTTATGGCTGTGTAATGTTTGAAAGATGTTTAATGTTTCATCTAACTGGGACAACCAACAAATAATTAACTAAATACTACAGATATTGTAGCAAAATGTTTTCCCAGACTACTTATGTGTTTTGACCTGGTATAGAGAGCTCAGACTGGTAACCTTATATTAGGTGGGTGCTGAACCAAATGAGTATCAGGATTCCATTAACCATGCAAATCCTGGAATCACTTCTACATCATATTGCTGCTGGCCTATCTTGACTATCGACTTAATTAGATTTTTTTTCCTACCCCTCAGTGTTCCCATCCTGAGCCTTTTTGTTTGGTAGCCATTTGTTCTTGGAATCTTCACTCCAATTCATGAACGCAGGAGATACAATTATTGATCTTACTGTCTGAACTTCTCATGTATTTCATTTAGATTAATCCTTTTTTAAATATCTTCAGTTCTAGTATGACTTCCAATTTATTTTTGTTTCTTTTACTTTGAGTAATATTGAGCTACTTCTATCTGGTTCTATCTATACATTGACCTTGTATTAAATACATCTGATGTAGCTCATAAGACAGGTAACTTAACCATGTAGGGCAAAGGCATTTGTCTTTGATGCTGCACTTCAGTTTTCTTACAATAATTTTACAGGAGTGGTTATGAATTTTTAAAGGTAATGAAAGTGTAATTTGAATTATAAGTTACTTTATATGCATGCCATTTTCCAAAATGTTTTTGTCACTGAGATACTTACAGTACTGTGCAAAAGTCTTAGGCACTCTAGATTTTTAAAGTAAATTTTGTATTAGATTAGGGATTCGCAAACATGGACCCTTAGCGTTAACAGGTCTGTGGAAGGTTGGCAACCCCTGTATTTTGATTTTTTTTTGTCTTTTGTATTAATGTGTCAGTAGCAAAGAGCATTTTTTGATATCCAAGCAGTTGTTTTTCAAAAAATGAAATGGTACAGAGAATTTAAGTATTTTGTTAAAGTTACATATTAAGTGATAGTTTACTTTTCAAATTAAAACTTGATTACTTTGTGGGTACATAGCCCAGTGCATGATTAAATAGGTAATAAACAAGTACTAATGATTAATGACATGAGGTGAATGAACTATTCTGATTAACCAAAACAGAAACGGGTGTAGAAGGAATCAAACTGAGCAACCAAACTAAAAGGTGAGGTTGTGGCAGATGTGACAATTTAACCTTCAAGCTATCAATTCTTACACCTTAGCAAATTGAGCATAGCAACAAGACACAGGTCATCGTGCAACAGCAAGGTCGCTCCCAAGCAAGAATTTTGCAGCAGGTAGGAGTTTCAAAGTATGCTATCCAAGCTCTTCTGAAGAGTACAAAGAAACAGACAAGGTTAAAGAACAGAAGGGCAGTGGTCAGCCACAGAAACTGAGTGCTGCAGATGATGTCAAATTGATGTCTCTTCTAAATTGGAAGAAGTCCAGTACTGCTATCAGCTCTAAACACTTAGAAACTACTGGAACCCAAGTACACCCCTCTACAGTCAGAGGAAGTCTTGTCAGAAGTGGTCTTCGTTGAAGAGTTGCTGCCAAAAAACCTTTCATCTGAAATGGAAACAAAGCCAAGAGATACACCTATGAACAAGGACTGGGATGCTGAACAATGGTAGCAAGTAAGTTAAAACTTGAAGTTTTTGGCTCAAAAAGGAGGCACTTGTAGAAAAGCTGGAGAGAGCTATATGGATGAGTTTCTGCAACCAATGGTGTAGCACGGTGGAAGTTCCCTGCAGGTTTGGAGCTGCATTTCTGCAAATGAAGTTGGTGTTCTGGTGGTCAGAATTAATGAAACCTTCAATGCTGAGAAGCATAAGCAGATTCTCATCCACACAATACCATCAAAGGAGGCATCTGATCAGTCCCAACTTCATTATGCAGCAGGATGATGACCCCAAACACTCTGGCAATGTCATAAATAAATACCTTTAGCAAAAGAGAGTTCTGGAATAGATGATAAGGCTTCCAAAGAGCCCTGATCTCAATGGCATTAAGGCTGTCTGAGGTTGCTAAAGAGAGAGAAGTGAGACAGCCAAGGTCTGCAGAAGAAATGTGGCAATTTCTCCAAGATGCTTGGAACAATCTACCAGCGGATTTCTTATCAAACCCCATAACTGTGTACGTAAGAAAATTGATGCAGTTTCAAAGTCAGAGTAGTCACATCAAATAATTTTACTTTACTATTTACTGGGTTTTATAGTTTTTTGATATTTGGAAACTTCATTATTTCATTATTTTTGAAAGCATCTTTGATTTACAGCTTTTTTTTACATATGCTTAAGGCTTTTGCACAGTACCGTATTCCTTTCTCTTGGCGTATATATTCTTATAATTGTATATTTTTGTTGTCCTTTAAAGTCCAGTTTTCTTTTGAAAATCACAGTTAATTTTTTTGTAATTCAAAACAGTTTTATTTAGTGTTTTGTTTTGCAGATTCTAATGATATCTGGTATGCATCTCAACAGAAACCAAGGTCTATGTAGGTAACTTGGGAACAGGTGCCGGTAAAGGGGAACTAGAGCGTGCATTCAGCTACTACGGGCCACTGAGGACTGTCTGGATAGCACGGAATCCCCCTGGTTTTGCTTTTGTGGAATTTGAGGAGCCTCGAGATGCTGAAGATGCTGTTCGTGGTTTGGATGGCAAGTAAGTAAATCTTAAAGGGAAGCTAAACCCCATTGGTAAAGTCTTGCTTTCATTATTATCAGCTATTTTTATTGCATAATATGAATGTTTTCAATTTTCTTTGAAACTTCTGTTCAGAATGCACTTGTCACAGTATGCTCTCTTAGCCCTAAGTGTCCATGGAGAATTGTACAGGCATGGGGACATTGCCAATTGACTGAGAATTGTTTGAGAAAACATTACTGTACAAATACACATAAAATCAGAATCCAGTTTAATATCCTTGATATATCGTGAAATTTGTTAACTCAGCAGCAGCAGTACATTGTAATACATGATAAAATAAAAATTATAATAAACATGTATAGTTAAATAACTAGTGTAACACAAATAAACAGCAGTGAGATAGTATTCATGAGTTCGGTATCCATTCAGGAATTGGATGGCAGAGGGGGATAAAGCTGTTCCTGAATGACTGTGTGCGCCTCCTCCATGGTAAAAGTGTGAAGAAGGCGATGCTTAATGATGGACACTGCCTTCCTGAGGCACTGCTCCTTGAAGGTATCTTGGATACGGTGAAGGCTTGTACCATAACTTTTTCATTGTGCAGCAGTAGCAGCCCTTCCTCCCCAAACCAGACAGTGATGCAGTTTGTCATAATGCTTTAACACGGTACATCTGTAGAATGTTTTGGGTGACAAACCAAATCTCCTCAAACTCTTAATGAAATATAGCCTCTGTCTTGCTTTCTTTATAGCTGCATCAATATGTTGCATCCAGGTTAGCTCCTCAGATACTGACAGGAACTTGAAATTGCTCACTCTCCACTTCTGATCCCTCTGATTGGTTTGTGTTTTCTTACCCTTTCTGAAGCCCAAAATCAGTTCTTAGTGTATGCATACACATTTAAATAAATTGCCAAATTATTTGTCATCCCCTTATCCTTTTAAATAAGTGTTTTACAGTGTAATTCTATATTCAAGGCAAAACTGTATTAATATAAATAAAACAAATAGAAATCAAATAAATAACTACAGTCGTCATCACATGAAATACCAAAGCTGTTGTTGCTAATTAGCCTACAACTGCACTGCTGGTGTGAAGTAACTAATGTAAAAATATCTTCTCATTATTTTACATATTCAGTGAAATAAAATTGATTTTTGAGCATAAAACAAAACAGTCTTATGTAGGTCATGCATATTCTTTGAAATTTTTACTGGTTTAATGAGAATTCCTGTTGGCTAAGTACCGGATAAACAAACTTACCTACTTTAAGGTATTGATTGGCAAGAGTTTTCCCCTCCTCAAGATATTCATAGAAAAGCAGTCCCGTGAAAACTTACATTTGCCTGCAGAACCTTTCTTACATCATTTAAGAGTATAGTTGTTAGGCATTGTGTGCTCTGATCAGAGGATAAAGAGCTTGAGGACCATTTATCTTAATTTTAAGTAAGAAGTGAATAATGCTATTGACATTTGGATTTGGCTTCCACTTAAATATTGGGGGATTGTCAGAGTAACAAATGTATAAAATGTTATATGCGTGAAATATTCAGTTATTATAATGCAACATTGTACAGATAAAGAAACCATGAGTGCTGCCATTATTGTAACGGAGCCCATATTAACGCATTATTATTTGGCAATTGTGGAAATGCAAGCTATTTTTCAGATGTCATGTATTGGTACGCTAGCAGTTAACTATTTTCCCTTCAGACATGTCCAGTAACTGAAGATGTGCATGACTGCTCTTCTACCTGGTTGAGATCCTTTGAGTCAAATTTTATGCAGTTGAGTAATTTCTGTTCCTGTTAAAAATGTTTGACTCTTTCCTGTTAGATTTTATACTGTGTGTTATATGGTCTTTGGTGAGAAGAAATGACAGTAGCTGCTGAACAGTTGTCCACTGCTTTACGATCTTTTGGCTATTTGGAACACTAATACTGATCCAAGATTCCCAACTTTTTCTTGGTTGAGACCTCTTGGTGACCTGATATCTCATGAGCAACTTTTGTGTGACAGTGCATTGGTGTAATTAGCTACACAAATCAAGCAATGACTCTTTTTGGATTATACATAATTTCCATTGAATCAACATGAAAGGAACACAAGATGGCTTGCTTTTGTTGGTTCTCTTGATATGAAGAAACTTACTTATCTTTTGTGTGAACTTTTATCCTTGTGCAGTTTGTGGACCTTTGGTTAGGTTTTGGAGAATTTCTCTCTTCAAAGCTCTCTTCATACAGTATCTTATCGAAAAGGGAACATTATCAGTATTGAAAGCTGGAACTGTTCACAAAAGGTGCTGTTTTAAAATAGTCTGGCAATCGCCATTGATCAACTTCTTGCCAATCTTGGGTTATGCTATAAAGTCCCTATAAAAGGCAGGAATCAGCAAAATTCTGTAATTCATTTATCTCTTCCAGAGACATATTTGCTAAACTCTAGTAGTGCAGAATTGTTATCTTTACAATCTATAACAGATATATAATGATACATGGGAGTTTCAGGTCTTTGTAACATTACAGGGGCTACCTCAGCATAGCAAGCAGTAGTTGAATAATAGATCATGATACAAAACCCAATTTTACTTCTGGAGATTGGAGTTAATATGAACATATTCTGCTGAGATTGCATAAGTTTATACTTTCTCTATGAATTGAAGCTTATTTACTTCATCTAAGTTTAGAAAGAAACGTTTCTTGTGGCTCAGTTGTATTGGCGGCTTTCCTTAGCTTCTTGTGCCGGTCTATAAAATTATTGTTATATATAACTGGTCCATATTTCTACAGAGCTGCATTTTAAAAAGTTTTGAACTATGACTCGTATCCTGTTAGATTTGTTAGTTTTATCGCAGAGATCTGCTTCTATGGTTGTGCTAATGTTTTATAACTGAAGTTTGCATATAGAATGAATCACATGATATGCTTCCTCTGAATCTATATTCTGCATAGGCACCTGGGCTTTGTGTCTTGCTTTTGAATATTTGCCACAGGTTTGGGAGCATGATGAAAATGCGTATTTTCATGGGTGGCAGCACTGACACCCACTGGAAAATTCTCCCTTTAAAATACTGTGCATAGCTGAGGACATTCTGCATTAATGTTTGAGGTTGAAATGTTAGGAACTGTCACAAAGACATTGTAAGTTTAAAGTCGTATTAGAATTTGGTTGATTTGAAGTTTGAGTCGGTTGTTTCTTGTAAGAACCAAGTTCAACTGGTCAATAATGTGTGTTAGTGTACCCTTGGTATATGCATCAGGACGACTTTCTTATTTGTTAACACTTGAAAGCTTCTAACTGAATATTACAGCACACTGTCAAGAGGTGAATAGTTAGAGACATTTCTACAGCAGCCTATGAATTGCTAATTGAACAACATAGTTTACTTCTGTACCTTTTGTCAGGTCTCATTAAAATGGTATTTAAATTGATTTAGTCACCTACAAATCATGATTTGATGGTCTTGGCAATTGCACATGATTACAGATCAGTAAACTTGAAACCCACCTGGTTTCCTTGACTGTAAGTCTAGGGAATACACATCCGGGTCCCACCAAATCTGTGAGATTGAGAAGGCTCTCCCACCCCAAACCCCAGTTTGTGTGGATGCTGTGTAATTTGTTACAACTCGATGTATATGATTAAAGGAGTTATATTTATGAATTTTAACTAAAGGGTTAGTAAAGAAAGAAAAAGCAAAAAGGGCTCATTATAATTAAACAGTCAAATATGCACAAGTTGTAGAAGTTATACATATTCACCAATCCTCAGTTGACCTCGGCACCTTGCTCCATTGAATCACGGCCCCTCATTGGGTCAAATCCTACAGTTGGTTCTCTCCAGCGTCTTCACTCTTCATCTTCCACTGAACAAAGGACCCCAGCTCACACAGTGTCAGCCACACAACTCAAAAGCTCCCTCCCCTGATTGGATGTCTCACATTCCAAAGCACCAGTTAACTCTAACCATAACTCAAACATGGCTTCTACATTACATTAGCAGTGAAACCTCTCCCAGGCTGTTAAACTCTTACTGTCGCTTCCTAAGTATATATACAAGACAGTATTTACCTTTCTCTTTGGTATCTCTTGCTTTTTTGCTTTTCTCTAGATAATTTTCACAATGTGGTAAATGTCATTAAAGCACTTTTTATAAAGACAACTTTGGATTTCCATCATTCCACTGTGGTGTTGGGATCAGTCATAGTTGAACATTATTTTTCGGCAGAAGTGTTCTTTTGTCTTCACCTAACTTATCACCTAAACTTTGCCCCTAAACTTCAAATTGCTGTGAACAAGACTTGTCCAATGACATTGGAAAAAGTTATTGAGGCAATTTGTTACCCAATTAATCACCCCTTTTAAAGGTAGGATCCTGTAAGAGAGAATATTTTGTTAAATTATGTTGTTGAATAACTTATGTAGTTGTGTTCCAATCACAAGAATGGATAAAGTTATTGTGCTTGTTACTCTTCAGCCTAATGAAGAGCTTAGTAGCATCAATGCCTTTTTCTTTTATAAATTGTTCTTTTAAGTTCTGTCTCAGCCATGTTCCTGTTGGTTTTTCGCTAAGTTTTAAGGGAGGTAGGTACTCTTTCTTTACCTCCCTTTCTCATCTTCACCCCCGCACACCCCCCCCCCCCTCCCCATTGGGTTCAACTTGATGGTTTTGGATTTGAATCCTTTGATTTATGGGGGTGTGTGGGGAAGAAGTATATTGTTTCTCCTGAGATTTTGGTCAGACCTATGGCTATTTTCCAGATTTTTCCCCCATATCAGATGAGTTAGCTTGGAGAAATACTGCTGAAGTTTCACTGTAAATGTTCACATCACTGTTGCAAAAAAAAAATTGTTTATGGAATTGGACTTCAGGGCAAACAGATCAGAGTAACCAGTTTTGTATGCATAAGCACCAATGGTTGCAGAAGCTTAATTAATGTCTCATTGTATGCATCATGAAATAATGTGCATATAATGTTGAATGTTTTAAGCTCCAATAATAAGGGCAGTATTGTAGCTGCACATTTTCACTGATGCCTGTTTAAATAGTAATTTCTTTAACTTAAGGGTAATTTGTGGTTCGCGTGTTCGAGTGGAATTATCAACAGGAATGCCACGCCGCTCACGCTTTGAGCGGCCACCAGCACGGCGGCCCTTTGACCCAAATGATCGATGCTATGAGTGTGGAGAAAAGGGTCATTATGCTTATGACTGTCATCGCTATAGCCGACGTAGGAGGAGCAGGTATGACATACCAATCTCAATGATTATTAAAAACGCTTAAAAGCATTTTAAGTATATTTAAACAGCTTTATTTTAATCTGAATAAAAACGCAGTGCTTTATATTGTTGCTGCTTTACATTTAAGTGCTAATCAGGTCTTGTGGCTTTTTTGTTTGCTTGACTTTGAGTTTCACTGTGAATGTTTTGAATATTAATGATCCACCTGGTCCAAACCTTTCAGGTTTCTTCGTTTGAGTCAGTCACCGCGATTCAGAATGTCGTGAGCCTCATGATATCAGGCTGAGGCATCTAGCAAATCCAACAGTTTTGATGCGCCTAGAGCATACGGTGATTGGCATGAGGCCAGATCCCCTCGAGAACCTGCTACAACTAGCTTCACCTTTAAGATTCTTTTGAGGGCAGAAAATGTTTGAGAATGAGACAAGGTGATCGCCGTTATGCTGTAAATTGGCTTTCAATTGGGCCCCTTTCTAGAGGAACGCCAGATTGACCGCATTCCCTCGTAGACAAACATCCTGCGTCAATCAAGCCTCACTTTGGCTCATTTGGCTGTCAGTTTGATCGTCGTTAGATTGAAGAACATCTAGATGCTGCGATGATCTGATAGATACTTCTAGATCGCCTAGATCTGCTTGACCTTGGTCCAAAGAGGGGGTCGACTGACCTGCAAACTTGCAAGGTTTACTTTATGTACCACTTACAAGTGTTTTTACAATGCACAAAATGCTAAAAGAAATGTAATGATTTTTAACTGGATCTACGTTATGTAGATTTAATCTAAAAACATATATGTAGGTCCCCACATTGTCTTCAAACTGACAGACACTGTATTGTAGCAATCTTATTTTGATTCCAGCAGAGGTATTCCAAGAATATAATGCTGAAACAGCTAAATTTAACTCTTTTCTTTTTGTTAAACCAGGTCCAGGACTAGGTCACGTTCAAGATCACGTGGAAGAAGATATTCTCGTTCACACAGCCGTAGCCGTGGCAGAAGGTATGTCTTTCATGGAGGTTTAGTGTTAAAGAATGATGTGTTTGTGTTCTAAAATGTAATAATTACTCAAATTTTGTCAAGGTCCAGGTCATTTTCTCCTCGGAGGTCCAGGTCATTTTCTCCTCGGAGGTCCAGGTCTTTCTCTCCTAGAAGGTCCAGGTGAGTATAATACATTCTTTACTTTCCCTTTCTCCATAGTCAAAAACAAAAGAAAATACTTTGAGCTCTGGATTAATTGATCATTTCAATTAAGTACAACTTACAAGTCTTCTTGTCTAGCAATTTTAATTTAAAATAATAAATACTAACAAAGGCAAGTACTGATGATTTGCCATCCTTGGAAGCACGAAGTAGTCAGTGAGTCAATCTGCAATTGTAGAGAGAGGAAAAGCAGAGTTAGTGTTAAATGCATTTCATTGGAAATCAAAATAGGGCAAGAAACCCAAAATTAAAAATGTTGAAAGTAGTTAGTAAATTAGCCTGCAACTGTGGAGAGAGGAAAAGCTGAGTTAGTGCTTCTAATCAATGGCCTAAGTTTCCTGCATTTTCACTTTTTAAAAACAAAGTGTGTTCACTGAGTTCATGCTTGGAATGTATGTATGGTATTTTAAACATTGAATAGGTGTGAATCCTTATACTTTCAAAATACTGAGCCTTGATATGGTTTAGTTTGAATCACAAATACAACTCAAGCAAGCAGTTTGACTCGGGTCTGATGTCCTCACTTCTCTATCAACAGTACTCTTATTCCATGTGTCTGCTTCCATACATCCCTGTTTTGGGTCTTAAATTGTAAAATTAAAATGTTATGGCAAGTGGCTTCAATTATAATGTTCTTTAAAATGGAAGAAAATTTTAACCATATAACAATTACAGCACAGAAACAGGCCATCTCGGCCCTTCTAGTCTGTGCCGACGCTTACACTCACCTAGTCCCACTGGCCTGCACTCAGCCCATAACCCTCCATTCCTTTCTTGTCCATATACCTACCCAATTTTACTTTAAATGACAATACCAAGCCTGCCTCTGCCACTTCTACTGGAAGCTCATTCCACACAGCTACCACTCTGAGTAAAGAACCTCATTGTACCCTTAAACTTTTGCCCCCTAACTCTCAAATCATGTCCTCTTGTTTGAATCTCCCCTTCTCTGAATGGAAAAAGCCTATCCACGTCAACTGAATCCACCCTCCTCATTATTTTAAATACCTCTATCATGCCCCCCCTCAACCTTCTACGCTCCAAAGAATAAAGACCTAACTTGTTCAGCCTTTCCCTGTAACTTAGGTGCTGAAACCCAGGTAACATTCTGGTAAATCTTCTCTGTACTCTCTCTATTTTGTTGACATCTTTCCTATAATTTGGTGACCAGAACTGTACACAATACTCCAAGTTCGGCCTTAACAATGCCTTGTACAATTTCAACATTACACCCCAACTCCTATACTCAATGCTCTGATTTATAAAGGCCAACATACCGAAAGCTTTCTTCACCACCCTATCCACATGAGATTCCACCTTCAGGGAACTGTCCACCATTATTCCCAGATCACTCTGTTCTACTGTTTTTTTTTTGTTTTTTTCCACTCTGTTTGGTGTATGATTGCTGTTTTCATGAAGTTCAGAAAATGGATGGCTGTATCTGAAATATTCCTGAACTTTGTGTACAATTGGAATGTATGTTTGCAGACAGACTTCACAAAAAAAAAACATTCCTGGTCAGGTTTTTAAAACCAATAATTTATCCCTCCCTTCTCACCTGCCCATCACTTCTCTCTGGTACCACTTCTTTTTCCCTTTCCTCCATGGTCCAATTTGCTATCAGATTTGATCTTCAGCCCCATAATTCTTCCACCTATTACTCCTCAATTTCTCATTTCATTCCTACCCACCCTCCCCCCAGCTGCTTATTCTAGCTTCAGTCCTCCTCTTCCTTTCCAGTTCAGGAAAGGGTCTTGGCCCAGCACATCAACAGCTTGTTCCTCTTCATAGTTACTGTCTGACCTGTTGAGTTCCTCTGGCACTTGTGTTTTTAAACTGTTTACTTTTTTGTTTAATTGAAGATTCTTCATACTAGTTTCATGAAAAAGATTCAGGTTATGGGCAATGCATTAAAATTTTCAGTCTAATGAACTGAGGTTTCTAAATGTGCTTGTCCAAGAGAGAAAATTGTGCAACCAGGCTAAGTCTATTTCTAACACTTCTTCCTCTCTCTCCAGCTTTCTCAGCTGCCTCCTCCACCTCAGTGTTTGTACCAAGCTGCCCTGAAAAGATTAGTCTTGGTACATTTTCATTTTGTTGATTCAGTCGGTACAGCATCAACCAATTTGAGCAACTTGGAGGTGGGGTAGCATCTACAGATCCCCATTGATCTTCATTGGCTTGGGATTGATGATCTCTTCCTCTTTCTAAGAGGAACCGTCAGGATTTAACGAGTCATGTCCAGCAGAATCGCCACATCTGGCAGGGAAAGATTAAGAATAAAGAACACCGCTCTCCCCCATCCATTCATTTCCCTTCACTTGGTTTCACTTTTTCTCTTCCAACTTGTATTCTTTCCCCTCCCCAAGCTTTTTATTCTGGCTTCTGCCCCACTTCCTTTACAGTTCTAAAAAGGGGTCTCGGTCCAAAACACAAATGGTTTATTCCTCTGCCTAGATGCTATTTGACCTGATGAGTTCCTCCAGCATTAATATCCAGCACCAGCAGAATCTCTTGTTCAGGTTTTTTAAGAAGTCTTGAGAGTCGACAAAACAGATGATGAAATTTGCTGCAGTTAAAGATTGTTTTAGAGGCTTTTCTGGAGTTCAGTTAACTCATGGAGTAAGTACAGTCGACTCTCTCTTATCCAGTGGTTGATTTACCCCGGTTTGCAGATTAACTCTGAGGGTGGTGGGTGAAGGGGAAGCCTGTGCTTTCAGTTTTTCAAAACCTGTGCTTCCAGATTTAAAATCTTGGGCTACTACTGAGCTTGTTTGGTTCTGTAGAGCAGCAAGGTGTTGCATTCTTGAACAAAGAATTGTTTCTGGAAGTGTAACAGATGAGTATCACCAAGGCAAGTCAATTGATGAAACAAACAGGACTGAGTATTTTAAACAACAAAGTACTGTGCAAGAATTTCCAATGCCTTTTTAATGTGTTTTGCATTATCTGTATTTTTGCATTATCCGTCGAGGCGCACCCCTTCATTACTCAGGATAATTGAGAGTCAACTGTAGATGACATCGAGGCACTTTGGGAGGATTGGTAAATGTTTTTTTCTAAGTTAACTTAAAGTACCGTATGTCTTTTTGTAATAGTTAGCTTTACCTCATTGTATATCTGTGAATTTTAGTTTTGTAAATGGTCTTTTATAAAGGTCTCGATCAAGGTCACGATCCAGATCCAGGTCTCTGTCAAGGCAGAGAAGCAGGTCAGTTGATTTTCATGTAGTATCCTTTGTTGTAATTAATTTGTGGCATATACAGTTGTGAATAGTGCTAGCAGCACTATAGTGAGTATTGATATTTGAACAATAAATACCTGGCAGGAGTAGGCCATCCAGTGCTTTCAGTCTGCTCTACCATTGATCAATATCTTAGCTATTTTCTACCTTGGCCCATTTCTAACATTATGTTTAATATCCTTTAATGCCCAGAAATCTGCTAATCTCATGTATGAATACATACACAGCCTTCTAAGGTGGAACATTTGAAATGTTCACAATCTTCGGAGTGAAGCATTTCTTTTCAGCCCTAAAAAGTTAGCTCTTGATCCAAAAATTGTATCTTTTAATCTAGAACTCTAGTCATGAAAACATACTCTCTGCATCTAGCCTGTAAATTTTAGATTTCGTCTCTATTCTATTGAACTGGAAGTTTGTAAGATGTAAGTACAAGATTTGAAGCATGTGCAACAAAGAGGTGTAAGACCATAAGGCATTGGAGCAGAATTAGACCATTTGGCCCATCGAGTCTGCTCTACCATTTCATCATGACTGATCCATTTCCCTCTCAGCCTGAATTTCCTGCCTTAAGTATAGCCAATGACTTCAGAAAGGCCCATGACAAAATTCCTTAAGGTTAGAATTGATTTGATCCAGAGTATTGATCAGTTTATACTTGGGAGTATTGAGAGCAGTTTTGGGCCCCTTATCTAAGAAAAGATGAGCTGGCATTGGAGAAAGTACAGAGGAGGTTCATGAGAATGATTCCAGGAATGAAAGGGTTGACATATGAGAAGCGTTTGAGTCTGGTACTGTAATTGCTCGAGTTTAGAAGAATGGGAGGTGTGGGGGAGATCTCATTGAAGTCTGTTGAATATTAAAAGGCCTAGATAGAGTGGATACGGAGAGGATGTTTCTATGGTGGGGGAGCCTTTGAATAGAGAGAGTTCTATTTACAACAGAAATCAGTGGGAATTTCTTTAGTAGAGGGTGGCGAATCTGTGGAATTCATTGCCATAGACAGCTGTGGATGCCAAGTCATTGGATATATTTAAAGTGGAGCTTGATAGGTTCTTAATTTGTCAGGGAAGCAAAAGTTAGAGGGAGAAGGCAATAGAATGGGGTTGAGAGGAATAATAAATCAGCCATGACGGAATGGCAGAACACACCTGATGGGCTGAATGGTATAATTCTGCTTGTGGTCTAAAATAATTGGCCAAATCCATGTTGCTCCTTCCCCATGAAGAGGAGGCTGCATTGGGAGCACCAGATATCAGTAGACAACCCCAATAGATTTGCAGGTGAAGTGAAGGCTAGAACATATTGACGTCAAGAAAGAGAAAGACTTGGAACTTAAGAAAAGCATTAGGATTAATTCTCCAGGGCTGGACACGTTAATAGAGGAAGTGCGAGAATAGATTGCTGTACCTTTCGTAATGATCCTTGTGTCTTCAGTGACCATGAACGATTGGAGGGTGGCAAATGTTATTGCTTGTTCAAGAAATGGAGTAGGGATAACCCTGGGAATTAGATTCTTAGAGATAGGATTTACCAGCATTTGGAGAAGCATAGTCTGATTAGGGATAGCGTGTCTTTATGAGGGGCAGGTCATAGGATCCTAACTGAGTGCTTTAAGAATGTGGTGTGTATGAATTTTTAGTAAGGCATTTGGTAAGTTCCTCATTCAGAAAGTCGGGAGGAATGAGATCCAGGGAAACTTGGCTATGTGGATACAGAATTGTTTCTTTGTTCTTATGGCTCATAATCATCAACCTGACCTCATCCAGAACAAAGTAACCTACTTTATTGGTATTTCACCACTGGTGCAGGGTGGCTGCAATTCACACATGTTGTAGTGACTTACTTCCTTGGGCTGCTTTAGCAGCATTTCCTTCATTTGTGACCTTCATTGGGGAACAAGGAAATGGCAGACGAGTTGAACAGGTACTTTGGATCTGGCTTCACTAGGGAAGACACAGCCAATCTTCCAGATGTAATAGTGGCCAGAGGGCCTAGGGTAATGGAGGAACTGAAGGAAATTCACATTAGGCAGAAAATGGTGTTGGGTAGACTGATGGGACTGAAGGCTGATAAATCCCCAGGGCCTGATCTGCATCCCAGGGTACTTAAGGAGGTGGCTCTAGAAATCGTGGATGCATTGGTAATCATTTTCCAATGTTCTATAGATTCAGGATCAGTTTCTGAGGATTGGAGGGTAACTAATGTTATCCCACTTCTTAACAAAGGAGGGAGAGAGAAAACTGAATTATAGACCAGATAGCCTGACATCACTGGTGGGGAAGATGCTGGAGTCAATTATAAAAGATGAAATAGTGGCACATTTGGATAGCAGTAACAGGATCGGTCCAAGTCAGCATGCATTTACGAAGGGGAAATCATGCTCGACTAATCTGGAATTTTTTGAGGATGTAACTATGAAAATGGACAAGGGAGAGCCAGTGGATGTAGTGTACCTGGACTTTCAGAAAGCCTTTGATAAGGTCCCACATAGGAAATTAGTGGGCAAAATTAGAGCATGGAAAATTGGCTGGCAGACAGGAAACAGTAGGGATCAACGGGTCCTTTTCAGAATGGCAGGCAGTGACTAGTCCCACCTCAAGGCTTGGTGCTGGGACCGCAGCTATTTACAATATACATTAATGATTTAGATGAAGGGATTAAAAGTAACATTAGCAAATATGCAGGTGACACAAAGCTGGGTGGCAGTGTGAAATATGAGGAGGATGTCAGGAGAATGCAGGGTGACTTGGACGGGTTGGGTGATTGGGCAGATGCAGTTTAATGTGGATAAATGTGAGGTTATCCACTTTGGTGGCAAGAACAGGAAGGCAGATTACTATCTGAATGTTGTCAAGTTAGGAAAAGGGAAAGTACAACGAGATCTAGTTATCCTTGTTCATCAGTCACTGAAAGTAAGCATGTGGGTACATCAGGCAGTGAAGAAAGCTAATGGCATGTTGGCCTTCATAACAAGGGGAGTTGAGTATAGGAGCAAAGAGGTCCTTCTGCAGTTGAACAGGGCCCTGGTGAGACCACACCTGGAGTATTGTGTTCAGTTTTGGTCTCCAAATTTGAGGAAGGACATTCTTGCTATTGAGGGAGTGCAGCATAGGTTCACAAGGTTGATTCCCGGGATGGCGGGACTGTCATACGTTGAAAGATTGGAACGACTGGGCTTGTATACACTGGAATTTAGAAGGATGAGAGGGGTTCTGATTGAAACATAAAAGATTATTAAGGGATTGGACATGCTAGAGGCAGGAAATATGTTTCCGATGTTAGGGGAGTCCAGAACCAGAGGCCACAGTTTAAGAATAATGGGTAGGCCATTTAGAATGGAGTTCAGGAAAAAAACTTTTATCCAGAGAGTTGTGGATCTATGGAATGCTCTGCCTCAGAAGGTAGTGGAGGCCAATTCTCTGGATGCTTTCAGGAAAGAGTTAGATAGAGCTCTTAAAGATAGCAGAGTCAAGGGATATGGGGAGAAGGCAGGAACGAGGTACTGATTGTGGATGATCAGCCATGATCACATTGAATGGTGGTGCTGGCTCGAAGGGCTGAATGGCCTACTCCTGCACCTATTGTCTATTGACCTGTCACCTGGTTTAAGATTAGTTTCAGGCTCTGGTTTCTCACTGTCAAACTGAACATGAAATGCAAAATGATCACTCTTTTCCTCATCTTTTTAAAATGTTATATCATGTTTTGCCCCATCACTAGATCTAAATGGTCCATTCCCCTGTTGGGACCATTTTAAGGATTTTTTCTGAATACACTTACTGAGCTTGTTCTTGAGTGTACCTTTATCAATTTGATTCATCCAGATTAGATGGATTTTAATGTTACCTACGATTATTGTATTGCTTACATAATTCTTGATTCATACTCTTACAGTGTAATTTTTTAATGAAGGTTTTATTATCTCCACCAGATTCTCAGTCAGTCTTTGTTTTTGCACCTATATGGTGATTTTTGTCCTTTATAAACAGACCTACCTTAACCTTTACAAGTTCTTTTTGGTCCTGTGGAATATTGTTTTTAGTAGATCATGTCCATTTTTGTTTGTACCGCAATTCATCTGCCCTTGTTATAAATGTTCATGGAGCTTTCATTTTGTTGTTTTGCCATTTTTTTAGAATCATGGAGTCATGGTCATACAGCATTGTAATGTGTCCTGTGTGCAATCGTATCCATGTCAACTAACAAGAATGCATCTACACTAATACCATCTTTTTTCTTCTCCACACCCACCAACCCATGAGCTATATATTTGGAGCTCATGTCTTTGAACCACAAGAGAAAACTGGAGGGAATCCCTTCTGATCTCCTGAATAATGTTTAAGCTGTATGCAAGTAGTACCTGGTTCTGGGGCTGTGAGGCAATGCTATCACTCCTGCATTACTCAGTCTCTCTGACCTTGTTTGCAGGTGCAGACATGTTTGTATGCTTTGTTATATCACCTGTGTTGCTACCTTACATTGTCTTGTCCTTTCTCATTCTTAACTCCACTCACTCCAACTACTTAAACAGTTCTATACAGATTTAGTTATTGGACTTGCTGGGGCACCAGCTCCAGCTTCACTCAAGGGAGACCTGTCTTGTGAAACAGACTTCTTTCCCAGAACAGTTGCCAGTTCTCTGTAAACTGAAATTCATTTTATCCCACACCAATCTTTGAGCTATTCATTAAAATTTTTGACCTTATTAATTTGATGCCAGTTTGCATTTCATGGAGGTAATACTGCAGAGGCTATTAGCATTGAGTCTGCTTTTTACTTTAAGATCTAGCTGTTCATTCTTTCTCAGCAGAACCTTTAAATCCAATCAATATTAATAACAGGCTAGAGAAAGCTACTGCTGCCATAGTGCAAGTTGCTTTTTAGTCTGAGGTGTCCTTTATACTGATGATACAGAAAACACCTTTTGTGACTTGTTCTCATGGCCCTGTAGAATAGTTTGTCCCTAACTGTACTGCTGCCACACAAGTTTGCTTCCCCTTTCATGACTGACCATGGTGTTAGTCATTTTCCTCCTTCCTGAGCTTACTCTCATACATGTATTCTGTATGAACCATTTATTGTTGGGACAACAATTTAGGCGGCTGTTCCCTACTGATCACTTGTACCTGCTTTACTTGTCAGTCACTTTCTGTGGTAATTGCAGTAGTTGACCAAAGGGATGTGACTGTCCTCTGGAACAGAATGATCAAGTTCCTTTCCCCCTTGCATCTGTAGCAGAGTCTAAAGCACTGACTACTTTGACTAAGGCGGAATTCTGTTAAGTTGTAGATACTTGCCGCAAATCTGGTTGCTGAAATCATTGTGCCTCAGTTCCTGCATGATACAGCTACAATATGTCAGATGTGTTTCCCTGTCTGTCCTCCTTTATTTAATTAGTACTTTGTTTTCCAGCTGGCTATTTATAATTTTTAATTGTTCTGGTAATGATTTGGTGTTGAGTCCTAATTTTAGTTGCACCTTTTGCTTACTGGGAGCAAATCCCCTCAACATGGAGGGGAAGAAACAATTCTCAATAGTTAATTACATTCTGATGCCACATCTTGATTTTTCTTCTCTCTCAGGTATGGTAAACTGCAGAAGCCAGATAAATACATCCATTTTGTTGCTAATGTAATTTGGATGAAACATATTGATCTGAGCAAATACATGTTGCAGTTTTGATAAATGGACTATTTATTGGTGGCCCATTAGGAATTTTACCTACAGAGAACTTGATTATGAAGAATCTTGTAGTTCCATCCCTCCCCCACACATCTTAACTACCAATGAATGGCTATTTAAATCATACCTGCAGCTTATTTAAAAACTGCATAGTCCCAGAATTGATTAGACTGGGTTTTATTTGAACTGTAAACCAGATACAAACTGCTAGTTTTCATCTGCAGTAATCCTGATCATTGATGATCATTGTTATGCAAACTTGGAAATAAGTTGGTTTATGATGCTAAATATGGGAAATTATTGTTGAGACTTGTGTAATTGTACAAAATTTATCATAGATATATAATGTATAATCCTATATATCATAGGAATATAATGTACAGCAAATATTAATTAAACATTTTAATACAGATCTCTGTCTCCTCTGAGAAGATCCAAGTCTCGCTCTCTTGTTCGAAGGTGAGGAGATCAAACAATATTCATTCTTTTTGAAATGCTTGTCTTTTGATATTTTTCTCTTCTTCCGCCTTCCATTGAAATACTCAATATTCTTAAATTGCATCTTGTTCCCTGGCAACAGCCTTAATAGTTGATCAGTTAGCTATCTAGAATCGCTTTTGAGTGAGTTGCAAGGTATGGATTAATTATTTCAGGTTTTGTAGCATTTGAGGGTGAAAATACTTTTGCTGGACTAACTCTGGTAGGCTTGCAATTGGTTAATTTTTTGAATGTGGTTGTGTGCTTCCTGCAATATCCAAGTTCCTACTGAATGTTACTTCAACTCTGAGATTTCATTTTGGGCTGGATTCATGTTCTTCTCAGTTTATTTTGCTTGAGTTCAGGCATTTGAATCTAGTTATTAATTGTTCCAGCCTACAAAATGCCGTAACTCAATATAATGAAGATGGTCTGGGGAAATCTATAATTTGTAGAATTTCTTTGCAGTTAAGCCTTGTTCAATCTGAATAAAGAACTTTATTTGTGACTGCTGTGTTGGTCTTGGCCTTAGGAGTGAGTGCCCTGTTCCGTTGCCTGTTAGTAGTTTTATTGTTGGTTTTTGGATAGTTAACTAACTTCAATCTCTATCTTCTATTCCAAAAACAGTCGCTCAAATTCTAGATCACATTCACCAAAGCGAAGGTAAGGAATTACGCTAACAATTTATACACAAGAAGACTAGCTACTACTTCCCTACATCTGTAGTTATTTGCATTAAGGTTCTCATCTATAAGATCGTTTATAAAGATGTCTGAGTTTAGGCCAGTAAAATCTGTTTAAATGCAAGGAATATTTAAAGCTCTTAATATTTTTCGGACAAACTGACTAGATAGCAGAATGTTATCTATTTAATCTTAACACCTATAATTTGTTTTAGTAGTACAAAAAGGATTGACAGAAAGTAATTATGACCTTTAAGTTCTATGTTGATATTAATAGACTTAATTGAATCTTGCTGTTGCTTTTATTCGATATACATTGATTTGTTACATAAAAACTTTTCTAGAAAACACTGTCATCTGAAATTATAAATCAGCAAAAATCTTGGTACCAGATAACTAACTGTGGAAGACCATGATTTATTTACAATGGGAATTGATTGGTTGACAGTGTACTGAAATATATATGGTTGCAAACAAAATGAACCCCTAAAATTTTGTTCTAATTACATGTTTTTCCCTCCCTCAGTCGCACGCCATCTGAAAATTCTCGTAGAAGTGCAAGTCCTGACAGAAATGACTAAATACAACTGGCAAAGCTAAACTTTAGAATGTTTTTTTTGTTTACATTCTTTGAAGTTGTATGGGAAACCTCTGGTTCTTTTGTGGGGGTTTGGATTTGATTTTAAATGTAAGGGCTTGTTTCTAACTTAATTTTCATGCTTTTTTTCCCTTTTGTGGAGGAAATATGGCGTGGGTAGGAAATTTTTTAAAGAAATACACATCCTATAGAGACTAAATTGAGTGATCTGCATTTTTCCCTGCATAACTGTGTTGTATTCTTTTGTTGTTATATCAGATTCCTCAAACCATTCAAAGTGTATCACATTTTTGTATCTGGAAATAGAAATAAACGAATTGTCCTGAGAAGTGTGTGTGTGTGTCTTTTTATTAGGTATCCAGCATAGAATCAGTGAAATACACTTAATTATGATAGCGAAATGGAAGTTTGCTTTATTAGGAGTAGCTCAGGAAATTCAGCAATAATCTTTATGGCAGACAAGAAAACAAGTACAGATTTTAGGATCACAAGGGTAGATCTGGTAATGCTGATGAGAATATTACCATTATCGAAGCTTTGGTTCTGGGATAGTAACTCAGTGTAACTTAGGGGGCTGATGAGTATTGGAGAAAGTTGAAAACCCGCTTTAGCTTCAGTACTGATTCAGGGGGCAAAATTCCTAGTTGTTGGGATCAGTGTAGGGAAGAGCTAGAGGATCTTGTACTATACTTTGTGCATTACTAGGCCACAGAATAATGCATTATGTATTGGTATTGACCTTTATCCTATAGATAAAGCACCCACCATCAAGTATTAGAAATTGCTTCAAGTTATTGGAGAAATCACAGGTGGAATCAAAGCAAATACAATTTGAACTTTTAAATCAAACCAGTGATTACATGTGATCAGACTCTTGCAACCGAAAGCAACCACACTCGTACAAGAAACATACACAAAATGCTGGAGGCAGCATCCATGGGGAAAAAAAAGCTGGTTGAGGTTTCAGACCGAGACCCTTCAGCAGGACACTACAGGCCCTTCTGTCAGATGAGTCCAGGTTGACCATGGTGCCCATAAAACTAACCCCAATTTCCCAAGTTTGGTCCATATCCTGCCCCAACACGTGCTTTTTAAGTGATAAAACTACTTGTTCTGGCAGCTTGTTCCATATAGTTGCCACCTACTCCATGAAAAGGTTGTCCCTTAGGTCCCTTAAACCATGCCCCTAAATCTATGTTTTGGTCGTTCCTTCCCTGTGAAAAAGATTTATCATCATCTAGCTATGCCCTGCATAATTTTAGACCTTTTTAAGGTCCTTCCCCACCGCCCCGTGTTCCAAGACCTAGCTGAGCCAAGCTCTCCCGATAACTTAAAACATTTTGTAGTGACTGATTCTATTTCATTTTCCTGTGACTATCTCCTCTTACATCATGATCCTAGAAATTTGAGATATTTATCCAATTCCCTTTTGAAAATTAAAAGTTTTTTCTGCTCTTCAGCTTTGTGATTGCAGGTTTAGAAGTAACTTTGTACTGTACAGAAAAGCTATCCTTACCGTGATTTTGAGAAACTTCCATGAGATCAAGTACTGCCAATCATAGTAGTAACTCAAGCAATCCATATCAATGGTTTGAAAACCTTGTTTTGCTATTCTTAAAAAATGTTAGCAAGTTTAGTTCAAGCCCATCTCAGGCCAATAGTTATATTTTTAAAATCTAGAAGTTTTAAATGCACTTGACAGTTCTAAAAATAAACATGTTTCTAGAAATAATTTGCAAAATAGAGATCAATGTGTTATAACTAGACAATATTCTTCTTGGGCTCCTCCTTGTGGCAAGATTTCAATTAGTGTCGAGCAACGGTTGCCTACAGCCCCACAGTAGTCAGCAAATCTTTCTTCACATCTGCAGGCTGTACAAGACCAAGCTGGAGAGAGAAAGAACAGGTGTTAAAAAGACAAAAGGGTATTTTTAAAAGAATGCAGGAAGTAATGCTTTTAAAGGCCCTGTTTAGGAGATAAATGTCAATCTGGTTTATAGGCTTATACTGTGGTAGCTGCACAGCTGAAAACCAACTGAACCTGGATAAGATACTCTGAAGTTGCACACCTATCTATGATACCTTTCAAACTCACTGTTCTAGTGCCACCTTTGCAAAAAAAAAAGACCCATTTATAGTCCAAATTCCTCTGCTGTCGGGACTTTTTAATGACAATGTTCATAAAACTATGGTTTAAAAATTAGATAGCTGGAAATCCGGAATTACACAAAATGCTAGAGCAATTCTGACACGGAATAAGCAGTTGATGTGTTGGGCTGAGACCTTCATCAGGGAAGGGTACAAGCTGACAGGTGGTTAATGAGACGGGTGGGGGGGGGATGAAGTGAGAAGATGGGAGGTGATAGGTGGGAGAGGTAAAGGGCTGAAGGCATCCGATAAGAGGTGGCAGTGGACAATGGGAGAAAGGGAAAGAAGTGATGGGCAGGGGAGCCAGAATAAGAAAAGGGAGCAAAATTACTGGAGGTTAGAGCAATCAATGTTCATGCTGTCAGATTGGAGGCTACTCAAACAATACCAGGTGTTGCTCTTCTAACCTGAGAGTAGCTTCGTTGTCAGGCCATGGACCGACATTGGAATGGGAAGTGGAATTAAAATAGGTGGCACTGGAGAAACAACACACACAAAATGCTGGTGGAACACAGCAGGCCAGGCAGCATCTATAAGGAGAAGCACTGTCAATGTTGCGGGCCGAGACCCTTCATCAGGACAGTGCTTCTCCTTATAGATGCTGCCTGGCCTGCTGTTTTCCACCAGCATTTTGTGTGTGTTGTTTGAATTTCCAGCATCTGCAGATTTCCTCGTGTTGGCACTGCCTTTTGTGGTGGAGCAAAGGTGCTCGACAAATCTATGTTGCCTCACTGTTTAGGGCCCTGAATGGTGGTGAGGGAAATGTGTAGAGGCGGGTGCTGCACTTGTCCTGCTAACAGGGATAAGTGCCGAGAGAGATTAGTGGGGAGGGACAACTGGACAAACACATCACATAGAGAGTGATTGCTGCAGAAAGCTGGGGGGGGAGGGATAGTATCCTATTGAAAATATGAACAATGCTGTGCTGGATGAGAGGCTTTTGGGATGGTAGATAAGGACCAAGGGGAACTCGATGCCTGTTATGGCAGCAGGACGATGGGGTGAGGGTGGATGTCTGGGAAATGGAGGAGGTGTGAGTTAGGGCAACATCAATAATGGAGGAAGGGAAACACTGTTTTTTGAAGGAGGAGGTGTTTTGGAATGGAAAGCCTTATCCAGAGATGGGGGGAAATGAAAAAATGGAATGGCAGTTTTACAAGTGACAGGGTGGGAAAGGGTAGTCAAGATAGCAGTGTGAGTTAATAGGTTTATAAAAGATCAGTAAACAGTCTGTTCATTAAGAAAAAGGAGAGGTGTCTGAGATGGACCAAATAAATACGAAGGCAAGTTGGAGGCAACGTTGATGAAATTGTTGGGCTCAACATGGGTGCAGGAAGCAGCACCAATATAGCGCAGAAAGAATTGGGAACATTACCAGAGTAGGCTTGGAACAAGGACTGTTGTGGGTAGTGAAAAAACTATGGTAGAAGAGCTGAAAGTGAAACTTTTGAGGATGACGATCAGCTCTGACAGATGGAGGAGGGTGTTGGTAGAGAAGAACTGGTTAGGTCTAATGTCCAGAAAGAAGGCAGGGACCTTTAAAGCATTCCTGATATGAGACAGAGTGTAGAGGGATTGGACATTCATAGTGAAAAGTGAGGTGATCAAGGCCAAGAAATTGTAAGTAGTTGAGATTGAGAGCATGAGAAATATCGTAGATATAAGCGAGAAGACACTGAACCAAGGAGAACGAGTCAAAGCATGCATACATGGGTCCTTGGGGCAGGAGCAGGTAGAAACTATGGGCAGACCAGGACACTCAGGTAGGAGGTAGAAATGAGCAGTGTGGGGTAAGGAGGCAGTGGATGAGAGATCTGAGCGATGACCATGGTTAAAACCCAAAGTTGTAGTAGTGGCCACAGCATGAAGTGCAGGTAGTGTGCAATGTGAAGTATTTACAGGAAATCTTTAAAACAAATCTGTATAAAAGCTCCCTCTTAAGGACAAATCAGGAAATATTACTCAATTTCTTAACTATTGAAATATTAGGTCCTTACTCCCACCTTCAAATCCACACCACCCAATCATGACCGTTATTTTTCATTGTCTCAGAATGCTTTTATTCAAATAAAGCAATAAACAGTAGCTACTTACATTACTATTTCACAGTAGAGAAAGTAAACCATGTTGTGTGATTATATTCTTCACCAGGTCTCAGCAATGCATCTGGAAAATTCTTCTGCAATATAAGAACATTTGAAAGAATCGGTGGTCTGGGTGGGTTCCTGTGATCTGTACAAATATCCTCACTTAAAATTTCTGAAAGATGTGTTTTACTGTATCAGAGCTGCTATCATGCAAGTCACTGCATAACACATTGCAATAGGTTCAAATTTAACATTCATTTTTCACTTCAGCAGGGTGAAGTTGTAGAGAAGTAAGAATACAAATTTCTAAGGACATACTTTGGTTAACAAAATTAATTCATTTCACTTCATCTCACCTCTCCCTCTTCCTTTCCACCCGGCCCCAGAAGCTAACCTTGTTGACGGCATCAGGCCAGTTCTGCGTTTCCAAGCAAAAAGCTGAATGCTTAGGGTATACAGCTCCTCCTTTGCCCTTCAAGCTTCCATCAAGAAAATTGGCAGTGTAAAACTGAATTCCTGGCTGTGTTGTCTCAACCTCCAGCAGTCTGCCACTTGGTCGATGATACACCCTGTAAACAAGTTTTCACTGGTAAATTCTTAAGTATATTTAAAATTTATTCCCCAAACATTTTCCCAGCTAACATATGCCTCAAGAAATTAAGCAACCAGTAGCTCGAAGACTTGTGGCATGGCCATAAATAATTCAAACCTAGATAAGGTTTGGGGATATGTTCTCTGTCATTGGGGGATTGAAGATGGAGAGGGTCAGTAAGTTTAAATTTCTTGGTGTTTTCATATCAGAGAATCTGTCCCGGGACCAGCATGTAAATGCCATCACAAAGAAGGGACAACAGCGCCTCTACTTTCTTAAAAGTTTGTGCAAATCCAGCAGCATGTCATTGACGAGTGAAGATACACAGTGAAGAGTATCCTGAATGATTGCCAATGTGCAAGAACAGAAAAGCCTACAAAAAGTGATAGATACAGCCCAGTCCATCACAGGCAAAGTCATCCCCACCACTGAGCACACCTACAAGAAGCACTGACAGAAGGCAGCATCCATCATCAAGAACCTCCACCATCAAGGTCATCCTTTCTTCTCGCTGCTGCCAATGGGAAGGGGTACAGGGCCTTAGGTTCAGCAACATTTATTACTTTTCAATCACCAGGCTCCTGAACCAGCATGGATAATTTTACTACCCCAACACTGAACTGATTCCAGAACCTATGGGCTCACTTTCAAGGACTCTACAACTTATGTTCTCAGTATTATTTATTTAATTATTTTATTTTTCACTTTGCACAGTTTGTCGTCTATTGCACATTGGTTGTTTGTCAGTCTTTGTGTGTAGTTTTTCATTGATTTTATTGTATTTCTTTGTTCTGCAAATGTATGAAGATGAATCTCAAGATAGTATATGGTGACATATACATAGTTTGATAATAAACTTACTTTGAACATCAGGTTCTAACTCCACTCTAGATATCAGAATGCAAAGCTAAGAATTACTAGCGCAGTATCAGAATCAGAATCAAGTTTAATATCACTGGCATATGTTGTGAAATTTGTTGTTTTGCAGCAGCAGTACATTGCAACATATAATTTTAAAAAACTATAACAATAAGAAACAGAAGTCTTAGGCACGCTAGATTTTTTTATATAAATTTTGTTTTAGATGTTAACTTCTGCATTAGTGTGTTAGTAAAAATGAGCAAATTTTAGAGTTCCAAACATTCACTTTTGATAAAATTAAATGTTACAGAGAAATGTTGGTATTTCATTAATGAAAGTAATAGACCACTCTTCAAGTAAGATCTTGAATGTAGGTGTATATCCCAGTGCATATTGAAGTAAAGATAACTAACAGGATGCTAATAATCAATAACATAATGAGTTGAATGAACTAAACTGATTAAATGAAACAGAAACGGATGTAGGAGGAATCAAACCGGGTGAAGGACAACCACACTAAAAGGTGTGGGTGTGGGAGATGTGACTAGTTTAACCTTCAAATCATCAATTTTTACACCTTGGTAAGAGTGAGCATAGCAACAAGACACAAGGTGGTCATCCTGCATCAGCAAGGTCTCTCGCAAGCTGAAATTTTGCAGCAAACAGAATTTCAAGATGTGCCGTCCAAGCACTTCTGAAGAAGCACAAAGAAACTGGCAAGTGATCGACCAGGGAAACTGACTGCAGCAGACAAGAGATACATCAAACTGATGTCCCTTCTAAATCAAAAAAGTACAGCATAGAAACCACTGGAGACCAAGTACACCCCTCTACAGCCTACAAAAGTCTTGTCAGAAGGGGTCTTCATGGAAGAATTGCTGCCAAAAAGCCCTTCCTCTGAAGTGGAAACAAAGCCAAGAAATTCACCTACACACAAAAACACAAGTACTGGGGTACTAAGCAATAGCAGCAAGTGCTCAGGGCTGACGAGCCAAAATTTGAAATTTTTGGCTCAAACAGGGGGCAGTTTGTGCATAGAAGAGGTGGAGAGCTCTACATGGACAAGCATCTGCAGCCAACACTGAGACACGACAGAGGTTAGCTGCAGGTTTGGGCTTAAGTTCTGCAAATGGTCAAAATTAATGGAATCCTCAATGCTGAGAAGTACAAGCAGATTCTTATCCATCACACAATACCATCAGGGAGGTGCCTGATTGGTGCATTTTCATTCTGCAGCAGGACAATGATTCCAAACACATGGCCAAGGCCATAAAGAACTACCTTCAGCGATAAGAAGTACAAAGAATTCTGCGACAGATGGTGTGGCCTCCACAGGGCCTTGATCTCAACATCATTGAGGCAGTCTAAGATTACCTAGAGAGACAGAGTCTGCAGAGGAACTGTGGCAAGTTCTCCAAGATGCTTTGAACAACCTATTAATGATTTTCTTATACAAGGGTACACCAAGTACCTTAAAGAATTGAAGCAGTTTAGATAAAAGATGGTCACACAAAATATTGTTTTAGTTTTTTACTGTTCACTGCTCTTTATAATAATTTTTTTATGTTTCAAAACTTTTCATTATTTTTGAAGAATCTTTGCTTTACAGATTTTTTTTTACCTGTGCCTAAGACTTTTGCACAGTAAATATATATATATATATATAATAAAATTAAATAGGTAGTGCAAAAAGGGAGCAAAAAATAGTGAGGTAGTGTGCAAGGCAGAGGGGAAGAAGCCATTCCTGAAACATTCAGTATATGTCTACAGGCTCCTGTACCTCCTACTTGATGATAGCAATGAGAAGAGGGCATATTCTGAGAGATGGGGGTCCTTAATGATGGATGTTGCCCTTTGAAGGTGCCCTCAATTAGAGGAGGCTAGTACCCATGATGAAGTTGGCTGAGTTTACAACTTGCTGTGACTGTTTCCAGTCCTGTGCAGTAGCTCCTCTATACCAGTCAGTGATGCAACTAGCTTGGTATGGAATACTCTCCATGGTACACCTGTATAAATTTGCTAAAGTCTTTGGTGACAGACCAAGTCTCCTCAAACTCCGAATGAAATATAGCCGCTGTTGTGCCTGTTTAGTAATTGCATCAGTATGCTGTACCCAAGATAGATCTTCACACAGAAGATCTTTCTTTCTTGACACCCAGAAACTTGAAATTACTCACCCTTTCCACTGTTGATCCCTCGATGAAGACAGGTGTTTTCCCGCTATTTCCCTTCCTGGCGTCTACAATCAATTCCTTGGTCTTACTGACATTAAGTGCAAGGTTGTTGTTACACCACTCAACCAGCTAATCTATCTCACTCATGCAAGCCTCCTCTTTACCATCTGAAATTCCGTCAACAATGGTTATGTCAATGACAAATTTATAGATGGTACCTTGCCACACAGTTATGTCTGTAGACAGAGTAGATTAGTGGGCTAATCACACATACTCGAAGTGTGCAAGTGTTGACTGTCAGCAAAGAAAGATGTTACCCAGGTTTTAGAGTTTGTAAATTAGAACTGAGGGTAAGATGGCATTGAATGTTAAGCTATAATCAACAGCGATCTGACATAGGTACTGCTGTTCTGCAGGTGATCCAAGGCTAAGTGGTGAGTTAGTGAGATTGCATCCGCTTTAGACCTGTTATGGTGATGGGCAAATTGTAGCAAGTCCAGGTCATTGCTTAGGCAGTTGTTAATTCTAGCCATGATCAACCTCTCAAAGCACTTCTCCACAGTAGATGTGAGTGCAACTGAGTCACTGAGGCAGCTCACCTTGCTCTTCTTGGGCACCAGTATGATTGGTGCTCTTTTGAAGCAGGTGGGAATGTCCAACAGCAGCAGTGAGAGATTGAAGATGTCCTTGAACGCTCCCACCAGTTGGTTGGCACAGATTTTCAACGCAGTACCAGATACACTATCAGGTCCTGACACTTTGTGATGGTTCACCCTCTTGAAAGATGATCTAAAGTCAGCTTCTGAGACAGAGATCACAGGGTCACCAGATGCAGCAGGGATTCGCACAGCTGTAGTTTTATTCGCCCTCTCAAAGCATGCATAAAAGGCATTTAGGTCATCTGGGACTGAAGCATCACAGCCATTCATGATGTTAGGTTTCACCTCATAGGAAGTAATGGTCTGCAAACCCTGCCACAGCTGACACGCATCCGATTCTGCCTCTAACTTCATTCTGAATAGTTTTCTCGCTCTTAAGACAGCCCTTCTGTAGGTTGTACCTGGACTTCTTGTGTAGTTCTGGATCACCAGTCTTGAATGCAACAGATCTAGCCCTCAGCAGACTAAGAATCTCCTGTTTCATCCATGGCTTTTGGTTTCAGTATATCCAGTATGTTCTTGAAGGAACTCACTCATCCACACAGGTGTTGATGAAGTTGGTGACAAATGTGGCATATTAATTTAGATTTTAAGATGAATCCCTGAATATCATCCAGCCTATCAACTCAAAGCAGTCCTGTAAGCTCTCCTCCGCCTCCCTACAACATACCTTCTTTGTCCTCACCACCGGTGCTGCAGTCTTTAATCTCTGCCAATTGGACGTTTCGAAGTCTGCTGTGGGATGGCATGGTAAGCATTCTTGATTGTGGCTCCTCTGTTGGCTCATTTGTTGGTGGTATTGTTCAGAGAGTTTGTCAAACTGACCTGGTTGAAATCCCCTGCAATGATTGTGAAGGCATCTGGGCATGCTGTTTTGTGACTACTGATCATAGTGCTCAGCTCCTCCAGTGCCTGCCTGATGCAGGCCAGGGGCAGAATGTACACTGCTACCAGGATGATAGCAGAAAACTCCCTCGGCAGTTAAAGTGGACTAAATTTGACTGCTAGATGTTCCAGGACAGGTGAGCAGGATTGAGACAATACTGTCATGTCTTTATACTACCATGAGTTAATCATAAAGGATACTCCACCTCCTCTAACCTTAAAAGCCTCAGCTGTCCTGTCTTTACAGAGAATGGTGAAGCCATTGGGCTGCAGTGCTGCATCCAAAATAGTGGTGGTGAGCCATGTTTCCATGAAGCAAAGAACACAGCAGTCCCTGATGTCCCTCTGGTGCTGCAATCTTGCTCTGAAGTCTTCAATTTTATTTTCCAGAGATCGTAGATTTGCCAGCAGGATAGTTGGGAGTGGGGGTCTAAGGCCTCTATTTTTCAGTTGTACTTGTAGACCAGCGCATCTTCCCCACCATTGTTTTCTTAAAAGGGAACTGCAGTTGCGACCTGAGTAAGTCGTCCAGGTCCATCGATTTTGAGTATTGATTGTTCTTTTAAATGTCTTAAAGTGATGTTGTAAAAAGTACCCAGGGCTGTGACTGTGGATTTCATCTGTGAGAGTCCTAAATGAGAATATTTGATGATTCACTTCGAAGCTGCATGTAAAGGGTCGTCACTTATCGGCACCATCTTAAACATATCCAATGCTGCTGCATTCATGGGACATATCTTAGAAATGAACCACGCTCTCCATACTTTCTCAAATAGACAACTACCAAAGTTTAGTTTAATAGAACCAAAGGACAACTTACTAGGACCAGAACATAACTAGAGTGGGAATATAGCTCCTTGAGGTTAAACAATTCTGAAATCCTTTGATTTGAATGCATGCAGTATATGAAATAAGGTAGATGAGCTTGTAGCGAAGTTAGAAATGGTCAGATATGATGTTGTGGGTAGAAAATAATCTTCGTTGAAGGAACATCAAGCTGGGAGCTTAACCACCAAGGATACACATCATATTGAAAGGACAAGCAGGTAAGAAGAGGGGCAAGTAGCTCCATTGGTAAAATAATGAAATCAAACTCTTAGAATGAAATGACATTAGATCAGAAGTTGCAGAACCCTTTCGATAGATTTAAGAAATTGAAAAGGTATAAAGATCCTGATGGGAGTTATTTATCAGCCACCAAACAGTAACCAGGTACAAACTAACAAAAGGAGGTAGAAAAGGTATGTAAACAATGACAATGTTATGATTGTTAGCACTGGGGAACTTCAATATGCAGGCAGATTGGGAAAATCAGGTTGGTGCTGGATCCCAATAGAAAGAATTTGTAGAATGCCTATTACAGTAGATGACTTTTAGAGGAGCTGGTGTTTGAGCATACTAGGAAAAAGGTAATTTTGAATTGGGTGCCCTATAATGAACTGGTTTTGATTAAGGATCTTAAGGAACTTTTAGGAGGTAATGATCACAGTATGATAAAATTCACCCTGCAGTTTGAGAGGGTGAAGCTAAAACCAGATGTACAATAGTTGAGAGAAGGTAACTACAGAGGCATGAATGAGGAGCTGGCTAAAGATGATTGGAAGGGGACACGAGCAAGTATGTCAGTAGAGCAGTTTCTGGAGTTTCTGGAAGCAATTCAGAAGACACAGATCAGTTCACCCCAAAGGAGAAGAAGCATTCTAAAGGCAGGATAAGGCAACCATGGCTGGCAAGTGAAGTCAAAGACAGCATAAAAGCAAAACAGAGGACAATACAAAACAGCAATAGGTTAGCAGGAAGCTAGAGGATTGGGAAGCTTTTAAAAATCAACATTGGATATTGGACCACTGGTGCTAAAGAGGTAATAATGGGGAACAAAGAAACGGCTGAGGAACGAATATCATTGTGGATAACACCAGCAGCATGCTGGAAATCTGTGAGTGTCAGGGCAGTCACTATTACTAAGGAGGTGCTTGAGAAGCTGGAACATCTGTAAGTTGATAAATTACCTGCAGCAACAAACAAACTGCTGCAGGAACTCAGCAAGTTAGGTATCTGCGGGGGAAGGGGATTGTTGACCTTTTGGGTTGAGTCCCTGCTTCAGGATTGATGCAAGTCATGACCTGAACAATGAACATCGAGAGTGCTTGGGGGGGGGGGGGGAGATCTTGGGGAAAAAATCTCAGTTCATAGCACAGCATCAAATCAATTAAAGTGTAGCAAATCCCCACATATTATGGTAAAAATGATGGGGCATGATTTTAAAGTGAGAGGAGGAAAATGAGATAAGTTTTATTACGCTGAACACACTGCTAGGGGTGGTGGTAGTAAAGGCATTTAAGAAACTCTTTGATAGGCAAATGGATGATAGAAAAGTGGATGGCTCTGTGGGAGGGAACAGTTAGATTGATCTTGGAGCAGGTTAGAAGGTCAGCACAACATTGTAGGCTTTGTACTGTCCTGTTCTATGTTCTGCTCTCACCAGTTTTTAATCTATGAGCAAAATTCTGCTACATAATCATGACAGATCCTAAAATGCACCATTTGCTGCTACATATCCTACGCTGTAACAGTCACTGCTTGTATGCTACTTCGGGATTCCTAATGTAGTGAAAGGACGTATACAGATGCAAGCTAAATATCTGCCACTCTCCCTTAAACTGGCCAGCTGAAGAGAGTGAGAAAAGTGTGGAAGCATTGTTAGGATATCAATGGCCATGTATAAAGATTTTGGGGCAGACAACCAACTGGGGAAATGCCACAGCGACCTGGTCTCTGTCACTGAGTCTGACTGTGGCTCAGAAGGGGAGGAGGAAGAAGAGGAGTGCAGTAGTGATAGGGGATTCCATAGTAAGAGGAGCTGAATGAAGATTCTGTGTTTGTGAAAGTTACATCTGGATGATATGTTGTCTCAGACGCCAAGTCAGGAAAATCTTGAATTGGCTCCACAGAATTCTGAAGGGGAGGGTAAACAGCTAGAAGTCATAGTACGTATTAGAACCAACAACACAAGTTAGAAATGAGGTCCTGAAGAAGTAGTATAGGGAGCTAGAGAACAAGAAGAAAAGCAGGATTTCAAGGGTAATAATTTCTGGATTGCTGCCTGTGCCAAATGCCAGTGAGGATAAGAATATGATAATTTAGCAGATGAATACATGGCTGAGGAATTAGTGCAGGGGGCAGTGTTTCAGATTTCTGGATCATTGGAATCTCTTCTGGGGAAGGAATGACCTTTATCAGAAGGATGGGTTAAACTTGAGGGGGACCGATATACAGTCGGCCCTCCTTATCCGCGGGGGATTGGTTCCGGGACCCCCTGCGGATACCAAAATTCGTGGATACTCAAGTCCCTTATTTAATGTGATCAGTGCGGTGGTCTTTAGGACCCAGCAGAACCCCGGACTTTATTTAACATGTCTCCGTGCGGTGGACATTAGGACCTGGCGTTGCAGCTCTGAATCTGCAGTGTTTCTGTTTCTGAAAATGATCACGATCACAATTGAAACTAAGGTGGAAGTAAAAGCGATCGGAAAGAGGTGAAACACCATTGGTCATTAGAAAAGCATTAGGCTATAGTCGGTCAACGATTGGAACAATTTTAATGGAACATGTGAAAGGCCCTGCCCTGGTGAAAGCTACAATTATTACTAAGCAACACAGTGGTTAAATTATTGAAATACATATGTTTCTTAAGTGTTTTATATGCATAGAAAGGTAGAATATGTACTATATACTAAGAAAAACATGTGACTAACTGACGCTAAATAATACCAGATGTACCTGTTCCGACTTTAAATCCGACTTAAAGACGGACTCAGGAATGGAACTCATTCATAACCTAGGGACTGCCTGTACTTTTAAGTCATTTCTAGATTACTTATAATACCTAATACAATGTAAACACTATGTAAATAGTTGTTATACTGTATTGTTTATAGAATAATGACAAGAAAAATAGTCTGTACATGCTCAAGCAATGAGTGCTGGAGAAAGAACTTCCGGGTTTTCCCGATCTGCAGTTGATTGAATCCACGCATACAGAATCCGCGGATAAGGCGGGCCAACTGTACTTGCAGGCAGGTTTGCTAGAGCTGTTGGGGAGGATTTAAACTAATTTGGCAGGGGGATGGGGTAGTTGGTATACAAGTACCAACAACATTCTTGGTCAGATGCTGAGGAACTGTGCAGCCTAGCTAACAGAGGTCTTAATGAACACCTTTAGTATCTCCTTGAAACAGTCCCCCTTCCCTGCAGGCGTAAAGGCTGCCACCAACATTCTGGTGCCCGAAAGAGCAACAGTAGCTGGCCTAAATGATTACTGCCCAGTGGCAATGATTTCAAACAATCATGAAATGCTTTGAGCGGCTGGTAATGGATCTTATAAAATCCCATTTTCCAGCTGCACCTTCCCCCTTTCTTCTCAGTCCTGAAGAAAGCTCTCGGCATGAAACATTGACTGTTTATTAATTTCCATAGATGCTCCTGACCTGCTATGTTCCTCCAGCATCTTGTGTGATACACTGGACCCTTACCAATTAGCCGACTGCTCAAACAAGTCCACTGAGGGTGTCATAGCCTCGACCCTCCAATCTGTCCTGTCCCACCTAGAAAAGCAACGTCTCATATGCCAGGATATTGTTCATCAACTTTAGCTCTGCATTTTAACACGATCATTTCTCAGAAGCTGGTGGATAAACTGCACTTATTTGGACTCAACATCTTTCTCGGTAACTGGAACTTGGACTCCTTGATGGAGAGACCCCAGTCAGTACAAGTTGACAGCAACATCTCGAGCTCCATCATGCGGAGCCCCCAGGGTTGTGTGCTCAGCCTGATGCTGACTCCTGACTGCACAGCCAGGTTCAGCTCAAACCTCATCATCAAGTTCACAGTGTTGGCCTCATCAACAGTGAGTCGGCACACAGAGAGGAGGTAGGGAGGCTTGTCAACTGGTGCGAGAACAACTTGAGTCTCAACGCGGACAAGACTAAAGAGGTGAGTGTGGACTTCAGGAAGGTGTGGGTCGACCACTCTCCATTGTACATCCATGGCTCTGCTGTGGAGGGAGTGAAGAGCACGAAGTTCCTTGGTGTGCACATAACTGACATTCTAACCTGGACCCACACCACCACCTCATTAGTCGAGAAGGCACAGCAGCATTTACAATTTCTGAGGAGACTGAGGCATGCAAGCCTCCTTGCCTGCACTCTCACAACTTTTTACAGGATCACTTTGTCTGGCTACATCAGTGTGGTACAGAAACTGCAAGCCATTGGACCACAAGACCCTACAGAGGACGTAAGAACTGCAGAGAGGATCACCAGGGTTTCCTTCTCCACTATTTGACACACTTACAAGCAGTGTTGTAGAAGAAGGGCCCAAAGGATTATTGAGGATCCCTACAACCCATCCCACAGTCTCTTTGAACCACTACTATCAGGAATAAGGTACAGGAGCATCAGGACTAGGACTGCCAGACTGGGTAATAGTTTCTTCCCTCAGGCTGTGATACTAATAAATACCCTTCTCAGCACCGAGGTCTCATCACTAGGACAGCAAATAGTTTACTTTTTACTTTACTGCACTGTTTTTCTGTTTATCTATGCTGCACACTACATTCATTGTGAATTACATTTTATTAACTTATTAATGAACCAAACTGCAGTCAGCAGGATGGGTTGAAGTGTGTCCTTAAGTTAAAAAGTAGGCTCAGCCATGGAACAATGAAGATAAAGCAAAAGGGAAGGAGAGTGCGGGAGAGATTATGAAGGTCTCCTGAATAAATGAAAAGACCAAATGTTTAGAAAGGGTTAAAAGTTTAACTTCCAGTAACATGGGGCCAAAATTGAAAAGGGTCATGAATAGATGACCAAAGGTGTTATTTAAGAATGCACGCAGTAATTGGAATAAGGTAGATGATCTTCTAGTGCAGTTAGAGTTTAGCAGGTATAACATTGTTGGCATCACTGAGTCATGGCTGAAAGAAGATCACAGTTGGGAGCTTAATGTCCAAGGATACACAAATTGTATTGAAAGGACAGACAGGTAGGCAGAAGAGGTGGGGTGTCTCAGTTGATAAAAAAATGAAATCAAATCCTTAGAAAAAGGTGGCATAGGATCAGAAGATGTAGAATCCTTGTGGGTATGTTGAGAAACTGCAAGGGCAAAAAGCCCACTGAGAGTTATATACAGGCTTCTGAACAGTAGCCAGGAGATGAGGATTACAAATTACAACAGGAGATAGAAAAGGCACATATAAAGGGTAATGTTACAGGAGATTTCAGTATGCGGAAGATTGGGAAATCAGGTTGGTGCTGGATCCCAAGATAAGAAATTTGTAGAATGCCTATGCTTTTTAGAACAGCTTGTGGCTGAGCCCACTAGAGAAAAGGCAATTCTGCACTGGGTGTTGTGAAAGGAACCAGATTTGTTTAGGGAGCTTAAGGTAAAGCAACTCTTAGGAGACAGTGATCATAATATGATAGAATTTAACCTGCAGTTGGAAAGGGAGAAGTTAAGATCAGATGTATCAGTATTACAGTGGCATGAGAGAGGAGCTGACCAAAACTGATTGGAAGGGGACACTAGCAGGGATGATATCAGAAAAGAACTGGCTGAAGTTTGTGGGAGCAATTCAGAAGGGCAGGGTAGATACATCACAAAGATGAAGAAGTAGAGTATTTTAAATGAAAGATGATGCAACTGTGATGAACAAGGAAAGTCAAAGACAGCATAAAAGGAAAAGAGAGGACATACAATATAACAAAAAATAGTGGGAAGCAAGAGGATTGGGAAGCCTTTAAAGGCCAACAGAAAACAACTAATAAAGCAATGAGAATAATGAAACATGAATGTGAGCTAGCCAATAATATAAAAGAGGATATCAAATGTATTTTTGTTTCAGATATATAAAGAGTAAAAGAGAGCCAAGAGCGGATATTGGACTGCTGGAAAATCATACTAAGAGGCAGTAAAGGGGGACAAGGAAACGACAAATGAACTTGATATTTTACGTCAATATTCATTTTGGAAGACACCAGCAGTATGCCAGAAATTCAAAAGTGTCAAGGGGCAGGAGTACATAAGTTTAGTTGTTATTAACAAGGAAAAGGTGCTTGGGAAACTAAAAATTCTGAAGGTGGGTAAAACATTTGTACAAGATGAAATTCACCCAGAGTTCTGAAAGAGGTAGCTGAAGAGATTGTGGAGGCATTAGTAGTGATTTTTCAAAAATCACCAGGTTTTGCAACTGTTCCAGAGGACTGGAAAATTGAAAATGCCATTCCACTCTTTCCACAGGAAATTATAGGCCAGTTAGCCTGACTTCAATGGTTGGTAAGATACTGGAGTCCATTATTAAGGATAAGGTTTTGGGATACTTGGAGGAACACGATAAATAGGCCAAAGTCAGCATGGTTTCTTTCCTTCAGGGGAAATCTTGCCCGACAAATCTGTTAGAATTATTTGAGGAAATAATAGGCTAGATAGACTAAAGAGAATGTTGTTTACTTGAATTTCCAGAAGGCCTTCAACAAAGTGCAGCATATGATGCTGCTAAACAAGATAAAAGCCCATGGTTATTACAGGAATGACACTAGCATGGATAGAAGATTGGCTGATCAGCAGGAGACGAAGAGTAGGATTAAAGGGGGTCTCTTCTAGTTGGCTGCTGGTGACCAATGCTGGTGATTGGTATTTGAGCCACTTCTTTTCTCAATGATTTGAAATTGATGGCTTCAACTGGATAATACAAAAATAGATAGAGGGGCAGGTATTATTGAGGAAGCAGGAGTACTCAGACAGATTAGGAGAATGGAGAAATAAGTGGCAGATGAAATATAGTGTAGGGTAGTGTATGGTCATGCCCTTCTGTAGAAAGAATAAATACAGAGTATCTTCTAAATGGGGAGAAAGCTCAGAGATTACAGATGCAATGTTAGCATTCATTTCTAGAAGACTAGAATATAAGAGCAAGGACAATGCTCAAGCTTTATAAGACATTGGTCAGACAGCACTTGGAGCACTGTGAGCTGTTTTGGTCCCTTATCTAAAACAGGATGTACTGATATTGGAGAAGGTCCAGAGGACGTTCACGAGAATGATAGGGTAAACATATGAGGATAGTTTGATAGCTCTGGGCCTGTACTTGCTGATATTTAGAAGAATCTGGTGTAAACCTATTGAATAATAAGAGGGCTAGGTAGAATGGACTTTGACACAGTGTTTCCTATAGCAGGGGAGTTTACAGCCTCAGAATTGAAGGACATCTCTTTAGAACAGGATGAGGAGGAATTTCATTAGCCAGAGGGTGAATTTGTAGAATTCATTGGCACAGACAGCTGTGGAGGACAAGTCATTGGGTACATTTGTTTGATAGGTTCTTGATTAGACAGGGAATCAAAGTCTACGGGGAGAAGGCAGGAGAACGGGGTTGTGAAGGATAATAAAGCAGCCATGATGGAATGGTGGAGCAGACTTGATGGACCAAGTGGCCAAATTCTTATGGTCTAAGACCTACACACAGACCTTGTAAAGTGTTTTATTTTTGTCTTTCCTGGCAGCAAGTGAATTGCAGGTTTAAGTCATGTATATTTGTTTAAAAACATGAATAAAATTACATTCTAGAAAATACAGAGAATGCATAATTTTAAGTATGGGTGGGAAAAAGTTTAGAAAATAAACATTTTTCTGTTAAGTTCAAGATGATGTTAATTTTTATCAGGCTGCTTACCTTGCACAAGGCGATCGTTGCTTTGAGAGGCTTAAACAGAAATTGTGGTCAAAGCCTTCCATTAGCTTATTCTCAATGAGGTTTCCAAGTACTACAGGTTTTCTCAGATCAAAGTAAGTGTTTGCCACTGAGGCAATTTCACCTTTATGAACCAGAAATATATATTAAATTTCTACACCATTGGCTTACCCCCATTTGTAATACAGAACAGAAAGCCTCTGATGAAATATCATTGCTAGGTTACAAAAATTTTGTTTCTCTTGACATAAACATCTGTCCTGCTCTCATGAGGTGTTTTGAAGATCACTGTGCAAGTTCTCATCATCCTGGCCAATACTGTCTCATAAAATATCGCGTTGATAGATTATCTGATTACCAATTAACAGCCATCGTAGAAGCTGCATGTTTCATACTGTCTGCCAGATTTCCTGTCTCAGATGTAATAATACATCAGAAGCCTTTCATTTACTAAGGCCATGACGCTACTATAAATGGAAATCATTTAACTAAAAAAAATACTAGAAAGCATTCTCATAAAAACACAAAATGCTGGCAGAACTCAGCAGGCCAGACAGCATCTATGGGAGGAGGTAGTGACGACGTTTCGGGCTGAAACCCTTCAATTGCTGCAGCCCACCTGATCACAACAAATAAATAGATATATTAAATATATCTATTTAATTTTACATCTTTTACATTTCAAACTCCCGATGAAGCGTTTCGGCCCGAAACGTTGTCACTACCTCCTCTCATAGATGCTGTCTGGCCTGCTGAGTTCTGCCAGCAATTTTACTTTTCATTTATTTCCAGCAACTGCAGATTCACTAATGTTGCCTTAGAAAGCATTCTCAATGTTTTGTACCCAGTGTTAACTAGTTATTGCCTTGAAAGGTCATCTGTATAAATTGAACTTCGCTTGAGATGTTTTTATGCTTCAATGCAATTACTTCTCATTCTTCTAAGTTCAATGGAATATGGACCATTTCCTTAGACTCTCAATGAAAATTTTGCCACTTTGGTAATTAATTAAGCGAATTATTGCTGAACTTTCCCAATTTCAAGTATACTCTTTGGCAAGGAGACAAGACATGTACACAATGTTCCAAGACTCTATTGTAGGTATGTCTTTAATCTTGTATTCAATTGTCTTCTGTGTAAAGGTCATTTGCCCTTCTTAATGCATGGCATACACGTGTGTTAATGATTTGTGTACAAAAGTATTCAGGCTCCTCTGAGCACCAACAACCTTAAATCCCTCACCATTAAAAAACTCAGTTTGATGACTTCCATGTTTTCCATATTATATTCAGTCTACCAAGCTCTTGTCCTTTCACTTAAGGTTTATATTTCTGAATCCTCTGCACCTACTTGCAGCCCACTATCACCTTGCTTTCTATTGTCTGTAAATATGGATATATTTTACTTGATCACCTTATCCAAACCAAAATGGATTGTGAACAACTACCAATTGCTGCAGCCCACCTGATCACAACAAATATATAGATATATTAAATATATCTATTTAATTTTACATCTTTTACATTTCAAATAAAAGTTTTAAAACCTTCAGACATGCCTCACAAAATATAATTTTTATTCCCTGGTTCATTCTGGTAACCTACCCATTGCAAAACCAATAAAATGGAGAAATAGTGAGTGGAATAGCTGAATGTGTATGCATTTAAGCCAAACTAAGCCAAGGGTGGGCAATTATATCTCTCAAATTTAAATTTTCAACATTCCAACTTCTCTACCCTTTGGTAGAAAAGAGTAACAAGTACATTCTTACCAGTTGGAATTAATGTCTTGTCAACCGGTAGATAGTGATCAGCTTCTATTGAAACTTCATGGTCAAAGATATTGGGGGTTCCCTAAATGAGAAAGAAGGAAGAGAAATGTTGAAACTGGAAGTATTACAGCAAAGTGCATTTCATCCCATTCTGGTGTTCAACTACCTCCACAATCTCAGCCCTCCCTCACCCTGCAACCTTGTCCAGCTCTACAGATTTAAGGATCTCTATAACTCTGGCCTCTAAGGATCCCTTAATTTCTATAGCCCACAACTGGCAGCTTTTAGCCATCCAGACAATAAAGACTACTCTCACTTCTAACCAACTTTCCCCGGTTCTCTCAAATTGCTGGCATGTTGCAGGTGTCATCCACAGTGAAGGTTGATGAAAAATACTCATTCAGTTCATTTGTCATTTCTTTGTTCCCCACTACCACTCTCTGAAACCATTTCCGTGCAGTCCAATATCCACTCTCACCTCTCTTTTATATCATTAGTTTAGCTTACCTTTGTGTTTCAGATTTTAGTTGCCTTCTGTTGGTTTTTAAGAGCTTCCTAATTCTCTAGATTCTGAGTAGTTTTTGCAATATTGTATGTCCATTTTTTTATGCTGCCTTTGACTTTCCTTGTCAACCACAGATGCCTCAACCTCCCTTTAGAAAGCTGCTTCTTCTTTGGGATGAAATTATCTTACATCTTCTGAATTACTCTCAGAAGCTCTAGCCATTGTTGCTCTACTGTCATCCTTGATAGTGCTCCCTTGCAATCAACTTTAGTCAGCTCCTTTCTCATGCCACTGTAGTTACCTTCACTCAATTGTAATCCTAATACATTCAATTTTAACTTATCCCTCTCAAACTGCAGGGTGAATGCTAGCATTTTATAATCATGGCCTTCAAAGGATTCCTCTGCTTGAAGCTAAACAAATTTGATTCATCGAGCGATACCAAATCCACAATTGCCATTTTCCTTGATTGAAAACCTGATTTTCCCAGTCTACTTGCATACTGGGGTCACCCATGGCCATCGTAACATTGCTTTTTACGTGCCTTTTCTATCTCCAGTTGTAATTTGTGCTCCACATTCTGGCTATTATTTGGAGGCCTGTATATAACTCCCATCATTATTTATATCCTTAAATAATTTTTAAAAATTTTATCCACAAGTATTCTGTATTGTCTGATGCCATGTCGCTTCTTGCTCTGGATATGATTTAATTTTTTTATCAGTAAAGCCATCTCTTCCCCTCTGCCAACTTGCCAGTCCTTTCGATATGATGTGTATCTTTGGATGTTTAGATCCAGTTGTGATTTTCTTTGAAATGCCCACATTGCAGTACCTGCAAATTTCTAAATGTGCTATAAACTCAGCTATCTAATTTTATATACTGCATGCATTCAAATATAACATCTTCATCCTTGTATTCCCCACCCCATTTCTCAAATCTGTCTGAAGTTAAATTCTTATTCTTTTCTGAACTTTACCTTGTACTTTTATTCTGGACCCTTCAGTAACATCTCCTGCACCCTTCTTCCCTTTCATTTTATCTACATTTTCCAATCTGTTGAACCCTATTATTTAGTTTAAAGCCCTAGGTTTGCCATTCGCCAGGAGCTTGGTCCCATGGCATAGTTCAGATGGAGTCCAAAAAATTGTAAGCTTCTCCTTCAGCAATACTGGTGCCAATGTCCTACAAATTCACGAACAGTAAGAAAGAACAGACAAGCCCACGTGGTACCTAGTGATAATCTTGGCTTCACGTGGAGCCCTGGAAATAGCTTTGGAACATGGTGAAATACCAGCTAAAAGTGGAGACTGGGCAGAGAGGAGAAATAAATACTATGAGGCAAGGAAAAGAAACCCAATTTGTAAAATATCCTACCTTACAAAATTTTTCACACTTGATTGATCCTTTACAGTTATGACTTAATTTGCATTTAGATGCCATCATTACTTCTAAGTTAGAGAAGGGTCTTCCCAGCACAAAATGACACAAATGGAAAAAAAAACACCAAGGGCTATGTGGGAGGGAAGGGTTTGATTAATCTTGGATTAGGTTAAAGTGTCAGCACAACATTGTTAGTTGAAGGGCCTGTTCTATATTCTAAAAAGGAAGCTGCTTCCCCCCCATCTTAAAAATAATTAAGAGTTCTGCAGAGATCCCGGCCACTACTCGCAGTGATGTGAGCGAATCTCAAACATTCACCTCAACAAACTTGACATCGAATGCCCCCAAAAGACTGGTAACTGGTATCCCTAGCATATAGGAGAGCCCACTCCACCAGCATTGTTTGTGGTCAGGCTTCATTGCCTCATAAGGGAAGATCCCAGATACATAGAGTTTCTCTGACTGTTGGCCTGATTTATAATTCTTTTAAAGAAAATTATCAAAGAAGAGAAACTCCTTCCGAAAGGCTCAATAATCAGTGGACACATATGTACGGTAACTTGCACAATTTCTGGATGGTAGTGAGAACTAAAAATAATCCGTTGTTATGACCTGGAGTATAGAAAATAGCATAAAATACCTTAGAGTCAAATCAGTATTCACTGAATGACATACACTGTTGTAACGGAAATATGTAAGTCAAACTGGAGTCAGGAGTTGTCTGAGATGTACAAGATTAGTGATTTTCTACTCCTCCCTACTCCTAATCTCATTCACCAATCAGCCCATAATTCAACAGTATTTTACTTTTTATCTCCTATTCTGGGTAGCCTCTGACCTGCTGGCATGAACATTGGCTTCTCTTACCTTCCTGTAATTTCTCCCCCCTCCCCTTTATCTCCTTTTCTATTCCCCATTCTAGCTCCCCTCTTAGTCGTTCTCTTCCCCTCATCTGCCTATTACCCCACCCCCATCTCCCCAGTGCTCCTCCTTCCCTTTCTCTCCTCTCCTATCAAATTCCTTCTTCTTTATTCCCTCTCATTGGCTTCATCTATCACCTTCCAGCTTGTACTCCTTCCCCTCTGCCCATTATCTTATTCTGGCTTCTTCCCCCTTCCTTTCCAGCCTTGATGAAGGGCCTTGGCCCAAAATGTTGACTCTATTTCTTTCCACAGATGCTGCTTGACCTGCTGAGTCCCTCTAGTATTTTGTGTGTCTTACTTTGGATTTCCAGCATCTGCAGTATTTCTTCTGTTTAGTATTTTGAACAATATCTGTATTTCCAGTGAGTGGGAAAAGCCTGTGTTTTATTAAGCCTCAGTATCTTCTGATTGCCAAAAACAATCTCTGGCAATCAATAGCCATTGCCCCCTGTAATTACTTTTCCTAGCTTGTAATTGTCAGGCAGAGAATGTGGGAAGGAAAGTTATATTGAGATATTGTTACTTGTTAGGAACCTCGCTCCATACCCCTATTATTGTCTAAACTCCTTGATGGTTTGGAATTCAGATGGACTATAAACAGTGTGGAATATTCAATGTTATAGGCCAAGTTAAAGCATGTTACTTTTACTTTCACTCTATCCAATCACTCCATTACTTATCGCTTTTGAACGTATTAGATTATGTTTACTTGTCACATGTACATCGAAATACTGAAACATAGTGACTTGCGTAGTTTGTGTGAACAACCAACACAGTCTGAGGATGTGCTGGGTGGGGAACAGGCCACAAGAGTTGCCACGCTTCTGGCTCCAGCATAGCATGGCCTCAATTTATTAACCCCAACATGCAAGTCTTTGGAATGTGGAAGGAAATCCACGCGGTGATAGGGAAAACGTATAAACAGCAGTGGGAGTTGAACTAGCGTCACCGGTGCTGTAAAGTGTAATGCTAACTGCCACGCCATTGCACTGCCCCATATCAAATGAACATACATGTCCAGCTAGATTGAAGTAGGAATGGTTGGTCAGGTTTATTGGTGTGGTTTTGGTGGCTTCAGCCTTGTAGTTAATAGTCAGTTCTTTTCCATCCAGCACATAAGTCACCCAGACTTTAAGCTCCCCAGGATATCCCTCTTCACCATCAGCACTCGTCATTGAAAACCTCACTCCATTGGGTAGGACTTCAGGCGTCCAAAGGACCTGCAGTGAAAATAGAAATTAAATAGCAACCAAAATTATCTACCAAGTTAGTCAACAAAATGGCTGTGAAAATTGGATTCGGATCTAATGTAGGTACAGGGGAAATACAATCAACACACTTTGCAACAGTAAAAAAGAGACTTGTATTTTATACAGAGGCTTCTTACAACCTCCGGACATCCAGGCACATTACAACAAATGAAATACTATGAAGTATAGGTCAAAAACTGCAGATACTAGAAATAAACACAGATAATACTGGAAATACTCTACCGGTCAGGCTCTAGCATGGAAAGAGAAACAAGGGTGTTGTTGAAGTGTTTCTCTTCCACAGATGCTGTCTAACTTAGAGTCACAGACTCATATGGCATGGAGACAAGCTATTCAGCCCAATCTATCCACATGGGTAAACTTCCCAATTCCCAGTACTTTGTCCATAGCCCTTTGTGCCTAAGAATTCAAGTGTACCTCTAAACATTTCTTAAGTGTTGTCAGTAACCCAGTTTTCACCACTTTATCAGGCAATGCATTCTACATACTCACCACTCTCTGGGTGAAGAAAGTTCTTTCTCAGATTCCATCTAAATCTCTTCCTCCTTACCCTAAATCTAGGTCCTCTGGTTTTATCTCTCTCAGATTCAAACGAGGGTCTACATTATCTATGTAAAGGGGATTTCTTCTTTTTCGTTGTTACTGTGTATGTAATCAAAATGACTTCTTTGTTTTGTTAAAAGTAGGAATGCTTCTTTGTTGCGAGAGAGTGCTGGAAGCTTATTTGGGTTAAAATTTACTGATAACGAGAATTGTATTCCTTTGTAAACCAATTGGGATTAATGTTGTTCTTTCTTCTGAGTCTGTAAGCTATTGTTGGTGGGCTTTTGGGGAGATCAGCGCGAGGGGGTGAAAGAGAGAGGACACGATGCTGTAAACAGGGCGAGGAACTGACCCCAACGGGGGTCCAAGGCCAGGAGGTATCCCGAGGAGAGGAGACGAAGATAGATGTGTTTGGTTGACCACTTCAGATGGTCTTGAGCTGTGAGTCGAGGAGTTCGGAGGGGATCAAATGATGGCCGGGGGTTACATTGTGGGGGCTCGTCCGGGATTGTTTACTGTGGAAGCTGTGTGATCACCCTCTTTAAATTATGTCTGCGGCGAAGAACTGGTGTGCCTTTGTGGGGTGCGATTGCTGGTTATCGCTGCACGTGTGTTGGGTGGGGTGGCTGCTGTTGGAAGCACGGAGGTCGTTGTTCGAGTTCCAACTAACGCTGACGAAATGGTGGTGGGACCATGGGTTGTCCATACTGTTCGGAGAGTGAGAAGTGACAGGTTGGGATGTTTCAGCAGTGGTAGGCTCCGCCCAGTTGTTGGAATAATGTCCAGCCCTAAAGGGGCGGAGACATGGGCGGAGCAGACTTCTCAGTTGTTGGGTGAGTGGCAGTGCTTGGCTGAGGGAAAGCGACAGGAATTGGTTGGAAGCTTGAGTAGGCGGGCTGGTGACGTTGTTAGAACTGTCGGGTACAATTACCTCTGGGTGACAGCTGTCAGTTATGTGAAAGTGTGGGAAAATGTGTGTGGTTCGACTGGAAGTCAAATGCCGCAGCTGGGGGGGGGGGGGGCTTATAATATCCGTGGCAGGAGATTGGTGGAAAGTTTTTAGGGTATCCCTTTTGGTTAGGAGGGCAGATAAATTGCTTGCGGTGCCAGGGGGATCTGTCAAGGGGATCAGCTCGTCCCTCAGTTGTTCAGCCGATCCGAGAGGTGTCAGGAAACTTACAGGAGGTCCAGTGGGGGAACGGCTTGGGGTCTCTGGGGGAGCACGTTCCCAGCAATGGACCAAGGAACTTCCAAAAGAAACAGACCCTATTCCTGAAGGCTTAGAGGGACCAAGCACACAGGTGTTGTTACGGATGGATGGAAGTCAAGTTAAAGCCATCCTTGGCACCGGGGCGCCGGTTAAGTTGCTGTACAATTTGTTTTATAACCGTTATTGGAAGCATTTACCCTTGACGACATTGAGGGCACTGGAGATTTGGGGTACCAGTGCCGGTGATTATCTAGACGACGGTTGTTGGTCAGTGAAAATGGAGTTCTTAGAGGCAAATGTGGAGGTGACTGAGGTTCGTGAATCATTGATGCTGATGTGTCCAGACACTGTTGAGACGGGCAGCATTTCGGTTCTGGAGAGAACCAATATCCTGCGGGTGTGCTTGGGGGCCTGCCCGGAGGAGGCGGGTGAGTGCTGTTTGGAGGCATTGTCGATGCACCCAGAGTTTCGAGCTGCTTGTGCGGATGTGTGTAGCAGCATTGGGCCGATACCGAATTCAAACAAGAGCCGGTGGTGGTACGGCCTGGGGAAAGTATCTGAGGGTGAGACCCTCTTAGTGGACGCTGCGAAATACCACGAGGGAGGGGAGTTGACTGCTGAAGACACCTCGGTGAGAGACAGGTTGCGGCGACTGGCCCCTGAAGCCGTGGAAGACGTAGGCAGCGTGTGTGTGGATTATATTGCGCTGAAGAGGCGCACTGTCAGTGACCAGAATATGGCCCTGAGGGCCAAAGAGGGAATGGCCTATCTGAGTGGTGCGAAGTGGTTTAAGGTGCTGGATCTGAAGAGTGGATGTTGTCAGATCCCGATGAGTGGGGCCGACAAGGAGAAGACGGCCGTTATAAATTCCCTAGGAGTCTTCCGGTCTGAAACGATGCCACAGGGCATATCTGGAGCCCTTGCAACCTTCCTGCGGGGCATGTGGAAGACCACGGGGGATGTGGAGGCGTTTGGAGTTTTGGCGTATGTGGATGATCTCTTGGTATTTGGATTTGCCTCAGGAGAATATGAAGTGAGGTTGTTGCAGGAGCGGCTGAGAACTACAGAGTTAAAGTGTTTTCTGGACACGTGCCAGGGCTGGCGAAGGTCACAGCTCGTGAGTGACTGTCTCTGCAGAATCAAGTTTGAAATGAAGACGGAGAGACTGGAGAAAGTTGATCTGGAAGTAGTCATGAGGAAGAATACCGATTTGATGGATAATGTGCTGGATGTGTGGTACATGCTGCCTTTTGCTGACTTTCCCTCAACTGAGGAAGAGACCTTTGGCCCTTCTCCCACTGAGTCAGGTGTAGTGGGGAGGGTTAGCTATGTGCAGTGGGGGGCATGAGTGAGAGGTTGAGAGAGGAGTTGGTAGCGGGACCAAGGTATCCCTAGTTGTGTCTGAGCCTGAAGGGTTTAGGTGAGGGGGTATGGAGGTCTCAGAAGGGTTGGGGAACTCCCAGATAGTTGGCCTATGTAGCGCCTGAGGAACAGGGCGTGAGGTTTACTGTGTGGGGAGGAGATGTCACTATTTGTGCTTGGGTTAGGGTGTGTTGACAGGAAAGGTGGCGCGTTATTTAATAGTCATGAGGACATGACTTTTATTTGGTGGGGAGAGAGTGTAAAGGGGATTTCTTTTTCTTTGTTACTGTGTATGTAATTAAAATGGCTTCTTTGTTTTGTTAAAAGTAGGAATGTTTCTTTGTTGCGAGAGAGTGCTGGAAGCTTGTTTGGGTTCAAATTTACTGATAACGAGAATTGTATTCCTTTGTAAACCAATTGGGATTAATGTTGTTCTTTCTTCTGAGTCTGTAAGCTATTGTTGGTGGGCTTTCGGGGAGATCAGAGTGAGGGGGTGAGAGAGAGAGGACGCGATGCTGTAAATGGGGTGAGGAACAGACCCCAAGCGGGGGGGGGGGGGGGGGGGTTCCAAGGCCAGGAGGTACCCCGAGGAGAGGAGACAAAGATAGATGTGTTTGGTTGACCACTTCGGGTGGTCCTGAGCTGCAAGTCGAGGAGTTCGGAGGGGATCGAACAGTGACCAGAAGACTTCAGGAATTGAGCTCCAACAGTTGTGCACAAAGTGGTTTGGACTTTGATAAGTTTGGCACCTTTTCTTTATTTTCTTTTCATCCATATATACTGCATCATTATTAATCACTTAGTTATAGTAATCTTTATAAATTGTACTTATTTAATCGCATATGGTGTACTGTCTGTTTTTGGGTGAGGCGGGGACATCACACAGCATCCACACCAGCTGATTACCCAGTTTGGCGGGGCCGAAGGCTGCTCCCCCTAGACAAGAACGAGCTGAGCAAGCCTGAGGCGACCCAGGGGGTTACATCTATATTCAATTATATGTACTTCAATCACATCCCCTCCTCTGCTCCAGGGAGAACAGACCTAGCTTTTCCACTCCCTCCTCATAAATGGACTTTAACCCAGGCACCATCCTGATGAATTTCCCCTGCAGCCTCATCAATACCATGATTTCTTTCCTATGGTGTAGTGACCAGAACTGAACACAGTACTCACAGTACTCCAGATGAGCTACAATCAATGTCTTATAAAGTTGTATTTTATAAAATACAACCGATGAATGAATATTGTGTTAAAAGATTATGACATTTTTGTTTATGATGTGATGATTGATGCCAAATATATTGTTGTATAAGTAAGAGGGGTAGGCGTAATAAGCAGTAGCTTCAGCCTACACCCTTTCGGTCTGTTTTAAAGAATATCTTTATTTTTGTTGTAATTTTGTCCTATGAAATCATCATTGTAAATGATGCTTTTTGTTATGTTTGTACTGACCAAAATAAATTAATTTCATTCATTCATTCAATATGAAACAGATAAGTATCTAGGATATCAACAAGCAAAGAAAGTAGATCACAGTGAAATAAAGGAAAGACTTTTGACAGTATTTACTTCAAGGATTAAGAAAATCTGCCAAACAGGACTTACCAGTAAAAATATAACAAAGACAATGGACACTTTTGCTGTACCTATATTAGCTTATCTATATTTTAGCATAATATCTTGGTCTGAAACTGATATGTGTTACGAAACCCCCTACGTAACTGGGTCACTTACCAGCAAAGATAGAGAGGTCCGTTGGAAGTCTGATGGTACTATTTTTAAAAGTATTTATTGATAAAGGGGCACAAAAATAAGATTAATGCAAACATACAGATAATATACATCGTCAATACTAAATCTAAAAGCGCGGGTATAATAAGAATCAATAAGAAATAGCTCTATCGTTGTCTAGGGGATAATATATTGTCCGATGGAAATATAACAGTCACTGTTAGTTCGTTCAAGCTGCAGCATTTTGGGTTTAAGAGAGAGGCGTTTTAAACTTGCCCAGGTCTTTCATGAGGCCAATCCATTGAGTCAGGGGAGTGGGTTTCCCCGTTGTTAGCTAAAAGCCGTTTTCCGTGGTTCCAGCCACCAGTTCCAGCAACGGAACTGAATGCACGTGGCCTCCTACAGATGACTTCCTGCTATTACGTGGTCGCTTAACGTTTCTTCGGGTGCGTCTGAGGGGCTGTTCCTACAGACCCTCTTTTATCCTGACTCACAGGGTCATAGATGTCAATCAGGTTGGAGGTGATGCAATCTCTCCCTCAACCAGCCCACTTTGCCTGAGGGCGTTCACGTAGCATAGTCTTCAATCCACAACTTCGCCTTCCGGAGACAATGGCCATGCCCCTTAGCTTTACATCGCCGGGGAAACGAGACATTCCGCACGTCTCTCTCTCATTTCCTGTGCCCCTTGACCCAACCCAACAGTGATCTTGTGATTCTCACAAAGGAGGGGGCTACCCCGCACCCTTCAGCCCCTCAGAGCTGTGGTACATTCATAACATATGCAAAACTTACAAAGGAAAATAAGAACTGAAATGACAAATATCAGAAAATATTATGTACATTTGAATGTGCTTAGATTTACTCTACTTAGGACAGAAGGGGGAAGAGGAATAACAGACATTAAGAATCTACACAATAGTCAGATAAAACTTTACAAGGATAGACTTTCATCAATGAAAACAGGAATCAGCACTCCATGCAAGCATATGCAATTCTGACAAGAAGTACACACCACTAAATGTAAATGAGAGCACAACCCAGAAAAATGAACACATTATCACTACTGAAGGAAAAGCTAAGCAATGGAAGAGCACTATGGAAGACATCCCCATGATCTGAGCAGAGCAGATGTCGACAAGGAAGTGTCAAACGCCTGGCTCAGAGTTGGAGATCTCTTCCTAGAAACAGAATGGCTCCTTGTGGCGATTCAGGACCAGGTGTAACACAAAATATTACCAAAAATACACCATAAAAGACCAACAAATTTGAGATGATAAATATAGAAAATACTGATAAAAACCAGAAATAATCCAACACATTGCAGGATCCTGTAACAGTTTAACTCAATCTGATTACTTACACAGGCACAAACAAGTGGCAAACATCATTCATCAAAAGCTTGCCTTAAAATACAAACTCATCAATGAAATCACACTTTACTATAAATACAAGTCAGGTTTAGAGTCAGAATATCACAGTTATGACTGATCAGTTACTATAGATAAGACAATCTATAATAACCATCCGGATCCAGTAATATATAAGATAAACAAGCAAGAACAACTTACTTAATAGATATACCCATTCCAAACACACAGAACATACAGAAATCATTAAGTGAAAAACGCCAGAAATGTGCTGAACTAAAAGAGGAAACTTTGGAATGTGAACAAGCTAAAATTGTCCTGATAGTAATGTCTACAACTGGTGTCATCCAAAAGGCACTACACAATAGCATTAAACAATTGGGGCTACACAGTAAATCTTCAGAAAGCCACTATACTAAACATCACTAGAGCAGTTTGAAAGTTCCTAGCAATTGACAAATGAGTGTGTTTAGCTCTGCCCATACTTTACATTTTACCAGTCTGTACTAAGAAAAAATAAATAATAAGAATGTAAATAAATAATACTGAGAACATGAGTTGTAGAGTCATTGAAAGTGAGTCCATAGGTCATGGAATCAGGTCGGTGAGTGAAGTTATCCACAACAGTTATCCACCCAGGACATCTTCAGGGAACAAAATCTCAGAAAGGTAGTGTCCAGCACCCAGGGCATGCCCTTTTCTCACTGTTACCATCAGGAAGGAGGTACAGAAGCCTGAAGGCACACACTCAGTGATTCAGGAACAGCTTCTTCCCCTCTGCCATTGAACCCTTGGACACTACCTCACTTTTTTAAATATACAGTATTTCTGTTTCATGCATGGTTTTTAAATATATTCACTATACATATACTGTAATTGATTTACTTATTTATTATTAATATTTTTATTTTATTTATTATTTTTTTCCTCTTCTAGATTATGTATTGCACTGAACTGCTGCTGCTAAGTTAACAGATTAAACCTGACTCTGATTCTGGTTCAGGAGCCTTGTGGTTGAAGGGTAATGACTGTTCCTGAGCCTGGTGATGTGACACCTAAAGCTCCTGTACCCCCTTCCTGATGGTAGCAAAGAGAAGTGAGCATGACCTGAATGATGGGTGTTTTTGATGATGGATACTGCTTTCTTGTGACAGTGCTCCTTATAGATGTGCTCAATGGTGGAGATTACTGATTACTGATGCAAATTACTGAACATGCCTCCCAAAACCACATCACTCACAGACATTACAAACAATAAGAGTCCCAGCAACACTCCTCATGGGACACAACTGGTTATAGGCATTCAATTGCAAAAACAACCTTCCACCATCACACTCTCTCCACTTGCCAAACAAATTTTGATCCAATTTGACAATTTGTCTTGGTTTCCACTGACCCTAGGTTACTGACCATCGTTGTCATTTTCTGTTTTTTAACTGTACTTGTGTAGTGCAGTGGCAGTTGTAGGGAACATGAAGCAAAGAATAGAAATTCTTTGATTCTATAAAATCTTCACATAGTAAAGTGCTGCTATCAGCCATGTTGACAATAACCAAAATATAGATAGAAAATGCTAGACATGCTCAGAAGATCAGGCAGCATCTGTGGAGAGGGAAACCAGGTAAATGTTAATAACTAAAATCACAAATATCTAAAGATCAATAACTTTTCGTTAGAGCTTGTTATTGATCTGAAATATTAACCTCCTTTTCTTTCTCTCCACAGATGCTACTCAAATTGCCGAGCGTTTCAAACAACTTTTGTTTTTTCGTTCCACAGATTTTCAGCATCTATAGTTTTTTTCTTTTCCAAACCTGGATTAGGAATAATACACAAGGGATAAATATGCTTTCAGTGACCACTGTATTAGGTACACCTGTATACCTGCTTGTTAATGCAAATATCTTATCAGCCAATCATATGGCAGCAACTCAATGCATAAAAGCACTGAGACATAGTCAAGTGGTTCAATTAGATTGGAATCTGGTATTTGTAAGGCTAATAAAGAATCAGTGGTAGCAATTTTCTTTGATGTAGAGAAAGCTTATGATATGTTATAGACACAGATGTTGCTGCTTAAACTGGAAAAGAAGGGAATAGGTGGTATAACGTCCAAATGGATTCAAGATTTTTTATGTGACAGGAAGATACAATGGGAACAACATTGTCTAAGGAGTATGAGATAGAGAATGGGACTCCACAGGGGAGTGTGAGTAGTTCATTCCTTTTTAATATTATGATTAATTATATTTTCTTAAATGTTGGCTCAGACATTTCCAAATCCTTATATGCTGATGATAGTGCAGTGTGGAAGAGAGGCAGGAATTTAAATTATATAGTTCGGAAAATGCAGGCAGCTTTTAATGAAGTAGAGAATGGGGATGTTGGTGGGGTGCAAAGACTCAAGTTATTTGTTTTTCTAAAAAGAACATTACATCCACAATTGATCTTAAGTTATAGGGGTAAATCTCTTAAACAGAGTCAGTGGTAAAGTTTCTAGGTGGGTGGATGGACAAAAGGCTAACATAGAAGGTGCACGTGAAATATAGAATCTCCTTAAATACATAACTGAACACAACCTTGCTGTCGCTAAAGAACTTTGTACCATTTAGTTCATTGTCCAGCTCTTCTGTTATTATCTCTACCATCTCAACTGCTAGTATAGCAGTAATGAGTTCAAGTTTTGGTATGGTGAGATCTTGCTTATGAGCAAGCTCTGCCTTTGCCCACAATTAATCCAATTTCATTATATCCAATACATTTGTAACCTTCAGGTATGCAACACCAGCAATAGCTTTTGTTTATGTATCACAGAAAATACAGACTTCTTTCTTTTAGGCTGTGGAATTGCTGTGTAGGTTCTTGGAATCTTTAACCCTTTAAGATCCTGAAGGGAAGAACACCATTGCCGTCACTAATCATGTTTCTCTTTAGGGAGTGGGACATCCCTTCTATCTGAGCTCAACCTGCATCCCTGGATGCTGATTGGAGTAGCAGTACTCCAGAATCTCATTGTCCAGTTGGTGATCACGGAACTACAGGAATATGTCTCAATGATCATCTCTCCTAAGGAAGCCGTGGAACATTTGTTCCATGTCTGTTATCACTGCAATGGACTCAGTTTTGAAGCGCATGAAGACCCCGAACAGAATTACTGAGATCTAAACCATGCAAGAGCACATTGTTCAGTGATAGGCTTTTGAACTGTGCACTTGAATCAAGGGCAATTTGTTTTTGAGCAGATTTCTGGGGTTGGTAAACACCAACATTGGGCGAATAACACACACAAAATACTGGTGGAACACAGCAGGCCAGGCAGCATCTATAGGGAGAAGCACTGTCGACATTTCGGGCCAAGACCCTGCGTCAGGACTAACTGAAAGAAAAGATAGTAAAAGATTTGAAAGTTAGTCCTGAAGATGCTGCCTGACCTGCTGCATTCCACCAGCATTTTGTGTGTGTTGCTTGGTTTTCCAGCATCTGCAGATTTCCTCGTGTTTGAATATTGGGCGAATACCAGTTTTCTTTGTTGGGATCTGGTGGAGGAGTTAACTCAGCATAACTGTTCCTGAAGAGACTCTCCATGTAATGATCTTTCATTTCTGGATTCCTTCTCAATGTGCAACTGAGGGACGTGAGTCAACTAAGGACCTGTCCCCTGTTATTTAGTAGGAATTGTCATAGCGAGCAAAAAGGAAGGTGAGCTACCCAACAGTTTGACTTGCTTTTGCTAAACTCTTTTTCTTTATGATTCGAAGGAAGACCTCATCTTCAATGGAAGATGCCAGCTTATAAGTGACAGATGACCAGCTTGCCTAAATCTGGTTATTCAGAGGTAAATATGTTGTGCACTTAGACTACTTACTAACAATCTTTTCTTTCAAACAGATTCTACTCTCACATGTCTGAAATTACTTGGGGACCCTTTCTCCAGGCTTAAATATGCTGACAGTGGGCTGATGAGCAGCACGAAGGCAGACCTCACCCATGATGACCCAGCCCAGGCCCAGCTGTTGGGCATAAGATGTGAATGACTATGTGCAGCTTCAGGAGTTAAAATTTCATTCGTGTTGCTGGGAATACGGTTGCACTCAATGAGGGTTGCTAAGGGTAAGTAGACCTCCCCACTTATTAACTCTATGACAAATCCATTGGCTTTTCTTTTGGCACTTCTGATCTTCCAGAATATGTATTTAAATGTATGGGGAAACAGAACTTGGTGAATACTGAATATGTCATATAATGTTAATTTTGCCAAAAACACAATGCTCTGATCATCCAATCTCACATATGCTTTTATTTTTTGCTCAGGATTTCCCTTTGGGTAGATGTTGGCTAGAAACATTTAGAGTATGATTTGCCTTGGAAGCCTCTCCTGCATACCACAGTACATGAGGGAGTAGCTACATTTGATGGATGCTCAACTGGCTCACCACTGTGCTCCACTATAGGTGTGCGGGAACCAGTTGTAGCCCAAAGTGTTGGCCTGAAAGAACAGTTGTTATGTGTTGGTCACTGTTGCACTCAGTTAAGTATGTGAGAGCTTTACAGTTTGTTGCTTGGTGTGCTGTTTGAGCACAACACTTAAAACATATTTAGTGCTCCGTTAGAAACCATCTTTGGTCTACAAGCAGTATTTCTCTGAATACTCTGCATTTCCTTAAGGGATAAAGTTTCTTATGGACTGGGCATTGTCTGAAGTTTCTTATGGACTGGGCATTGTCTATCAGGGTTCATGATAGAGTTTTCTACTTCAGTTCCGTTAACTTTGATAGGGGTTTTGGTTTTCCATTCATTTGCTGGAGACCTCTCTTTGAATGAGGTGTTGCTGGAAGTGGAGAGCACAAAACTAGGGCATTTCGCATTTCTCCATGTGGCAGACAAATTGCACAAAGGATGAAAATGACGGATAGGGGGCAAAATGCTTTGTTTTATACTTGAACCCTTCAATTATCCACTGTTCTTTAACAGTGGATAATTCATAAGATGAGCAATTTCTCCACTTTCGGATTTATTCCTCTTGCTGGTTCCAAGAAACTCAGTCCTAGTAGGTAACACTCATTTTTTGCAGTTCTAACAACAGATTTTCAAGCTCTAGTAGCATCCATGGTTCTTTGTGTGAGAGCTTTGGAAAATTATCAAGTCTGCTGAAGAGAGATTCTTCATTTGCCTCTGGACAGCCATTGCATTAGAACAGCCTCTGCCACAGCATTTGTTAACCCTTAGCTGGATTATCAATGTGAACTACTCTAACTCCTCTTGCATGTTGCAGTGACTCCCCACCAAGCCACTTATAGAGAGGTCTAGTTCTTTGGTAGGTTTGAGGTTTAGTCCTTCCACAGCATTGAGAAAGCTTGGATTCCAGGACGGATAACTGGCAGACTGAATGTCAAACACTTTTAGTCCTGCTGTGACCAGGTCTCCTGTGAGGTGCAAGGAAACATCCAATTGCTAAATTGAGATCTTTGGGATAGACACAGTTTAACATGGAAAGTCTGTTAGAACATCACTCCACAATGCTTGTCTAGCAGGAGCCTGTAGAGGTGTAGCAGGTACAGGAGTGAAATTATAAAGGAAATTACAGACACAGTAATGGTGCACTTAAATGTGACTCAACCAGAGATTATAGCAAAAGGTGGAGGAAAAGAAAGTTAATAAAGGCAGGACCAAGACAGCAGCTTGGTTATGGAGTTGAAGACATGCATATAATTCTGAATGAATACTTTGCATCTGTCTTTACAGAAAAGGGATGATTAAGCCATTAATATCATTGAGGACTGTAATGATTTGGAAATGATAGACAGAGAATAGATTTATTAGTGTGCTCAGCAAGTTTAAAAGTGAATTAGTTGTGAAGCCAGGATAAAATGCATCCGAGACTAATGAAAGAAGGGAGGAAATAGGCCAGGTTCTGTCTTTAATTATCCAGTGCTGTTTGACTATAGATGTAATGTTACTGACACAGCACCTTTGTTTAAAAAGGGAGAAAGGGAATGGACTGAACAACAACAGGTCTGACATCAGTCATAGGAAAATTGCTAAGAAAAATTCTGAGGAGTGCATACATCAGCAGTAAGACAGAGACAGGACTGTCAGCATAGTGATCACGCCTGGTGATGTTAATGAATTTTTGAGGTTAACAATGAGTATGAATAAAGTTACAACATTTGATGTAGACTTCATGGAGTTCAGTGAGGTACTTGAGAAAGTCATACACAGCAGATCAACCAAGGAAGCAAATCGTATTTGAAGAAATGTGGAAGGTGACTTAAAAATCTGCCGATTATGAGAAAGCAAAGGTTGTTGAGAATTTTAGTAAAAGGAGGGCTGCATGTATTAGAGTTGTATAAGGCCCTTTGCTCTTTGTGATACATATAAATGATCCAGATTTAAATATAGGAATTGTAATTATGAAGCTTATTAATGGTAGGAAACTTTGTAGTGTCTTGAAGATACAAACAAAACTATCAATGAACTGACTGAGAATGAAAGTGGCAAGCAGAATTCAGTATGGAAAAATGTGTAGTAATGCAAGGCAAATAAGGCAAAGGTAAATGGTCAGGTACCAATAAGTGCAAAAGAACTGAGAGATCTTGAGGTATCATGTCCTCAATCCTTCAAAGTAGTAGATCAGAAACATCGGTCATAAAAACATAGGGATCTTTTCTTTTGTTGATCAAGACAAAGTATACAAGAGCATGTCAGTCATGCTACAACAAGAGAAAAATATAGTTCAGCAGCAGCTAAAATCCTGTACACATTCTGGTCACCATGCTAGGAAGGATATCAACACACACAAAAGGCTGGTGGAACACAGCAGGCCAGGCAGCATCTATAAGGAGAAGCACTGTTGATGTTTCGGGCTGAGACCCTTCACCTGAAACATCGACAGCGCTTCTCCCTATAGATGCTGCCTGGCCTGCTGTGTTCCGCCAGCATTTTGTGTGTGCTGTTGTTTGAATTTCCAGCATCTGCAGATTTCCTCGTGTTTGCTCTAGGAAGGATATGATTGCATTAAAGAGAGTGCAGAGAACACTTACGTGGAAGTTATCTGGGCAGGAGAATTACTTATAGAGAGATTATCTAAGCTGGGCTTGTTTCCATTGGCACAAAAGAGATGCGGAGGATATTTAATGGCATAGAAGTATGAGGGCCCACGCAGTGTAATCAGAAAGGGCTTAGTTCCTTTAGCTGATGGAACAATAATTAGGCAGCACTGATTTAAATTAATTAGTGATAGGATTATAATAATGCTGATGAAAATTATTATGCTCAACAGGGACTGGGGTACTAGAACTTACTACTTTTTCTTTTGCACTACTGATTTAATTTTTCAACCCACACACACATACTGTATTTCAGGTTTTTTTTCTATACTTGTACTGCTATAGATTGTACAATATATTGTACTATATTGTACTGCTGCTGCAAAGTTAACAAATTTCACAACACATGTTGTTTCTGATTCCACGAAACAAAGGTGATGCAGGCAGACCCTCACCACATCTTTAAAGCAGCTACAGGTAGACCTGAAGAGTCATAAATTATGGGACTAAGGACCAAAGGCTAAGAGATGGGATTAGCCTGATGTTCACTTTTGGCTGGCATAATACGACAGACCAAATAGCTTCCTTGTGCACGGGCAATGAAAATTTCTGTTGTTGCATGACAGCTTCCACAGTAGGTTTGCCGATAGTCATTCCTCAACTGACATCACAAAACACCAGAAATGACTATTATCTCATTTTTAATGCAGGAGATTCTGGAGCTGCTGAAAATATAGAGTAACACACACAAACTGCTGGAGGAACGCAGCAGGTCAGACAGCATTTAAGGAGAGGAATAAAGAGTTGACATTTCAGGCTGAAATCGTTCATCAGGACTCTTTATTTCTCTCTATAGATGCTGCCTGATTGCTGAGTTCTTCCAGCATTTTCTGTGTGTTATCTTAGCCTTCCTTGAGGGAGTTTTTAAGTACAAATTAGCTACTGTGATCTTGACATTAATCCATTACTACTGCTCTAAACCATTTCATTGGCTATTACACATTCCAGGGTCCCTTCATACTGTGGAAGCAGCTACACGCCGAATGGAAGATTTGTTTTTTGGCACTGCAATCTATCTTTTTGCAAAGCAATGTAACACAGCTTTGTAAATTAAATCTGCCTACATATGCAAATCCTGTTTGCAACGAGGCGGAAGGCACATGGGTATGTTATCTACAACATCTTGTATTTCCAGTGCAATGCTGTTTTTGTGTGTGGTAAAAGATGTGATATCTGGCATAAATCTACTGAGCAACAGCTAGTGTCAATGTGCAAAATCAATTTGTAGCAGGCTCTCCATGCAATCTGAAGCACCTGTGGTGCACACAATAGAGGTTTGTCAGATCTTCTATTCTAATAGCATATGCTTTTAATGGAAACTTACTTCTAATTGTGCACTTTCTAGGGTTGCAATATCTGTTTAATGACTAAAATGTCATAAACACATGCCAGATGCTGGAAATCCAGTGCAACACACAAAATACTCGAGAATCTCAGGACAGGCGAGAGTGTTTCAGGTGAGACTGTTTATTTCCCTCCATAGATGCTAACTGGCCTGCTGAGTTCCTCAGAGTTGCACCAAAAGGTCAGATTGTTTTTTTTATATCTGTCCAGATCTTGGATATCATAAGACATTTACAAGATTCTGTGCGTTGTTTTCTTTTGTAAACTCCTTAATTCGTTACTCTTGCCTGACTTTTTTTTACCAGCGTTGACTGGTTCTGACAAAATCAAGTCATCAGTCTTGATGAAAGGTCTTGGCTCGAAGAGTCGACTTTTCACTTCCCTCCATAAACGCTGCCTGACCTGCTGAGCTCCTGAAGCACTTTTTTGTGTTGCTCTGTATTTCCAGCATCTGCAGAATCTCGTGTGACAGTGACCATTATGTGCTCACAGTAATCTAAAACAAAAGCCATATACAATACTGTTGTCTTTTTTGCTGCTACTACCACGGTCAAGTCAAATGGAGTAACATTTTCACGCACAACAATCTCAAAAGTCTACAGAGAATGGTGTGAAAAACAGAGCTCATCCAGTGAACAGCAGTTCTGTGGGCAAAGAAGCACCATCCTCTTCAAAATGGCGCTGGAGAACTGCAAAATTATACACTTAACAGTGACTTTATTAGGTACCTAATAAAGTGACCACAGAATGTATGTTCATGGTTTTCTGCTGCTGTAGTCTATCCACTACAAGGTTTGATATGTTGTGTGTTCAGAGAAGCTCTTCTGCATACTACTGTTGTAACACGTGTTTATTTGAGTTACAGTTGCCTTACTGTCAGCTTGAACTAGTCTAGCCATTCTCCTCTGAACTCTCTTATTAATTGAAAAATTATTCCATAGATGATAACAAGATACTGGAGATTCCTGCATCAGATAACATATCTGATGTTGGGCAGAGGCACGCTAGAATTGTGGTTGAAATGACTGCAAAAGAAGAATCTCTCTCCACAGATTATTCCTGTCCTGATAAATATTTCCACAATTACTTTTATTTCAGATTCCAAGTATTCTGTATTTATTCTGTGGCATTTTCTAAAACGTGTTCAGGAGAATTTTCTTGATGCGTGGCCTTACATGCTTAACTAGCAGCATATACTGCTGGGAAATGAGTTGATTTTAATGCAAAAGAAACTCAGCAGGCTAGGTAGCACAGCAAATGGATGAACAACATTCCTGTCAGGACCGTGCATTGAAATATTAAGTTACTGTGGAGAAGGATGATAATGAAACTAGAATAAAAACAATTAACAAGAGAAACTGGATTTAATGAATTGACAGAGGATGTGGTTAGCAAATACTGACAGGTGGATAATTTTTATCATTCACAGGATGTGGGTGACTCAGGCAAGGTCAGTATTATATTGCTCTGCTGTAATTTTCCTTTGAATTGAGTGGCTTGACAGACCATTAGAGGGCAGTTAAAGGTTGACTGATTTCAACAGATTTGCTGTGTACAGGCCATACCTGCACAGATACTTGTTCAGTACACAGTCCTGACATCTGTGTGAAAAAAAAGCAATTGTGGAAATATTCATTGGGCAGGAATAATCTGTGGAGAGAGATACTTCTTATGCAGTCATTTCAACCACAATTCTAGAGTGCCTCTGCCCAACATCAGATATGTTGTCTGATATAGGAATCTGATCGTTGTTCTCCAGATGCTGCCTGTGCTGCAGACTATCTCCAGTATTTTGGTTTCATCTCGGAAATTATTTTTCAATTAGCAATTTAAAGTCTCCCTTTATCTTTACTCTCAATAATTTCTCCTCAGCTCCTGTCTCCTTTGCAGTACCTGGGCTCCCCTAGTGTTTCTGAACTCAGCAGAATAGAGTGAAGGCATTTTTTCCAGTCCTGTACACAACTCTACTGCACCACAACCTCCCTTCAACCACTCCACTCTCTCCACTTCTTCATGATGCACAATACTGGATAAACAGAAATACTCTCCAACTGTATACACTATACACTGTCCTAATCCCTGCCACAAACCAAACTGAGTTCTCTACCCAACTACTCCACCCCTCTGCCTGGCAATTCCCTGAAGGTGAACCAAACACTGTTGTCATATTTAAGCCAAAAATATCTGCCAACTCCATATCCCTTCCATAAAAGAAACCCTCTTTCCATTTTCAGAACAATACCTTATTCCATACCACCTCCATTTACTGATGCTGAAATCCTCACCTATGCCTTTTTTACTTTACTCAGCTGCATTGGCCTTCTTATTGCCTCAAATTTACAAACTGTACCCTTGTTTTAAAGTTCCTCCATGACTTTGTCCTATCTTCTCTCCCAAATTAAAGTCCCTTGAGATTCTTCCCTTCTTGATTCTCATTTACATGTAAGATACTTAGAAGCCAAACATTTGCCTGCTTAGAACCTAAATTCCGTAATTCCATCCCTAACTGCCTCTCCTATTTCCTATAAACCACCTTTCTTGTTAAAAATAAAACTACGCTTTTGATTCTCTGTCCTAATATGTTCTTAGCAGAGAAAATACGACATTGGGATATATAATATCCCTGTCAAACATTCCTGGATATTGTAATTCATTATGGGCCATTTCCAATTACATATTATTTTTCCTGTGTTGTTTTTCCACTTAGTTGAATATCCCCTGGTCAATAAAAATCTATCAATATTACTGAAATCTTCAGTGAAAACATATCCTTTTGGAGGGACAAATGCAGATTTTTATTACCCATCTGCGGAAAAATGCTTTCTCAACTCCACTCCCATCTGATCCAGCTCCAACTTTTGAGATCATGCCAACATTTAATAAAAGTTTAAACATGTAAATAAAGAAATAGATATCAGGGCATGCTGAGCATATGAGATGGCCACTTCTGGTTATTTGAGAGGTAACACTCATTATGGACCGATTAGGCTGAATTACCCACTACTTCGTAGTTTCACCACTACAAATCTAACTCCAAATGTTTGTTCAAATGTTGGACTTAAGGGTTATAATACAGTTTGCTCAGATACATTAAAAAGTGGTATTGCACATTTGCTGGTAACCCCGCTCCTTCGATGTCAAAATGCAGCCCAAACTTGCAAATACAGAGTTACTGCAGGTGGGTGTACTGTTCAACTGCACTTATAAACGTAACATTTCGGAATGACTCAAAGCCACAAACACTGTGGCCTGACATTTGTATTACTTGCTACCACTGCATATTTTTCAATGATTCTAGAAATAAGTTCTCATAAAGCACCGATATAGAGACGAACCAATGTTTCTATATTCTTATTGTCATGTAACCCTACATGTGCACCCATATGCTTTCTGAACTGCAAATACATGCAGTGGTGTTTGGAGGGAGTTACAGTCTTCTGTAAATGCTAGCACCGCACTTACCCCGAGTACTGGAGACAGGAAGATGCCAGAAGTTTCCTCTTTACTTATTAAGATATAGAAAGCTTTTCAGCCCATCACATCCAAATCTATCTGTCATTTTCCTCCTCCCCTTACTTGCCTTTATTCCTACAACTTCTCTCCCATCCCCTACAACTCCTTCTGACTATTTGACAATATGGGTTAAGGTTATGGCACGCAATTAACCTGTCAGCCTATGGTTGGGATATGGGAAGAAACTGGAACACCCAGCAGAACACAAATGGGGAGAAGGTACAAATTCCACACAGAAAGCAGACAGTAATAATCAAAACAGAGGCCTTGAAGCAGTGAGTCTGTAGCCTGGCTATGTCCAAAGTACTAAGTTTATCCCACCATGTTCTCAGCCTGTGGACAGTGTGCCTGCTCTTCTACTTTAACCCTTGTGTCCAAAAATTCTAGGAGATCCTCATCTTCACCCAGCAGTCTCCAAATACATTAAAGTATCTTTCATTACTCCCAATTCTAACAATGTGATGTCACTTATCAGATTCTCATTCTCCTTTGATCTTTAAGAGGGGGCCAATCTCTCCGTGATCCCTGACGCTCTCCTCAATTGCTCCAGGAACCACTGTGCTTCTGTGATACTTCCCAATGTGAGCACATGAAATACAACTTGTTTGCACTTGAAAGGCAAAAAGCAAATTAGTTGTAGTGTATGTATGAATGTCCCACAGTTGTGAAAGGCTAGGTTTTAGTACAAGACTTTTCACTGATTACTGCAACACCCTATATTGCTCATACCACCCTCCCCAACACCAAAAAAACTTCCCTCTCATTGGGAGCAGCCCCTTACAAGGAATGAACTAACAAAACTTGGAAATGTTAATGACATTTCTGCATCATTGCTAAATCCAGGGACTCCATACCCCCACTGCACTGTGGGCATTAAGGATCAGTCTAAGGACTGCAGCAGCTCACCACCTTCTGAAGGACAATTTGGAATGGACAATAAATGCTCACCCAGCCAGTGATGCCAAATCAGACATATGATTTTTGAAAATGTCTTGCTTTCACTTACATTCTTCCCATTCTACTCTTTACCTTCAGGTTTGTTTTTCTTTTCAGCTATGCATGTAGATACTCAGCAGGTGTAGACATATCAAGACGTACAAAAAAGCTGGATGAACTCAGCAGGTCAGGCAGCATCCGTTGAAAGAAGCAGTCAACGTTTTGGGTCGAGACCCTTCATCAGGACTAAAGGAGGAGGAGGCAGGGGCCCTATAAAGAAGGCGGGGGGAGGGTGAAAACCGATCAGAGGAAAGATCAAGGGGTGGGGGAGGGGATAGGCAGGAGTTGAAGAAGGAATCTAAGGGGAAAGCACTATGGATAGTAGAAGAAGGCAGAGTCATGAGAGGTGATAGGCAGCTAGAAGTGGAGACAGAGTAGAGGTGGGATGGGGAAGGGAGAGGGAGGGAATTACTGGAAGTTGAAGAATTCAATGTTCATACCAAGGGGCTGGAGACTACCCAGACGGTATATGGGATGTTGTTCCTCCAACTGAAGTTTGGCCTCATCATGGCAGTAGAGGAGGCCATGTATGGACATATCCGAATGGGAATGAGAGGGAGAGTTGAAGTGAGTGGCAACCGGGAGATCCTGTCTGTTGTGGCAGATGGAGTGTAGGTGCTTGACGAAGCGGTCCCCCAGTCTGCGTCGGGTCTCGCCGATGTAGAGGAGGCTGCACCGAGAGCACCGGATACAATAGGTGGAGAAATGTGGTATGTAGAAAGCCAAAAGTTAGGTAGTTAGGATTATGAGAGTGCAGTTACAAGTCTGTTCAAAACCCCCTAATGTTACTTCTGTCCCCACTCAATCAGTTTATAAAACCACATGCCTCCATTAAAACCACTTCCCGAGTACAGAAGGCAGCAGCAGGTCAGTATGCTGAAAAAGAGCTTTGACCAGTGGCCAAACTGGACATCAGGAGTTTTGAGAGGACGTAACTTCAATCAAATTCACTGCCCGAGTACTAAAGGTAGCAGCGGGTCAGTTCAGTGCAAAAAAAGGTGGGGGGGGGGTGACCTGACAGAGGAACATTAGAACATTAAAAAACCTTTTGACAAGAACAGGCCTTTCGGCCCAACAAAGCTTGCAAAACTCCTATTCACATAGTGTGTTGAAATAACCATCGAGTTTAGATTTAAAAGTCTCTAAGGTACTACTCTCAACTAAACAACTAGGTAGTTTGTTCCATCTGTCCACAACTTGCTCTTTTGTGCTATGGAGGCTAGTACCCAAGATGGAACTGATTAACTTTACAAATTTCTGTGACTTTTTTCAGTCCTGTACGGTAGCTTCCTGCCCCCCATACTCCATACCAGAGAGTGATGCAGCCTGTCAGAATGTTCTCCATTGTACCTCTATAGAAATTTGAGTGTTTTAGTTGACAAACCAAATCTCCTCAAACTCATAATGAAATTTAGCCAGTCTTGCCTTCTTTGTAGCTGCATCGACATGTTGGGACCAGGTTACATCCTCAGAGATCTTGAATTTGCTCACTCTCTCCACTTTTGATCACTCTATGAGGATTGGTACGTGTTCCTTATCTTACCCTTTGTGAAGTCCACAATCAGCTCCTTTGTCTTACTGACATTGCAAGGTTATTGCTGCAACCCCACTCAAAGAGCTGGTATATCTCACTCCTATACGCCCTCTCATCTCCATCTGAGATTCTACCAACAATGGTTGTATCACCAACAAATGTATACATGGTATTTGAGCTACACTTAGCCATGCAGGTATAGAGGGAGTGGAGCAGTGGGCTAAGCACTCACCCTTGAAGTATGCCAGTGTTGATCGTCAGCGAGGAGATACTATCACCAATCTGCAGAGATTGTGGTCTTCTGATTATGAAGTCGAGGATCCAATTGCAGAGGGAGGGACAGGGGCCAGGTTCTGTAGCTTTTTGATCAGGACTGTAGGAATGATGGTGTTAAACGCTGAGCTAAGGTCAATGAACAGCATCCTGACATAGGCGTTTGTATTGTCCTAGTGATCCAAAGCTACGTGAAGAGCCATTGAGATGGTGTCTGCCATCTTTTGTGGCGATAGGTATATTGCAGTGGGTCCAGATCCTTGCTGAGGTAGGGGTGCATTCTAGCCAGGACTGAACTCTCAATGTATTTCATCATTATATGCCAGTGATTTGGATGATGGAATTGATGGGTTTGTTGCAAAGTTTGCTGACAATATGAAGATAAGTGGAGGTTCAGGCAGTTTTGAGGAATACAGAGCTACAGAAGGACTTATACAGATTAGGAGAATGAGCCAAGAAATGGCAGATGGAATACAGTGCCGGGAAATGTATGGTCATGCACTTCAGTAAAAGAAATGAAAGGGTTGACTATTTTCTAAATGGAGAGAAAATACAAAATACTGAAGCGCAAAGGGACTTGGGAGTCCTTGTGCAGGATTCCCTAAAGGTTAATTTGCAAGTTGAATCTGTGGTGAGGAAGGCAAATGCGATATTAGCATTCATTTCAAGGGGACTAGAATATAAGAGCAAGATGTAATGTTGTAATTTTATAAAGCACTGGTGATGCCTCACTTGGAGTATTGTGAGAAGTTTTGGGGGCTCATCCTAGAAAGGATGTGCTGAAACTGGAGAGGGTTTAAAGGAAGTTCACAAAGATGATTCCAGGATTGAATAGCTTGTCAAAAAAAAGTGCTTGTTGGCTCTGGCCTTTATTCTCTATAATTCAGAAAATTGAGGGGTGTCCTTATTGAAACCTAACAAATGGTGGAAGGCTTTGATGGAGGAGATGTGGAAAGATGTTTCTTATGGTGGGAGAGTCCCATGACCAGAGGACACAGCATCAGAATAGAGGGACGTCCTTTAAGAACAGAGATGAAGAGGAATTTCTTTAGCCAGAGAGTGGTGAATCTGTGGAATTCTTTGCCACAGGCAGCTGTGGAGGCCAAGTCTTTGTGTATATTTAAGGCACAGGTTGATAGATTCTTGATTGGTCAGAACATGAAGAGATACAGGGAGTAGGCAGGAGTTTCATGATGATGAAATGACCGAGCAGACTCAATGGGCTGAATAGCCTAATTCTGCCCCTATATCTTATGGTCTTGTGGTTATCTCCTATCTTCTTGTGCTCATTTATGGGAACCAACTGTTAATTTATATGCAAACCCATATATGCTCAAGTTATTGAACTCCTGGAGAGATCCAGGACATTAATGGGAGTAAAACTAGTGGATGTAACCATATAACCATATAATAATCACAGCACGGAAACAGGCCATCTTGGCCCTCCTAGTCCGTGCCGAACCCTTAATCTCACCTAGTCCCACCTACCCGCACTCAGCCCATAACCCTCCACTCCTTTCCTGTCCATATACCTATCCAATTTTACCTTAAATGACACAACCGAACTGGCCTCTACTACTTCTACAGGAAGCTCATTCCACACAGCTATCACTCTTTGAGTAAAGAAATACCCCCTCGTGTTTCCCTTAAACTTCTGCCCCCTAACTCTCAAATCATGTCCTCTAGTTTGAACCTCCCCTACTCTCAATGGAAACAGCCTGTTCACGTCAACTCTATCTATCCCTCTCAAAATTTTAAATACCTCGATCAAATCCCCCCTCAACCTTCTACGCTCCAATGAATAGAGACCTAACTTGTTCAACCTTTCTCTGTAACTTAATTGCTGAAACCCAGGTAACATCCTAGTAAATCGTCTCTGCACTCTCTCTAATTTATTGATATCTTTCCTATAATTCGGTGACCAGAACTACACACAATATTCCAAATTTGGCCTTACCAATGCCTTGTACAACTTTAGCATTACATCCCAACTTCTGTACTCAATGCTTTGATTTATAAAGGCCAGCATTCCAAAAGCCCTCTTCACCACCTTATCTACATGAGACTCCACTTTCAGGGAACTATGCACAGTTATTCCTAGTTCTCTCTGTTCCTCTGCATTCCTCAATGCCCTACCATTTACTCTGCATGTTCTATTTGGATTATTCCTGCCAAAATGTAGAACCTCACACTTCTCAGCATTAAACTCCATCTGCCAACGTTCAGCCCATTCTTCTAACTGGCATAAATCTCCCTGCAAGCTTTGAAGATCCACCTCATTATCCACAACACCTCCTACCTTAGTATCATCGGCATACTTACTAATCCAATTTACCACCCCATCATCCTGATCATTTATGTATATTACAAACAACATTGGGCCCAAAACAGATCCCTGAGGCACCCTGCTAGTCACCGACAAAGTTCCACATGGAAGGTTAGTTAAGAAGGTTCAGTCGTTAGGTATTAATGCTGGAGTAATAAAATGGATTCAACAGTGGCTAGATGGGAGATGCCAGAGAGTAGTGGTGGATAATTGTTTATCGGGATGGATGTAGGAAATGTTTTTTGCTCTAAGTGAGCACAGTAAGCAAATTAAATGTCAGGAATATCAGTATCGGGCATAATTCAGTTTATTGACATGAGACAACAGATGCTCTAATCTGGAACAGGCAGAGGTAAGTTCAGCGGAGATGCATGAGGGCAAGTTTGTTTTTGCACAGAGTGGTGGGGCCAGGTTTTGTGGTATACTTAGAGTGACACACACACACACTCACTCTCTTCTGGTTAATGGGGCCGTCAGTTAATCAGGGCATTTACCATCAATCAAAAGAACATGCCAGTGTACACTGAATGATTTCTTCTATCGATAACTATTAGGAACTAATACACAGTTCTATAGTATGGTAGTTGTTTGGGTAGTGTTCAAATTTGTCCTGAATTTCATTCAAATACATAATTTGTTACTCGGTTAAATGGTAGTTTGTCATTTTTAAACCTTTTTAACTATTTCCCGATGTAACCAAATTAACTGAAATCTACTGTACATCGGGACCAGTACATTTTGGTCCAGTTAAGCAATTGCCCCAATTAGCAGAAGTTTTATGGAAATAGTTAAAATGGTATAAAAAAGACAAGTACTGCACACAAAATGCTGGAGACCAAGCCAGGCAAAAATTTATGGAAAAGTGTAAACAATCAACGTTTTCGGCCAAGACCCTTCATTAATCCTGATGAATTGTCTTTACCCTTTTTCATAGATGATAGTTGGCCTGCTGATTTCCTCCAGCATTTTCTGTGTATTACTTTGATTTCCAGCGTCTGCAGATTTCTCGTTTGTGATTAAAAACAAGACAAACTGAGTATCAAATAATGTATTTAAATGTAATACAGAACAAATTAGAACACTACCAGTACTATAAAACTGTGTAATAATTCCTAATAGTTATCAGCAGAAAAATTCATCCAATGTACACAATTGACAAAATCACTGGAAACACCTAGAGCAGGAAATGCTATCACACAATGCTATCGACGATTGCATCCTCCACACCTTCACTTCCAGTGTTAACATTCAAATTGATTGTTGATGCCCTCAAGTTCTTTGTAGGTCCTCACTTGTTGAAGTAGTGAAATAGTTTCATTTCCATTCTTGGCCGTATCTGGCATCTCCAAGCCTGAATGCTTGAAATCACAGTAAGCAAAATTGTTTGTAATTGTCTTACTGCTTATTTCTCACCAACAAAATCATTATCGACAAAAAAATCAGTGACAAAAATCACTGTTTTTGAACACAAAAACAAGCAACTGACACTACTTAAAAATTGTTCACTCTACGCACAGTTCACATCTAACAGCCACACAAGTTCACGTGACTGAGATCTCCCAAGTACCCAAAAAGAAAGATTGTGCTTACTATAGTGAGCACATTGATTCTTGAGAAGGCAGATTTTGCTGTATAACGAAAGATTAAGATAACTGCATCTACATTCTTTAGTTTTTACATACATGATGATTTTGTGACTATCTGCATTGTGTTCTGTGTTTTGCAGCTTGGCCTCCAGAGGAATGACGTTTTATTTAGCTGCATACACATATATGGTTGAATGACAGTGAACTTGAACTTGAGTATCTGGATTCCACACTCTCAAATCTGTTGCATATTTCATTGTTGATCTCTTTATTTATGAGTTGTCTTGAATTTCGTTTTCCTGTCCCACATCTCCTACATGCCTTTCTTCCTTTTGCGCACAAGAACCAGTTCTGTCCAGTTACACTGCTTAACTTTAATCTTCTTAACAGCTATGCAGGAAAACACATAGCTTGCTAGTGCAGATAGGGACTATGAGGAAGCTGGCATTTGATCTCTACACGATAGAGGTCAGCACACCAAAACCAATCCTATAACATTAACAGCTCTTATCAGCCAGTACAGTAATAAATGAGGCTTACCTTGTCAAATCCTTTCAGGCCACCATGTATACTATTAGGCCCATTATTAATGGGCAGTTGATAATCCTTCCCATCTATGCTGAATTTCCCTTTTGCAATTCTGTTGGCAACACGGCCAATCACTGCCCCAAAGTAGGGATGCTTGTTGATGTAGCCTACAAAGGCAAATGAAACAGTTGTCGTTTTTGACGATAACAATTTTATGTTCTTTACAAGTTACACTGTTTTCCTCCCTTCCTCCCCTCTACTAAGTGTTATTGTGTCCAAGCAATGAGCAATGGGAGCCATTCAGATTTTTCTTGAGCTCACTTGCAAGGCCATGCATATCAACCATCACTTGCCCCACTAATGAAGGGAAAGCTCTGACTCTCTGAACTATTGTAATTCTTCTATTGAAGGTACCAGTGTAACGGAAGAGGGAGTTTCAGGATTTGGATTCTTAAATCATGTTATATACTTTTCCCTACTTTCTTTTCACATTGTATGTCAATGAACTAGATAATGGAATTGATGTCTTTGTGGGCAAGTTTGAGGATGGAGGGAGTGTTGAGGAAGCAAGGATCTGCAGAAGGGTTTGGACATTGTAGGAGAATTGTCAAGGAGTGGCAGATGGAATACAGCGTAGGGAAGTGTACGGCCCCCATCTTTCTACTTTTCTCAGGGATAGCTCCCTATGCAACTCCCTTCTCCATTCATCCCTCCCTACTGATCTCCCTCCCGGCACTTATCCTTGCAAATTGAACAAGTGCCACACCTGCCCCTACACCTCCTCGCTCACTACCACTGTTGGGGTCATTTACTGTGTCCAGTGCTCCCGGTGTAGCTTCCTGTATATTGGTGACCAAACGTAGATTGGTAGACCATCTTGCCAAGCACCTATGCTCCATCCACCGGAAGAAGTCACATCTCCCCGTAGCCACATATTTTAATTCCACCTTCCATTCCCATATGCCAATCCATGGCCTCCTTTACTGCCATGATGAGGCCATACTCAGGTTGGAGGAACAACACCTTCTATTCCGTCTAGGAAACTTCTAACCTGTTGACATGAACATCAACTTCTTTAACTTATGGTAATGCCCCTCCCCCCTCTCACTTATCTCCTTGCCAGTTTACTGTCTCCCTCTGGTGCCTCTCCCCCCTTTTCTTTCTTCCATGGTCTTCTGTCCTCTATCAGACTACCCCTACTCCACCCCTGTATCTTTTTCACTATTCAACTTCCCAGCTCTTTACATCAACCCCCTCCCTCCTGGTTTCACCTATCACCTGGTATTTCCCTCTCCCCTCGTCCCCACCTTTTAAATCTACTCATCTTTTTTTTCTTCAGTCCTGCCAAAGGGTCTCAGCCCAAAACGTCAACTGTACTTTTTTCCATAGATGCTGCCTGGCCTGTTGAGTTCCTCCAGCATTTTGTGTGTGTTGGTCGATCTAATGCTGATGGTTTATAAGGCATTAGTGGGACCACACTTGGGAGTACTTTAGGCTGTTTTTGGTCCCTTATCTAAGAAAAGATGCACTGGCACTGGAACTGGAGAGGGTCCAGAAGAGGCTCTGATCCTGGGAATGAACAGGCTAACTAAGTGTTTGATGGCTCTCGGTTTATACTCGCTGGAGTTTAGATGAATGGGGGGAGGGGAGAGATCTCATTAAAACCTATCAAATATTGAAAGACCTATATGCGAAGAGAATGGTTCCTACAGTGAGAGAATCTAGGACCAGAGGGCACAGCCTCAGAGTAGGACATCCCTTTAGAGTAGAGATGAAGAGGAATTTCTTTATCTGTGGAATTCATTACCACAGTTTGCTGTGGCAGCCAAGTCATTGGATATATTTAAAGCAGAGGTTGATAGGTTCTTGATTGATAAGGACTCCAACAGTTATGGGAAGGCGGCAGAGGAATGAGGTTGAGAAGGCAAATAAACCAGTCATGATGGAATAAAGATTCAATGGGCCAGGCATCCTAATTCTGCTACTAGGTCTTATTATCTAAAGGTGCTTTATTTCATGTAACCTGGAGGTGCTAGAGATGGTAGCATCTCCATCACTTTGCTCTTGGCAACTGTGTATCATCAATGGTCAACAACTCTGGAGAATAGGGACACCATGCAGTGCGCACATGGCCCATATATGAAGGGTTGCTGGGTAGCCCTAACCCTCAGGGTAATGCCAACAGTGGTCGGGGGACTTTGGTGGGGGCCCACCTTCGAGGGTGTCGAAACCCAGGATGATGTCCGCTGTCTGGCCCCGCCGGTCCTTGGTCTCCAGGCCCGTCACTATGGCGCCGAACGACTGAACGCGGAGCGACACCGAGTCGGATCGCAGCAGGAAGCGGCGCACACGCCCGCCGTCGGGCAGCGCACCGAACTCCTCGCCGCTGACCTGAGTCATGGCGGGCGCCCGTTACCCGGCGACCCGGCCGGCCGACCGACCTCGCACTGCCAACTTAGTTCGCAAGTTTACTTCTTTAAAATCTGTTCAACCCACGGCTAACTGTAGGAGCAACTATCCACGGTCCGGCAGGATTTCCAGAGTGACGTGGATTGCCCCACTTGCTGTACTTTCGACTGCCGCCTGCGCATGGCAAACATCCTGCCAGGCCGCCTGATGGGAATTATCGCGTCGGTGCAGAGGCACAGTGAAAAGTTTGCAGCAGCACGGGTACGCAGATTCGAACAACACACAGAAAATAAATTCATACAAAAGTCAGTGGAATGCAGGGCGTAGGGAAGAAGATAGACAAGTCGGTGGTAGTGGTTCACGAGGTGGTCTACAGTGTTCCATTGCTGAGGTAGAATTAGGATTTTGTAGATCTCTTCAAGAGCCTGATTGTTGGAAGAAACTGGCTGTTCCTGAATCTGGGCTTGTTGGACTTCCGCTTCTGTACTCGCTGTTTGATGGTACAGTGAGAAGAGAGTATTATCTGGACCGTGGTGGTTCTTGGTGATGAATGCCATGTTCTTGAGGCAGTTCCTTGTAGAGGTGGTTGCAGTGATGGAGTGGACTATGCCTGCAACATGCTGGGCTGAGCCACTACTCTGAAGTTTCTTGCATTCCAGGGTGTTGGGATTGCTGTGCGAAGTGGTGACAGAACCGATCTGGAGTGGGGCATGCATATTTGATGGGAAGGTGAAAGGGGGGAAAAGGGATTCTCCTTGCCTGCCCATCCCCTCCCTCCGGTGCTCCTGCCCCCCTTTTTTTCCCTCCGTGGCCTTCTGCCCTCTCCTATTGGACTCCCCCTTCTCCAGCCCTGTATGTCTTTCACCAATCAACTTCCCAGCTCCACCCCTCCTGTCCGGGTTTCACCTATCACATTGTGTTTCTCCCTCCCCTCTCCCTTCGCCACCCCACCTTTTAGATCTACTCCTCATCTCTTTTTCTCCAGTCCTGCAAAGGGTCCCAGCCTGAAATGTTGTTGACTGTATTCTTTTCCATAAATGCTACCTGGCCTGCAGAGTTCTTCCAGCGTTTTGTGTGTGTTGCTTGGATTTCCAGCATCTGCAGATTTTCTCTTGTTTGTGATTGCTTCTTCTGATTCAGAACCTGCTGCAGAGGATACAACCTCTCTTACCTGCTTCACCATTCAAAGAAACATTCTTTTCCTGCAGTAATGGCGTTATCCCTTGACATCCAAAAATATATTGTTTTTTTTTCTCTTTAATATAGTCAGCAAATAAATGCTAATTGCATTTTTTAGCTAGAGTACAATCTGGATGGAAAAAATAAACTCTGTTGTTCTGAATGGCACGTAGAGTTCTGAACCTGGATTCTAGACATCCCACCCAGTGGGAAAACTCAGCTCTTGCATCTACCCTGTCAAGCTCCTTAAGGATTGTAAATGAGATACAATTATTCTAGACTCAAGAGTGCAGGTTTGATTTACTTAATCTCTTTAAGTAACAGCCTGCCTTTCCAAGAATCAATGTGGCAAACTTCATCCTCTTTTCATATCCTTTCTTAGGCAAAGAGATGAAACCTATACACAACGTTCAAGAATTGTATTCCTGCAGGCTTTGTGGAAGTAAAGGAAGACGTCTCAGTTATTATGTTCAAAATTCAAAGTAAATTTATTATCAAAGTACATATATGTCACCATATACAACCATAGAACACCACAGCGCAGTACAGGCCCTTCAGCCCTCCATGTTGTGCCGACCCATATAATCCTTTTAAAAAAAAGGTACTAAACCCACACTACCCCATAACCCTCCATTTTTCTTTCCACCCTGAGATTAATTTTCTTGTGGGCATACTCAATATATCTGTAGAAAAATGACCTTAACAGAATCAATGAAAGACTGCCCAATTTGGGCATACAACAGGCTCTTGAACTGATGTAGATAACTTCATTCACCTTAAGTCTGAACTGATTCCTCAACCTACAAACTCACTTTCAAGGACTCTACAACTTACTCTCTCAGCATTTTTTATTTGCATAATTTGTCTTCTTTTGCACTTTTAAGTATATTTTTCACAAATTGTGCAAATAAAAAAGAATACTGAGAACGTGAATTGTAAAGTCCTTGAAAAAGTGAGTGTGTGGATTGGAGAATCAGCTCAGAGTTGTGATGAGGAAATTATCCACACTGGTTCAGGAGCTGTAGAGTAGTGAATGTTCCTGAACTTGAGGGTTCAGCACCTAAAGCTCCTAGTAGTGAGAAGACAGCATGGCTTGGACAGTGCAGGTCCTTGATGATAAATGTTGCTCTCTTGAGGCAGCGTTCCATGTAAGTGTATTTAATAGTCGAGAGGGCTTTGCCTTCTTCAGACTCTCATTTTATCCAATTATCCTTTTTCATCGGTCCAACAGCATTAAGTACTATGGGTCCTGAGGTGGCTGATGATACAAATATGGGAGCCCAAGCATCATCGTAAATGGGACAGGGGGTTCACGATAGGGTGGGTGAATGGGTGCTTTGTGAGGGGCATTCCTTCACTATTTGTGCTGGGCTTCTGGGTTCTGATGAGGGAATGGGGACTTTCAATATCAGTTCAAATGCTCCTCTTCCTCCTTAAGAGGTTAAGGGCCAGAGAAAGCCATGAGTTGGCAGTAAAATCCATGTGACAAAGCTTAGAATATTCAGTCTTGTTTTGGGAAGTCTGGTGTCAGGTTTGTCACTAACGTGGCTTGCTCAACAAAGCTCACTCAGTATCAGGACAGAAATCTGTTTCTTGTCATACCTACTTCCTTTTGTTTTCCATTCTGTGTCACTCTCTCATTTAAGACCTTTATTAAAAGCTGCTTCTGACCATCCCTCTAGCATTTTTCATTTGTTCTGCATTGCATTTTCATCTGGGTTAGCTCCTATGGCTTCTCCATGTACATTTGCCTGTGAATTCAAATTATTGTCAACAATGTCTTATGGAAATGACCCAAATTAAAACCATGGCATGTTCTCTGTATCCTGAAGCTTTATTCCTTTCCTTTCACCATTTGAGTCTAAAGTACAACTGAAGTGGGGGGGGGGGGTAAGAAACAAATTAAGAGGGGCTAGACATACTGAGATGGAATGATGGAGAGGGGTTGGGAACAAAAACATGGAGGAAAAACAGAGAGAGAGAAGGAGAGGATGAAGTGAGTGAAGCACATCTTTTTTGAAGGAAGGCCAGATTGCCAAATGCCTTCAGGGGATCACTAACATAGACCACATTTTGCTTTAATCACACACCTTCAGAATGATAGGATTAGTTCTGTATTTTGACAATACACAGAGGTGCACAGCAGGGAATAGGATTATGAGAATACAAGTTACATATGGGATGTTTCCCCTGTAATCGGTACAGGGACCTTAACATTTCATCACATCTATTAATGACTGGAAAAGAAGTATAGAGAACTAAATCTGCATGTTTTTTTGGTAATTTTAGGTCTTTCTCTTAGGCGGTCACTCTCATTTTGCAGGTGACTGAGGCCATTCCGGAACCCTGAAACTTACCAGAATGGAGCAGCAAGTCCCTGATGAGAAGAGCCAGCATTTGGATGGATTATTTGCTCTTCCTGCTGTTTATGTGGGGTTTCTGTGTGCACTCAATGCATGGACAAGGTTCTCAGTGCCATTCTAAATGCTTCTTCTCAACTTTGTACAGTCTTGGGCCAGGGATTCCTAGGAGTCAATGAGGATGTTTTTACTTTCTAAGTTTTTGTAACTTTCCTTGAATATCTCCCTCTCTTCAACTGGTAAGCTCTTTCAGTGACATAAGCAGTCTGTTTTGCAAGTCTGGTGTCGGGCCTGTAAGTGATTTGGCCTGTCCAGTGAAGCTAAAGCTGTACAATTAGGGCCTCGATGCTGGTGATATTAGCTCACCTATCCTTGAGGTGAATCTGGAGGAGTTTGCAGAAGCAGCATTGGTGGCCTCTTTTGACATCCTGATTGTGGATACAAATAGAAGGATAGCAACAATAGTTAACTGTACACCATGAGTCTAGAACAGAGTTTGATCTACAAACACACTGTTCTCAGACAGGCCAAAGTCAATGGGGAATCCGTCATTAACGACTGCCTTTGCTGCAATTTTGCTCTTTTAAGATATGGGAGGTGGTTCATTTTTTTCCCAGAATTCTGTGATGGACTTTTATTGTGACACAACAAATGCATAGATGGGAACATAAAGTTGTAAAGGAAAACGTATAGATTTGACTATGTGGGGAGAGTTACAATGCATTGGTGTTTAGTGTGTTGAGTGTGATCTCCTATTCTTTAAACAAAAAAAATCTTGTGGAAATAAATTGTGGAAAGCTCAGAACTACTAAGCTAGGAGGAGCAGAGGGATATTCCAAAAACTGCAAAGGTTGAACGTGGTTTGCCTTTATTCACCCCTAATGTTGATTCTAGATTTAGGTAGTTGTTACAAGTACACTTGTAAAGTGAGAAGAAATTCCCTGCCTCTGTCTGTAGAGAAACTGTTCAACTGAGCGGTTGGTTTCCACAGGAAAAAAAAGGCACACTGAGTTGTGTTTCAGTTCCCTGTTTTTCGAGAAAATTGTATTCAGTAGTGAAACAGCCATGTAAGTAAGAGGATGGAATTTTCAAAATGTATTCAGTGGTCACTTTATTATGTACAGCAAGTTTTCATGGCCTTCTGCGGCTGTAGTACATCCACTTTAAGGTTTGATATGTTGTGTGTTCAGAGATGCTCTTCTGCACACCACTGTAGGTATTTGAGTTACTGCCACTTTCCCGTCAGCTCGAACCATTCTCCTCTGACCTCTCTCATTAACAAGGCGTACCCACAGACAGAACTGCTGCTCATTGGATGTTTATTTTGTTTTTCGTTCCATTCTCTGTAAACTCTAGAGACGGTTGTGTGTGAAAATGCCAGTCTCTAATCTACTCAAACCACCCCATCTGGCACAAACAATCATTCCACTGTCAAAGTTACTCAGATCATATTTCTTCCCCATTCTAATGTTTGGTCTGAACAACAGCTTAAATTTTTGACCATGTCTGCATGCTTTTATACATTGACTTGCTATCACATGATTGGCTGATTAGATATTTGCATTAATGAGCAGTAATATAGGTGTATGATGCACCATCAATAACTCACACTGAGACGTAAGGCGAGATATCGGCTTTTATTGACTGGAAGAAGGAACCAGGAGTGAGTGTCTATCATACAATGTCCTGGAGACTGAAGCCGAGCGTCAGGCCTCAGATCTCCTTTATACAGGGGCCTGTGGGAGGAGCCACAGGAGCAGTCAGCAGGGGGCGTGTCCCGACAGGCACATAGTTCACCACGGTGTACCTAATAAACTGGCCACTGAATGTATGTACAGGGAGACCAACACTTCATCAGAGCTGAATCAGGACTCAATAAAACTTAGATTCATGTAGCACTGTTAATAAAATAGCCAAGGAACACTTCAAGTTTGTAACAAGCAACATTTATCTTGGAGCCACAACGTGGAAAAAATGCTCTGAGCTTCATCAAAAAGGGCAAGTTCTAAGGTGCATATTAAAGGAGTATCGAGACACGAATACAGGAAGGAAACACCTGTACTAATGCTGTTTGAAGTCATAGCTGCTTTTTGTTAGAGTGAAGAGAACTGGGAATGTATGGGGGAGATTTTCAGAATTGGGGGATTGTAGAGATATCACAGAGCTGAATATGTAGGATTAATCCAGTAGCCCACCCTTTTTTTTTGAGAAATTAAAATCGGGAGATGGTTACCATGCTTCAGATGCCTATTTGTTTATTCAGTCAGGTTATCATTGGCCTGTATTTCAATTCCATCAGCACATAGAAATGGAAACTGGTAACCCAACCCCACTTACCTGTGCCACCGTTTGAAGGGATGATGGCTGTTCTTAGACATCAGTGCCACTTTCCTGTACTAACCCTATATTCCTTAATATCTAAAACTCTAACAATTGTTGTCTTGAATATACATATTCCACAGTTCCCTTGGATACTGAAGGCCAAAGATTCACTGCACTGTGAGAGAAGAAAGTTGTTCTCATCTAGTCCAGAATGAGAGGGTTCCTTTTTATTGTAACTGAAGCTAGCTAGTCAAAACATCAATTATTTCATCTATTTTGTCAAGCCTCGTTAAGAATTTTGCAAGTTACATTATTATCTCTTGTACTTCTAAATTCTAGAGAATATACTCCCAGTCTGCTTAATCACTCCTTGTACATCAAAACCATTCTAGGAATTAAGAAAATGAACCTATGCTGCATTCCATTGCAAGTATAATTGTCTTTAGGTAGGAAGATAACCTTCCATGGGCGGATTGGTAACATAGCGCACTTGTTCAACAGCACCAGTGATCATTGATTGGAGTTCAATTCCTGCTGCTATCTGTAAGGGGTTTGTAGGTCCTCACCACAATTGTGTGGGTTACCTTCAGGTGCTCCGGTTTCCTTCCACATTCCAAAGACGTACGGCTCAAGTCCTCACCTCTGCAGCATACCTCTGTAGCACGTAATTCTGACTGTGCACTTGGTTCACGTTTCTAACTCAAACTCTGGTCACACGTGTTCCCAACTGAACACCAGTTGCGTACTTACTCCTATTGTCAACCTCGAACTCTGGCCACATACCTACCCATGTCCCTATTCCGCAGTTGCCACTATGCACTAAGCTCATGTTCTCAACTCTGACACTAACCACACATCTGTTCCACATTCCCATCCCCACTGTTGTAGCAGTACACACCTGACCCTTGTTTTCTACCTTGGCTCCAGCTGCACACCCACCTGCAATGTCAAATTTGTCAAAGACCGCTTCTCTCTCTACATACACACACACTCTCTCTCTCTCTCTCTCTCTCTCTCTCTCTCTCTCTCTCTTCTCTCTCTCTCTCTCTTCTCTCTCTCTCTCTCTTCTCTCTCTCTCTCTCTCTCCCTCTCTCTCTCCCTCTCTCTCTCTCTCTCTCTCCCTCTCCCTCTCCCTCTCCCTCTCTCCCCCTCTCCCCCTGTCTCCCTCTCTCTCTCTGTCTCTCCGCTCCACAGATAATCTTTTGATCCCCAGTCAACAAGAATCTCAGAGTGTGTCACTAACCAGAAGTCTACTGTTTTGAGTATCTTGGTTGGTCCACCAGAAAGAACTAGCATTGGTTACATAAAAATGATCAGGAAATTGGGACTAATAAATTGCAAATAAAGGCACTACTGTTTCACAACCTCCATCATTCTTCAAGGTCTATAGTGACAATAAAGCAGAGGCTCAGCAGAAGGCCCTGGCCTAAAGAACTGATGGCGATAGAGTTAGAAAATTAGGAGACAGTAACTTTCCAAAGGCTAGGATGTGTGTAATGCTGCCAAAATCTTCCATGGGCCAAACACCTAAAGCATCACCCCATTAACAATCAAGAATAGAGGTGAATTTATCAAGCATATAGAGAGGCAGCCAATGGGAAGAAACACTTAAAAGTTGAGAAATCATGGTGCAGTTGTATAGGATACTGTCCAGGTTGCACTTGGAGTATTGTGTTTAGTTTTGGTCACCTGCTATAATAAAAATGTTATTAAACTGGGAAGTTTGCAGAAAAGATTTACAAGAATTCTGCCAGGATGAGGGATTGAACAATAGGGAGAGGTTGGATAGGCTGGGACTTAATTCCTTGGGGCATAGGAGACCAGGAGGTGATCTGAAAGAGATGTCGTATATCCATTGGTAGGATGACATCATGAAACAGGTAAGATGGAAATAAGTTTCCACAAGAAGGAGAATGTCGGAATTATGTCCCTCTTGATTAATGGAGTTGAACTCTTTAGTGGGGTTGGTAAAGGCTATAAGTGGTGACTTAATTTTCTCTTGGATTGTTTGTGCTGTGAAGAACATGTTTTCTGTGTATCTAGATTGATGGAATCTGCCAGCTATTCTGAGATTTTCTCTGTAATTTTGTAAATGGATTTGTACCCTTTGTTGAAGATGGCCATGTTTTTGGTGTTTTGAGTTCAGATGGTAAGTCACCCTCTTCCCAGGTACTGGCAATGACATTATGGGTTCATGATTGAAGTTCTCATTGTTGAACTTTAGAACCTGGCAGTGAAAATACCATCTGTCCTCCAGGTGTTTTTTTTAATCTTATTTAGAGATGGGCTTTTCAACCTCATTAGTCAAAAGTTGCAGCAAAGCTGAGCCGAATGTACCGTAGTAGGGTATAGTTCACGTTAAGAAAAAAGAAGGCACAGTTGAGAAGATGTTAAAGTGTTTCTGAAAGTGACTCAGACTCGGGCCTGCAGACATAGGACTTCAACCTACCCAGTGGATTTGCAGAGTTTCGCAGTCTTGACTTGTGGACTTCCAATCCATGCCTTGATCACAGGACATACTGAACACTGGGCATCGAATTCCAGACTTGCCATTGACAAGACCCCAAACACTTTGCAGAATCTACTGTTGAATCTATATCTCTATCTATCTATCTGTAAAATCTACTGTAGGTAGATACTGGCGTAGATTCACATTGAAATGTTCAGTGCCTTGCTTCGTCTGTTAGGCAGAATGCACAGTAGTTTGGAGCTACCAGCCTCATGCATTAGATTGCGTGAAGCCAAGAGAAGGTTAGTTCCAATCTGAAGATGATGTACCTTCCCGTGCCAGCCAGCATCAACACCTCTGCACAGCAGCAGCTCAGTTTCTATTGTGTCTCTGCAGAGGGCAGTGGGCTGGTCCTAACATGAGAGATCGTGAGATTCCACTCGAGTAAATTGCTCTTCTGGTATAGGGTTTATACCGCTCAGGAACAGATTTGTCCCCATTGGGAACCGAAGCCATTTTGCCCACACAGGACTTCATTGATTGCCTTCTAGGAGGAGGAGGTTGTTTGATATGATTCGGTTGCTAGGATTAGGATGGGTTTAAAAGCATCTGTGAGCTAGGTTCCATCAGGTCTACAACCCATTATCTGCACTGTCATGCAAGAGTTCCAGTGGAAGTGCAGAGCTTGAAGCTGCTGCTTTCCTTTAGGATGACAGCATTCCACCTGGCAGACAATGCCTTTATTGGTGCCTAGTAGCCAGCAAACCCAAACTGCATTCACTCATAAACTTACTACAGAGATTTGGATTCTGTGATACATCAAGGTATTTCAGAAGATGTTCACACGCCTTGGAAATAGTCTGTCAAGAAACACAGGAGAGTGTGGCCACCAATAAGGCTTGTCTGAAGATTTGGAAAGTAGCAACATGGGCTGTACAACTCCAACATGTGTAAGATTCATGCAGTCTGTGTGAATGAGAACAGAGACTAGTGGATGGTTGCTGTGCAGAGGACCAAACAAATTAGAGTGTAGAGGAATGAAGAAGGGAGGGAACATTGTAGTTAAAGGGAGGGGAACTTTGTGCAGAGCCTCGTACAAGCCCTGAGTGCTGTGTTGCCTGCAGAAAGCCAGGTTAGGAAAAATCATTCATTTTGAGGCTGAGAAAGAATTAGACCACAACAGTAAGACGATAAGACAAAGGAACAGAATTAGGCCATTCAGCCCATCGAGTCTGCTCCGCCATTCCATTATGGCTCATCCTGGATCCCACTCAACCCCATATACCTGCCTTCTCGACGTATCCTTTGATGCCCTGACCAATCAGGAAATTATCAATTTCCACTTTAAATATACCCATGGAGGTGGCCTCCACCAAGTCAGTGGCAGAGCATTCCAGATGCATTACTCTCTGGCTAAAAAAAATTCCTCCTTACCTCTGTTCTAAAAGGTCACCCCTTGATTTTAAGGCTGTGCCCTCTAGTTCTGGATACCCCCACCATAAGAAACATCCTCTACACATCCACCTTATCTAGTCCTTTCAACTTCGGTAGGTTTCAATGAGATCCCCCTGACTCCCCACATGGGAACCAGCTGAAAGAAATAGGGGAAGGAAGGAGGTTCTGCTGCAGGAATGTGAGCAGTTAGGATCCAAATTAAAAAGCAGGACAAAGAATTCAGGATTCAAAATTCAAGTTAGTTTATTGTCATTCTTCAGTAAATGAGTATAAAGGAGAACAAAACGATTGTTACTCTGGGTCCGATGCATCATTAAAAACACAATAAATGTAAGTATAAAAACAATCCTATAAAATACAATGAACAAGTAACTGTTGAGTGTGGCTGCATACATACATAAGATTGGCTTATATACATAGACTGAATGTAAAGTGACGCTGAATGCAGGAGTATCTAAATGTAAGGTGAATCTGGCAGGAAATGATAAGTGACAAAGTGACTGAGCCACAAGCAAGTTGGCAGAAGATCAATAAGATCAGACAATAGAATGTAATAGTGCAGAGTTGTAAAGATAGGAAATGAATCTGACAGGAAGTAACAACATCTACAAACGTAAGAGTCTTCCAAACATTGACAAAGGAAGGAAAATACTAAAGAGACACATTTGAAAACACTTTATTTGAGCTCCTACAACATTCTTAACAAGTGTCATGTTAAGTAATGCCACGGCTTGAAATTAATGATTGTAATCTAATGCTCATTATAGAGACACAATGGCCAAGTGACTAAGGTTGGAATTTAAATTTCTGAATTGTATACTTTTTAGAAGAAGAGGGCAGAATTGAACAAGAGGCACTATAGACCTTGTAACAAAGCCAGTAGAGATGAAAGACCTTAGTTCAGAAAAAAACTATTCAATTTGAGTGGAGTTAAAAATCAGGTAATTAGAAGTGTGTATGAAGCACATATTGCTGAATTCACTGGAAAAGGTTATTTTGAACATAATGTCATTGAGGGGAAGGATTAATCAATGATCCTGAGACACTGTACTATCACAAACTCCCCTCTAATTCTATCACTATTTACCCTAAATTTGTGCCCTTCATGAAAATATTTCCAGCATCTGCAGAGTCTCTCGTGATTATGATATCCTCTTCTTTTTGGAATCCATTATGCTACATTTTCAAAGTAGGCACTTATTCTGAACACCTTTCCAACATTGTTTCATAACCTTTGCTGCAGAAATATAAGAACCTTTGTCATTTTCATATATATGTTTCTCAACAGTTTTTGTGGTCTTACTACTTGTGCAAGACGCAAAATTGTGCAATTCATAAAGAAGTAAATTCTGAGAAAAACTTCTATGATGACTGGAGGGGAAATGGCAGGATTGTTATCTCTGTTCCCTAACTTGAAATTAAAATATTGTTAATACATGAGTATATAAATGTTGTTTTTACCTATGTATCAGTATAGTCTGAGGCCAGTGGGATCAGAGGTCCATGCGAGTTCAGAAGTTGAGGATCGACGGTCAAATATGTCATTAGTGTCCTGGGTTGAAATCCAAAGTTAGAGGCCTAATGTGTGCAAGGTTGAGTATCCGAAGACAAGAACTGTAGGCTTAAAGTTGGTGTGTCCTGGGGTTGCAGGCCATTCTGGTTGTGTGAATGGAAGGATGGTTGGGAGTGATGGATGGGAAAGGGGCTTGCTTTGCTGTGTTGCTTTGTTTTGATGTGTAGTTGTTACAGCCCTGGAGTGTGTGGCAACTCTTGCGGGCTGCCTCCAGTGCGTCCTTGGGTGCAAACAACCCATTTCACTATACGTTTTGATGTACATGTGACAAATTAATCTAAATCTGTTTATTCTTTGTCCCGTTCTCATTTCCATGACCTTTTGCTGTGCAAGCGTGGTAACCGAGATGGGCAATTTCTCCTGTTCCACATCATGATGATCAGCCAAGTCTTCCACATGTGATGTCCACTGAGAGGCAAACACTGTTCCCTCTAAGGTGCATGGTCGTGCAGTAACTTAAATGCTCTGCATACATAGTGTGTTGCCGCACAGCTAAAACCTTCTTTTATATAATGATGATATATTTTTCAAAGTTATATTAGCATAATTTCAAAATTTTAATAGCATAATTTCAAAATGATATTTACATAATTTAACAGAAGAATGAGACCCCCCCCCCCCATCCAGTATCTTGTTAGCAAATGTGCAGCTGGCGAACAAGATTGAAGACTTGAGGGCAAGATTACTGTATTGGAAAGAAATGACAAATTGTTTTGCTAGGTCCTGGCTTACTCCCTGAATATCAGATTCGGTGATCAGCACTGAAAGCTTCTCAATACACAGGACGAACCCAACTGCTGATTCCGAAAAGGCAAAAGATGGGGATGTTTGTTTCATGATAAACTCTCCGATGTGCCAGTTTTGTTTTCCTTGTATACCCCCCCAGCCTGGAGCACTAATGATCAAGTGCCAACTGTTCTATTTAAGAAGGGAGTTCTCCATAATCCTGACTGCAGTTTACATATCACCATCAGCAGACTGTAATCAGGCTCTTGAAATACTGCCATGCTGCCATCATCAAACAAGAAACCCCAATGCATTTCAGATTGTAGTTGGGTACTTTGATCAGAGTTGTTTGAAGAAATCTTTGCCCAATTACCATCAGCATATAACCTGTAGCACCAAAAGTCCCAACACATTAGACCATTGCTATACTACAAGAAGGAATGCCTTCTGTTCCATGCCCAGACCGCATTTCAGGAAATCTGATCACTTGTCTGTCTTTCTCCTACCTGCACACAGGCAGAAGTTAAAGAGTAAGGCTCTAGAGATAAGGACAATGAAAAAGTGGTCACAGGAGGAGGAAGAGTGGCTACAGGATCATTTTGAATCAATGGACTGGGCCATGTTCAAGGTCACCTCAGTAGATCTGAATGAACATACCATGGTAGTCATGGACTTTTTAAAAATAGTTGTAGATGAGTATGTCCCCACAAAATCATTCAAAATCTCCCCCAACCTGAAGCCCTGGCTCAACCAGGAGATCCGCAATCTGCTAAAGGCCAAATCAGAGGCATTCAGGTTTGGTAACCAAGTAAGATACAAGAGGTCCAGGTATAATCTCTGGAGAGCCATCTCGCAGGCCAGGTGGTAGTTCTGGATTGAACCTGAATCAATGAAGGATACTCAACATCTGTGGCAGGGTTTGAATGTTGTTAGAAACATAGAAAATAGGTGCAGGAGTAGGCCATTCGGCCTCTTACAAAGTGAAATCAAATGATGTGAGTGACAACAAGACTTTGCTTCCAGATGAGCTCAATGTTCACTTTGACCAGCAAAGGATAGAGGAACTTGTGTGAACTTACATACCGGAAGACCCTGTGATTTCAGTCTCTGAGGTCAATGTGAGAGCACCCTTCAGGAGGAAGAACTCACAGAAAGCATCTGGCCCAGATGGGGTACCTGGCCAAGTACCAAAGACCAGGTCAGATTATCATCTCCATCAGCACAGGTACACTGCAAAGCTTTGTGCTTAGTCCTCTGCTCTGCTCACTTTACAGCTCCACCGACATATTCAAATTTGCCAATGACAGCACTACTGTTGGTAGAATCTAAGTTGATGATGAATCAGCATATAGCAGAAATATTGAAAATCTGCCTGGGTGGTTCCATAACAACAACCTCTCACTCACTGGCAGCAAGAACAAGGAGCTGATTATTGACCTTAGGAGGAGGAAACCTGAGGTCCATGAGATCAGGGGATCAAAGGTGGAGACAGTCAACAACTTTAAATTCCTCGATGTATTAATTTCAGAGGACCTGTCCTGGGCCCTGCCTGTAAGTGCCATTACAAAGAAAGCACAGCAGTGCCTCTGCTTCCTTAGATGTTTACAAAGATTCAGCGTGACATCTAATACTTGACAAACATCTATCAATATGTGATGGAGAGTATATTGACTGGTTGCATCACAGCCTGGCGTTGAAACACCAAAGCCCATGAATGGAAAATCCTACAAAATGTAGGATGGATACGGACCAGTCTATCATAGGTAAAGCCCTCTCCTCCATTGAGCACAGCTATACAGAGCTCTGTCCCAGCAAAAGCACATCCATCATTAAGGACTCCACCACCCAGGTCATAATTTCTTCTCGCTGTTGCTGTTAGGAAGGTACAGGAGCCTCAGGACTCACAATAGCAGGTTCGAGAACACATTACCCTTAAGCCATCAGGCTTCTGAACCAGAGGGTTGCCCCACTTGCCCCATCACTGAACTGTTCCCACAACCTATGGACCCACTTTTAAGGACTCTTCATCTCATGTTCTCGATATTTATTGTTTATTATAATTGTATTTTTCTCTTTTGTACTTGTCCAGTTTGTTGTCCAGTTTGCACATTGGTTGCTTATTTGCCCTGCTGGGTGTAGTCTTCCATTGATTCTAGTATGGCTCTTGGATTTCTGAATATGCCTGCAAGAAAATGAATCTCAGGGAGACATATAGCTACGTTGATAATAGATTTACTTCAAAAGTTGAACTTTGAAGCTTTTGACCCTGTTGCTATTGCAAATGCAACCAATTTTGAAATTAGGAAAGAGAATGTTATACAACTAACAAAAAATACTCAGCTGTTATTATGAATTACAACAAAAGCGCTGCCTCAGAAATATTACGGCAACACTGTGATTTCCAGTTAGGCATTTCTGAGAAAGTTGAGACTGGTTCAATTAAGACAGTTGCTGATATATTTAACTACATGCTTAGAAATTTGAAGATCTGTCAATTCTTGTTGACATCGTTGGAACTGTGAAGGTATATTCAGTCTAATGAATTCAATCATAAGTAATTCCATGAACAGGTTAGAAGTGGAACACTTTGGATCTAATGAAGATTTAGATGTATCTTTCAGTCTGGATGTGAAATTAATCTGGATAGTGTTTGTAGATGATGCATTTGTAATGAAGACATGAGAAAAAGTTCATGAAATGTGCATTGTGTGGTTAAATGAAAACTTGAGGATCAATCGGTGTCTAATTAGCATGGATCTCAGTTTTCTGCTGCACTTGGGGTATTGCAGGAAGTTTCAATGACCCCATGGGCTTGAGAGAAAGTCTTTCATCATTACCTGTGATAATGGCTGGTTTTAAATTTCAAGTCAAGTCAAGTCACTTTTATTGTCATTTCAACCATAACTGCTGGTACAGTACATAGTAAAAATGAGACAACGTTTTTCAGGACTATGGTTACATGACACAGTTACAAAAACTAGACTGAATTACATTAAAAAAAACAACACAGAGAAAGCGACACTAGACTACAGACCTACACTGGACTGCATAGAGTGCAAAAAAACAGTGCAGGCAATACAATAAATAATAAACAGGACAATAGGGCAAGGTGTCAGTCCAGGCTTCGGGCATTGAGGAGTCTGATAGCTTGGGGGAAGAAACTGTTACATAGTCTGGTCGTGAGAGCCCGAGTGCTTCGGAGCCTTTTCCCAGACGGCAGGAGGGAGAAGAGATTGTATGAGGGGTGCATGGGGTCCTTCATAATGCTGTTTCCTTTGCGGATGCAGCGTATAGTGTAAATGTCTGTGATGCTGGGAAGAAAGACTCCGATGATCTTCTCAGCTGACCTCACTATCCGCTGCAGGGTCTTGCGATCCGAGATGGTGCAATTTCTGAACCAGGCAGTGATGCAGCTGCTCAAGATGCTCTCAATACAAACCCTGTAGAATGTGATGAGGATGTGGGGTGGGAGATGGACTTTCCTCAGCCTTCGCAGAAAGTAGAGATGCTGCTGGGCTTTCTTTGCTATGGAGCTGGTGTTCATCATGGCTTCATCACCCTTAATACCCTTTCCCATCAAAAATATATCAACGTTTGTTCTTGATTTTTCATTCAACCTATTCTTCATCTTGTGTGAAGGCTTGCATCCTGATGCCACTACTGAACTGCATCAGTCTCACATTAAGCTTATGCCCCTTTAGTTGAGGTGTTCTCAACAGAAGAAATAGTTTCATGGAATATAGAATATAGAACAGTACAGGCCCTTTGTGCGACAAATGTTGTGCCAACCTTTAACATACTCTAAGATCAATCTAGCTCTACCCTTCCACATAACTGTCCATTTTTCTATCATCCATGTGCCTATCTCTTTCCAACAAGTATATTAATCACAGTACAGTAGAATAACACAGCACGCTAGAAAGTTATGCAATCTATCATGATTGTCCTGGCTATTTGAAAAATCTACTTACTTACTTCCTTCCCTTATTCTCTTCCCCACACTCCTCAAAATCTAGATCTATTCAGAAAATCTGAATCAGCTTTAATATCATTGAGGTACAGCATGTCACGAAATTCATTGTTTTGTGGCAGCAATACAGTCCAATACATTAGAAAGCTATAAATGACAGTAAGAAATGTATGTATAAAATTTTAATTAAATAAGTAATGCAAAAAGAGAGCAAAAATAGTGAGATAGTGTTCATGGATGGGTTCACTGTCTATTCAGAAATCTGATGGCAAAGGGAAGATGCTGTTTCTAAAGTGCTGAGTGTGTGTCTTCAAACTCCTGTACCTTCTTCCAGTTGGTAGTATTAAGAAGAGGGCATGCCCTGAGTGGTAGGGGTCCTTAATGATGGATTCCACCCTTTGAGGCATCGTCTTTTGAAGGTGTCCTTGATACTGGAGAGACTAGTGTCCATGATGGAGCTAGCTGAGTTAACAACCCTCACAGATTTTAACGATCCTGTGCAGTGGTCCCTCCATACCAGATGGTGATGCGACCAATTACGATGCTTTCCATGGTACATCTGTAGGAACTTGCTGAAATCTTTGGTGACATACCAAATCCCCTCAAACTCCTAATGAAATATAGCCACTGTCGTGCCTTCTTTGTAATTGCATCAATATGTTGGGCCCAGGATAGATCCTCAGAGATGTTGACATCCAGGAACCTGAAACTGCTCACCCTTTCCACTGCTGAACCCTCGAAGAAGACTGGCATTCCTGAAGTCCATGGTCAATTTCTTGGTCTTATTGAGGTTGAGTGTAAGATTGTTGTTGAGACACCACTTGTACAGGATCTATCTCACTCCTGTGTGCCTCACTTCACCATCTGACATGCCTCTTCATCACCATAATTGTTGACCACCATGTCACCATTGCAATGCTATAGAAGTGATGAACTGAAAGAGGTGCCATCCTACTCATGAGACGATAGACCAAATCCACCTGTCTTTATGAGATCCTATGGCAATATTTTAAATGAGATCTGGATGGTTAATGACTAACTTGAACAGTATCACTGCAATGGGATGTCTTCCGCAAATTTTGCTGACCAGCACGTTCCAGGATGCAGGAGGTTTGCACTGAAGCACGGTTCAGCCACCACAAGGGGGCTGTGGTATGGCACCACAGTTTAAAGTTCTGTTGCCACTGGACCCTGTGTAATAGCCTCTCAAATGCTTTACTGATTCAGTGTATAAAGGCCAAAGGTGAGTAGTGTTGTAAGTGAATGCACTGATTTGCTTACTGTGGTTCAATGAATAGGAAATAACGTGTCCTATTTACTGCATATCATGAGTAAAGTATATTTATGGAAAAATATCACTAAAGAAAATAATGTTATCACTAGCAACACATACAAAATGCTGGAGGAACTCAGCAGGTCAGGCAACATCTATGGAAGTGAATAAACAGATGACATTTTGGGCCGAGGCCCTTCTTCAGGACTGAAAAGCAAGGAGGAGTACGGCAGAACAAAAAGGTGGGGGGTGGGGAGGGGAAGGAGGATAGCTGGAAGGTGATAGGTGGAGCCAGGCGGGTGGGAAAGGTAAAGGGCTGGAGAGGAAAGAATATGATAGGAGAGGAGAGTGGATCATATGAGAAAAGGAAGGAGGAAGGGGCCCAGAGGGAGGTGATAGGCAGGTGAGAGTGTGGTATAGAAGAAGAGGGGAGGGGAGGGAAAATCGATTTTCATGCTATTAGGTTGGAGGCTACCCAGACAGAATATAAGGTGTTGCTCCCTCATCCTGAGGGTGGCCTCATCTTGGCACAACATGTCAGAAAGGAAATGGGAAAGGGAATTAAAATGTTTGGCCACCAGGAAGTTCCGCTTTTGGCAAATGGAACAGAGGTGCTCGATGAACCGGTTCCCCAATCTGATAGTGATGTTGTCATTATCAAATTGCAATATATGTTGTCCCACACCACCAGGTTCAATAGTAGCTATTTCCCCTCAACCATTTGATTCTTGAACCAACCGGCAAAATTCTGATCACTACAGTTTAGCAACACTATGACTATTTCAGGTGAAAATTGACTTGTCATTTTTTGGTTCTAATTGTCTTGTTATTTATGTTTAATTTACATTTTCCACGTGAATCCTGCTTATCTGATGCTTTATGCTTGCTGCAGAAAGTAAGTTTTTCATTGCACCTGTTTATACATACCTGTTTGTGCATGTGGCAATAAACTCAACTTCTGACCTTGACTGACTTTGATATGTTGAACCTCATTTTGCAAGGCTTGACAGCAATGTTTCCTGCAAGGCTCACTTAGAGCATAAACAGCACCATAATCAGGCCAAATAATTGTTGCTGTTCTATAAATGTAATACACTGTCGTTGCCCCAAAGCACATAGTAACTTGACAAAGGCAGGAAAGGAAGTGAATTCCTTCTCAAACATAAACACCTCAATCGTGAGTCAAGAACCATTTCCTTTTTATTTAAGAGATTAAAACATACTAAGGGACTTCATGAAGCATTGAAAAATTGGCAGCATACAAACAAAGAAACAAAAATAGAAAATTCAGGAAATACTCAAAAAGTCAGATAGAATTTGGATAAACAAAATTATATTTTCAATTCAACAGCCTTTCATCAGAACTGATACCTGTTGCAGAACTGGATTTCAAGCAGTACCTGAAAGGAGGAAGGGATAAATGGAAATTTCTGGGCTGCTTGGGGTCCAAATGTTGGAAAGCTTATTGCCAGTGCTGGAAAATAAACTGGGTGCTGTATGAAGAGGGAAGAGCTGGAAGTTTGCAGGGTGAAAATGGTTCAAGATATAGGGAGGGAATGAGGGCATGTAGTTAAGATATATGCATAGTAAGAAATGGTTGTACATAACTGAAAGTAGCATGTGGACGTTGTAAATTATTGCCACATGAAGGGAGACTGCCACCAGGGGTACTTCTATCGTTGGTTAACTTTAATCTACAAAGAAAAAAGGTGATGTTTTTCTCCAATGGAGATATGAAATCTTGAAGTACAGACCAAGTTCTCCTTTTTGTTGTACACTAGCTCAGATTTTCCTGCACATGTCCACCCTTCTGTTATCTCTTTTGAAAGTATTGGGCTCAAATGGTTCGGGTCATATTTATAGTACAACCATTGGACTTTTGTTTCATTGTACATTCCAAGTTTCCTCAACAACCAACTCATCAATCTGTTATAAACTATTCCTTTATGATTGTTGGAAATTTTGTTCTTAGACCATTTTTGAAATTATTTTTCATGACATGGACTGCATTGGCAAGGCTAACATTCACTGCACTGTAATTGCCTTTGAGAAGGTGCTTGTAAGCTGCATCCACACCCACATTCAACATTTTAGGAAGAGCTCCCTCATCTCTGCCATCAAATTTCTGAACGGTCCATGAACCCATGGACACTACCTTGCTATTCCTCTTTTGCACTATTGATTCATTCATTTATCTATTTATTTATCTAATAATTTATTTTCTGCCACAAAACAACACGTTACATGACATACGTCAATAATAATAAATCTGAACACTTTGGTAACATGCAATTTTGTAGGATGACATTTTTGAATAAGCGTTAGAAGGTCCAACAAACAATCTGGCACAACAACGTCACCAAACCTGATATGAAATTCCATGGCCTAGCAAACATCTCAGATTTAAAGGGATATGTTTGCACTTCTACAGTACTGAGTATAGGCAGAGACCGAAGACTGCAGCACCAGTAGTGAGGACCAAGAAGGTTTGGACAAGGGAAGCACAGCTGCACTTACAGGACTGCTTTGACTCGGTGGACTGGACCATACTCAGGGATTCATCTTTGGATCTGATGAGTATGTCACAGTTGTTACCGACTTCATTAAAACCTGTGTGGATGAGTGTGTGCCTACAGAAACTTGCTATACATTCCCAAACCAAAAGCTGTGGATGAACCAGCAGGTATGTCATCTGGTAAGGGCTAGATCTGTGGCATTTAAATCTGATAACCCAGGTCTGTACAAGAATTATTGAGGGAGTGCAGCATAGGTTCACAAGGTTAATTCCCGGAATGGCGGGACTGTCATATGTTGAAAGATTGGAGCGACTGGGCTTGTATACATTGGAATTTAGAAGGATGAGAGGGGATCTGATTGAAACATGTAAGATTATTAAGGGATTGGACATGCTGCAGGCAGGAAGTATGTTCCTGCTGATAGGTGAGTCCAGAACTAGAGGCCACAGTTTAAGAATAAGGGGTAGGCCATTTAGAACAGAGATGCGGAAAAACTTTTTCACCCAGAGAGTGGTGGAAATGTGGAATGCTCTGCCCCAGAAGGCAGTGGGGGCCGTCTCTGGATGCTTTCAAGAGAGAGTTAGATTGAGCTCTTATAGATAGCGGGGTCAAGGGATATGGGGAGAGGGCAGGAACAGGGTACTGATTGTGTATGATCAGCCATGATCACAGTGAATGGCGATACTGGCTAGAAGGGCCGAATGGCCTACTCCTGCACCTACTGTCTATTGTCTATTACTTATGGAAGGCTATTTCAAGAGCGAAGAGACAATTCTGAGCGAGGTTGGAGATGAGATCAGATGCATGTTAACTCTGGCAGGGTTTGCAGGACATTACTTACTACAAAGCAAAACCCAATAGTGTGAATGGCAGCGATGCTCATTGTCTTCCGTGCCTGCTTTGAAAGGGAGAATATAACTACAGCTGCACCCGGTGATCTCTGTCTTGGAGGCTGATGTCAGACTATCTTTAAGGAAGGTGAACCCTCACAGGGAGCAGGTCCCGATGGAGTAACTGGAAAGGCTCTGAAAACTTGTGCCAACCAACTGGTGGGCATATCCAAGGACATTTTCAGCTTCTGACTACTACGGTTGGAAATTCCCACCTGCTTCAAAAAGGCAACAATTCCTAAGAAGTGTAGTGTGAGTGCCTTGTCCAATAGCATTCGCATCTACAGTGATGAAATGCTGGTCACGGTTAGAATCTACTCCTGCCCTTCCAAGTACTTGGATCCACTGCAATTTGCCTATCGCCACTATAGGTCTACAGCAGACACAATCTCAATAGTTCTTCATACAGCTTTAGATCACCTGGACAGTACAAACACCTATGTCCAAATGCTGTTCGTTGACTATAGCTCAGTGAATAACACCATCATTCTCACATCCTGATCGATAAGCTACAGAACCTGGGCCTCTGTATCTCCCTCTGCAATTGGATCCTAACTTCCTAACCAGAAGACCACAATCTGTGCAGATTGGTGTTAATATCTCCTCTACGCTGATGATCAACACTGGCGTACCTCAGGGGTGTGTGCTTAGCCCAAAGCTCTACCGTGACTATGTGGCTAGATATAGCTCAAATACTATCTATAAATTTCCAGATGATACAGCCATTGTTGGTAGAATCTCAGATGGAGACAAGAGGGCGTACGGGAGCAAGATGTATCAGCTAGTTGAGTGGTGTTGCAGCAACAACCTTGCGCCTAGTGTCAGAAGACGAAAGAACTGATTGTGGACTTCAGGAAGGGTAAGATGAGGGAACACAAACCAATCTTCAGAAGTGGAGAGAGTGAGCAATTTCAAGTTCCTGGGTGTCAAAATCTCTGAGGATCTAACCTGATCCCAATATATCAATGCAGCTATAAAGAAAGCAAGACAGCGGCTATATTTCATTAAGAGTTTGAAGAAATTCAGTTTGTCACCTAAAACACTCAAAAACTTATATAGATGTACCGTGAAGAACATTCTGACGGGCTCCATCTCTGTATCTCTGTCTGGTTGGGAGGGGCTGCTATTGCACAGGACCGAAAGAAGCTACAGGAAGTTGTAAAATCAGTCAGCTCCATCTTGGGTACTAGCCTGAAAAATACCCAAGACATCTTAAAAGAGCGGTCCCTCAGGAAGGTGAAGTCCATTATTAAGGACCCCCATCACCCAGGGCATGCCCTCTTCTCTTTTTTTTCCCTTTTGTTAAGTATTCATTATTTCAGTTTTTGCACTATTTTAATCTATTCAATATACATATATATAATTTACTGTATTTGTTTTATTTGGTTAGTTAGCAATTATTTATTTATTTTATTTCTTTCTTTCTTTCTATATTATCATGCATTGCTTAGTACTGCTGTTGCTGCTGTTAACAAATTTCATGACACATGCCTGTGATAATAAACCTGATTCTGATTCTAAAAGGATCCAAACAATTTGAAATATATGGCAGCCTTTGCCAAAATTTAAGCTTTGACAGGTATGGAACCTCACCACAGGAACTGGCTGCACGTAATGACAGGTACCATGTGGTCATTGTGGTGAACTATGTGCCTGTCTGGACATGCCCCCTGCTGACTGCTCCTGTGGCTCCTCCCACAGGCCCCTGTATAAAGGTGATCTGAGGCCTGACGCTCGGCCTCAGTCTCCGGGACATAGTATGATGGACACTCACTCCTGGTTCCTTCTTCCAGTCAATAAAAGCCGATATCTCGCCTTACGTCTCAGTGTGAGTTATTGATGGTGCATCAGTCATTTAAAATTATTTCCACGTCAAGGGAGGCCACCAGGTGTACTTCTATAGCTCCTGTTTGGTTAACTTTAATTTACAAAGAAGACAGAATGATATGTTTCTCTCCAAGAGAGATAAGAAATCTTGAAATACAGACAAATGCTCCCTTCTATTGTGCACTAGCAGGAAGTCAAAGCACTGTCTAAGACAAGGATGTATGCATGTTTGCAGCCACAGGCAAGAAAAGCATTTCAACCCATGATTCTGGGCTTGATTTAACACCAGACCTCAGAGACATAAAGACAATTGCACTTGCACTTCCTTTAGTGCTAAGCTAGTAGTTACTTATGATAATAAACCATACTAAAATAGAAATTTAAAACAGAATTACACGTAAGTCATAAAAAGTATAAATTTTAAGATATAAAAAAAATTATGGAATTGGAGCCAAATTTGTAAAGAATACTTAATCACAGGGTATACATTTAAATTAGCAACTTTTAATTGTATAGGTAGAGCAGCTCCCAATAACAAGGTTAAATAAAACCGTTTCACAGCTTTCAATTCCAAATCTACCCAAACTGGCTGCTCGTTCTTATCACCTCAGTGTAACCAAAAGGACATATATGGCACATTAACAGCCCAGTAATACATTCTTAAATTAGGCAAAGCAAGACCTCCATCCTTTTTCAATTTTTGTAAGTGACATTTTCTAATTCTTGGTCTTTTATCATTCCAAGTAAAAGATGAGATAATAGAATCAATTCAATCAAAAAACTTCTTAGTCAAAAAAACAGATATTCTGAAATAAATATAAAAATGTTAGATTAAGCAAGATTGGGAAAAGGAACTTAATTTGACTTTTATGACAGAAGACTGGATGCAGATCTTGAAGTTGGTTAACTCTTCTTCGATTTGTGCTAGTCATTCACTGATTCAATTTAAAATTGTACATCGTTACTATTTGATGAAGGAGAGATTGTCTAAAATCTTTCCTAATGTTGATAGTTATTGTGATAGATGTAGAACTGAGACAGCTACACTGACACACATGTTTTGGTCTTGTTCTAAACTGGAACAGTTCTGGAAGTCAGTTTTTTTTACAATTTCTAAAGATAGATAGATAGATACTTTATTCATCCCCAAGGGGAAATTCAACATTTTTCCAGTGTCCCATACACTTATTGTAGCAAAACTAATTACATACAGTATTTAACTCAGTATAAATATGATATGCATCTAAAATCACCCTCCCAAAAAGCATTAATAAATAGCTTTTAAAAAGTTCTTAAATAGTTTACTAAAATACATTGAGTGGTAACTTAAGCTCAGTCCTAACCCTGGCACTTTAACATGTCTTGCCCCTGGTGGTTGAATTGTAGAGCCGAATGGCGTTGGGGAGTAATGATCTCTTCATCCTGTCTGAGGAGCATTGCATTGACAGCAACCTGCCGCTGAAGTTGCTTCTCTGTCTCTGGATGGTGCTGTGCAGAGGATGTTCAGGGTTTTCCATGATTGACCGTAGCCTACTCTGCGCCCTCCGCTCTGCCACTGATGTCATACTCTCCAGTTCTGTGCCCACAACAGAGCCCATCTTCCTTACCAGCTTATTAAGACGTGAGGCGTCCCTCTTCTTAATGCTGCCTCCCCAGCACGCCACCACAAAGAAGAGGGCGCTCTCCACAACTGACCGATAGAACATCTTCAGCATCTCACTACAAACATTGAATGACGCCAGCCTTCTGAGGAAGTACAGTCGACTCTGTGCTTTCCTGCACAGGGCATCTGTGTTGGCAGTCCAGTCTAGCTTCTCGTCTAACTGCACTCCCAGATACTTGTATGTCTTAACCTGCTCCACACATTCTCCATTAATGATCACTGGCTCCATATGAGGCCTAGGTCTCCTAAAGTCCACTACCATCTCCTTGGTCTTGGTGATATTGAGACGCAGGTAGTTTGAGTTGCACCATATCACAAAGTCCTGTATCAGTTTCCTATACTCTTCCTCCTGACCATTCCTGACACACCCCACTATGGCCATGTCATCAGCGAACTTCTGCACATGGCAGGACTCCGAGTTATATTGGAAGTCTGATGTGTACAGGGTGAACAGGACCGGAGAGAGCACGGTCCCCTGCGGCGCTCCTGTGCTGCTGACCACAGTGTCAGACCTACAGTCTCCCAATCGCACATACTGAGGTCTGTCTGTCAAGTAGTCCGTTATCCAAGCCACCATGTGTGAGTCTACTCCCATCTCCGTTAGTTTATGCCTTAAGATCCTGGGCTGGATGGTGTTAAAGGCACTAGAAAAGTCCAGGAATGTAATCCTCACAGTACTTAAAGTACTCAAAGTACTTAAAATTAATTTACAAACAAACCAATTAAGGAATTGAGAAATAATTCCTCAAAATATCCGCAGTATTTCTTTGTCTGACCAACATGTTATTGTGTTTTTTACATTGATAGCTAGGAGGGCCATTCTGTTGAAGTGGAAGGATACATCGGCTCCCACTCTGTCACAATGGTTCTCTCAAGTGCTGTTATGTCTTAGTTTGGAGAAAATCAGAAATCTAACTTTCGAACTTATGTTTGATTTTGAGAAAAGATGGGGTTCATTTGCTCGTTACTACCATTTGAGTTAATTGTTAGATTTCCTCCACGATCTAATTGTAAATTTTGGTATAATTTTTTTTGTTGGCGGTTTGATGTTTATCTTCAGAAGCTTTTTGTATGACGCACGGCTCCAGGGTTGAACACCTAACGGATTCTCTTTTTTCTCACTTTTCTTTGCTTTAGTAGGGTATTTTTTCTTTTCTTTTTTTTTGTGTCGCCATATTTTTCAATCTTTAAAACACTTTTTTTTTCCTTTGAGACATTGTAATGTTACTTACTTCGATGTACTCTTGTTATTTTGGATAATAATAATAAAAGGATTTGAAAAGAAAGAAAAAGTCAATACCACTGAAGAGAATCATTAATCAACTACATTGCAGTTATTGAATATGTTGGCCATCAGAAAAAGGCAACTTCTAGGCAAAATAGAAGATAAATACTGAATAATCTGTTTATAAATTCTAATATTTGATGGTGGAGAATCACAAACTTCATTAACAAGATACATTTTAGAATTACATTTAATTAAAGGAGCATATTGCATAATTGTTTCAACAATTTGTTTTGTCAGATTAGAAGTGGATACTTATGGTGAAAACCAAATCTAAGATTTTTGAGAAATATTATGGAGTTCCGGCTTCCGTGCATTTCAGTGAGCAAATATCTAGCAAGCATCCGAGCAGAGATACCTCAACTGTTTGAATATTTCAGTGTTCATGTGTAACTGTTGGAATTACCCCACAATTAAAAATAAGCAAGTTCATCAGCTAATTTGTGATTTAAGTTACAGTGAAAGATACCATATCAATCTATCTTTCAAAGATGTCAAGTGGAAATACGTTGTCAATTTCAGTAGGGTTTCTGTTTTGATCATTAGGTCTTGACATGTTTACTCACTAATGAACACAGAAAGATACATTCTGCACCTTCCTCTTCTGTTTCTATTACCTTCCCCAGCCTTACACTCATGCAACTGCACCTCTTTGTCAGTTAACCCATTGCACCCTCCACCCACTTAACCCACACTCTTACACTTCAAGGAGAAATTCTGGCTGCTCATGCAATCCCCATTGTCACTGCCTCATCGTGTACATTCCGAAGCTCTGAGTTCTAACCTATGATATATAAATACATGTGTAGAGTCCCTTGAACTACTGTTCCTCACATTGTATTACTTGGATACTTTACTGTGGCTAGATATTGAGGACGTGAATATAGGTTATGCTTATTTAAATTTTACATAAGCTTAGAGAAACCCTTATTGCAGTACCAGGCCATCCTAGGTAAAGAACACCAGACTTACACACATCCCTGCACATGAATGAACTCTCATAATGTTACTAGATCCCAAAGTCTGATATATGTATATTTATTCTTATTGTTAGCATTTCTAGTGACTCCTGTTCCTTTTCTAACTTACGGACAAAATCAACTCATGGATTTATGTAAAAGCAGAAATGGTTCATAACCCGGACATGGCCTATAGCTTGAAACCCTCAGACTTAACACGTACAGTTGGTTTAGACTACTGTTTGAAACCTGTAACTTTGATCAACTTTTTGAATCTTATGCCAACTTAGTTTCACTTATTTAGAACAACACTTTCATGAAGTGCCTTAGGCTTTTCCAAGTTAAAGAAGTGCTGCATAATTATTGGTTTTGGACACAAGGATGATTATGAACACAGCTGGTTGTGGCATCACCTATTAACTGGACTCTGAAATCTCGCACTTGTTCCTCAATCACACTTCATTTACTTGTGCACAAGGAGAACAGCCTGGTGCCTCTCGCCCACACTGTTCTGACATCTGAATGGCAAAATGTCATTTTTGTACAGGACTAACTAGTAATTATGGATATTAGTCATTCGATAACCTTCTGTATGTTCAGAATCCTTATCTGCAAGTTTGATCACCATGTATTAAAAGTCAATAGAAACTACAAGTAATTGTCCCCTAACTGGTGAATCCTTCCATTACACCTTGTCTCCCTACACCATTTGGCTCCTGTCCCTGCTGTGCAAAGGAGCGCTATGCTCTTCAAATCTCTTTCTTGCCTGGGCTTCTTAACCCTTGCCTTGCCGCATCTTCTACAGGGCTTGAGTAGAATATCAGGCACAAGACCCACAAAATGCATTAGATACTAAGAGTCATAGTGTCATACAGCATGGAAACAAGCCTTTCAGCCCAACTGGTCCATGCTAACCAAGATTCTCATTTAAGTTAGTCCCATCTGCCTGTTTGGCCCGCTACCCTCTAAACCTTTCCTATCTATGTACCTATTCAAGTGCCTTTTAAATACTGTTAACATACCTGCCTCAACCACCTTCTCTGGTGGCTCATTCCATATACTGTCCACTCTCTAGGTGAAAAACGTCCCTCATTTTTCTATTAAATCTCTCCCCTTATCATAAACCTATGCCCCCTAGTTCCTTATGGTCCAACCACAGGAAAAAGACTACATATTCACCCTGTCTATGCCCCCATAAATTTATACTTCTATATAAGATCACCTCTCATTCTGTGCTCCAATGGGAAAAAATCCGACTTGCTCTACCTCTCACTGTTCTGACAACATCCTTGTAAATCTCCTCTGCACTCTTTCTTGCTTAATGGCATCTTTCCTATAGCTGGGTGACCAAAACTGAACACAATATTCCAAATGTGGCCTTACCAACATCTTGTACAACTACGACATAACATCTTCACTTCTATACTCAATGCCCTGACTGATAAAGGCCAGCAAGCTAAAGGCCACCTTCTCCACCCTGTCTACCTATGATGCCATTCCCAGGGAACCATGTGCTTGTGCTCCTACGTCCCACTGTTTTACAGCATTTCCCCAGGGCTCTACCACTCACTGTGAAAATCCACCCTCATTTGTCTTCCCAAAATACAAGATGTGAGAAGTAAATTAAAACATAGAGGAATTTGGCTTTGCCTTTGTGAAGTAGTTGATATCTGTCTTTCCATTAGAGGCACTTAAGTTTTTGTAATTATAATAGCCTACTGTTTAATTAGGTAACACTATATTTAAAAATTAGTTAATTTAATTTCTAACCAAATTACTTACATTGTTTTCCATTTTGCAGTTAAGTTCGTGTTGTCAATATGTCCTGACACAGATAATGCCACTCTTTCCCAATCTGTGTTACTTAATTAAACAAAACTTTTTAAAAATATTGTAAATAGGAGGTGATGAAAATATTCAGGACAGGTAGCCCCTGAGAAGTGATAAACAGAGTTATCATTTCACATCAATGAGCAGTTTTTGAAATTGCGATATGTTAGAGATAAGCAGAGGAGTGAGGGGCTGGTGGAGGGGTGGTAGGCGTGATGGAAGACTAGTGAAGAAGAAAACAAAGAGAACAAAAGGGAAGATCTATGATAAGTGAGCAAGATTAACTGTCTAGAGAAATGATATTTACTTTAAAAGGAACAGAAATAGGTGAATCATTGAAGGGCTGAAATTGTTGAATGCAATTTGCAAATAAGGTATTTAGCATCATGGCCTTCATCAGTCAATGCAGTAAGTACAAAGGTTGTGAAATTATGTTGTAAAACTTTGGTGAGGCTGCACCTGGAGTATTGTGTATAGTTTTGGTCACCATATTGTAGAAAAGATGTTATTGAACTAGGAAGACTTACTAGGATGTTGCCTGGACTTGGACTCTGTGTTACAAAGAGAGATTGCATAGACTTTCTTCCCAGGAGCATAGGAGATTGAGGGTTGACCTGAAGGAGGACTACGAGAGCTTAGGCAAGGAGAAAATACATGTTTTTCCCCCCCAGGGTGGGTTGCTAAAAACAAATGGGCATAGGTTTAAGATAAAACCTTTTAAAAGGGACATCAAGGGCATTTTCATCATGCAAAGGGAGGTGTGTATTTGGAATGAGCTGCCAGAAATAGTGGTTGAGGTAGGCACATTAGCAACCTTTAAAGGGCATCTAAAAGCATTTGGATAGGAGAGGTTTGGAGGGCTAAGGGGTAGACATGGACAGATGGGACTAACTTACTGAGCAATAGAGCCAGAATGGATATGTTGGGCTGAGTGGCCTTTTTCATGCCATGTGACTCTATCTGTCTATGAGAGTGCTGTCCAAGTCCAGCTGGTTGTAATCATTCTGGTTTGAAGATAAGGCATGGTTCCTGGACCTTCAGTGAAACCATATGGAAGCCAAGCCAGAGAGGCTGAGTTAGACAGAAGTGTAAAATGTTAGGAACCTGAAGCTGATGATCACAACAGCAACCTGAAAAGAAGTATCCTCCAATCTGGACTTCCAGTCTGCACTTAGTCCCCCCAAAGCAAAGAAGACCATACTGTAAGCAGTAGATATCGTATACTACCTTAAGCAAAGTGCCGCTAAATTGATGTTTCATCTTCAAGTAATGTTATGAGTCAGGAATAGTGGTAATAGAGCAAATAAAAAAGTAAGTGTCCCATTGTTAAGGTTGCAAAGTATGTGATGTGGGAAGAGGCAGAGATGTTGATGATGATTTGCATCCTGGTCAACATGAACCATTTTCTCATCTACCAACATTTCAGTACAATACCACATTCTGAATCAGATTCAAATATATCTCAAAGGCTAGTTCATCTCTCTGTCTGGGGTGTACTACTCGTCTTTCCCACATTCAATGACATCACCAGCTGTATAGTTACCATTCTAATCTTCCTGAGGACTCTACAGTTAATTAGAATAACAGGACTTTTCATGATCACATTTTGAGCTGTTCAAAGGTTATCTTGAAGATTAAGGAGAACCAACTTTTATAGACCACCAAATAATGAGAAGACAGTAGAACAGATTTACAGTGGGGAAAAGTGAGAAATGAACAAATTAATCTGGTAATAAGAGACTGTAAGTATGGTAAAATTAAATTGCACAGTGGTTGCATTAAGGTAGAACAAAGAGGAATCTCTGAACTTTCTTAGGTTGATTCAATTCTGTTGGATATAAACCTGCCCAAAGAAGCCCAGACCTGGAAATTGAATTTCAATGTGCAGAAGATTACAAGAGCTAAGTATCTCTAGAATTTCATCTCACAAACTGTACATACAGTAGCTACTTTACTAGGTGCCTCCTGTATCTATTAAAGTGGCCACTAAGTGTATATTTGTGGTCTTCTGCTGCTGTAGCCCATCCACTTCAAGGTTCCATGTGTTGTGCGTTCAGAGAGATGCTCTTCTGCACTCCACTGTTGAGTTACTGTTGCTTTTCTGTCAGCTTGAACCAGCCTGGCCATTCTCCTCTGACCTCTCTCATTACCAAGCCGTTTTTGCCCAGAGAACTGGCACTCACTGGATGTCTTTTTTTGCACCATGCTCTATAAACTCTAGAGTTTATTGTGCATGAAAATCCAAAGAGATCAGCAGTTTCTGAGATACTCAAACCACCCTGTCTGGCACCAACAATCATTCTGCAATCAAAGTCACTTAGATCACATTTCTTCCCCATTCTGATGTTTGGTCTGAACAACAACTGAACCTCTCAACCATGTTTATGTGCTTTTATGCATTGCGTTGCTACCACATGGCTGATTAGATATTTACATTAATGAGCAGGTGCACAAGTGTATCTAATAAAGTGACCAAAGAGTGTACTTCGGTTACAATCTTCCATATCTGAGGGAGTACAAGACTAATCCATGGCAATTTGTCCTTCTAATTTGCCACAATTATTTAAAAAAAGATTTCTTTCAATGCCTTCCCATTTATTACTGCATCCAGTCCTAATACCATAATCAGTAGGTTTTAAACACTTATAATCATTAACAGGGAAATTTTACAGAATCATAATCTTTCTGGTTAGGTTTAAATTTGTTAAAGTTTGACAAACTTTGTTATGTGCTTAACAACAATCCTTTTAATCTTTAAAAAAGGAGAGAGAGAAAAAAAACAGGAAATCATAGTTCAAAGTAAGTGACCGAGTTATTGTTGAACCTAAGGACATAGCATTTGGAGAAATTTGAGCTGATTAATGAGAGAGAATGTGGATTTGTAAGGATTATGTTTTGTCCAGTGGCTTGTTTGAAGTGCATGGAAAAATGTTTGACAGAGATTAGCCTACAGCATTCATTGTTAAAACACCTAGGAAAGCAAATGAATGATGCAGTAAATTGGATAGGTGAGAGGTAGCAGGGAATGGATTTCATGGGTATTTTACATGGGAGGAAATAACTGGTGCTAGATCTTATGTATATCTGAACGGTCGCCTCAATTATTCACTAAACTCATAAATAACAGCTAATCTACACACCCCAGTTAAAAGATTAAGTGACATAATAGGGGCTTAACGTTACAAAGAAATATTGATGGATTAATTCAAATTGTTTTTAATGATTCCAACACACACACACAATGCTGGTGTACTGCAGCAGGCCAGGCAGCATCTATTGGAAGAGGTATAGTCAATGTTTTGGGCTGAGACCCTTCGTCAGGAGTCCTGTACTTCTTCCTATAGATGCTGCCTGGCCTGCTGCGTTCCACCAGCACTTTGTGTGTGTTGCTTGAAATTCCAGCGTCTGCAGATTTCCTCGTGTTTGTGTTTTTAATGATTAGAAGCTTGGCAATATGGAAGTCCAAACTTATTAAACTACATTAATCAGATACAAACTAAAGAACACTCAGTTTCTTGGGAAAATGGCCTTCATAACTCAAGGAATAAAGTAGAAATGTTTTGCTGGAGCATTGTGAGTGGTGGGCAACTTTCTTAGTTGCCAGTAGGAATCTCTTCTGGGAACCACATAGGTAAAAATATGTTTTTACAGAGATGGCTATACCTGAACTGGAAGGGGACCAATATTGTCATGAGCAGGTTTGCTAGAGCTGTTGAGGAGGGTTTAAACTAAGTTGGCAGGTGAATGGGAACTGAGTGATGTCAGAGGTTGGGGCTGTTGGTATAAAGCTAAGTACACTGTGTAGAGAGACTGTGAGGAAGGATAGACAGTGGATAGTGCATAAATTACCAGGTGGATGGGTTGAAATCTGTCAACCTTAATGTGAGAAGTATCAGGAACAAGACTGATGAACTTAGAGCTTGGATCAGTGGTATATGGAACTATGACATTGTGGTCATTACAGAGACTTGACTGTCACAAGAGCAGGAATGGCTGACGGATGTTCTGGGAGGGAGGTAAAAGAAGTGGGGAGCAGCATTGCTAATCAGATAGTATCACATCTGTAGAAAAGGAAGATGTCATGGAGGGATTGTCTGTTGAGTCAGTAAGGGAGGTAATCAAAAACAGGAAAGGAGCAAACACTGTACTGGGAGTATTCTATAGGCCCACCAAAAGTAACAACGACACTGAGAAGCAGATCGGTAGGCAGATTTTGGAAAGGTGCAAAAATAATAAATAGTCTTCTTCTCATGGGTGACTTCAACATCCCTAATATTGACTGGCACCAACAAAGACAAGATGGTGCTGATAAGGGGTGTCTCTTTGAGTGCAGCTCTGAAGGGAATCATCAAATATTCCTGTACAGGACCATTACAGCTGAAATCCAAGGGTAGTATTTCACTAAGCAACATCATTTCAAGACATTTAAAAAAAATCTACTGATACTCAGAATCGATGGATCCCAGATTTCAGACTCAGGTTATCCCCCGCCATTTCAGACGCAGCGTGATGGCATCACTGTTCTCCAGAAAGGTAGCTCAGTCTTTTAACGGTAGAGGAGTTGGAGTATTCTTCATGGTGCACAGATGTGGCAATTCTGTCTTAGTCCTGCCCACTCAACCTGGAACATCTAGTGGTTCAGACTCATCAATTTTATCTGCTGAGGGAGTTTTCTACCATCATCCTGGTAGCAGTGTACATTGCACCTCAGGCCAATGTCAAGCAAGCACTGAAGGAGCTAAGCTCCATAATCAGCAGTCTCGAAACAGTGCACACTGATGCCTTCCCTATTAATACAGCATCATACCGTCAGTATTAATCAACAAGGTCAAAAACCTCCCTCTGCAACTGGATCCTTGACTTCCACATCGGGACACTACAGTCATCTCCTCCTCACTGACAATCAGCACTGGCACAGTTCAAGGACACGTGCTTAGTCCACTCTACTTTCTCTAAACTCACGACTGTGTGGCTAGGCACAGCTCAAGCATCATTTATAAGTTTGCTGACAACACAACTATTGTTGGCAGAATTTCAGATGGTGATGAGAAGGCATACAGAAGGAAGATAGATCAACTGGTTGAGTGGTGTCACAACAATGACCTTGCAACCAGCATCAGTAAAACCAAGGAACTAATTGTGGACATCATGGAGGGTAAGTCGAGGGAACACACACCGGTCCTCCTCAAAGGATCAGCAGTGAGCAGTTTCAAATTCCTGGGTGTCATCATCTCTGAAGAATTATCCTGGGCCCAACATATTAATAAAATTACAAAGAAAGCATAACAGCAGCTATGTTTCATTAGGAGTTTGAGGAGACCTGGTCTGTCACCAATGACGCTTGCAAATTTCTACAGATTTACCCTGGAGAGCATTCTATGGAGGGGCCACTGCACAGAAACTCAGCCAGCTCCACCATGGGCACCAGCCTCCCCAGCATCCAGGACACCTTCAAAAGGCGATGCCTCAAAAAGGTGGCATCCATCATTAAGGACCCCCATCACCCGGGACATGCCCTCTTCTCATTGCTACCATCAAGGAAAAGGTAAAGGAGCTTGAAGACACACACCCAATGTTTCAGGGACAGCTTCTTCCCCTCTGCCTTCTGATTTTTGAATGGGCAGTGAACTCACAAACTCCACCTCACTATTTAAATAATTATATACACTATTTATACGTATACACTACTTTCTTATTGTGTGTGTGTCACACAGACACACACATTTACAGTATATATACAATATGCATATGCGTGGGTGTGTGTATTTATATAGTTATTGTATTATTAGTTTTATTTATTATTATGGATTGCATTGTACTGCTGCCACAAAAACACATTTCATGACATATGCCAGTGATATTAAACCTGATTCTGATTCTGATTTACCTCCTTAGTGCAAAAGCTTCAGATGGGGCAGAATTTGTTAGGTATGTTCAGGAAGGTTCCCAACACAATATGTGGACAGGCCAGCCAGAGGAGAGGCCATGTTAGATCTAGTACAAGACAATGAACCTGGTCAGGTGATAGATATCTCAGTGGGTGAGCATTTCAGAGACAATGACTACAACTCCCTGACCTTTACCTTAGCCTTGGACAGATAGGGGTAGACAGTAAGGGAAAGTATTTAATTGGAGGAGGGCAGATTATGATGCTGCTAGGCAGGAATGTGGAAGCATAAATCAGGAACTGACATTCTCGTGGAAATGTACAACAGAAAAGTGAAAAGGGAGCACTTGCATGGAGTTCTGGATAGGTTTGTACCAGGGAAAGGGTGGTAGGATGAAGGAACCATGGCTGACAATAGAAGTGGAGTATTTAGTCAAGAGGAAGAAGGAAGCATACTTAAGTTTTAGAAAGTGAGGATCAGATGGGGTACTTGAGTGTTATAATTGTAGACAGGAAGGAGTTTAAAATGGACATGGGAGAACTAAAAGGGGACACGAGAAGGCCTTGGTGAGCAGCATTATGGAAAATCCCAAGATATGTGAAGAACAGGTAGATGACTAGATTGAGGGTAGGACCAATCAGGGATAAGGTGGAAATGTGCCTGGAGTTGGAGGAGATATTGAAGGTCCTTAATGCTTCAATATTCACCAGTGAGAGGGACCTTGACAAATGTGAGGTCAACTTAAAACAAGCAGATAGGTTAGAACATGTTAAGTTTAAAAAGATGATTTGCTGGAACTTTTGAAAAACATTAGAATAGATAAGTTCTTGAGGCCATTTGGTATATACAGATTAATACAGGGAGCAAGAGGAGAGATTGCTACACCTGAGTACTATCAGATGATTGGAGGGTGGCAAATATTACTCTTTTGTTCAAGGAAGGTAATAAGGATAATTCTGTGGATTACAGATCAGTGAGTCTTATTTCAGTGGCAGGCAAACTAGTAGACAGAATTCTTGAAGACAGGATTTCTTTATGAGCATTTGGAGAAGCATGGTCTGAATAGGGATTGTCAGCATGGTTTTATGAAGGGTAGGTCATGCCTCATGAGGCTGATTGACTTCTTCGAGAAAGTGGCAAAGCAAATTGACAAAGGTAGAGCAGTGGATGTGGTGCATGTGGAATTTAGTAAGTTCAGCTTGGTAGGTTCCTTCAGAAAGTCAGGAGGCATGGAATGCAGGGAAACTAGGATTCAGAATTGGTTTGCCTACAGAAGGCAGAGGGTGATAGTAGATGGAGCATATTGTGCCTGGATTTGGGAGTCTAGTAGTGTTCTACGAACATCTATTCTAGGTCCTCTGTTATTTGTGATTTTTTATAAATGATTCGGATGAAGAAGTGGAAGGGTAGGTTAGTAAGTTTGCAGATGACATGGTGAAGTTGTGGATAGTGCAGTGAGTTGTTGTAGGTTACGATGGGATTTTGATAGGATGGAGAGCTGGTCTGAGAAGTAGCAGATATACTTCAACTTGGAAAAGTGTGAAGTGATTCACTTTGGAAGATTGAACTTGAAAACAAAGAGTACAAGGTTAATGGTAGGATTCCTAGCAGTGTAGAGGAACAGAGGGGCCTTAAGGTCATAGATCCCTCAAAGTTGCTGTGCAAATTGGTTAATAATTTGTATGGTGTGTTGGCTTTCATTAGTCGGGAGAGTGAGTTCAAGAGCTGTGAGCTAATGTTGCAGCTTAATAAATTGCAGTAAAACCAGACTTGGAATATAGTGTTTAGTTCTGGTCACCTTATTATAGGAAGGATGTGGAAGCTTTGGAGAAGCAAATCCAAATACCTTACCTCATTACCACCAATCAAAACCCATCTTGAAGGGTGCAGAGGAGATTTACCAGGATGCTACCTGGACTAGAGAGTATGTCTTAAGAAGAAAGATTTAGCAAGCAAGGGTTTTTTTCTTTGGAGTGAAGGTAGGTGAGGTGTGACTTGATAGAGGTGTATAAGATGACAAGAGCAATATATCAAGTGGACAGTCAAAGACTTTTTCCCAGGATGGAATTAGCTAATATGAGAGGGCATAATTTGAAGATGATTGGAGGAAAGTATGGGGGGGGGGGGTGATGCCTGAGGTAGGTTTTTTACAGAGAGTGGAAGGTGTGTGCCAGGATTGGTGGTAGAGACAGATGCAATAGGGACGTTTAAGAGACTGTTACATAGGCACATGGATGAAAGAAAAATGGAGGGCTTTGTAGGATGGGAGGGTTAGGTTGATCTTGGAATAGGTTAAAAGTGTAACTTTGTGGACTGAAGGGTCTGTACTGTGCTGTACTGGTCTATGTTCTACCCTGAATTTGAAAATACAGGTGTTTAAATTTATTAGCAACCCAGTTTCTATTCAGATTCTACCAACCGTCAACAAGAAATGAAACCAATGGTTTCTTCGCTTAAAAATGGTAGTTTTCAATCATTGTTTGTTTGATGTCTCTGTTTCTTGAAATTATTTTTAAAATCTTTATTGGTGCTGGAGACTAGGCAGTAGTTTGATTCCACACCAAAAACAAAAGCCTATCAATGATTTTAAAACATTTAATGATTCACAAATTAAATAAATTTTAGTTACCATAGGAATACAAGTTGAAGGCCTGGAGTTTGGGGTCAAGTCATCAGCTAGTCTGGGGTCTTGATAGCAAAGATCAAAGTCTGAAGGCAATCATAGGTCTGGAGGTCAAAGCCTAATGGCTGAAGCCTGGATAATGGAGGCCTGGCTTGCAGTTGGAGGACTGTCTGAGTGTGTGGGCAGATAGGAGGGAAGAGTGAGAAAAGAAAGAGTCTTGGTTTTTTGTTGTGTTTTGTGTTGTTCTGCCAAGCTTTGAAGGCATATTATGTTGGCACCAGAGCATGTGGTGACAATTGTGGGCTGGCCCCAGCACATCCTTATGACGCACTTCACTGAATGCTTTATGATACAGTGCATTTGGTGGCATCCGTTGGTCTCGAGAGACCATGGATCTGCACCTGGAGTTTCCAGGGCACAGGCCTGGGCAGGGTTGTATGGGAGACTGGCAGTTGCCCAAGCTGCAGGCCTTCCCCTCTCCACGCCACTGATGTTGTCCAAGGGAAGGGCACTAGGTCCCATGCAGCTTGGCACCGGTGTCATCGCAGAGCAATGTGTTGTTGAGTGCCTTGCTCAAGGACACAAACATGCTGCCTCAGCTGAGGCTTGAACCAGTGACCTTCAAGTTACTAGTCTGATGCCTTGCCCACTAGGCCACGTGCCAACACAGTGCATTTATGATGCAGTATATGATAAATGAAACTGAAATTCATTCACCACCACTGATCCTCTGCCTGATATTGGTCCAGTTCTGTGGGCTCTAAGTTGGTTGACAAGGTCTATGCAGGATCCGTGGACTTGACCAGCAGTAGGGAGGTGGGTGGTTTGTTTGGGCCATTAAGCACTCCATCTGCTATTTGCAAACAGCTTCCATGTATTCCCATCATAGAGACGCTTAGTGCTCAACCTCCTATTAGGTGCTCCTTCTCCATTTTGGGCAAGCAAGTGCTAAGGGTTCCCAAAAAAAAAGAAGTTAGATTGTTTGACAGAGGCTCTGAGAATGTTCCTTGAAGCATTTTCTTTCTCCAGGAAATCTCTCACCTAAATGAGCTTGGGGTGGAGTGCTTGCTTTGGTAATCTGGTGTTGATAGCGTGGATGAATGTGCATGATAATATGGAAGGGTGATGTTGGTCTGGGAGAGGGTGTAGACATTGGTTTACCTACCATGCCAATGGATTGGGTGCATTTACCAGGATATGTGTCGATGATACCTCACTAGTGATATGAGATGCCTACTGTAGGTTGTCTGTGAGTTAGAAGCATACAGGAGGGCAGGTAGCATGGTTGCTCTGAAGACTATGAGCTTTATCTCCAGAATAAGCTTATTCCCAGTTGGCTAGTTGTTCACTGGAGGCAGTGGTGGATTTTGCCCTCAGCTGAAGGGTCAAGTGGTGATCCACCTTTTCCAGGGTCCAAACATGCTTCTGACTGTTTGGGATCAATTAGTAAAAGGTCACTGCCCATCGGAATAATTAATGGCCATTCCTTCTTCTATTTCAGCAACAGAGTCAATGATGACACAGAGCTCTGCGTCTGCATGTTCACCAATGCAAGTTGTGTCTGCATACTAATGCATATAGTGAAATAATTGGTGAAACGTATAGTCTGCACCATACAGCAGAGAAAAGCAATTAATTTCTAAGTACAGTCAAGTTTGAAAAGGATTCTTATGATTGCTTTAGATTCAAGGAATTGATGAGGTTGAGAAAGGCATGGTTCATGCTCTACATTTTTTCTTGGGTTTCTCATGCAGTCAAAATCAGGTCCATTGTATGTCTCAATAATTAGAATCTGCATTGCAATTCTGGGAAGAGTTCTCTAGCCACTGGTCGAAGCTGTTTGAGGCTAAAACTTATCACAACTTACCCAATGGTATTTAGGAGTCAAATTGATGTAGATAGCAGAATGATTTATGTGGTGGTTCTAGTTACCAAGCAAGTACTCCACTCTGACCCTGACTACAGTTTACATACCACCAAAGGCAGATATCAAGCTAGCACTCGATCTATCGAGTGCCATGATCAACAAACAAGAAAAGGCCTATCTTGAAGCCTTCAACATCCTTTCCAGGGACTTCATTCAGGCTTCCTTGAAGAAATCTCTGCCCAGTTACCAATAGCACATCACCTAAAGCACCAGAATGCACACTAACTACTATCAAGAATGCCCACTGTTCCTCCTCTTGGGAAATCTGATCATCGGTTCTCTCGTACCCGTATATAAGTGGAGACTAAGTAAGAATAACAAAGAGATGGTCATGGGAGGCAGAGGAGCAGCTTTGAATCAGTGGACTGCACCATGTTCAAAGACTCATCAGAGGACCTGAATGAGTACACCATGGTTGCCACAGACTTTATAGACACTCATGGACTGGTGTGTCTCCACAAAATCATTCAACATCTTCCCAAACCAGTGGTATTTCCCGACTAAACATGAATTCCAGAAGGATGCTCGACAGCTGTGGCAGGGCTTGAATGCCGTCACCTCCAAAATACAAAACCAAGCAACATAAATGTCAACAAGGTTTTGTTCCCAAGTGAGCTTAATGCCTTTTATACTCATTTTGACCAACAGAACATGGAGACATCTTCACAAACTCCCACAGCCCCTGGTGACTCTGTGATTTCAGCCCCTGAGGCTGACATGAGCAGGGTGAACTCATGGAAAGTGTCTGCCAGACAGTGTATCTGGCTCAGTAATGAAGACCTGTGCTAATCAACTGGCTGGAATGTTTATGGACATCTTCAACCTCTTGCTTCAGCTGTCTGAGGTAACTATCTCCTCAAACAGGCCTCAATCTTACCGGTTCCCAAGAAGAACATGGTAATTGTCCAATATCATTTACATCCACTGTGATGAAGTGCTTTGAGACATTAGTCATTAACCATATCAACTCCTGCCTGAGGAATGACCTGGGTCTGCTCGAATTTGTCTACTGTCACAACAGATTAGCAGCAGATGCCATTTCATTGGGCCTTCACTCTGCCCTGGACACTAGGATAATAAAGATGCATACATCAGGATGTTTTTCATTCAACTCAGCGTTCAACACTATCATCCCTTCCAAACTAATCGATAAGCTCCAAGACCCGGGCCTCAAGAGCTCTCTGTGCAACTGGATACTTGATTTCCTCACATGCAAATTGTTCAGACTGGCAACACCATCAGCACAACTCCCTGATCTACTTGCTTTGTACCTCTGATTGTGTGGCTAAGCACAGCTCCAACGCAATGTATAAGTTTGCCGATGACACCACTGTTGTTGGCTGAAATAAAGGTGGGGCTGAATCAACATATAGGAAGGAGGGAGATTGAAGCAAAACCAAAAAGCTGAATATTGACTACAGGAGGAAGAGGTTGAAGGTTCATTAGCCAGTCCTTATTAGGAGATTGGAGGTGGAGAGTATCAGTAACTTTAAATTTCATCAGAGGATCTGTTCTGGGAGCAGCACGTAGGTGCCATCACAAAGAAAGCATAACAGCACCTCTACTTTCTTAGAAGTTTGTGTAGCTTCAACATGCCACCTAAAACTTTAACAACTTCCATAAATGCACAGTGGAAAGTACTCTTAACTGGTTGCATCACAGCCTGGTATGGAAGCACCAATGCTCAGGAATGGAAAAGCCTACAAAAAGTCGTGGATACGGCCCAGTCCTTTGCAGGCAAAGCCCTCCCTACCATTGGACACACGTACAAGGAACACTGCCACAAGAAAGCACCATCTATCATCATGGAACCACACCACCCAAGCCATGTTCTCTTTTCGCTACTACAGTCAGGTAGAAAATACAAGAGCTTAGGTCCCACACCTCCAGGTTCAAGAAGAGTTTTACCTTCCAGCCTTTTGAGCTGGCATGGATAACCTCACTCACCTCCAATCTGAACAAATTCCATAATCTATCGACTCACTTTCAAGGACTCACATTAAGGTATTATTTCTGTACTTTTTATTTGCACAGTTTGTCTTCTTTTACACATTGGTTGTTTGTCAATCTTTATATACAGTTTTTCATAAACTATATTGCATTTCTTTGTTTTCTTGTGAATTCATGCAAGAAAATTAATCTCAAGGTAGTAAATGAAGTGAGAGGAGAAAGATTTAATGGGAAAGGGGCAAGTTTTTCAAATGGAAGGTGGTGGTATGTGGAATGAGCTGCTATGGAAGTGGTAGGGAAGGCACAATTACAAAGTTTAAAAGATATTTGGACATGGATAGGAAAGGTTTAGAGGGATCTGGGTGAAATGCAGGCAAATAGGAATAGCTTAGGAAAGCACCTTGGTTGGCATGGTGGAATTGGGGTAAAGAACCTGTTTACATGGTATGTACTTTGTAATTCTATGACTCTCTGATGAGTACTTTTTCCACAGAACAATTTGGTGAGGCACCAGTTAGCTCATTCATGATGGGGAGACCTACTGCATGGTAGCAGTCCAGCTGACGTGACTCACAAGTTTGCTTTGTAGGCCTGGTGTAGGTGATGAAAATGTTTATGTATGCTAGTTGTTGTTCACCATTACTGGAATGTTCCCATGGCCAGTGATCTCACTTTCAAGGACTCATTATCTCATGTTCTCATTACTTTCTGCTATTAATTTATCTGCATTTGCACAGTTTGTTATCTTCTTAACTCTGATTGATCTTTCACTGATCCTGTTATAGTTACTAGTCTGGAGATTTGCTGAATATACCAACAAGAAAATGAATCTCAGGGCTGTAAACGGTGACATATATGTACTTTGATAATAAAATTTACTTTTAACTTTGAAATATTGCACAAATAGCCTTATATTTCCGGAAATTCCAGGTCAAGGAATCTTGGAATTTGTTTTTTTTGTTAATAAAGGTACTGTGGAGGGAATAAACAGTCAATGCTTTAGGCTGGGACCCTTCATCAGGACTGGAAAGGAAGGAGGAAGAAGCACTTCCATTCCAGACTTGTGGGTTCTGAAGTGGCTGATGATATCAATGTAGGTTTTCCACATGTAGTGCCCCAGTTCACATCTTTACTGTTATGCTGTGGGTATTTCATTTAGCAGCTCTGCAAGAGCTGTTTGTTCTGCTTTCAGCCTGCTTGGGTTATTGTTGATGATAAGGGATGATGTGGAATGTGTGCCATCCAATTAGTGGGAGGTTTTCTTGGTGAGGGACAATAAGATTAGTCTTGGGGCTTTTGTTCAAGAGGAGATGAAGAGAGAAGATGCTGGGGAGAACCAGTCGTAACATACGATCCGGTGGGAGACCCGTGTGTTTGAGATGGTGAGCAATGTTCAGAAGGTGGCGTGGGCATTCACGCTGACCGAGGGTCCAGCTCCAACCTGTGCACATTTGACTGTTTAATTAGAATGGGTCCTTTTCTTTTTGTTATTCTTTATTAACCCTTTAGTTAAGATTCATAAATATAATTCCTTTAATTGTATGCAGTGTACTATCTGCTGTTTCGTGGCATTAATTTGTAGCAGGGCAGCGAATTACACAGCATCCACACAAACAAGGGGTTTGAGAGAGGGGGCTCGCATCTGAATCTCACACATTTGGTGGGCCTAGATTGTCTTCCCTAGACTTATACAGCCGAGGAAACCAGAGTGTTTCACACACATGGGACAGAATGTGGCTAATGGGATGGGCATGTGAATGGGGTTTGTGGTCTACTTCTTACACCATTGGATTGAGCTTCTGTGTGCTTGGGTGCATGGCCCTGAGCTTCCCAGCATCATTCTGAATGCTCCACTTTGAGGCTAGAGGCACTGGGAAGTCAGTGGGCATGTTGTGTTTCTTCAAGGTTTAGAGCATATCCTGGAATCTTTTCCTCTGTCCACCTAGTTACCTCCTCCATCAAAGAGAATCTGTTCCGGAAGTCTAGGGGTCATCCAAGCAAAACAAATTGTCCAGCTCTGTAGAGTCTTGTGACAGTAGCCAAGGCCTCAGTACTTTAGAATTGGCCTGGGAGAAGATACTAAAGTTGGTTTGCTTGTCCATTTTTAGCCATCCCCATGAGGGGCTTAGCCCTCCCTATCATCGAGGACAACTTGAAGCACCAGGGGCAGGGCTTGTCCATCACTACCATCCTCACCATCTCGGATATGCCCTCTTCTCATTACTACCAACTGGGAGGAGGTGCAGGAGCCCAAAGACCCAAACTCAATGATTCAGGAACTAACTCTTCCCCTCTGTCATTAGATTTCTGAACAGTCCATGAACCCATAAACACTACCTCTTCATTCTTTTTTGTCCACAACAGTCTAAAGGGTGAGGCTGATAAATAGTTTAGAAAGGGATAAAAAGAATCCCTTTCTTTTTAATATAGAACTGAAGGTGTCATATTTGAATGCAGTCAGTCTATGGAATAAAATAGGTGATCTTTTAGTGCTGTTAGAAATTGGTAGGTCTGACATTCTGGCATCACTGAGTTGAACCTGAAAGAAGATCACACTTCTGAACATAACATCCAAGGATACACATTGTACTGAAAGGACAGGCAGGTAGGCAGAGGGGGTGGGGAGGCGCTGTTGTTAAGAATGAGATCAAATCCTTAGAAAGCAGTGGCATAGGATAAGAAGATGTAGAATCCTTCTGGGTAGAGTTAAGAAACCACAGGGTGCAAAGACCCAAATTGGAGTTACATTCAGGCCTCCAAACAGTAGCCAGGATATGGGGCACACCTTACAATGGGAGATAGTTAAGGCATGTGAAAAGGGCAAAGCTACAGTAGTCAAGGAGGATTTCAATTTGTAAGCAGATTGGGAAATCTATCCTCATATCCTCGGTGTCTGTAACTGAGAATCAAGGGCATTACTGATTATGCAGGGGAAAACAGCATTGGCTGTCCCAGTGATGCCTCCCTCCCTGACATTCTAAACAACTTCTATGCACTTTTCAAGCCATGCAACACGATGAGAGCCACAAAAGCTACTCCCCTCCCAGGTGTGCAGCTGCTGTCTGTAACAGCAGCAGACATGAGAAGGATTCTGCAGAGAGTGAACCCCCACAAGGCGGCCAGGCCAGACAACATCCCAGCCTGAGTACTCAGATTGTGTACACCAGCTTTATGACTTCTTCACCGATATCTTCAACACTTCACTCATCCAGGCATGCTTCAAACCAGTCACCATCATCCCTGTATCAAGGAACTTTACATTTTCTATGCCTACTGCCTGGTGGCACTGACACCAATCATCATGAAATGACTGAAATGGCTGCTAATGGCAATATCAAAGACTCCATTCCTCCCACCTAGGAACTCACCAATATGCTTCCCGACAGAACAGCTCTACAATAGACGCCATAGCATCTGTCATTCACCCGGCCCAGTCACACCCAGAAAACAAAGACACATGTCAAAATGCTGCTTCTGGATTTCTTTTCAGCATTCAACACTATTGTCCCCACAGACGATGGTGAACAAATTCCTGCTCCTCGGTCTAAATGCACCATTGTGCGACTGGCTGTTGGACTTCCTAATGAAAAGACATCAGACAGGATGCATAACTGCTCCTCCCTCCCCATCATCCTCAACCTGGGCACCCCAGGGCTGTGTGCTGAGCCCACTGCTGTACACAGTGCTCACATGTGACTGCACGGTCAAACACCTGAGCAATCGTAGCAATCAATTCGTTCAGTGGCAGGTATGGCTGGTTAAAGGCACGCTTAACTGAAACAACAAAACCCAATGGTTGTTAAAATTTTCCTGCAACTAGTCTGAAAAGAAAAATGAGAACATTTAATTAAATAACCTTGTATTTCAAAGTAGCAGCTGAGTTTTAAGCAGTTTTATTTATTCTTCCCTTGAAATGAGAAGACAATTGTATCAGTGTGAGAGGGAGCTGTGGTTAATGAAGTATTATGTAATACAGAATGGAAAAAAAAAGCAAAAGATCCTCTTGGTTAATTCAGCTTAACAACAGGGAAGATACGCAAGTATGAGCAACAATTGTTCAATGTTAATCAACTCCTGCATCCCAGAAATTCCCCAGGATGATAATCAGAGACCAGATCTGGGATACCGACCAGTAAACCTGCATGACAGGTTATCTGTGGCTCACCTCGATCTCCGGAGGGCCTCGATGATCGACCCCAGAAACAACCTGGTGACTTTAGTCCGGGGAGCAGCGGAGAAGGAAGAAGAGTCCTCAGAGAATGATACAGAAGACCTCCAGATGAAGTCAACCAAAATCACTACAGCAATCCCCTACATGAGCAGGCCAATGGCTGTCACTTGTCTGCTTCTGAATATCATCGTCCCTGGTACAGGTACGCACTTCTGTTTAAATGTATATCAAGGTGCACTTCTTTATTGAGAACTTGTTTCGTAATTACATGAATGGCTTTGTTTGTTTGCTGTTGGAGTGTTGCATTCAGAGTGAAGTGCTCTGATGAATTTTTTAAAGTGAATCCTCTAGTGTATCCATAAATTCCTCAGTGTGGTCCTGGTCACAGTTCCTGGATTTTGCTGGTGGCCTGCTCTGATAGCTATGAATTATGAACCTCAGCAATCCAGCTATCCCTCCACACAATGCCTCACACTCATGTCTACATCTGATTATTACTCATATACCTGTATGTATCTTGGTTTGGATGATGGAATCGATGGTTTTATGGCCAAGTTCAAGGATGATACAAAGATAGGTAGAGGGGCAGATACTGTCATGGAAGGTGAATGTCTAGAGAAGAACTCAAACAGATTAGGAGAATGGGTAAAGAAATGGCAGATGGAATATCATGTGCGGAAGGTCATACACTTTAGTAGAAGGAATCAAGGAGCAGACAGTTATCTAAATGGGGAGCTAATTCAGAAATCAGATGTGCGAAGGGACTTGGGAGTCCTAGTGCAGGATTCCTTAAAGGTTAACTTGCTGGTTCAGTTAGTGGTAAGGAAGGCAAATGCAACGTTAGCATTCATTTTGAGAGGATTAGAATATAAAAGCAAGGATGTAATGCTGAAGCTATACAAGGCACTGGTCAGACCACACTTGGAGCAGCTCTGCGCCCCTTATCTAAGAAAGGATGTACTAGCATTGGAGAGGGTCCAGAGGAGGTTCATGAGAATAATCCTGGAACAAAAGGGTTAACATATGAGGTGTGTTTGATGGTTCTGGACATGTACTCACCCAGAGTTTAGAAGAATGAGAGGGAATCTCATTGAAACCTGTTGAATATTGAAAGACTTAGATAGAGTGGATGTGGAGAAAATGCTTCTAATTGTAGGAGAGTCCAGGACATGAGAGCCTCAGAATAAAACAGAGATGAAGACAAGTCTCTTTAGCCAGAGGGTCGTGAATCTGTGGAATTCACTGCCGTAGATGGCTGTGGAGGCCAAGTCACTGGGCATATTTAAAGAATAGGTTGATATGTTCTTGATTAGTAAGGGTGTCAAAGGTTGCAGAAAAAAGGTAAAGAAAGGGGTTGAGTTGGTTCTAGCTCTGATGGAATGGCAGAAAAGATTCCATGGACCAAATGGCCTGATTATTCTCCTATGTCTTATGGCTTATTTATTTATTTTGTAAATTTATAGTGATTTTGTGTCTTTGCATTGTCCTGTGATGCAAAACAATAAATTTCAAGCATATAAATGTGATTCTGATTCTTGCATTTTCTAAATCCTTGAGGAGGCTGCTGTAAGATCCTGGTCACAGAGACATGTAGGAGTTACTGCTGCCTGGTAGACCCTGAGTTTTATGGCAGCTCTGAGGTCTCGATCTTCAAATGCGTCAGGTAATACAACATTTACTCTTTTCGTTTTGATTCTTCCTACCTGCATTTCAGGTGAAGCAGCAATTAACTTTCACTTCATCCATTTTCATAATCACAGCCTGGTCTCCTCTGCACTGTGTTAAGCAAATTCAAGTGTGATGTCAGCTTTGCAGAGGATTTTCATTCCGTATGCTGAAGCAAGCCTGTGCATCCATTTGCTTGCTACCTTAATTCTTCACTCCCGCTGTGACCTGTTAGTCTGAAACCTTCTGCTTTATGCACTGCCCCACTGAGGCCCAATGTAACTTCAAGGTACAATAGTTCACTTTTACTTTTGGGCAGAGTGTAGTGTTTGGTAATCATTATTGAATTCAATAATTTCATTTAATCTGCTTTCTTTGTTTCTGTCACATCTAGCTAATTCTACTGTAAGTTATCCATCTGTAAATTTAACTTTTTTTGTCTTCAATGATTCTGCCTGATCTGCTGGATATTTCCTACAGTTCTGACTGGATTTCACACCTCCCACATCTCTTTTGTTCTTTTTCCCTCTTTCCAACTGCCTTCTTTATCTGGGAACCAGAAAGCTTCATCTTTAGTTCATCGCTATGGCATCCTGGCCTCAACATTAGCAAAGATAACCCCTTTTGTTTTTTTCTGTCAGTCCCACACTCTCTGCAAGTTCAAATTTTGATGTGGAATCTGACTCATTCAGTATTTTATCCAGCAATCTGCTATTTACAGATCTGGGTGCTTGCATGTGGAATGGGAGTGGAGTTAGAGCTGGAGTATGGTACAGCTTATTTCACAGGCTAAAACTCACTAGGTTTCATTTCCCGTGCTCCCTCAAACTCACCAAGCCTCAGTTTCTCACACCCCTTCAACTCACCAGATATATTATTGCTGTATCACATTTTAAAATCACACGTAGGAAATATTTGTTTGGAAAATTTGCCAGTCCAACAACATCAAAGCCTTGGAGAGCCAGATCATTTGAATTTTATTTTAACTTGTTTCTTCTTATTTCCATTTCTGAAGATAGGTCTTTGATATAAAACATTAACAATGTTTTATTCTATAGATGCTACTTAATCTGCCTAATGATTAAAGCATCTTTCGTTTTCATTAGATAGTCCCTAATGTTCCATATATAATTGGTTATGGCCAACTTCTGGCACTGGAAGACCAAGGCTGTGCACAGCTTCCAAATCTTCTGCAATTGTACCGATAACAAAATATGCTGGGAGTACTCAGCAGACTAGGCAACACTTGAGAAGGTAAGTCCTGAGGCAGCGTCTCGGTCCGAAACGTCGACCGTCTGTTCTTCTCCACAGATGCTGCCTGAGCTGCTGAGTTACTCCAGCACTTTGTGAGCGTTGTGTTAGATGCCTGTATTTATGATTTTATGCAGGAAGAAAACGGAATTGGACAGCTGCTTGTCTTACTACGCATTTCCAGCCGTCTCTGCTCCCACAGACGACGAGCGGAACCCGCAGATGTCGGCTCTCGACCTTAAAAGTGGGAGGGGGGGCGGGAAGAAGACGAGAGGGCAGGGCTCGCGGCTCTTGGATTGACATCCGGGCGCCCAATCAGAGCGGCCGGTTCCACCCCCCGCCCGTAGCGCCGGAGATGTGGGAACGTTGCCGGGAGCCACCTTCCCTCCTTTGTCCCGGCGTCCAATTCCCGATAAGCTGGCAGGCCCGCGACCAATCAGGGCCGAGCTGGTTTTGGGGTGGGGGGGAGAGGAGGGGTGCACGCGCCCAACGATCGTCGTTCGGAGGTTGTGGACAAAAGCGGCGACGCGGAGCTGAGGTGTCTCCAGCGAGCTGCTTCTCACCTTCCGACCCACTGGACCAGCAGCTTTGCAGTTTGCTTTCAGGCAGGAGGTGGTTTTGTGTTTTGATTACATAACAGCTGCGGCCGACTCGTCCATTCCCTCACACCTCCCCCGCTGATCGCCTCCCGGCCCGGGACGCCTGTGGAGAATGTCCGCGGCAGACTACTACGACACGGGCGACTACTTGGACGATTACTACGAGTCCTCGCACCACCCGTCCAAGCGGCTGAAGGTCGCCGACAGTGACAGCGACTTCGACAGCGACGATGACGGGCGCCTCTGTGGCTTGGATGCCGGGGTAAGCCTGAGTTGCTAGGAGGGGAGGGGAGGGGGTGGGGTAGGGCTGGGAGGGTGGTGGAAGATGGACTGGTTATGTTTCCTAGTGAAATGGAGTAGTATGAACAAAAAGTAGGCGCCGTTTGCTTTCCCCGACAGACACCCCCCCCCCGCCCCGCCCGCTTAAGGCACGTTGCAGTATTCATCACCTATTGGTCTTGTGCCCACCCGGTCTCGTAATATTTCACCATTCATACTCGCTTAAAGCGTATCTTAGCACCCATTTGCCTCTTCGCATTTGCACCAGATGTCTCAACTTAACAATTATTTTGCTGAATGTGTTGTTGGGTTGCCAGCTGCTGAAAAGGGATGAAATGTGGTGTGTATGCAATCATAAGAAACTAGGAACTGGTGGACCTCTCCATGTACTCTGGTTGGTTATTATTTGCTACCACACGTGTAGAAGGCAGTATCTTTTGAAACCCTGTGGTTTCCTGAACCAACGCAAAGTACTTGATCACTTATATATTCACTAAGCTTTAAACGCCTTGTCATGCAATAAAGGTTTTCTTAAAAATCTTTGTCGGTGTGTTACTAACGTGAATTGTGACAGTTTACAATTCCATCACTTACTCTACAGTGTTTGTTAGGCCCACTATAACTCGTTGACGATCAAAGTGTGAATAAAACATTGCTGTTTTGTGATTCTGCCTGTGGTTATAGTGAAAGGTGGCGTGACGTTACTTTGCTTGTCAGGGCAGGATGGTTTCAAATTGATTAATGCAGTTCTTGTTGCTTAAGCAAGGTAAAGCTGTTGCACTGGGTAATGGAAATTGGTGTGTAGGCTAGGTAACAACTTGCGTGGGACATTTTTCTGTGTGTATAAAGTTTTGTATTGAACAACAATAAGGAAGAGGTGCAGCTGGTCGGACTATTGAAAACCAGTATTTCCCCTCAAATGCACTTAAAGATGCATTTCAGGAACCTTGAAGGCCAGAGACTTTTAATTAAGACAATCATTATTTTATTGACATAAATTGCTGGAATAAATCTTTCATGTAAGAATCCTTTTTGTAAGTTTCTAATCCTTTTCTGATGATTCAATTTATTAAAACAGTTCACAATGATTTTGTTTAAAACAGTTCTGTGCAAATCCTATTTTTTTTGTTGCATTTGGGCAATTATGAATATGAAGATGTTACTCTCATCCTGAATAAATTCTGTGATATAAAAGGATTCATTAAGCAACCCACCACCCATCCCATAATCTCTTTGACCTTCTACCATCAGGAAGAATGTACAGCATTATCAGGGCTAGGACTGCCAGACTGGGTAACAATTGCTTCCCTCAGGCTGTGTGATTAATGAATGCCCTTCTACCACCCAGATCTCATCACTAGAATAGTGAACAGTTTACTATTATCTGTGTTGTACACTACCTGCACTTTTGTTATATCTTACTAACTTATCTGCCTGTGGGTGCACCATATTTTGAAGGAAGATTGTTGCATTTGTATATACGTACAGTCATATGAGAAACTTGAACTTGATGGTTGAGCTCTGCCAGTAAATTGCAAAGACAAAACTTGCAGATGAGGTTTCCTGGTGAAGGGTTTCTGTGCAATCCATTAACTATTTATTCATTTTTATAGATGCTGCCTGACTTGCTGAGTTCTTCCAGCATTTTCTGTTATGCTAGAGTTCCAATATGTGTTGAGTCTCTTGAGGCAAAGTTTGCTGTGTATATGATTTTTTTTAAAAAATGTTCAGGACTTCTTACAGTTTGGTAAAGATTTCTTTCTTATTCCATTCAAAATTATATTTTTTTTCAGAAGTTGAAAACTTGCATCCTGTTTGTTTTTTTCAGAGGAACATATGCTTCTGTAAAGGTTTCGTCTTTGGCTTTCAAGCTCTAATAGCAAGAACAGCAGTGACTCTGATGTGCTCTGTCCCATCATCTCAATATTCAGAGTTCCTTATCACTATGGTCTGTTCCAAAATAAAAGCCAGATATGCTGGAAACATTTGGCAGATCAGGAACCTTTTGGGTTGAAATCCTTTGTCGGACTGGGAAGGCGGGAAAAACAATTTGTAGGGGTGGGTGTGCTAGAAGTGGTTAGGAAACTGTGAATATGTGATAGGACCAAGTTTGTTGTAGAGATCCTCCAGTTAATGAGGCTGGAAGTACAAATTGGAGCCTAAAATGGATGTGGGTTGTGTAAATAGTGAGAGGAAAACCTGAGCCAGCGTCACAGATAGGTGACTTCAGAAAGAAATCACCATTTTTGAAGCAGAGAAAGTGAGTTACATGAACTTTAAAGTTTTTCCAATGATCTAATAGGCTGCAGTGTTCCTAGGTGAAGGATGTCTCTGTTCCTCACCTTTGCAATGGGTCTCATTGTAATGGTGCAGAAGGCCATGGACAGGTCAAGTGGGGCAATAGTTATGGTGACAGGCAATTAGAAACAATCATGTCTGTGGATGGAAGTTGTTGCTCTACAAAGAGGTCACCCAAAATGCATACATGAGGAAATCTGCAGATGCTGGAAATTCAAACAACACACACAAAATGCTGGTGGAGCACAGCAGGCCAAGCAGCATCTATAGGAAGAAGTACAGTCAACGGGTCTTGGCCCGAAACGGCCTGCCCTGCTGTGTTCCACTGGCATTTTGTGTGTGTCACCCAAACTGCATTTAGTTTTTCAAATATAAAGACCATGTTGTCAACACTGGAAGTAGGATACTGCTTAACCTGAAAAGATTTGAGGGGTGGGGTAGTCAATGGGCCTTGCATGATGAGAAGGAAAGAGGTGAAAGGGCAGATGTTGCATCTCCTACAGTTGAATAGAAAAGTTCTATAAGGTGGGAGAGCTAATGTTGGGACGGAAGAGCGAGTCAGTGAGTCAAAAAGGAAACAGTTAATCTGAAATTCTAGATGGGGAGGGAGGATTGTTTGGTGGTGGAATCTTGATGTCCTCTTTCAGTGCCTGCCAGGCTACTATTGTTCTTAAATTATGATTTGAGATTTGTGCGCCAAAAGGTTGCCATTTAATTGTGGGTAGATTAATATTTTGTTTAGAGCTACTGCACAGTAACAGGCCCTTGTAGCCCAACGAGCCTGTGCTGTCCAATTGCATCCATGTGACTAATTAAACTATTAACTTGTAATCTTAGGAAAGTGGAGCACATGGAGGAAATCCAAACAGTCAACAGAAATCAAATCAAGAAAGATAGCAGAGTCAAGGGATATGGGGAGAAGGCAGGAATGGGGTACTGATTGTGGATGATCAGTCATGATCACTTTGATTGGCGGTGCTGGCTCGAAGGGCTGAATGGCCTACTCCTGCACCTATTGTCTATAGTCACAGGGAGAACTATAAATTCCTTGCAGACAGTACCCACAAAAATTAACCTGGCAAGTTTTCTTAATTTTGTTTTGGGTGCAAGCTTGCTGAAGCTGATGAAAGGAAACAAATTCAGAACGTGAATTAACAGTGCAGTCATGGATATCTCAATCAATGCATGAATATTTCAAGCTTTAGTTATTATAGATTTTGCTGTAGTGAAATTGAGCTGTTACAGAATTTGCATTGTCAGTGTAACCTCTCACTGGTAACAATCCTTTAGCTTTGTAAATCCTTTTGAACTGGTTAATTTTTCTCAACTGTCATTTTATTCAAGCTATTTAAAATATGTAGGGTACTGTTTCTTACACAATGTAAAATGCAAGTAGTTTATCAACATCTTTTTTGCACTCTTCACAGGTGCAAAGTTAATTGGTCCTCTGCTTAGAACCTGCCTGATCTTTTTTGTTAAAAATGCCATCCCAAAGTTTCTCTTCCCCTCAGACAAAATTATATTTTTATTTTTGGCAACATCTTGTTTGGCTGTCATCTTCTGCATTGCTCCTTGTGCTTCCTTGGTACAGGATGCCATGGTGAAAAGAAACTATTATTTGGCAGATCTGTTTTATTTCACGGTACTGTCGACCCTCCTTATCCACGAATTCTGCATGCATGAATTCAACCAACTGCGGATTGGGGAAAACCCGGAAGTGCTCTTCCAGCACTTGTTGTTTGAGCATTTACAGTATTTTTTTTTCTTGTCATTATTCCCTAAACAGTGCAGTGTAACAACTATTAACATAGCATTTACGTTGTATTAGGTATTATAAGTAATCTAGAAATGACTTGAAGTACATGCAATCCCAGGGTTATGAATGAGTTCCGTTTCTGAGTCTGTCTTTTAGTCGGATTTGAAGTCGGAACAGGTACATCCGGTATTTATTAGCATCAGTTAGTCAAATGTTTTTCTTAGTATATAATACATATTTTACCTTTCTAAGGAACATGTTTCTTTCTTAAGAAACATACGAATTTCAATAATTAAACCACTGTGTCGCTTAGTAATAATTGTAGCTTTCATCGGGGCAGGGCCTTTCAAATGCTCCATTAAAATTGTTCTGATCATTGACCGACTGTAGCCTAATGCTTTTCCAATGACTGATGGCATTTCACTTCTTTCTGATTGCTTTATTAATTCCACCTCATTTTCAATTCTGATCGTGATTATTTTCGTGAACAGAAACACTGCGGATTCAGAGCTGCACTGCCAGGTCCTAATGTCCACCGCACTGAGCATGTTAAATAAAGTCCGGGGTTCTGCTGGGTCCTGAAGACCACTGCACTGAGCCAGGTTAAATAAGAGACTTGTGCATCCACGATTTTTTTGTATCCACGGGGGTCTCAGAACCAGTCCCCCGCGGATAAGGAGGGCTGACTGTATACGGGAGGATGCGCGTGGGTTATTGTGGATCGGGATAAAAAAAAAATCAAGTTCTCTTACTAAGTAAGTCGTAGCAGGTACATCCGGTATTATTTAGTGTCAGTTAGTCAGATGTTTGACTTAGTATATATTTTACCTTTCTATGCATATAAAACACTTCAGAATGTATGTTTCAATGCTGGGCTCGGGAACGGAATTTCCCAAGTTCGATCGAGTGACAGACTGCTCCCGAGTGCACACTCCACTGTTCTGAGTTGATGTGGAGGATCAAAATCCAATAATTAAACCACTGAGTTGCTTAGTAATAATTGTAGCTTCCATCGGGGCAGAGCCTTTCTCACTTTATCCTTTAAAATTGTTCCAATCGTTGATTAACATAGCCTAATGCTTTTCCAATGACTGATGGTGTTTTACCTATTTCCGATCGCTTTATTATTTCCACTTTATTTTCAATCATGATTATTTTCGTGAACAGAAACACAGTGGATTCAGAGTTCTGCTGCCGGGTCCTAATGTCCACCTCACTGAGACAGGTTAAATAAGGTCTGGGGTTCTGCTGGGTCCTAAAGTCCACCACAAACTGGTTGAATAAGGGCCTTGAGCATCTGTGAATTTTGGTATCCGCGAGGGGTCCTGGAACCAATCCCTCATGGATAAGGAGTGCCAGCTGTATTACTCTCTGAAGGCTATTTAAGCAGCTTTTCCTGTTTTTAATTCTGTGTTATCAGCCTTCTGAGTGGCTGAATGATTTAGCAGAAACTGCCAGATTTGTTTGTATGTAAATCTTGGCAATTTCTGAGAATCCATGAGTTTTGAACAAGTTTTCGTATAATTAATTTACAGAACTTAAAAAAAAAATGTATGCCATAGTGTACTTTGTGCCTGCTTCGCCATTTAGCATAACAGCTGTTTTTTTTAATCTCTGCATTTTGGATCACTACCCCATTATTTCTCTGATGTCTGGAAAATCTATCTTTGAGCATGAAGGATGAACTTTTGGAGGAGAGAATGCCAACTGTTTATTGCCCTTCGAAGAAATTTCTATTCGTGATCATTAAAAGCTTACTCCTCATTCCAAGACTGTTCTGTGGTCCTACATTCCTCAGTGAAGGGAAAACATCCTCTTTGCATTGAGCCTCTTCAACCCTTTTAAGTTTCAGTGAGATCTCCTTTCTATTCTATGGAGATTGTAGTCCCAGATTACTCAATCTCTTGTACAGAAAATGTACCCTACCTGGAGCTGATCTAAAATGTTTGCACTTTGTCTAATTAAACTAGATCTTAATGTGTTCTCTGGATGTACTCTTGACAAGACCCTGTACAATTGCAGTAGGCCTTCCTTTCTACCATATCAAACTCAGTTGTTGTGGGGGAGGGGGAATAGGACAAAACAATTTATTGGCACCTTCTTTGCCTTCATGTTGCACTTCACTGGTGGGTGAGCACACCAAGATCTCTGAACATGTGCTAGATTACTGGGCATAGGATGTACTCTGCTTTCTTAAGACAATGCTAAAGGAAATTCAGAAAGAAACGTTTAAAATGGTTTACATTGCAGAAATGTGGCGTTTGGTATTGTGTAATGCTGGTGTTTGTGCTTCTTATTTCCAACCAGGCACAGGGAGTTATTAGGAAAGTTGACATTGCTTCTTACTGTTAGGAATTAAAGTACGAATGTTGGGTGTTAAAGTTCAATTTCTTTTTAATTCCCAAACTTGAAAGCAGCAGTGGTCTCAGTGCTAGTGCTTATGGCCTCCAACTCAATGCCTTCCTTTGCAATTCTGTGCTTCTGTTTTGCAATCAGCAAGCAATTTAGAGCCATAGAAAGCTACAGCATAGAAACCTGCTATTTAGCCCATCTAGTATGCGCACCAAACTATGATTCAGCCTAGTCCCATTGACTTGCACTTATGACCATAGACCTCCAATGCCTCTTATCTATGCACTTATCCAAATTTCTTAAAAGTTGAAATCTAACCCACATTCCCTACTGAGTCCTGACGAAGGGTCTCTGTCCGAAACGTTGACAGCACTTCTCCCTATAGATGCTGCCTGGCCTGCTGTGTTCTACCAGCATTTTGTGTGTGTTGTTGTTCCCTACTGCTGGCAGCTTGTTTTGCACTTGCCACTCAGTGAACGGGTTCATCCTCATATTTCTCTTAAATATTTCACTTCTCACCTTTCCATGTAACTTGGGTCCCAAGTGCCAGCAACGTCCTTGTAAATTTTCTCTGCACTCATTCAATCTTAATGATATCGTTCCTGAAGGTTTGTAACCAGGACTTAACATAATAGTGCAAATTAGGCCTCACCAGAATCGTTGTACAGCTTCAACATATCCCAATTCCTGTACTCATTCTTTTATTTATGAAGGCAGTGTGCCAAAAGTTCTCTTTATGAAACCTTCTACCTGTGCTGCCACTTTCAAAAAAAAAAAATTGTGGATCTATATTCCCAGATCTCTCTGTTCTAACACACTGCTCAGTACTTTACTGTTCGCTCTGTAACTCCTGCCCTGCTTTGTCCAACTAATGTGTAATACCTCACACTTTTCTGCATTAATTTAACGGTTCTGCGCACTGTGATTTCAAGCATTCGGGCTCGGAGATGCCAGGAATGGCCGGGAGTGAGAATGATTTCACTACTTCAACAAATTGGGAAATGTAAAGAATCTGGTATCGACAATCACCTTGAATAAAAATGAAGATTGAGGATGCACTCATTGATAGCATTGTATGAAGGCAGTCCATTATGTACATGCGGTGTCTCTGCTGCTTTTGTTCATTCTAAAGTCAATCGAAAGACTGCGGCAGTGTATGCTAAATTCCTCCGGTAATTATTAGGATCCAAGACTCTTTTACAGTGCTATAGTTGTATTAATAGTGTTATAATTTATTCTGTATTTAATTTACAATAATTTGTCTTTTTTAAACATTTTTAACTATTTCCATGGAACTTCAGCTAATTGGGCCAAAATATACTGGTCCCAATTAATCAGAATCCACTGTACTTAATATCAATTTAAGCTCTGAACTTGTTACAAGTGTAAGTATTGGTTTTAATTCCAACTTGAGAATTAATTGTTTTACAAGCTTGATAGCCAATTGAAAGCATCTTGGGTAGCTATTTGCAATTTTTGTGTAACTGGATCTAGCAAAGTAGCTCTAGTGTTAGTTGGGGGTATGATGGCCAATTTCTATTGTAGTTATCTGTGAGATTCCAATTGAATTCAGGCTTGTTTTGGTATCAGGTGGAAGAACAACATCTCGTATTCTTTCTGAGTAGCTACCAAATTCAACAGCATGAATATCGACTTTCTAACTTCTGGTTACTTCTCTCCCCTCCTCCTCTTTGCCCATTCCCCATTTTGGTCTCTTCTAAACACCTTCTCTTCTCACCTGCGTATTGCCTCCCTCTGGTGCTCTCCCTTCCCTTTTTTTTTCATGGTCCACTCTCTTCTATCACATTCTTCCTCCTTCAGCCCTTTAGCTCTTCTTCCATGTCTGTTTCTCACTTTATTTCTTCTTTCTCAGGCTTTGTGCTTTGTCTTTACAGTGAAACAAGTGAAAACATCTGCAGAGGTGTTCTATTATAGACTTTGCATATTCAGATTACAAAGCCTGACTTGTGTACTGGGGGTTCATACAGTGGCAGGCAAAAGTTTGGGCACCCCGGTCAAAATTTCTGTTACTGAATAGCTAAGTAAGTAAAAGATGACCTGATTTCCAAAAGGCATAAAGTTAAAGATGACATTTCTTTAATATTTTGAGCAAGTTTCAAAATAACATAGTTCTATTTTAACTTCATCAGTCCACAGGACTTGTTTCCAAAATGTATCAGGCTTGTTTAGATGTTCCTTTGCAAACTTTTGATGCTGAATTTTGGCCGCAATGAGCAAAGGTATGTTTGGTGAAAAAAGGGTTCAGAATTTTATGAAAAGAACACCTCTCCAACTTTTAAACACGGGGTGGATCGATCATGCTTTGGGCTTGTGTAGAGGGAAGAGGGTCTGACCTGTAGAGGGTAGAGGGAAGAATGAATTTAATTAAATACCAACAAATTCTGGAAGCAAACATCACACCGTCTGTTTTTTTAAAAAAAAGTCAAAGATGAAACGTGTACAACAGGATAACAATCCTAAACACACCTCAAAATCCACAATAAGCTACCTCAAGAGGCACAAGCTGAAGGTTTTGCCATGGCCCTCATAGTCCCTTGACCTAAACATTGAGAATCTGTGGATAGACCTCGAAAGAGCAGTGCATTCAAGACGGCCCAAGAATCTTACAGAACTGAGAAGCCTTTTGCGAGGAAGAATGGGTGAAAATCCCCAAACAAGAATTGAAAGACTCTTCGCTGGCTACAAAAAGCATTTACAAGCTGTGATACTTGCCAAAGTGGGTGTTACTAAGTACTGACCATGCAGGGTGCCCAAACTTTTGCTTTGGACCCTTTTCCTTTTTTTTTGATATTTTGAAACTGTAAAAGATGGAAATAAAAAAAGTGATCTTGCCCAAAATATTAAAGAAATGTCATCTTTAACTTTATGCCTTTTGGAAATCAGGTAATCTTTTACTCACTTAGCTATTCACAGTAACAGAAATTTTAACCAGGGTGCCCATTGTATGAACACTCATTTAGGAGTTTGACAGGATGGATTTACTAGCTGTTGTGAGGCTACAGGCACTTGATTCGTGGCTGCATTTCTGATTTACAAACTGGCTTCTGAACATTTAACGAGAGCTGTGTATGCCCTTGCCACTTAAGTTTTGAAACAATATTTTCAGAAACTGCAAAGAAATGTATTTATATGACTTCTCACTATCTCGGTCTCAAGCTTTTTATAACTGTTAATCCCATTGTTGTAAAGGATATACAGCAAATAATTTGCAGAGAAGTACTCTGCAAACAGTAATGCAGCATGACCAGATATTTTGGGATTGATTTATTTTTGCATGTGTTGAGATACGATGAAAAGCTTCTGTTCACATGCCATCCAGACACATCACTCCATGCATCAGTATGTCAAGACAGTTAGAAGACTGCAGAAGCTGGTTGGAAAATTAAGCATTGGGTTTAATGCTAAAGAGCTGAATTTTAGACATGTATCACTGGCATTTATTGACCAGCTAATCACTTGAGTAGCAGCTTTGAGCTGCTTGCTCATGCTGTTGGATGTTTGCCATTTTTTTTCCTTCCACTGAAGGACTATTTCAAATTGTATAAGGAAGTGGTGCTTGCAGGCTCCTATAAAATGAAAGAAATTAACAGTTGTATGTGTGATTTCCCGCACATACTTGTAGATGTTGCATATTGCTACCACAGTATGTTCGGTTTGGGAGCGGGAAATGAATCATTTAGAATGAATAATAGAGTATTTGTCTTCACCTGCTTTTTGCTCTCAATTCCACTCTGGAGTTGCTTCTAATAGCTCAGATTTTATCATGGTTACTAATTTTCTAATACTTAATGCAATATCCCTCAAAGAAAGAATGGGTGGTTTGTAAACAATGTGGGATTTTGGAGAGATAACTGCAAAAGTCACTATTAAATTAACGTTTTAGGATCACGATGGAGATCGGGATAGAGATAGAGATCGAGATCGACCAAGAAGCCAGTACAAGACTGCTCCATCGCCTGTAGTTCATGTCCGTGCTCTTTGTGATTCTGTCATTGAAGCTGATCTAGTAAAAGGGGTTGATCGATTTGGACCAGTAAGGTAAATGAATCACTTAATTCTGCTTAAATTGGTTGGAAACAAAATAAAGATGTGAGATATAGCAGAAGATGTAACAGGCAGTATAGCTTCACCAGACCTAAAAAATTAGGAGGAAAATAGTGTAGGCTTTTCCCCTCAGTCCTTATTAGCAGTCTTTCATAAGCTAATATGATACACTTCTTTTAGGAGAATCAGCCTAAGATGAGCGAGTTAAAGATAATTCTGAGGGCCAACTTAAGTCATCATCAAATAAGTTAATGTTTCAGTTTTTCTCTTCCCTTCTAAGTTGTATTCTCTGGAACCTGAATCCTCAACACTATCAGTTTGTTGTTTCATATGTCAAAGGTAGTATGTTTTCATTAAATTTCTATTCTAAAAGTAATGCATAAAATGTTAAAATTGGATTCAAACATTTTAACGTTCTCGGATGATGCACGTTCTGACCCCAATGATTGTAGGGATTCTTTGGGGTGCAGTGCTGTTGAAGTCTAACCTTTGCCATCTTTTTTCCTTGGGGTTGTTTGGGAGGTGGGTGTTTATAGGGGAGAGAAGATGCCAGCTAATGATCAAGGCTAGAAATGAACCAGTTTCCAGCTTCATGGTTTCTGAGATGTAGCACTTTGGAAATTGGTGATAATTGTTGCTTAATTAGATCTTATTGATTAGGGAGCCCTGATTCTTAATGCACGAATGGAAGGATTAGCAACCCTGTAAGTATATACTTGCATACATGCAGCACATAAAAGCATTAAAGAATTGTACAAAAATTAACTTGAGGTTAAAGTATGGATATGGAATAAAATATTGGTAAATACTACAATGTATTTAAAATGTTAACAGCATTATAACGTTTTTTAAAATGCTTTTTTAATAGCTCTACTGTATAGTGTTTTACAGGAGGGAGCTTTTGGAAATGGAAGTTTGCTGGATGGGTAGTGTCCCTGGAGATATTCTTCCTCCTCCCCACCCCCCCCCCGGGACACATACTGGTCCTAAGGTGATGGTAGATTGTAGTCAATTACCTTATCTGCTAACCAGAAAGTTTGCTGTAGTTTCCATATGTTATGAGAGGATGCTGCGCCAAACCAGACAGTAATGGTTGATGTGCAAGAGTTTCAAATTGATCAGTTCAATTATAATATCACTAAAACTAAATCTTGGGTATGGAATCAATTTATCTCATTCTCATACTTGAGCTTTACCTGGTGCATGTTCGTGTTGTGGCAAAGTTAAAATAACTGCCTCGTTTCAAAATTTTGAGAACAATAGCAGTGGGTTGACAAAGTTTATCCATCTCAAATCGTAGTTCTCAAATCACATTTAGATTTGTCCATCCATGCTCTTGTTCTTTCCTGTTGCTTTACCAAACACTTCATGTCCTTTGAAACAATTTAAGAGTTCCTTTTAATGACTGTGCTCAATTTTTATTTTGTCTTGTATGGTTTATTATCCAAAGCAATCACAGTAAATCAGGTTGCAGGCATTCTGTCTTTTATCTTTCTAATTAATTCTAATCTCCAGCTGATCATTGAATTTTATTGGCCAAATTCTGCTGAGATACCTTTTGAACTAATAATTTTTGTATATTGACAGTACTTTTTAGGGCAAAGACATACTGTAAATTTGTAGTGATTTGTGCTCTATTTCTGGTATGTGATTTAGGTGTTTGATCTTTTGCTTTTTAGACTTTAAGCTACAATTCTAAATTTCCTGTTAACTAATGCTAGCTCTTCACAGCTGAACTTTATGTTGCAGCTATGTGATGATGTTGCCAAACAAGCGGCAAGCCCTGGTGGAATTCCAAGATTTGCAGAGTGCCCAGAAATGCGTTGCTTACTCCAGACGACGCTTAGTCACAATTGCAGGTCACCCTGCTTACTTTAATTTTTCTACCAGTCAGCGCATCACCCGTCCTGGGGGTCCTGAAGATCCAAAGCACATCAACAATGTTCTTTTTTTGTCCATCCAGAATCCTTTGTATCCAATTACAACAGTAAGTCTACATTTTTAAAAAACTTGTCACAGTGAATTTCACGTAATTGCTCTTAATCCTTTGCAGTATGGTGCACATTGAAAATTTCCTGTGGACTGGTGATTATCTTTTAGATTTAAGCACTTGTTCAATCATTTTTATGTACAAGTGAAGAGCAGTTGTTATGAAAAGAAATCTTAAACCTATTGCAGTTTGTTTGCAATTTCATTATACCAATTTGTAATTTCTTTTCCTTCAGGATGTTCTCTACACTGTCTGCAATGCATGTGGACCAGTACTTCGTATTGTAATATTTAAGAAGAATGGGATACAAGCTCTAGTTGAATATCCTTTTCAGAAGTGAACAAATTAATTGTCCAGAAGAATAACTTGGATAGGCTTACGATCTACCTTTGGAGTAATGGGATATGCATGTAGTAGTTTTAATTTTACTTGGGAATTGCTTCTGTGTTCTTCAGCTTGCTTAATCTATCATTGACCTGTACCTTCTGTTACTGCCAGCTCCAGCCTAGATCTTTCATTCATTGTCTTGGGGGTCCAGTCTGGAAATTATGTAGGCTGACACTGCAGTGGCTAGATGAACTGTGGTGTTTTTGTTTGAGTGGCTGTAAGTATCTCCATATCACTGAAGGAAGGAGGATCCATTTAATCTTAAACTTTTATTACTTAATGCCTTTAGTGATTTATTTCTTGCTTCAAGCAAGTCAAAGGGGCATTGGCATTCTCTGCAAAAGATTCCATACACAGATATGCACCTGTGTAAGAGGACATGAATTAAACAGTATGGTCTCATGTTTACTGTTACACATTATGCTACACTTTTCTTGTCCTGTGACAAGTCAACTGATTCCTCAGAATTCATGTTTATTGATTAGCTACAGCTCTGAGATCAATATTAAGATTCTCAACCATTTGTAGCAGTTGTTCTTTATCTTAATGTTTTACTTCAGAGTAGATCTATTTTTATGCAACAGTTTGGTGTGAAGAGGATGCAAACTTTTACGAGCTGTGTAGAAATTTACCTTTAAAGATTAGACCATGCTTACTGAAATCCAAATTCACTCCTTAACTCTATACACATTTGATTCAGTCCAAAGTGCCCAGAAGGCAAAAGCTTCTCTAAATGGAGCAGATATTTACTCCGGTTGCTGCACATTAAAAATTGAGTATGCCAAGGTAACTTGAAATGGTGTTTTTTATCTAAATGACATTTCCACTCAGTTTTTCTTGCATATTAAAACATGTTTTTCATCAGCCTACTCGACTGAATGTATTCAAGAATGATAGCGAATCCTGGGACTACACTAATCCTGATTTAACTGCACGAGGTAATGTATGCCCCGATTAATTTGTAGGCTTTTAGAACGTGTGCAAATTATCAATTTTTTATACTATGTTAGACCTCCAGCAACAGCCCTGAGTTTCTAATGACCAAATTGGAATGACTGAAGTTTAGCTACATTTATTTTTTTTCATATTAGCAATTAACTCTGCCACTGGATATAAGGAGCTTTTAAAGGATGCACTGTGAATTGTACTTTCAGTAGGTCTGCACAAATTGGACTGGCTGCACATTTTTAAGCAGTGAATATTGCAGATCTCATTTTGGTTTAAACTGGCACAATGAGCTTTCTGCCCTTGTTTAGTAACAAATAATGTTCATACTTGCAGGAAAATTTAGTGTCTCCTGGTTACTGATCCTGCTTTCTATCTCAAGTGCTGTAGTTAACAGTGCAAAACATCACCTCTAAATTCTTACTGGCACAAGCTACTATATATTTTTGACATAATAGGGACTGAATATTAAAATACATGAAGAGCTTGGGAATTTTGTATTTTGAATAAGTTTGTGTGCCATGGATAGTGATGTAAAAGGTGGTTGTTCTTGAATGAAGCAATTATGGAAGCAAATCCTTAAGTCTATGATTTCAGAAAAGAGCCAAGAATTTTAGTTGCAACTCATGTCATTTGAGTACTTGTGATCAATCTGAGTCACTCAACTTTTCCCTATTAAGTAATGAGCAGCTTTGATTTTTGTTAATGAAATCACAACTTGCTGATTACAGTCAGGACTGTTTAAAATAAATCCTTATTTCCCTGTACTGCTTTTAGTTTGACTTATTCCTGTTTTGTTTGTTTTTAAGCTATCTAGTCCATTTTGTGAAATCAAATCTCTTTACTAATAAGTCCAAGTATAAACAACCATCTTTGCTTATAGTGTTTGGGGATAGTGGTATCATCATTCTAATAGGATGAAGATAACTTTCATAGCTTATTTTTTTCTCATATTGAAGCACATTAATCATTATTGTAACAAAATGATATTTGTATGTTTGTACAGTAATTGCTGGTAGTCTAACATCTGTTTGGAAATGTATATTGGACAAAGGTATAGCCATCTGTCTGACCTGCAATGGATGTTTTGAAGTTCACTCGCATCACTTACAGCACTATAGCTACAGGTCACCTACATGAACTGTACATGCAAACAAGGCTACGGCACAGAAAATCGCAGCTTTTAAAGTCGCACGCAGTACTCAAGAACATTGCACTCAAAGGGGAAAAGAGAACCAAGACCTCAGTTGCAGAGATATTAAATCTTCAGAGCTACATTCACCTTCTGCAGATAAATATCGTCACTGCCGAAAGGATATTGATCTTTCTGTCCCCTCCTTACTGGAGCAAGACATTTTCACAGGTACATCAGCGAGAGTGAGCACCACAGAAGAGGGGCAAGCCAGGCAAACTCAGCATTTCATGCACCCTTGCCAACGAATGCCAGCACTTCGCATTTACAAATGACAGCAACCCTGCCTTCAGAAACAGAACAGACTTTTATTAATACTCAGCTCACCTAGACTGCATGCAAACACATCCTCAGGAAACTTGATCAGGAAGGACACATTTTATTTTCTCTCACCCCATTCATCGGTGCACAGAGGATATGTTTGCAAAGTGCCTCCGTAAGATCCTGAGATGAAAGTCTGTGTGAATACGTTAAATGCTGTGAAATTAAATTATTAAAGGAAAGACAACTCTTGTAAATTTGAAATGAAGAGGAGAAATCCCCTTATGACTTAAAAACACAAAACTGGAGACTCCTGTGATTGATTGAATTTGAAGCTGGAGTAACTTGAACTTTTTGACAAATCCAGGAATCGCTTGCTGCTAGAAGGAGGACTGAGGACTGTCTGAAAATTGTTACCTCTCAAAGTTAATTGTAAAACTATGTAACTGATGGCAAGTGATATTATTAAATTGGATAACATCAGTTGTACTGTAAAATGGCCATATTTCTGTGCACTTAATGGTATATACTACATGCTTTTAAGACCTAAAATATGAGAATTATGATATTTCCAGAATTTGCTTTGGAATTTGAAGGCCTCAATTGATAGAGCACTTATGCCTGAATCAGAAATTTGTGGTTTCAAGGACCCATTGCAAAATTTAGAACCTATAATACAGGCTTACATTTTTGAGGTGCTGAGAATGATTTGCACTGTTGAAGCATGTTAGTATCTCAGAATTATTAGATACAAGTCCTTGTTGAGGTGGTCTTCATTCTTCAAAATAGTTTGCTTTTAAGAATTCCAAATGTAGTTCTAAATATTGCAATAGAACCCTTGTGTGTAATTTAAGGAAGTAGAAGAATAGACATTAATAAGGCAACCTCAGTGAATGGTTTACTTTTAAGGAAGTGCATATGGGCTGTTCGCAGTGGATAAGATCAGGGTATTTCAGTGACTGGGTTGAGGCTGCAAGGGTAGTGTTGGAGGTGAGAAATCCAGTGAGTTGTTCTGTGACACGTACCTGTATAGATTGTAGGGATAGAGAAAAATAACACATGTTCCAACTTTGATATGGTGTGAAATTGTTTTATTGTCACATATACTGATATACAGTGAAAAGCTTGTCTTTCATACTGCTCTTACAGATCTACTCATTACACAGACGCATTGAGGTAGAACAAGCTTAAAAATAATGCAGAGTAAAGTGTAATAGCTACAAAGCACAATGCACATTAAAAAATAGATGCGAGATCATAATGAGGTAGATTGAAGAGCTTGATTAGTTGACCTAGGAAGAATAGAAAATGTCTCGTCCTGCTGGCTTACATTGTATTTAGTATTTATAGGCATAGTAGGTTAATTTTTACTCTACTGTGTCTCTAATGCCCTACACCTGTGCAAATTTGCAGCTACGATCTTTATTTGATTATCTGTTAGTTTCGAAGCATGGCTGTGGAGAGAAACCAAAGTGTATGTACTAAATATAAAAATGAGAAAAGTCACTGCTGATGTAACCTCTATTCTTTTGGCTTTCTACTGTCTTCATTCTTGTTGCTACAGAATTCATGTTTTGCTTTTGCATCAGTCTGGGTTAGTGCTTAAGATCTTCAACACCACCCGGTCATCATTCCACCAGGGTTCCCTTATTTGGTTGAAAGATTAACTGCATTACATCAGTCTTGACATGACTAAGTTTGGTCTGACTAATTGCTATACTTTCACATCAGTGTAGCAGTACCATAGTCTATATGATTCTTTTTCACAGCCTACTATTAACCTAAAGCTGTTTGGTAATGATATGTGGTGGGGTGACAAGTTATGCAAAGACATCAACTTTAAAGAACTGCCTGATTATTTGGAAAGGCAGGATATTTTGGGTCTTAAAAGTGTTGGAAACATCCCAACTGTTTTGGCCACTGATTTCTGCATTATCTTAAACCCTTTCTGGATTTGAGCCAAAAAGTTCAGTATTGGTTGACCAAATCCTTTTTCTTTTAGTGCACTGGTTTCAATGCATGAATTGGATAGAAGCTACTTATCAATAATCATAAGTCTAATTTCTGATCAAAGTATACTACTTGCAATGAGTTTGAAGCATTTGAATTTGGGCAATCAATAGTGTTCTCCTGATTTAGATCCATGTGAATTTTTAAAATAACATGATGTATATTCATCTTTTTAAACTCTGTATTCACTGATTGTAAAACTGTAATGCAGGGGCGAAGTATCTCGCTTTTGCTGAATCCTCCTGCAAGTTATTAAGAAGGCCTCTTTGAAACTGCTCTATCTTGCTGTTTGAAGCTTATGGTACAAAAACAGGTACAATTTTTTTAAAATTGTATTTAATCTCTTGTAAAGTTGACAACATGCAAATGTACTTTAACTTCCTGTACAATATGATGCAAAAATATTCTTAAATGGGGTTTAAGTTTTGGCATAATTGAGCCTAATTATTTTGCAGGGTTTTAAACTTCTCTTCCTTGTTTCCAGATGAACGGAGGCGACAGGGACAGCCAGCCCTTCTAGGAGATCATCCCTCAACATATGGGGGTAATTGTTGATTCTGAGTTTTTTAAGGGATTAGTTTTGCTTCTCCTGCCTTTATCTTTAATGTGATCCATATTGAAATGAAGAATGAGTGAAATCCAGTGAATGTCACATTTGCTGAAGCATGAAACTTGTTTTCTGCTACGTCTGGAACAGAAAGTGATGGGATTTTTAATTTGCATTTGCTATTTGACAGGGCTTTTTTCTTTGCAAGATAGGGTTAAGTCAGTTCATAATTCCACAGAAGGTGAATTTAATTTTGATTACAAAACTTGAATCACATTGAGCCCATTTGAGTCAAATTTGAGTTATTGTCATCTGTGCTAGTAAATCAATGCACAAAAGTATAATGAAAGCTTATTTGCAGAAATATCACAGGTAAACATCGTAAGCACCATTTGTAAGAAAAAAAATTAGACATCTACAAGAAAGATTTAAAAAGTCCTTTTTAGTGCAAAGTGATCATAATGGTCAGTGTTGCTTAGGGTTAATGTGATTAGGGTTGTGCCAGTTGGTTCAAATGTGGCTGAAAGGAAGTAGCTGTTCATGAACCATGTGGTGTGAGATCAGGCTTCTGAACCTCCTGCCTGTGATGGTAGCTATGAGACAATAGCATGGCCTGGATGGTGGGGATCTTTGGATGTGGTCTTGAGGCAGCACTTTGTGATAGTAGTGTGGTGTGCCTATGATGCATTGGGTAGAATAGACTGTAATGATTCCTACACTTTTCCCTTGGAGTGCTTATCCAATTTATTAGGAGTTTTTAGTTTGTCTTAACACCCTTTTTCAAACAGTGAATTTCAGATTCCTGTATAAAGGTTTTCCTTGTTATATGTCAGTTTGAAGCTCACGGGGCATCAGCCTTGGCTGGCAGCTCATCTAGAAGAAGGAAAACTCTGATCTCAAACTTTTGCTGGCTTGCACTCATGGGGCAGGCCTAGAGAGAACGGTCCAGAGCTGGAGTCCCTAAGGCAGTTCAACATTGAGCTCAATGCTGACTGGTAACTCCTGTGATGCTGCTTCATACTAAACTGCATTGGTTCCTGCCATTCATTTGGGTTCACCAGATGCGTGGCAAGGGGGAGCTTGCTATGTGGGCAACAGTTTGCTCAATATCGTACTGTATCTAGACAGCTAGGACGCAATATCCATGGTCAGCTCTGACGGAGGCCCTCACCTCAACTCGCATATTTGGCAGTTAAATGTATCTCTCTGGCTACTGACAATAAAATCTTTTGTATCCATTCTTAAACTGGGGTTTTAGGGGATCTTACTGTTAAACTTGTAGCAGTGTAACAGTTTACAACAGTTTGTTAGATAATTCCTAGTTTATTTTGCCTCTAGATAGGTAAAACTAGTGCCTTGCAAGTGAATATCTTTTGTACCCTTTCTTGGGTCTTGACACCCAGACTAAATCAAAGTGCTCTATCTGGGACTGCTAGTGGCTTTAGTTTGGCATAACTTTGGGTACTGTTTCCCTTTGCTAAAAGCCTCATGGATTTTGTGAAAATTTTTACAACTTATCCTAATTCTTTCAAAGACTTTATACCTTGGACTGTTTCTGTATTGCCTTTACACTTGCACTGTTCACAGCACCCAAATAGCAAAAAGTGAATTCTTGTAATCTATGATTCTTGCACCTAAATTTGGGTCATAATCTTGGAAATATTCAGCAGGTCAGTGGACTTTTGGAAAGATTTTCTTGTTTGGAATATGCTGATGAGGACAATAGTTCATGTCTTGGGAATTGGTTCTACTTTGATTGTATATCCTACAATAAGATGGGATATTTAAGTAGTGCCTCATTATTTTTGGTAGTCTACACTGCATGTTTTGCAATTTATCTAAAGATTTGAGTCTTCCTGTTGGCTGGCTTGTGTGTAGTGAGGAAAGAAGGAATATGTTTGTTACAAATTAACATATTGGTAATAGTAGAATTATCAAAACTATCCTGAAATATTAACTAATTTCTTTCTGAGCAGATAGTGCCCTTTCAGTTCATTGGAAAATGCTTAGCCTCCAGATATGGTAGCTATAATCCACCCTCAATCAATAGCAAATCATTTTTTCCTTTTTTTCTTTAATGAATACATATTGGATGTAAAATTCATTCCTTTTGAGGCTGTTCTTTATTGGCACTGATCCCATGTGGCTGCTGCTCACCAAATGTCTGATGTGCAGGTGCATTCCATTTCTATTAAGTCTGCCTCTGTTTTTGATCTTTTATTCAAAGGAGTTTCTCTAACGGTCCTTCCTTCACCTTGATTTGCCTTGAATGCTTTGACCAATAGTCTGCACTCTTTATTTTTGACCATGATTCTACAGTAGTTTTTGTGTGTAAATGGGAAAGTACTATAGCTTGTGCTAGACCCACAGCAATCAATTTCTCAGCTTTCCTCAAAAAGCGTGTAAAATCTATCAACAATCCATCTGCTTTCACTAAAATCATGGAATAATTTCAGACATTGAGTAACCCCACTAGTGTGTTCTCCTTTATCCTGGTCTTGTTTTGGCCAATAAGTTGTATGCATGAATGGGTATGAGTTACTTTGTAACCAAATTATCGGCTTTTTTTAAATTAGCTAGCTTTGTGATCTTTATCTCATTACCCACTACCTCTGAGCTCCACTGGCATTGTTTTTCATGATTGTTATGGTGAACAAATCAAAGCTTATTTTCTGCAGGAAAATATTTGCATAAAAAAGGGCATTACATATTGCGCATTAAGTAGTATGCCAATCTTTTATACAGGTTTTCAAGCAAACCCTTTGGTACTGGCACACAGAATGGATTCTCGTGCTTCCAACAACAGGCCCATGCATCTCTACTCAGCTCCTGATTATGACTTTGTTTCCCAAGGCAAAGTTATAATGATTTATGGACTTAATCCACACAAAATGAATTGTGAAAAAGTCTTCAACCTTCTCTGTCTCTATGGCAATATTGAAAAGGTAAGACTTAATCTTTTGCTTTTATCTTAGTTGTTAATGCGGGTCTTCATCACTAGTCCAAGTTGAAGCTTGTTTGTTTAAAATATATAAACAGTAAGTGAACTTCTAATGCACCGAAGTGCTCCATTTGGGATAAATCGGAATCCTAGTTTACACCCAAGATGGAGTGAACAAAAATTTGATGCTGCACTTGAGAATCTGTTCTACCGAGGGTTCCGGTGATGTCAAGAATGGCAGCTTAAGTCACTAGCTCCTCCTGGAAAACGCATATTTAGCCCTGTTAACCCATCAAATATACTATTTTTCAAAAGTATTTTAACTAATAAGAGGGACAAGAATGGGGGAAAAAAAATGGAAGTAAAAAATGCGACACCGCGGAGCCTGCAGCCGAGAGGAGTGCAGCGAGCGGCTCTCCTACTCAACCGCGTGCTAGCGACGCGGACACTGAGCCTTGTTCAGGCAAAGCGGCAAATATGATCGAAATTTTGAAAGAGATAAGGGAGTTCCAGAAAGAAATAAAGCATCAGCTATATGATATTAAGTCAGAGCTCGCCAATGTCAATCAAAAAATAGCAGTGGCAGAGTCTAATTGAGAAGGTGGAAGATCGCGTGCAAAACGTGGAACGGATACTAAGAAAGACGATAAAAATATCAAATAAACAAGAAGGTAAAATGCTTGACCTGGAGGAAAGATCACGGTGGAAAAATATCAGAATATACAATGTTCCCGAAGGAGCAGAGGGTTTGTCTATGACAGTTTGTTGGAAAGTTACTGCGGGGACGCACTGGAGCTTCCCTCGGTTATGGAGCTGGAAATTCAGAAAGCGCATTGCGTGATCGTCCTGAGGCCTACCTGAGACAGAGCAGATAAGCCACGCTCAAAAATTTCTTCAATACAGTACCAAGGCAGAGATTCTACAAAGGACCTGGGGTAAGAAGAGTGTGTTTTTAGACGATAAATTAATAATTTCGACCAAGATTATCCCCCCCCCCCTCCCCGTGGTCTTGCAGAAACGTAAAGAATACTAAAGCAAGAAAGGATTACATTTCAAATTCTGTACCCTGCTAAACTTCGTGTTTTATCAAAATGGGATCCAACTGTGGAAGAGGCGACTACAGACCTGAAGGCCAGAGGGTTGCCCATCAGCATGATCAAACCGAGGGAAAGCCTGGCTCCGCTTGGGAAATAGTGCGAGAATTGAGAAGGCAGGAGACGGGAGGAGGCCGAGAGAAGTATATCAGGAAGAGACTGAGTTTTCCAAAGACACCCCTCAACCCCTCCAGAAGAGCCATAAGGTTTGGCTAACTTCAAAATTGTTGAGAAGCTAAACGGAAGCAAAAGTAGACGGTGATATACCTATCTTGAGATATACTTATTATAATGTGGATTTTATATTACTCATTCTTCTTTATTCGCTTACTACTTTTTCCCTACCAAAATGAGAATATGTGTGTGTATGTATGCATATATATTCAGATTCAGTTTATTGTCATTTAGAAACCACAAATGCAATGTAGTTAAAAAGAATGAGACAATGTTCCTCCAGAATGATATCACAAAAGCACATGACAAAACAGACTACACCAGAAAATCCACATAACGTTTGGCAATTCCCAATCCAGAGTCCAGAGAGGCTGCTGCGCATTTATATTGCGCTACCATCTTAGTGTGTTCCCTGGAAAGGAGCTCCAATCCCACCAGTCAAAACAAGACCAAAAACTAAAGCTACAAGACCTGCACACAACCACATAGTTACAACAGTGCAAATAATAGCATAATTGATTTTAAAAAAAACAGACCATGGGCACAGTAAAAATAGTCCAAAGATGTTAAAAGACTAAGTTCAAAAGAAACCACCACACAGTTTCCACAAGTCCTCAAGGTCCTGATAGACTCGTCATCCCACGCAGGCAGCAGAAGGGAATACCCCTGCTATGGATTTCCACGGCACCGCCAGACTCAGCCTTGCAGACGCAGCACACACTGAAAGTGACCTGACTGTTGAGCCTCCGACCATCCCCTCTGGTACAGCTTCTCCGAGCACCATCCTCTGCCGAGCGTATTAAGATGCCCCTGCCAATGGCCATCGGCAACGCGACCCCGAGGACTGGGGCCTGTTCTTCCCAGCAGAGACCCAGACCTCACAACAGCAGCAGCAGCAATGAAGAAGGTCTTCCTGGAGATTTCCAGATGTTCCTCCGTGCTTCCACGTCCATTTTTCATCTGATTATGATTGCGCACGGCACCCTGCTTCACAAATAACAGATAATCAGCTCTGGAGTGGCTGCTGCAAACTGTGTTGTGCTGCCATCTTGATTTTTAAAATATATAAATAAATATAAGGAGTACACAGGGAAATCTTTTCTGTTTAATGGATTTGTTCACTGACTTTTATGAATACTGTAATGGGGGCCCTCAACTCACAAGTAGGAGGAGTTATCCCCCACAGCTAGACGTGGAAACCCAGGGTCATCTACCAGAGAACTCAGCCTTGGAATCACACCTTTGTTGCCTTTTTTTGTTATTATTTGCATTTCTTGGTTCTTATTTGTTCAGGGAGTAGATCGATTAAGTTTTATTCTGCTAACTTCAATGATACATTGACAGATAAAGACAAAGTAAAATTCATTTCTTTTAATGTCAATGGCTTAGTAAATCCAATCAAACGTAATAGAATTTATCCAAAATGAAAAAAGAACAAGCCCATGTAGTATACTTACAGGAAACTCATTTAAGTGATAATGAGCATAGAAAACTAAAGCGAATGGGCTTCACTAATTTGTTTTTCTCCTTGTATAAATCAGGACATAGGAGAGGAGTTGCTATTCTTATCTCAAATAAGCTAAATTTTGAAAAAGTATTCAAAATGGGAGATAAAGAGGGCAGGGGGAATATAGCTAGAAATTAGGTTACTCTATTGAATATACAGTTGGCCCTCCTTATCTGCAGAGTCTGCATGCGTGAATTCAACCGCGGATTGGGGAAAACCGGGAAGTGTTCTTCCAGCACTTGTTGTTCGAGCATGTACAGACTTTTTTTTCTTGTCATTATTCCCTAAACAATGCAGTATAACAACCATTTTACATAGCATTTACATTGTATTAGGTATTACAAGTAATCTAGAGATGATTTAAAGTATACGGGAGTATGTGCGTGGGTTATTGTGCATCGGAATTGAAAAAATCGGAAGTTCTCTTACTAAGTAAGTCGGAACAGGTACATCCGGTATTTAGCGTCAGTTAGTCAAACGTTTGTCTTAGTATATTGTATATATTTTACCTTTTTATGCATATAAAACACTTAAGAACGTATGTTTCAGCGCCAGGCTCGGGAATGGAAGTTCTCAGGACTCGGGACAGATCGCTCCCTAGTGCACTCTCCACCGTGCCAGGTTGATGTGGAGGATCAAAAACTCAAAACCCCAAAACCTAATAACTAAACCACTGCGTTGCTTAGTAATAATTGCAGCTTTCATCAGGGCAGAGCCTTTCTCACTTTATCCTTTAAAATTGTTCCGATCGTTGACCGACCTAGCCTAACGCTTTTCCGATGACCGATTGCGTTTCACCTCTTTCCAATCGCTTTATTATTTCCACTTTATTTTCAATCGTGATCGTGATTATTTTCATGAACAGAAACATTGCGCATTCAGAGCTCTGGTGCCGGGTCCTAATGTCCACTGCTCTGAGATAGGTTAAATAAGGTCTGGGGTTCCGCTGGGTCCTAAGGTCCACTGGATTGAGACAGGTTGAATAAGGGACTTGAGCATCCACGAATTTTGGTATCTGCGAGGGGTCCCGGAACCAATCCCCCGCGGATAAGGAGGGCCAACTGTATATGCACCCCTGGGAGGTGATACTGGTTTCTATCAGAAAATTACTGATATTATGGTAGTGGAAACAGAAGGTCTCCCGATATGTGGGGGAGAATTAAATTTACAATTACAACCAAAGTTAGACTCTTCCAACAGAAAAACCTATGAAACAAAATCCTTACATAAGAAAGTTAATATACTTTTTGAGGATGTTGGTTTAATTGATAACTGGAGGGACTTTTCCCCGACAGAAGGGATTACACTCTTTATTCTGCTCCCCATTCTGTATATACAAGAATAAACTATTTCATAGCATTTGGAAAAGACAAAGATAAAATAAACAACTGTGGAATTGGGTCAATAGATGCATCTATATATTTATCTGTTGATTTTTGACCTACAACCAAAGAATACTATTTGGAAACTATTAAGGAACAAATTAAAAAAGAAATTGGTCTCTACTTAGAATTCATTGATAATGGAGAGGTTTCACCTCCCATTTTATGGGATACTTGAAGGCCCTCTTAAGAGGGAAAATTATAGCGATTATCTTCATATAAGGAATAAAACATTAGAGGAATTACAAAATAGGCGGAAGGAACTAGAGAAAATAACACATTGAATTTGGCACAGGATACATTGGGGAAATTTAAGAAGTTTGGCTATGCAAGAAATCAGGAAAAATTTAATGTTTCTGAAACAGACATTATGAAACTGGATTAAAGTCTATGAAAATACTGGTGTGGAAACTGGGGGGAAAAAAAGATAGCAGAAAATACGATTCATAGAATTAGGGATCCAAGAACAAAAATGATTATTAAAAAAAAACTAAGTGAAATTCAAGAAGCGTTTGAAGTGTTTTACAAAACTCTTCATATTCCAAAGTTCCGGGGTGGGGGAGCGTAACCCAAATTGACACCTTCCTGAATTCTTTAGAGTTACCCACTTTAAGTGAAGAACAAGTTAAACAATGACTGCTGACATAACTGAAGTTGAATTAAAAGTTGGAATTAGTAGGCTTAAATTAAGCAAGTCACCAGGATCAGATAGGTATACGGCAGAGTGGTACAAAGAGTTTAAAAATGAATTAATTCCTGTTCTACTCCCCACACTGAACTGGGATCTAAAAAAGGCACAAATGCCACCCAGTTAGAAGGAAGCGATAATCTCAGCTATACCGAAAAAAGGCCAGGATAAAATGGAATGTGGGTCATTTAGACCAATATCCGTTCTTAATGTAGATTATAGATTATTTACCTCCATCGTGGCCAAACGATTAGAGGAGTTTCTACCCATACTGATACGTAACGATCAGACAGGTTTTGTATGGCAACGCCAAACACAAGACAATATACGGAGGACACTTCACGTTATGGATCGTATACAAAAAAAAATAAAATCGAAGCAATAGTGATAACTGTGGATGCTGAAAAGGTATTTGATTGGGTTAATTGGAATTTTCTTTAGAGGTTTACATAGATTTGGTTTCCAAGACTACTATTAAAACTATACAGACGCTATATGACAACCCCACTGCTAGGATTAAAACCAATGGATATTTATCAAATAGTCTTACCCTAGAAAGGGGCACGAGAAAGGGTTGTGCATGGTCACCACTACTCTTTGCATTATATCTGGAAGCATTAGCTCAATACATCAGACAAAATGAAGATATCAGGGGAATTACTATTAAAGGGACAGAGCATAAATTGGCTTGTTATGCGGATGACATTTTGATCTATCTAGGGCAACTAACATACTCTTTACCTAAATTGATGCAATCCTTTGAACAATATGGTCAATTATCAGGATACAAGATCAACAGATAAAACCCAATTGCTTTCATATTACTATAGCCCACCAAGAGAAATTGAAAGTAGATATCCTTGAGCATGGCAAACAGTCTTTCAAATATTTGGGCATCATTATGCCAAAAGATTTGACAAAGTTATCAGAATGCAATTATCAGCCTTTATGTATTTAAAAAAAATATTAAGGAAGATGTGGCAAGATGGAACCTGATTCCTTTTTTTCAGCACGCACAAGATACTGGAAGAACACAGCAGGCCAGGCAGCATCGATAGTACTCTTACTATCTTTCTTTTCGGTTAGTCCTGATGAAGGGTCTCGGCCCAAAACGTCGACAGCGCACTCCCTATCGATGCTGCCTGGCCTGCTGTGATCTACCAGCATTTTGTGTGTGTTGTTTGAATTTCCAGCATCTGCAGATTTCCTCATGTTTGCTCCTTTTTTTTCCACTGTCAGTTCAAGGATTGAGTCTATTAAAATGAATATACTGCCCAGACTGTTATATCTCTTTCAGACCCTACCAATAGAGATTAATCAAAATCAATTCAATGAATGGAACAAGATGTTATCAAGGTATATTTGGTAAAAGGCCTAGAGTTCATCTCACAACTTTGCAGTTAGCAAAGGAAAGGGGGGAATGGGCCCACCTTCTCTTACTATTTTGCAGTACAATTGAGAGCTGTGATATGTTGGTGCAACCCATCACATGATGCTCAATGGAAAAATATTGAGGAGTGGGTACTTCCCATCCCCATACAAGCAATTCTGGCTAATAACAACCTGCAAAGGTACATAAATACTATTGATAACCCATGGGTGAAATTGACTCTTAAAATATGGAAAACTACTATAAAAGAATATAATCTAGAGCAGTGGTTCCCAACGTGGGGTGTACGCCCCACAGGGGGTAATTTGATTTTTAAAGGGGGGGGGGCAATTCGGGAATGAGTTATTAACAGTGAATTTTTTCTAGTAAGTCTGTGAGTATGAGTGTGTGTGTGAGTTAATACATGTGTATATACAGTATGCATACATAAAAATACTTGTGTATGTACATGTGTAATTGTATGTACTGTATATATAGTGTATCACCATCATTACAACCATCAAATGGCTTTCATAATTAAATTAATGAATTGACTGATGTAGGAAGGAACGAATGAACAAGTCCAAATGCGTAAGAAACTCGTATAAGGTTGCGCCAATGCTGCTTTTTGCAGTAGCTTTCGGTTCTTGGTGGTGTGAAGGTGTGTACATTGCGTCATCTCTTTTAAACGGTGTATCTGTCTTTGTATGCTGTAGAAACGAATCGGCATGGTTTTATTTATTTATTATTATTTTAATATCACTTAATGTTCTTTTTTACAATTTCTTAGTAATTTCTTCCTCAGAACTTTAACAGTCCTTTGGTTCTTTTATTTTTCTCTTTCATGAATGTCATGTTCTTTGGAAGCTTGTTTAAACCAAGTTAATGGTCTTTTAGGCTTCCTCCAGGTGAATAGGAGTTCACTTTTTGAATAATAAGATTTATATATCGCCACAGGGGGCATCAGGATTTTAGAGTTGATAAGGTGGGGCATGGCCAAAAAAATGGTTGGGAACCACTGATCTAGAGGGAGATACTGCAATTCTTAAATGGTGTGCATATGACTCGGATTTTACACCAAATAAATTGGATGCTAGATTTAAGGACTGGATAGCTAAAGGAATAACAGTTCTTTGCAACATAATGAAAGAAGGAACACTGTTCAGTTTTGAAATGCTTAAAGAGAAACACTTTTTAGAAAAACAAAATTTTTAATTGGTATTTACAGATGCGACAATATGTTAATAATACGCTTAAAAATGTAACCAAGGTAAGTACATGTTTGATAGAGCTCTAGAAAAGCATATTAATTCAGATAACGGTAGTAGAATCATTTCAAGCGTGTATAAGGGTTTGTCAAATCTTAAAACACATTCAACTTCATACATTAAAACAAAATGGGAGAAGGAAGGAGGGATAATTATATCTGAGGAAGAATGGACAATATGGAGGTATCAATGGAAGTGTACCAGTTCACAGAAATGGAGGGAGTTTGGATGGATAAGCTTGATAAGATATTTTATTACATCCTCTCAGAAATCCCATTATGATTGTAACCTCCCTGTTTGCTAGAGAAATTGTGGAAATCAAAATGCAAATCATTATCATATTTTTTGGGACTGCCCTGTTATCAAAGAGTATTGGAGGGGGATACACAATGCCCTACAAGACATCTTTAAATGTGAAATACCCTTAGAGTAAAACCATATATTTTGGATATATACCTCAAGAATGGTTGAAAAGAGATAAATATTTAATGAATATACTGTTGGTGGCTGATAAAAAGACTCTTACTAGGAAATGGTTATTACAGGAGAGCCCAACTTTAAATACATGGATGGAAATTACAATGGACATTTACAAAATGGAGAAGATAACAGCATCTGTTAATCATAAGCTGGAACAATTTGATTCATACTAGGAAAAATGGTTTAACTACATAATGTCTCATAGGCCTGATTTTATTCTCTCAAATCAATGAATGTTGTTTTTTTAAAAAAAAATCACTCCCTACTTAGTTTTTCCTTTTGCTTGTTTTTTCTTTCCACTCTTTTCTATAAATGTATACCTCAGATAAATACTATGTGGAGATTTGTGACATATATGATTTTATAGATATAGATATAGATATATGTATATGTACAATGATATATGTACAATGTCTGAAATGCATCTTATGGAAATGTTTGTTTGATGATGAACTTCAATAAAAAAAATTACAAAATAAAAATCTCTGCTGCCCTGAGAATGTCTCATCCAAGATGGGGAGGATTATGGCAGAACATTCCAGCAAAGAACTTTGAGTCTTTTTCTTGCATCAAATGAGCAAGCCTCTTTCTTTAATCATCAGGGTATTGTATCTTTTTTTGGGCAAAAGTCCTCTCTATGTGCTTCATCTGTAAGTTTCTTTGCTTTTAGGTTAAGTTCATGAAGAGCATGCCAGATGCCGCCATGGTCGAAATGGGGGATGAATTTTCTGTGGATCGAGCTATTACTCATTTAAATGGTGTCGAGATGTTTGGAAAGAGAATTAATTTATGGTAAGTTTTTCTAAAGATCTTTGCACAGCTGTAGTGATATTTTAGTCCTCATGAAGTGGACAGTTATAATTTTCTGTATTCTTTCTTCAGCGTCTCTAAGCAGGCATCAATTGTTCCGAGTCAGTCTTACGAGTTGGTAGATGGCACTGATAGTTACAAAGAGTTCGCCAACTCGAGGAATAATCGCTTCACCAATCCAGGGCAAGCAGCCAAAAACAGGATACAGCCCCCTTCCAATGTGCTTCATTTCTTCAATGCTCCTCCATGTGTAACAGAGGAATACTTCCAAGAGGTAAAGATATCTGATGGGTCTGGAATAGTAGGAATTCTCTTATTCCCAACCCTTAAAAGTGCATTTCAACAAATGTTGCATTATTTTGTTGCTACTATACCCTGCTCGAAGTTTAGCGATAAGAAGGAGTGGATAACCAATTTGGGCACCAGATAAGAAATTGATGCATCCTTGGTTAGTGGTTTTGGGCAGTGTTGACACATCCAAGGAAGAAGCCGTGGTGTTTTTTTAAAAAAAAAGAGAAAGTAAATGTGTCAAGACTTTGCAAAGTGTCACTTAGATACTGTAAAGATATGGAAGAAGGTCTTCTGGTCAGATGAGACTAAAGTGGAATTTGTTAGCCTCAACACTAAGAGGTATATGTGGTGTAAATTTGATATTGCACACCAACCAGGTAACACCATCCCTACTGCAAAGTATGGCGGAGGTAGCATAATGCTCTGGGGATGCTTTTCGGTATCAGACTGGAAATCTGGTTAGGATTGAAGGGAAGATAAATGGTGTTTAATCAGAGATCATAGATAAAAGCCTGCTAGCCTTTGCCAGAAAACAAACTGGGAAGGAAGTTGTCTATGAAAGTTCACGAGCAGTAATAATCTGATTTGATTTACTACTGGGGGGGGGGGGGTGTTCTTTTAGCAGGATAGTGGTTAAAAGTACACTGCTATAGCAACCATGGAGTGGCTTCAAGTGAAGAAAATTGATGTCCTTGAGTGGCCCAGTCAGAGCCCTGACCTTAACTCGATCAGATATCACTGCCATCACCTCAAGGTTGCTGTTCACTGCCTCTCCCCAACTAACCTGGCACAGCTTGAGCAATTTTGCAAGGAGGAATGGGCAACTCTTGCTCCATCGTGTTGTGCAAAGCTAAGAGACTTGCCCAAAAATAATAGGGGCTGTAATAGCTGCAAGAGGTGGCTCAACTAAAGAGGGATGAATACTTTTGAACTGACACTTCAGTCTTTGAATGTTTAGTTTTGCATGTTTTACTCTTTTATTCTTGGGCTCTACTATGAAAAGAGCATGTGATTTGCAAATTCTCAGTCAAATTTATCAAAATACTTGATTGTAACATTCATTTGCGTGAACAAAGGGTTGAGGGCTCTTACAGGCCACTATACATGGAAGGTCTCTTGGTGTGTTTTTTTTAAAAAAAGAGTGACCAGTTTTGAGCTGCTGATTTTTGTCATTGGTCTCTGCAACCTTTCTTGACAATAATGCCACAGCAAATGGAACTCCTTTATTGTTTTCATATTGAATGGCTATTATGAACTTGAAGCTGGTGTATTGTGAAAGCAAGTTCAACTGTACTTGTGTTAGTTTCCTAAAACAGTCCTGACATGGCTGCTGCATTGATCATGATTCTGTCTGGGTTGGCTTTTTTTTGTGGCAAACACATAGTACATAGGACTTCCTTTCCAGAAAAAAAGCTTGACAAGGTGTATTATAGAACATTGTGTAAAACAAGGAAGGAGCTTGCTACTGGCCAACTGAGGTGGGAAAGTTACTGCTTGGGATTCTTTGTGTCAGAATTTATTTGAAGTTGGGAAGACAAACACTCATTGGGAATAGTCAGCATGGTTTAACTGAAGTACTGTATGGAAATGGGCCCTTTGGCTTGGCCCATACATGCTGACCAAGGTGGCTCTGGGATAGTCCCATTTGCTTGTGGTTGGCCCATATCCCTCTAAATCTTTCCTATCCATGAACTTTTCTAAATACTTTTCAATGTTCTAATTGTAACCGCCTCTACAACTTCTGGCAGTTTGTTCCTAGTAGCCCCCACCCTCAATGGAAAAATTTGTTCCTCAAGTTGCTCTTCAGTGAGGTGCTGCAGGGATTGGTGTAGGGCCCTGTATTGCTGCTTGTCACGTGTGTTGTTGAGAAGAGAAAGTATGTAAAATTATTAGTCTGACAATACTTCCAATTTTTGTGTCATAGTGGACAATGAAGAAGGCTAAGATTACAACTGAATCTAGATCATCTGGGAAACTGGGCAAAAGAATGGCTGGTGATGTTTAATTTAGGCAGGTGTTAAGTGGTGCATTTTGAAAAATAAAACTAGCAGGGCTTGAACAGTGAATGACAGGATCTTAGAGTGTTATCGAATAGTGAGACCTTGGGATAAAAATACATAGATTCCCACCTTCATCCCCATCCAACCTAACCAAATGTAGCAATGCAAGTAAACAGAAGTGAAGTACGGTATGCTCCCCCTCGGTGACCAGGACACTGAATGCAAGATTTGGGATGTTGGGTAGGCCATACTTGGAATATTGTGTATAATCTGGTCACTAGCTTTTTGGAAGGATGTGATTAAGCTAGAGCTGGTGTAGAAAAGTTTTACAGGAATACTGCCTGTACTGGAAGTCCCTCTAAGGAGGGATTGTTTGGACTGGAATTTTTTTTTGGTCTGCAGTGAAGGAAGCTAAGGGGTGATGTTAGTGTATAAAATTTGAGGGGTGTAAGACAGTAGATAATCATGGTCTTTTTTCTAGGATAAGGCAGTTTAAATGGAGGCTGTAAATTTAAGGTGAGAGGGGAAAGAATTAAAGGGAATCTGAGGTGCCAGTTGTTCAGAAGATGGTGGGTATAGTACTAAGCTGTCAGAGAAAATGGTAAAGGTGGGTGCAATGACAACATTTAAAGTCAGTTGGGCAGGCACATGGATAGGAAAGGTTTAGAATGTATGGGCAAAGTTCAGGCAAATAAAATTAGTGTATGTGAACATTTTGGTTGACGTGGCTGAATTGAGCCAAATGGACCTGTTTCCATACTATGCAACTAAATCTGTGGAAGGTCCAGGCAGAGGGAAAAGAAATTTAGGAATGGTGATAAATGTGTGAAAGTTTGGCTGGCTGCGGTACTGTGGATGACTAACGGGGTTTTTGGTCAGCCAGCCCTTAAAACTATTCTGCTTTGCCATTCTGGCAAAGCTTATGCCAGTTCTTGTCCAGTAAATCATCTACTGCATTTGTTTGGAGATGTTTGAACTATTCACTGCAAATTATTGCATCTGAACTCTGTAAAACACTGTCCTGAATATACCACCCCACCAGCCTCCATGTCCAGCACATAATTCTCCAAAACTTCCACCACCTCCCAAAGGATCCCATGACCGAACACCCCACCCCCCCCAAACTTCTGCAGGAATCTATGCGACTCCCTTGTCCATTTGTCTCTCCCCACTGATCTCCCTCCTTGCACTTATCCTCACAAGCAGAGCAAGTGGTGCCCCTACGCCACCTCCCTCAGTACCATCCAGGGCCCTAAACAGTCCTCCTAGGTGAGGTGACACTTCACCTGTGAGTTTGTTGGGGTCATTTACTATGTTGGGTTCTCTTGGTTTCATCTCCTGTACATCAGTGAGACCTGACCTAAATTGGGAGACCACTTCACTGAGCATCTACACTCTGCCAGAACAAACAGGATTTCCCAGTGCCCACCCATTTAAAAATTTATTTTTTTTAGTTCCCATTCCGAACGCCTTGTATTCAGTCTGGGTAGCCTCCAACCTGATGGCATGGCCAGTTCTTTACTTCATCCCTACTCCAGGTTTCACCTCTCACCTGGTGGTTCTCTCTCCCCTTCTCTCCCCCCCCCCCACCCCACCTTTTAAATCTGCTCTGCTTTTTTCTCCAGCCCTGCTGAAGGGTCTTGGCTTGAAACATTCACTGTACTTTTTTTCCCATAAATGCTGCCTGGCCTGCTGAGTTCCTCCAGCATTTTGTGTGTGTTGTGCTAAATGTGACAATGGATTCTGGTTTGGTTGGTTTTGATTTTGGGGCGGGGGGGTGGTGGGAAGAAGAAAAGAATTATTGTACTCTAGACTGGGTGCCAACATAATTGCAAATTGAATTCCCAGTCTGAGAATTTTAGAAACTCAGTGGCTTGCAAGTTATCTAATTAGAATTGCCCTATGGCTGTGGTTTGTCACATTTTCCTTGTACAGGAGTGCTTTAACTTAAATGTGTCTGATGTTTTTATAGGTTTGTGAAGAGTGTGAACTGAAGCCTTTTAAAACTGTCAAGATGTTTACTGGAAAATGTAAGTAATAAGCACATGCAAGTGGCTTCTGAAGCAGTCTTAAACTAAAAATTACTGGCCAATTCCATATTTCTGATTTGAATGCCTAATTTTACTTGTGCCATAGATTTAATTTTAAAATCAATGTGCATTAAGCTGAGAAACAACATGGAATAAGTGGAACAAAGGATTTTCCTGCTGGCTTTAAGTTAGAACTGGAAAGAGAACTGGCTGGGCACCTTTCTTTGTAGTTGTACAGTATAGAAATGTACTTTAGCCCAACTGTGCTGACCTCAATGCACTTCCAAGCAAGGGAAATTTGCCTCTGTTGGCCTAAGGAACCCCTAAACCTTACCTATCCATGTACCTGTCCAGCTGTTACTATTGTGCCCACCCTCTGGTAGTTCGTTCCACATATGTACCACCCTCTGTTTTTAGTTCCTATTAAATTTTGCTCTCATCATAAACCTGTTGGGGGGGGGGGGAGAAGACTGCATTCACCCTGTTTATGCCCCTCAGTTTGTACACCCTAAGATCACCCCTCAGTTTCCTGCACTCTGAGGAGGCAGAGGATGGTAGGAAATCCTAGTCTGACTAACCTTTCCCTATAACTCCCTTTCCCTTGAGTGCCCATAATATCTTCGTAAATCCTTCCTTCACTTTTCCAGTTTAATGGCATTTCCTTGGTGACAGAAATTTGCCTCACAAATGTCTTGTACCTCTCAACTTCTATACTTATTGTCCAGACTGAAGGCCAGTGTGCCAGAAGCCTTCAAGATCTGTCTACTTGTGACTCCATTTTCAGGAAGCCCCCATGTACCTGAACTTTTAATGTGTCGCTATTCTACAACAGTCCTGTGAAAATCTTAACCTTGATTTGACTTTCCAGAAAGCAATGCCTTCGACTTAACTGAGTTAAACGCCATTTGCCATTCCTCAGATCACCTATTCAGCAGATCAAGACCCCTTCCCCACCTACCCCTTTGTAACTTTTAATAATGTTCACTATTACTAATACCATCTCTTTTTAGTTGGTCAGTAAGAGTCTGGGGATAAGGTTGTGCTCACCTCACGTACTCAGTTGCTGTCAGCCATGTGATATTGTAACCTGACTGGTCCTGTCTCTATAATGGATGCTCAGTAAATGTAAAACTGATTTGTAAGATGTCTTTCAACAATCTGTTTCCTTCCAGCTGACAGGAGTTTATCTGGCCTGTTGGAGTGGGAATCCAAAAATGATGCGGTAGAAGCACTGACAGTACTGAATCACTACCAGATGAAAAACACAAGTGAGTACTCCTGTTTATAGATGGGACCGTCAGGGTTTAATTTTAAAATTTGAATGATAATTGGCAAGAATTTTCATCTCTTGCTGCTTTTGAAAGGGAAAGTTTATAATTCTGCAACGACTAATGATAAACTAAGCCTTGAGAGTGGAACGTGAAACTAGCTGCTTAGTTTTTTCAGAGGCAGCTCTAGCTGTTTGGCCTATTCCTCCATCTTCAGAAATGGAGAAACAATTGACCAAACAGCTGGTGCAGAAGAAGAGTATTTTTGTAAGGTTTGACAATGGTAACTAATATGCTTTCCCTGGCTAGAAAACTTAAACCTCTTTGTTACCCTTGTTACCCACAAGGTAACCTTTTCAAACCATGGAGTGATTCTCTTAAGGTGTGGATATTTGGAGTTACCAATAAAAGGGCTGAAGGATGTCAAGAATTTTGAAAAGATATGGGTGATTGGTGACACTAAGAATTAAATGATAATGGGGATGTATAGTGATGTCACTTTTTAACAATACTTTACCTTAGTGAGTTAGACCTGGTGCTATGTTTGTAGATTTTCTATTAAAATTCAACTGCCATTGACCTGGCCAAAGGGGTTAATTTATTGCAGTGCAAGTGCAGAAAGAATATTTATACTGGAAGTGGTTTCCAGCTATATGTACAACTATAAATGTATCCATAATTGAAATATTTAGTTGCCATTTGAGACTATAAGACATGATTCTAGCTTGTCCTAATTCCCCTAATAATTTTTATTTCTCTTGTCAAGATGCTTTGAGCAGGTAATGAGTTTAGTGTGTAGAAAATATGTATGTTAAGAGTGATTGTTTTCTAATCAGCAAAAACATTTCCAGTATACTGCTGTTCTGATTTTGCAGCTGAGATTTGAAACTAGCTAAGTTATAGAAAGTTGGACTTTTCAATTTAATTCACTATATGAAATTTGAGTCCAAGATGACCTCTGAAATACTCAGTTTGGATTACTACACCACAAGGCTGTATGTTCACATTCAGATATTTGACTTGGATTAGTGCTGACAATTTACAAAGAATTTGACAGGTTTGAAAGTAAATGCAATTTGCAGGAATTGGAGAAAAATAGCTAAAACCTTTTTTTTTCAGATGGCCCGTACCCTTACACTTTGAAGCTCTGCTTTTCCACCATGTCTCATGCATGAAGACACAGTTTGAAGAAAATTTGGAATTGATGCTATAGGTCAGCTTGCATACCATTTCCAAATTGAAGGAGAGAAAATATAGGTCTTTAGTATCAGACTTGCACTTGTAAGTGGAAGATACTTTCAGCTTATTGTAACTTTCTGAATTGTATCGATGTAAAAGTTAAAACAGTTAACTAAGTTTGTTCCTTTGTTAGGTTTTTTTGCAGTCAATGAGTTATTAGAACTTAATGTTTATGCAAGTGACCTTGTATTTTAGAACTATGCAAGTGATGAGCAACCACTTGTGGCATATCTATTTAAGGCACTTAAACAGTGATAAAAACAGGATTGTTTTTTTTTTGGAAATGTAGTTTGCAAGATTTGTTTTAACATAAACTACATGTTGCTGTGATCAGGAGAATTCTTCGTACTGCTGAAGTGCCCAAATGGTGACTTTTGAACACTATACCTGAACTCCGGTATATTTACAGCTTATTTCCATGTGTTTAATTCCTTGCTATGTTTCAGATATCATTAAACAATTATTTCAGATATCTGTGATTCATCTTAATAAAGGTTCTAAACTCAAATTTGTGACTAACTTGTCAGATTAGTTAACCTGACTAATCTTTATTATTCTGATTTTTTTCTTCCTCTTACTCCAGACACTCCCTTTTTATATCTGACACAAAACATTGATGACATTGATGTTGTGAGAAGATGTGGATAGATATCTATGCAATGTGGGCTTTACACCTTTAGTTTGCTCATATTTAAGTGCTGGCTCCCTATGTTGAGGGTCAGGAGTACTGCATATGGTGCATGGTTAATCTGGAGTGGCCCAGCTTGATTCTATAGAGCACTGCTGAATGTCTACCCTGGAGTAGCCCCGCTTTGGCTTTTATTTTGACTAATTAGCTAAAGTAGTTCTGATATTCCATTGGTAGTTGTCCATTGGTTAAGAATATTGATTTCAATTAATACTTTTTTTTCTAGGAATGTCTTGCAATTCCATCAAACAACTAACTGACAATTATGTTCTCATGAATGAAAGCAGTTACAGTAAGAGAATCTCAGTGTTTTCTATATTGAGATTCCCCACACTACTTCCACTACTCATGCTTTTTGGGTGGTGGGGGAGAGAAACTGTTTCTCTGGATCTTTTTTAAAGAGTAAAGAATTTTAAAAATGACTTGAGTATGATCAAGGTCACCAACAATTGAATGCTTACTACCTGTTATGCTGCTGGCATTTGCAGCCGCAGTGAAGGTCCTCCCTCTGGTGGTGTTCAGGGCTTCCTTCATGTTAGTAGCTGGGTTTTCACTGTCAGTCTTATTTCCCAGGTGGAAAATCAGGAACACTGTTGCACACAGACGTAGAAGGATTCTTCATTGCTGTTTCTGTAACAATTTTTATCAGTCAGGGTTGTTGACCTTGAACATCAATTGAATAGATTTTTTTTAAACCTAGTGATGGCAGTTGACTTAACTGTTAAACTTGTCCACCTAAATGCTACTTTGTCAAGTTCTGTAGTACATGGACAGTGCTAAAAGGAGAGATGTGCTTTAATGTGGAAATTAACTTGCACCCACAGTCTCATTGTTAGCAGTATCTAGATTTTTTAAAAGTTGCTTGTGATGCAAGTAGTGACTCATTCACCAAGATCTCCTTTGCCTTTCAAAGTAATGTTGAAAATTTGAGGCAGTGTGACTGCTAAGAATCCCAGTAAGATTCACTTTCAACCAAATGGTGTGAAGTGCTGTGAATGCACAGAAACCCAGCAAATTCCCTGCAATATGAAAATTTGCCATGCCTGAACAAGTTATGGTGAATTTTATTTAATGCTTTAGGGCAGTCTTTTTATGCATCTTCAGTCATGAATTGCCTCCATGATGGAGGGGGTTTTGAATTTTGGATCTACCAGCCGCTGTGGAGGACAGAACTAGCCCAACAGGATGGGCTCCATTCAAGCAGGCACTGATGCATTTCTTCCAGAAACTGCACCTCTCTCATCTGAGATTTTTTTTTTGGGGTGGTCAGTTTCTCTTCCGTTTTTTTTTCTTCACTTCCATGTATGACTCATTCTTTCTGGATTCCTGCAAAGTTTCTACCTGTCAATTAGAATTCACCTTTGACCTCTGGTATATTCAACGTATCTAACATTTTTCAAGACACTTATTGTATTCTGATTGCTTGAAATGTTAGCTGTTTTTCTCTCCTGTAATTCTGTCTCACCTTATTGGTTCAAACACATTCCATTTTAATTCCTCTTGAACTGAGCTGACACCAATCTGTTGAATTGGATAGTTGTGCTGTGGTATAGTACTGGGTGGAAAGGGTAATGGAACATTACAGCGCAGGAACAGAACCTTAAGCCTTGGTGATGCCAATTAAAACTAATTTTGTCTATTGACACATGTTCTATCACACCATTCCTGCCTGATGTGTCTACATGCCTCTTAAATGATGCTTGTATTTGCTTCCACTTGCCCTGGCAGTACATTCCGGACATCGACCAATTTTTGCCTTGTAAATACTTTATTCTCCACCTCATCTTAAAGCAATTGGTATTTGGCCCATTATCACCCTGGAGAAAAACTATCCTATCAATGCCTCTCAATTTTATACACTTCTATCAGGTCAGCCTTTTTGCTCCAGAGAAAAGTTTGCCCAACTTCATAGCTAATACTTCATAGCTAATTTGGACAACATTCTGTTGAACATCTTGAGCCTTCTCCAAAGCCTCTCCATTGTTCCTGTAACATGGTGACCAAAACTGGACAGAATAATCCAAATGAGGCTTAACTAAATTTTACACAGTTGTAGGGTTCAAGTGGGGGGAACAATAGATTTGGTTTAGATTTTAAGGGGAAAAATGATACAGGTATTGGTAAAGCAGGTTTTTAAAAAAACACTACATTGAACAGTACAGCACAGCAACAGCCCATTCAGCCCATAATGTTCTGAACTAATTAAACTAGTAATTAAATGCCTAGCTAAACTATTCATTTTTGTCTGCACAATGTCTAACTCAACATTCTCTGCACATTCATGAGTCTTGTCTAAGAGCCTCTTGAATGTCTGTGGTACATTCTTTCACTACCTTTAGCAGTTAATTTCAGACAACCACCACATTCTTTACAAATTCCACCATCTCCTGTGGGATCCAATACCAAACATCTTTTCCTGTCCCCACCCCAACCCTCTACTCCCCACTTTCTATAGGGATTGCTCCCTCTATGATGCCCTTGTTCATTTGCCCCTCCCCATTAATCTCCCTCTTGGCATTTATCCTTGCAAACAAAAGAATTGCTACACCTGCCCATTCACCATCTCTCTCACCTTCATTCAGGGCATCAGAGTCCTGCCAAGTGAGGTACCACTTCACCTGTGAATCTGTTGGGATTGTCTACTGTATCTGATGTAGCCTCCTCTACAACGAAGACTGGGGTACTGTTTTTGAGCATCTTTGCTCTATTTGCAAAAGACAGGATTTCCTGGTGACCAAACATTTTGATTGCAAGTGTCGGTCCCTGACATGCTGATGCCACTCTGCTTGGAGGAGCAACACCTCACATTGAATCTGGGTAGCCTCCAATTTGATGGCTTGAATGTTGATTTCTCTAACTGGGTAATTTTGCTGCCACTCCCTTCTCTCTTCCATTCTGGCTCCCCTCTTACCTCTTCCCAGCTACCTATTGCCTGCCCCCTGGTGTGCCTCCTCCCCTTTCTTGGGCAAGGAGAATGGACCTTCTCTAGCCCTTAACCTTTCCCACACATCACCTTCCAGTGTTTTTCTTCTTCTCTCCTCTTCCATCCACCTTCACTTACCACCCTCTAACTTGTACTCCTACTCCTTCCCCTTCCCTTTCCAGTCCTAATGAAGGTTGTTGATCCAAGAAGTCAACTTTTTCATTCCCATAGCTGCTGCCTAACCTGCTGAGTTTCTCCAGCACTTTGTGTTACCTAACAAAGTTTTTTAAACTTGCCCCTCTCCTTTGAACTCATCACCTTTAAGTGCATGCACACCAGTTCTAGACATTTTGAGCCTGAGGAAAAACATACTTGCTCTATAATTTCCAAATCTTAAACTTCTGTTAGGTCTCCCCTCTGCCTCTGTCACTTCAAGAGAAAACAGCCCCAGTTTGTTTAGTACGTGTCCAATAATCCCATCAGCATCCTGGTAAACCTATTGTGCAGCCTCTCCAAAGCCTCAAGTCTCTCTAAAATGGAACAACCAGAATGGAATTCAATGCCCCAGATGTATTGAACAGCAGCCAATCGGAGTTTGGAGGTGAAAGGTCTTCACCCAGGTCAAAGAAATCGGTTCTTTGTAGCCCTTTTTTTCTGAGTTGGAACAATGGCCAAGCAGAGTCCAGATTCATTAGCAAGGTAAAATAAAAATAGGGTAGGGGAGATGGTGCAGCCATTGTTAGAGTGGGACAAAGATGAGAAAATCTGCAGACGCTGGAAATGTAAGCAATACACTCAAAATGCCAGAGATGCTCAGCAGGCCAGGCAGCATCTATGGAAAAGGGTAAACCGTCAATGTTTTGGGTCTCTGCCTGAATCATTGACTGTTTTCTCTTTTCCATAGATGCAGCCGAGCCTATTGAGTTCTTCCAGAATTTTGTGTGTATTGTTAGTGGGGAGACTTGGCATTGGCTCAACAGGTATGGATGATGCAAGTATATGGTAAGCTTTTTTCTTGCTCATTTTTCTTCTGTAACTGTGTAGTTAGGGTAGTAAGAATGGCTCCATGGTCTGTTTTATTCTTTGTGTGACTTGTGGAAATTATGGGAGACGTCCAACCTCCCAGGTAACCAGGTGCAATGAGCTGCAGCTTCTCAGAACGTGTTAAATAACTGGAACGCCAACTCTACCTTCAGCTCAAAAGGGCAACTGGGAACACGATAGGAGCTACAGGGGGATAGATGGTCACCCCCAGATTGCAGGAGGCAGGCGAATAGGTCACTGCCAGGAGGCCAAAGAGAAATAGGCAGCCAGTACAGAAGTACCCCTGTGGCTGTTCCCCACAACTACAGGTATACCATTTTGGATACTGTTCTGGTTCGGTGGGGGAGGGTGGTGGCGAGCCACAGTGACTGGGTCTTTTGCACTGAGTCTAGTGCTGTGGCTCAGAAGGAAAGGGGGCAGAGGAGGAATGCAGTGGTAATAGGAGGTTCCATAGTTAGAATAGATAGGAGAATCTGTAGAAGTGATACTCAAATGCTGTGTTTCCTCCGTCAGGAATGTCTCAGATTGTATCCACAACATTCTAAAGAGGGAAGGTGAGCTGCATGTCTTGGTACATGCAGTATTGGAAAAAAGAGGAAATAGCTGAAAAGCGGGTCTTCCAGGGTAATGATCTCTAGACTGCCACCTGTGCCACACGCCAGTGAGGACAAGAATAGGATGATTTGGCAGATGAACTTGTGGCTGAGGAACTGGTGTAGGGGGCAGTGTGTCAGATTTGTGGATCATTGGAATCTCTTCTGGGGAAGATATGACATGTACAAAAGGGATGGGCTACCCCTGAACCCGAGGGGAACCAAAATCCTTGTAGGCAGTTTTGCTAGAGCTATAGGAGAGGGTTTAAACTAATTTGGTAGGGGACTGAGGACAGGGATGCTGGTTTACATGCAGAGTTGGTGTATAGAAACATAGAAAACCTACAGCACAATACAGGTCCTTTGGCCCACAAAGTTGTGCCGAACATGTCCCTACCTTAGAAATTACTAGGGTTACCCATAGCCCCCTTATTTTTCTAATCTCCGTGGACCTATCCAAAAGTCTCTTAAAAGACCCGATCTTATCCGCCTCCACCATTGTTGCCAACAGACCATTCCACACACTCACCACTCTGTATTTTAAAAAAAAACTTACTCTGTACCTACTCCGAAGCACCTTAAACTTGTGCTCTCTTGTGGCAGCCATTTCAGCCCTGGGGAAAAGGTCTCTGACTATCCACAAGATCAATGCCTCTCATCATCTTATACACCTCTATCAGATCACCTCTCATCCTCTGTCGCTCCAAGGAGAAAAGGCCAAGTTCACTCAACCTATTCTCATAAGGCATGCTCCCCAATCCAGGCAACATCCTTATAAATCTCTGCACCCTTTCTATGGTTTCTACATCCTTCCTGTAGTGAGGCGACCAGAACTGAGCATAGTACTCCCAAGTGGGGTCTGACCAGGGTCTTATATAGCTGCAACATTACTTCTTGGCTCCTAAATTCAATTCCACGATTGAAGGCCAATACACTGTATGCCTTCATAACCACAGTCAACCTGCACGGCTGCTTTGAGTATCCTATGGACTCTGACCCCAAAATGCCTCTGATCCTCCACCCTGCCAAGAGTCTTACCATTAATACTATATTCTGCCATCATATTTGACCTACCAAAATGAACCACTTCACACTTATTTGGGTTGAACTCCATCTGCCACTTCTCAGCCCAGATTTGCATCCTATCAATGTCCCACTGTAACCACTGACAGCCCTCCACACTATTCACAACACCCCCAACCTTTGTGTCATTACAAAACTTACTAACCCAACCCTCCACTTCCTCACCCAGGTCATTTATAAAAATCAAAGGGTATGGGTCCCAGAACAGATCCCTGAGGCACTCCACTGGTGACTGACCTCCATGCAGAATATGACCAGTCTACAACCACTCTTTGCCTTCTGTGGGCAAGCTAGTTCTGGATCCACAAAGCAATGTGCCCTTGGATCCCATGCCTCCTCATTTTTTCAATAAGCCTTGAATGGGGTACCTTATCAAATGCCTTGTTGAAATCTATATACACTACATCTACTGCTCTTCCTTCATCAATGTGTTTAGTCACATCCTCAAAAAAAAATTTATCAGGCTCATAAGGCACGACCTGCCCTTGACAAAGCCATGCTGGCTATTCCTAATCATTTTATCCCTCTCCAAATGTTCATAAATCCTGCTTCTCACGAACTTCTCCATCAACTTACCAACCACTGAAGTAAGACTCACTGGTCTATAATTTCCTGGGCTTTCTCTACTCCCTTTCTTGAATAAGGGAACAACATCCGCAACCCTCCAATCCTCGGGAACCTCTCCTGTCCCCATTGATGATGCAAAGATCATCACCAGAGACTCAGCAATCTCCTCCCTTGCCTCCTACAGTAGCCTGGAGTACACCTCATCCGGTACTGGTGACTTACCAAACTTGATGCTTTTCAAAAGCTCCAGCAGATCCACTTTCTTAAATCTCTACATGCTCAAGCTTTTCAATCTGCTGCAAGTCATCACTACAATTACCAAGGTTGTTTTCCATAGTGAATACTGAAATAAAGTATTAAGTACCTCTGCTATTTCCTCCGGTTCCACGCACACTTTCCCACTGTCACATTTGACAGGTCCTGTTCTTTCACGTCTTATCCTCTTGCTCTTCACATACTTGTAGAATGCTTTGGGGTTTTCCTTAATTCTGCCCACCAAGGCCTTCTCAAGGCCACTTCTGGCTCTCCTAATTTCCTTCTTAAGCTCCTTCCTAGTGGATAGAATTCACCCTGCAATTTGAAAGGGTAAAGCTAAAATCAGATGAATCAGTATTACAGTGGAGTAAAGGGAATTCAAGAGGTATGAGGGAGGAGCTGACCAAAGTTGATTGGAAAGGTACACTAGCAGGGATGATAGCAGAGCAGCAATAGCTGGAGTTTGTCAGAACAATTCAGAAGGTGCAGGATAGAAGGGGAAATAATCTAAAGGCAGGATTATGCAACTATGGCTGACAAGAAGTCAAAGCCAACATAAAAGTAAAAGAGAGGGCATATAATAGAACAAAAGTTAGTGAGAAGTTACAAGATTGAGAGGTTTTTAAAAACCAACAGAAGGGAACTAAAAAAAAATCTATAAAGGGGAAAAATGAAAAAAGCCCACCAATAATATCAAAAGTGATGCTAAGCATTTTTTTCAGGTATATAAAGAGTGAAAGAGAAGCAAGAGATATTGGACCATTGGAAAATGATGCTGGAGAGGTAGTAACGGGGACACGAAATTTTCAGACAAATTGAATAAGTATTTTGCATCAGTCTTCACTGTAGAAGCCAGTAGTAGTATGCCAGAAGTTTGAGAGCTGGGGAGAAGGTTCTTGGGAAACTGAAAGGTCTGAGGAAGGTGAGTTACTCGGACCTGATGGATTTTAGAACCCAGGGTTCTAAAGGAGATAACTAAAGAGATTGTGGAGAAATTATTGATGATCTTTCAAGAATCAATTGATTCTGGCATGGTTCTGGAGGACTGGAAACTTTCAAATGTCACTCCACTCTTCAAGAAAGGAGAAGGGTAGAAGAAAGGAAACTATAGGCCAGTTAGTCTGACCTCAGACTTTGTAGCCAAGTTTGCAGACAATACAAAGATAGGTGGAGTGACAGGTATTGTTGAGAAAACGGAGGCGTAGAAAGACTTAGACAGATTAGAACAATAGTCAAATAGGTAGCAAATGGAAAGATGTTGGAGTCTATTATTAAGGGTGAGATCATGATAAAATAGGCTGAAGTCAGCATTGTTTCTTCAAAGGAAAATCTTGCCTGACAAATCTTTTGGAATTTTTTGAAGAAATAACAAGCAGAATAGACAAAGGAGAATCGTTGGATGGTGTGTACTTGGATTTTTGGAATGCCTTTGACAAGGTGCTACACGTGAGGCTCCTAAACAAGATAAGACCCCGTGGTGTAGGAACGATATTAGCATGGATAGAGCATTGGCTGATTAGCAGGAAGCAAAGAGAGACAATAAAGGGATCCTTTTCTAATTGGCTGCTGGTGACAAGTGGTGTTCCATAGGGGTCTGTGTTGCAACCGCTTCTTTTTCCATTGTATATCAACAATTTGGTGATGAAATTGATGGTTGCAGATGATACAAAGATAGGTGGAATGGCAGGGAGTGTTGAGAAAGCAGAGAGACTGCAGAAAGACTTGGACAGAAGAATAGTCAAATAGGTAGCAGATGGAATATAGTGTCGGGAAGTGTATGGCTATGCACTTTGGTAAAAGGAATAAAAGCATAGACTATTTTCTAATCAGAGAATAAAATCAAAAATCTGAGGTGCAAGGGATTTGAGAGTCCTCACACAGCATTCCTCAAAGGCTAATTTGCAGGTTGAATTAGTGGTGAGGAAGGTGGAGGCATTAATTTCAAGAGGACTAGAATAAAAAAAGCAAAGGTGTAACTCTGAGGCTGTATAAAGCACTGGTGAGGCCTCACTTGGAGTATTGTGAACAGTTTTGGGTCCCTTGTTTAAGAAAGGATGTGCTGATATTGGAGAGGGTTCAGAGGACACTCATTAGAATAATTCCAGGAATGAAAGTTTTATCATATGAGCAACAATTGAAAGCTCTGGGCCTGTACAAACTGGAATTTAGAAGAATGAGAGGACTACCTCATTGGAATCTATTGAATGTTGAAAGGCCTAGACAGAGTGGATGTGAAAAGGATGCTTCTTTTGGCGGGGGAGTCCAGGACCAGAGGGCAAAGCCTCAAAATAGAGGGATGTCCATTTAGAACAGAGATGAGGAAGAATTGTAGTATGTATTGGTCCCAATGACATTGGTAGGAAAAGGGAGGAGGTCCTGAAGACAGACTACATGGAGTTAAAAGGAAGTTGAGAAGCAGGACCTGAAAGTTAGTAATCACAGGATTACTGCCTGCGCCACAGAACAGAGGGAGGTGAAGAATAAATGTGTAGCTGAGAGATTGGAGTGGTGGCTGGGATTCAGATTTCTGGATTAGTGGGACCTCTTTAGGGGCAGGCGCGACCTGTACAAAAAGGACGGGTTGCACTTGAATCAGTGGGTGACCAATATCCTGGTAGGGAGGTTTGCTAAGGCTATAGGGGAGAGTTTAAACTAGAATTGCTGTGGGGTGGGAACTGAACTGAGAAGATGGAGGAAAGGGCGGTTCGCTCAGAAATGGAGAAAGCTTGGAGACTGTGTGAGAGGGAGGATATACAGGTGAAAAAGAAGGGATACGCTTAGACCGATGGTTTGAGATAATTCTATTTTAATGCAAGAAGCATCATGAACAAAGCAGATGAGCTTAGAGTGGATCAGTACTTGGAGCTTTGATGTTGTGGCCAATACAGAGACTTGGATGACTCGGGCAGGAATGGTTACTTAGAGTGCCAGGCTTTAGATGTTTCAGCAAGGAAAGTGAGGGAGGCAAAGTAGGTGGGGGCATGGCACTGCTGATCAGAGATAGTGTCACGGCTACAGAAAAGGAGGAAGTCATGGACGGATTGTCTACTGAGTCTGTGGGTGGAAGTTAGAAACAGGAAGGGGTCAATAACTACTGAGTGTTTTTTTTTATAGACCACCTAACAGGGGCATTGATGAGCAGATAGGGAAGCAAATTCTGGAAAGGTATAATAATAACAGGGTTGTTGTGGTGGGAAATTTTAATTTCCCAATTATTGATTGGCATGTCCCTAGAGCGAGGGGTTTAGATGGGGTGGAGTTTGTTAGGTGTGTTCAGGAAGGTTTCCTGACGCAATATGTAGATAAGCCTACAAGAGGAGAGGCTGTACTTGATCTGGTATTGGGAAATGAACCTGGTCAGGTGTCAGATCTCTCAGTGGGAGAACATTTCGGAGATGGTGATCACAATTCTATCTATTTTACTATAGCATTGGAGAGGGATAGGAGCAGACAAGTTAGGAAGGCGTTTAGTTGGAGTAAGAGGAAATACGAAACTATCAGACAGAGCATAAATTGGAAACATATGCTGTCAGGGAAATTTACGGCAGAAATGTGGCAAATGTTCAGGGGATATTTGGCGTTCTGCATAGGTATGTTCCAGTGAGACAGGGAAAGGATAGTAGAGTACAGGAACCGCAGTGTACAAAGGCTTTTGTAAATCTAGTCAAAAAGAAAAAAGCTTATGAAAGGTTCAAAAAACTAGGTAATGATAGAGATCTAGAAGATTATAAGGCTATCAGGAAGGAGCTGAAGAATGAAATTAGGAGAGCCAGAAGGGGCCATGAGAAGGCCATGGCGGACAGGATTAAGGAAAACCCCAAGGCATTCTACAAGTATGTGAAGAGCAAGAGGACAAAGTGTGAAAGAATAGGACCAATCAAGTGTGTATGGAGCCGGAGGAGATAGCAAATGTACTTAATACTTTGCTTCAGTATTCACTATGGAAAAAGATCCTGGTGATTGTAGGGATGACTTACAGCAGATTGAAAAGCTTGAGCATATAGGCATTAAGAAAGAGGATGTGCTGGAGCTTTTGGAAAGCATCAAGTTGGATAAGTCACCGGGACCGGATGAGATATACTCCAGGCTACTGTGGGAGGCAAGGGAGGAGATTGCTGAGCCTCTGGCAATGATCTTTGCATCATCAATGGGGATGGGCGAGGTTCCAGCAAATTGGAGGATTGCAGATGTTGTTCCCTTATTCAAGAAAGGGAGTAGTGATAGCCCAGGAAGTTATAGACCAGTGAGTCTTACTTCAGTGGTTGGTAAGTTGATGGGAATGATCCTGAAAGGCAGGATTTATGAACAGTTGGAAAGGCATAATATGATTAGGAATAGTCAGCATAGCTTTGTTAAGGGTAGGTCATGCCATTTTTGTGAGGTGGTTCATTTTGGTAGGTCAAATGTGATGACAGGATATAGTATTAATGGTAAGACTCCTGGCAGTATGGATGATCAGAGGGATCTTAGGGTTCAAGTCCATAGGACACTCAAAGCTGCTGCGCAGGTTGACTATGTGGTTAAGACAGTATATGGTGCATTGGCCTTCATCAATTGTGGGATTGAGTTTGAGAGCTGAGAGGTAATGTTACAGCTATATAGGACCCTGGTCTGACCCCACTTGGAGTACTGTGCTCAGTTCTGGTCACCTCACTACAGGAAGGATGTGGAAACTATGGAAAGGGTGCAGAGGAGATTTACAAGGCTGTGGCCTGGATTGTGGAGCATGCCTTATGAGAATAGGTTGAGTAAACTCAGCTTTTTTTCCTTGGAGCGGCGGAGAATGAGAGGTGACCTGATAGAGGTCTATAAGGTGATGAGAGGTATTGATTGTGTGGATAGTCAGGCTTTTCCCCAGGGCTGAAATGGCTAACATGAGAGGGTACAGTTTTAAGGTGCTTGGCAGTAGGTACAGAGGAGATGTCAGAAGTAAATTTTTTTACGTAGAGAGTGGTGAGTGCGTGGAATAGGCTGCCCGTGAAGGTGGTGGAGGTGGATATGATAGAATCTTTTAACAGACTCTTTTATAAGTACATGGAGCTTAGTAAAATAGAGGGCTATGGGTAACCCTAAGTAATTTCTAAGATAAGTACATGTTCGGTACAGCATTTGGGCAGAAGGGCCTGTATTGTGCTGTAGGTTTTCTGTGTTTCTATGAAATTCTTTAGTCAGAGAGTGATGAATATGTTGAATTTGTTGCCACAGGTTGCCGTGGAAGCCAGGTTATTGGGTGCATTTAAGACAGAGGTCGATGGGTTTTTGATTATTCAGGGCATGAAAGGTTATGGGGAGAAGGCAGGAGAATGGGGTTGAAAGTGAAATGGATCAGCTATGATGAAATGATAGAGCAGACTTGATGGGCTGAATGATCTAATTATGCTCTTGTATTTTATGTACTCTGGACTATGACTTAATCTAAATCTTGGGACACCCTTGCTGAATAGCACTGAGAATCTTCACCAAGACAATAGCTCTGGTTGAAGGCTGTGACATGATCACCTTCTCAATGGCAAGTAGGATGATGAGCAATAAATACTGGCCTTACCAGTGCTCCCCAGTTCACTCAAAAAATTAAAAATTGTGGGCTTGAATCAGCGAAAGGGCAATTATTTTCAAAATTCTGAAGGTTTTACATGCAACAAAAGGGATTTCACTGTCTGAATAGTGAGTAACCACCCAAGAGATGGCAAAATAACTGGAGGTTATTAAAGAGAAATGATTTACAGGAGCTTATGATTAGGAGTGCTCTGAAAGTCATGAAACATTCAATAATTTCAGTAATTAAGAATTTGTAATCCTGCAGAAAATGGGTTTAATTTGATACTCTCTTGAAAACCCACAGAGGCCAAATGGCCTGCATTGCGAGGTTCTATATTCCTGAGCTAATTTGTTTTGAAACCCTCATGTTTCACCACTAAGCTATAAGTAGAAACACTGCCTTCTCATTGATGCTACTCAGAGAAAATCATGTTTCTATAATGGTTCAGCATGAGTAATCAGTGGTTTACTAGTTGCATAGCAGCAAGTAACTGTTCTCTCTTTAACTATTCACATCTATTTTGTAATAAATACTTTGTGCATTTAGATACCTTTGTATTTCATTTAGTTTTCTTTTACTGTTGTACTATTGCGATTGAAACAATGTTATATTTCCAAGTAGGAACGGTGCGTGATTTGGAGAGGAGCTGGTATTTCTGTGGACCTGCTGTCTTAGGCCTTGATAATGGATGTGCATTTGGGATGGCTGTTAGCAGTCTGGGTTGTTAACTGCAGGTCGTACATGCTGCAGGAACTGAGTGCTGACTTATAGAGAATGAATGGTTAGGGTGATTGAAAGGATGCTGGTTAGGCTGCTGTGGCCTGGTGGGTATTGATTTTCTCAAGAATTGTTGATGCATCACTCATCCAGAGAAGTTTTCAATCATGGTTCTGGCATATTCCTTATAGTTGGTGAAAGGCCTTTGAGTATCAGGAGGTGAGGAAGTTGCTAGGGTTTCAGAGTTTCTGTCACCTTGCTGATCGTTGATTGGGCTGTTAATTGGATTGGATTTGTGAGTGGTACCTATCAACAGTTTTCCAAATTGTATTAAGCCAGTATTATAACTGTATTGAACAGCTTGGCCAAAGGCAGGGATAGTTTTGAAGCAGAGATCTTCAGTACCATAGATGAGATGCCTTTTGGTCTTAGCTTTTGATTATGTAGTACTCGTGACTGTTTCTTGATATTGTACAGAGTGAATTGAATTGGCTGGAGGGCAGCTCTGTGACTGGAGAATCTCACAAGGGGCCAAATTGGATTAGCTATTGAGCATCTCTGGCTGGGTATGTTTGCAAATACCTGTGTATGTGTGTTAGAAGATGCTGTTGATGAAGATGCAAATGTTTTTAGATCCTCCCTCAAATAGCTGTTCAATTGCCCACCACTATTCGTGACTAAATATGTGAGGACTGCAGAGCTTGGATCTGATCTATTGGTTCTGAGGTTGCTTATTTCTGCCTATTGAATGTTTCTGCAATCCCAATTTTTAATTTTCTCATCATAACTTCCTCAAGTCTGATGACTACAATGAATGCTGCCACAAGATCTGTCATCAAGGACCTGCAGCATCCAAGCCATGCTGCTGCGAATAGGAAGGAGGTACAAGAGCCTTAGGTTTCACACCATCATGTTCAGGAACAGTTATTACCGATAACCATCAGGCTCCTGAACCAGTGTGGATAACTTCACTTACCTCAAGTTGGAACTGACTACCTATGGACTGACTCACTTTCAAGGTTACAACAACTCATGTTCTCAATATTATTTACTTATCTATTATTTTTTTATTTGCTCAGTTTGTCTTTAACACATTGGTTGTTTCTCAGTCTATGTGTAGTTTTCATTGATTCTGTTGTATCTCTCTGTTCTACTGTGAATGCCTTCAAGAAAATGAATCTTAAGATGGAATATGGTGACGCCTGATGGTTTGAATCCTCTTTCTGCAGGTCAACAAAAGAGAATTTGTACTTAAATGGCAGCTTCGTGTTTACAGAGCAAAGGTGCTTTGCAATCACTGAAGTAACTCTGAGGTGAAATCTGTTACGAATAGACCTGAAGCAGTACACTTGCTGAGAAATTATTTCTTGGCATGTTGTATTAAGGCTATATTAATGGATAGTTAATATATAATGCAGGAAGCTAAACTGGTTATTGCTTTGTGTGAGGCCACTTCCTTTCACTGAATTTGATGGAGAGGTGTGGTTGTCATGGTGCTACCTTGTGCACTGAATATTGTAGTGCAAATCAACATGATGGACTGTAGAACATTGCCTTGCCCATGGCTTGCGGCTTAATTAGTTTTAGTGGGGAAAAAAAGGATAAATTAAGGTTTGAAAAGTAACAGTTCCAGTAGTTCCATACTAATAAGTTTACATACTAATAGATTACATACTAATAAGTTTAAGATTCCAGTCCATTGTGTCAGAAAAGTCAGAGGTAGAGAATATTAGCCCTTGAGTAATTGAAATGTCTTTCTTGACCCACAATCAGGCAAGATTTTTTTAAGGGGTTAAGAAGGTGAGCTGTGTCCTCTGCAGGGGTGAGACTGTTTTATGGCAGCTCTTGGGCCACTTTGATCAGAAGGCTGCTGGTTCAGATTCTACCCAGCACAAAATCCAGATAGATCTTCCCAATACATTGCTACAAGCTGGCTGCAAGCCTTTCAGAGAATACTTTAATACAAATTTCCAACCACCTTCTTAGAAAGATATAAAAACTAGCAGAGTCACAAGTAGTTTTATGGGAGTTTTGCTGTGCAAATGCCTTGTTTTATCTTATACCTGTAAATATTAGTCACTTGCTCCTGAACTTTAGAACATAGAACAGACAGCTTTACAGCACAGTGCAGGCCCTTTGACCCAAACTGCTGTGCCAACCTTTTAGATCATTTAGCCCTTCACTACTACGTTTGTAAATAGCTCTCCATTTTTCTGTCATCCATGTGCATATCTAAGATTTCCTTAATTGTCCCTGATGTATCTGCCTGTACCACCATCCCTGGCAGAACGTTGGGGTCTAGCTGACTTACCTACCTACAGATCTTTCAGTTTCCCAAGATCCTGCTCCCTAGTAATGACACTTCTGCCCGCTGACACTCCTGAACTTCCAGCATACTTTATATCTGAAGAAACTTTTGGTATCCTCTTTACTATTATTGGCTAGCTTACCTTTATACTCCATCTTTTCCTTCTTTATGACTTTTTCAGTTGCCTTCTGTTGTTTTTTTAAAAGTTTCCCACATCTTTGCTACTCTTTGGGGTTCTGTGTATAATTCCCATCAGGGTCTTTTTACCCTTGCAGTTCCTTAGCTCTACCTACGACAATTCAACACCTTCCAATCCTATGACACCTCTTTCTAATGATTTGATGTCATTTTTTACCAGTAGAGACATGCTACCCCACTCTGCCTAACTGTCCGTCCTTTCGATACAAAGACAAGAAAATCTGCAGATGCTGGAAATCCAAACAACACACACAAAATGTTGGAGGAATTTCTCATCTTTTTTTCCCAGTAGTGTTGAAGGGTCTTGGCCCGAAACCTTGACTGTTTTCTCTTTTCCATAGATGCTGCCTAGCCTGCTGAGTTCCTCCAGCATTTTGCATGTGTTGTCCTTTCGATACAATGTGTATGTATCCACGGATGTCTCTTTCAGCCATGATTCAGTGATGCCCACAATGTCCTATGTGCCAGTCTGTAAATGTGCTACAAGATCATCTATCTTGTTCCATATACTGACTGTGTGCATTCAAATATAACATCTTCAGTCCTGCATTCACCCTTTTTGATTTTATTTGTCTTTTACATTGCAACTGATCTGCCTGACTCTAATTTTGACTTATCAGTAGCCTCTCCTTGCTAGCAGTCTCACTACACACTGCCTCTGTTTGTAAACCAACTGCCCCATCCTCAGCCCCAACACTCTGGTTCCCATTCCCCTGCCAAATCAGTTTAAGCCCTCCAACTCTAATAAAAATGCCTGCAAGGATATTGGACCCCTTAGGATCAGGTGTGACTCATCTCTGTGTTACAGGTCATACCTTCCCCAGAAAAGATCGCAATGATCCATAAATCTGAACCCCTGCCCCCTGCACCAGTTCCTCAGCGACACATTCACCTACCAAATCATCCTCTTCTTACCCTCACTGGTGCGTGGCACAGGCAGCAATCCAGAGATTACTACCCTGGAGGTCCTGCTTTTCAGCTCCCTAAAATCTCTCTTCAGGACCTCCTTGCCTTTCCTACCTATGTCATTGGTGCCAATATGTACCAAGGCTTTTGGCTGCTCACCCTCCCCCTTTAGAATGCCATGAACCTGATCCGAGACATCCCTGACCCTGGCACCTGGGAGGCAACATACCATCCGGGTGTCTCTATCGTGCCCACAGAATCTCGTCTCTATTCATCTGACTATGGATCTCCTATCACCACTGCAGTCCTCTTCACCACTCTTCTCTTCTAGGCCACCCCACCATACTTAGTGCCAGAGACCCAGTCGTGCGGCTCTCCCTGGTAGGCCATCCCCTCGATAATCTCCAAAGCAGTATACTATTATTGTGGGGAATGGCCACAGGGATACTCTGCACTAGCTGTCCATTTCTCTTCCTTCTCTTGTCAGTCACACGGTTCGTTGCCTCCTGCAACCTTGAGGTGACTACCTCCCTGTAATTCCTGTCTATCACCTCCTCATTCTCCCGTATGAGCTGAAGGCTGTGAACTGCAGCTCCATTTCCTTAATAACTTCTCCGAGGAGCTGCATCTCCGTGCACCCTGTGCAGATGTAGTTATCCGAGAGTCTGGATGTCTTCCAGAATTCCCACCTCTCACACAGAACAAAACATTTCCCCAGAGCCATTCTCACTGCACTAGCAGAACAGGACAGAAGAATAAATTTGGGGAAAAAAAAGGAGAAACTTACAACATACTTACCTCACCCAAGCCTAATGAACCAAAGTCACTCCAACACTGGATCACTCTCAACACTAGCAGCTAATCACCGTCAATGTGTTTGGCCAAAATTTTTATAAAATAGGCCAAAATAGCAACTGAGCTTACTTTAATCAAGTTCCTCTTCTCTGGAGCTTGGCGATTTTTGAAGTGCTGAACAATGCATTGCAGGTAGAACAGTGCTTAATGTGACTTTGCAGCAATTAATATTAAAAGTTGGGCCACTGTCCAGAGCAATCAGCCTTTGTGATAAGAGCCTGCATGATTCGTACTGATACAGAGATTTACTCTTGGCTAAATAGATCATTTAATCAGTTTAATTTCTGATATGAGTTAATTTACATTGTGGAGACTTGGCAGGTTACACGTCCACTGAGGACTTCACTTTTTTCTTAAATCTCTTCCTTGTAATATGGGCACTACAGAAGAGTAACGGTTAGTGCAATGCTGTTACAACTTGGGGCATTCTGGAGTTCAGAGTTCAACTCTGATGCCATCTGAAAGGAGTTTGAACATTATCCTCTGGGTGACAGTCTAAAGGCGTATTGGTTAGTTGGTTATTGTAAGTTGTCCTGTGATTAGGCTAGGGTTAAAACAGGTGTTGCTGGGTGATGTGGATCATTGTTAGGTGCTATATCTCTAAACAAAATATAAGTTTTTGTTCATTTCATTTAAAATTTCCTCAGACTTGGACGAGTGAATATGCATCACCATGGGAGGGTGGAGATTATTCAGCAATGTTTAATGCTATTTTTATCTTGTAGGTATAACAGTTTCTTTCAAGCAATTTATAATGTTTTCAGTCAATACACTCCCTCTTATTGTTTGTATGTACTGCATAAATTACAACACTGATCATTGCCTTCTTAGTTCAGTGGCAGGTCTGGCTGTTTAAAGGCACACTTAACAGAAACAACAGTTGTTAAAGTTTCCCCACAAGTCTGAGAAGAAAGGTGAGGAAAAACTCTAAGATTATGTTCAATTAAATGATCTTACATTTCAAAGTAGCAGCTGAGTTTTAAGCAGTTTTATTTATTTTTACTTTGAAATGAGAAGACGATTGTATTGGTGTGAGAGGGAGCTGTGGTTAATGAAGTATTAAATGCCAGTGTGGAAAAACAACAGAAAATCTCCTTGTTAATTCAGCTTAACAACAGGGAAGATACGCAAGTATGAGCAACAATTGTCCAATGCTAATCATCTCCTGCATCCCAGAAATTCCCCAGGATGATAATCAGAGACCAGATCTGGGATGCCGACCAGTAAACCTGCATGACAGGTTATCTGTGGCTCACCTCGATCTCCGGAGGGCCTCGTTGATCGACCCCAGAAACAACCTGGTGACTTTAGTCCGGGGAGCAGCGGAGAAGGAAGAAGAGTCCTCAGAGAATGATACAGAAGACCTCCAGATGAAGTCAACCAAAATCACTACAGCAATCCCCTACATGAGCAGGCCAATGGCTGTCACTTGTCTGCTTCTGAATATCATCGTCCCTGGTACAGGTACGCACTTCTGTTTAAATGTATATCAAGGTGCACTTCTTTATTGAGAACTTGTTTCGTAATTATATGAATGGCTTTGTTTGCTGTTGGAGTGTTGTATACAGAGTGAAGTGCTCTGATGAATTTTTTAAAGGAAATCCTCTAGTGTATCCATAAATTCCTCAGTGTGGTCCTGGTCGCAGTTCCTGGATTTTGCTGGTGGCCTGCTCTGATAGCTATGAATTATGAACCTCGGCAATCCAGCTATCCCTCCACACGATGCCTCACACTCAAGCCTACATCTGTTTATCATTCATATACAAGTATGTACCTTGAAAGCTAAAACAGACCATGTTTAGACTTGTAAATGAATCTCAGGGTAGTATATATGGTAATACACACTCATTAAATACACTTGTACACCTGCTCATTAATGTAAATACCTAATCAGCCAATTGTGCGGCAGCAACTCAATGTATAAAAGCATGCAGACGTGGTCAAGAGGTTCAGTTGTTGTTCAGACCAGATATCAAAATGGGGAAGAAATATGATCAAAGTGACTTTGACTGTGGAATGATTATTGGTGCCAGGTGGGGTGGTTTGAGTATCTCAGAAACTGCTGATCTCCTGCGATTTTCACACACAATAGTCTGTAGAGTTTACAGAGGGTGGTGCAAAAAAACAAAAAGCATCCAGTGAGCGGCAGTTTGGTGGGTATAAAAATGCCTTGTTAATGAGAGAGGTCAGAGGAGAACGGCCAGACTGGCTCAAGCTGACAAGAATATGCCAGTAACTCAGATAACCACGTATACAACAGTAGTGTGCAGAAGAAAATCTCTGACTGCACAACACATTGAACAAAGGAAGACCACGAACTTGCACTCTGTGGCCACTTTATTAGGCACAGAATTTATCCAATAACGTGACCGCTGAGTGTATACGTACTTCGATAATAAATTTACTTGTGACTTTTGGACAGGAAAAAGATTGAGTGGGGAGTATTTAGGGAACTGTGATCATAAATCTTTAAGTTTTGGTAGTTATGGACAAGAATGAGAATGGTCTTGATGCGAATGTGCAGGAATTGAGGAGAGTAGATTAAGAGTGGCTGTCTGGGAGTCAATTTCCTTATAAAATATGAGAGGTGGTTGGAGATCTGGACTGTTAGGTTCTCATCAAGATGAAAGAAGGAAATTAAAAAGGTTGACAAAGTTTGAGAACTTTGGATGACAAGAGCTTTTTGTATGTATACCAAAAAATAAAACAAAAGAAATACATAAGACTTAGGAAGATGAAATAGAAAAATATCCTCAAGCAATATAAAGGAAGCAAGAAAGGACTTAACAACAAGAAATTGGGGTGGCAAAACGTGGCCATGAAGTATCTCTGGCATGTAGAATTAAGGAGAACCCTAAGGCATTTTATATGTATTTTGGAAACAAGTTGATATCCTGAAAAACCACGCAGGGACCAAGGGGGGCATCTCTGCCTGGAGCCAAAGGAAGTGGGCAAGGTCCTTTGCATTAGTGTTCATTAAGGAGAAGGACATGGATGATGGTGAGATCATGGAGGAGTATGTTCCTCAATATGGGTGTGTGCTGAGCCCATTGATGTACACTCTGCTCACACGTGACTATATGGCTAAACACCCAAGTAATCACATTGTTGAGTTCACTGATAACATGACAGTGGTGGGGTTCATCAACAATAACGGTGAAGCGGCCTACAGGGAGGAGGTGGAAGAGCCTGAGGCCAGGTGCCAGGCAAATAACCTCTTCCTCAATGTCAACAAGACAAAAGAGATAGTTATTGACTTCAGAAGAACTCGCACCACTCACACACCATTCCCCCTACTTAATATCAGTGGCGCAGCTGTGGAAATTGCAAGCAGTTTGAAACTTGTGGGAGGGCACATCTTGCACAACCTCTCCTGGTTCCAGAACACATCCTACACAGTCAAGAAAGCTCACCAACACATCTACTTTCTGCTGAGGCTGAAGAGAGCTGAACTTTGCACACCCATACACAGGTCATTCTACAGATGTGTGGTAGAGAGCATCCTGACAAGCTGCATCACGGCATGGTACGGAATCAGCACTGCAGCCAGTAGGAACCCTCTATAAAAGGCAGGTCCAACTGCCCAACACGTCTGGCATCAGCCTTCCCCCAGTATCAAGGATATGTAAACAGAATGGTGCCAGAAAAAGGCCAGTAACATGATGAAGGATTCTGCCCGTTCACTATTTGTCTCACTCCCATCAGGGAGGAGGCTACAGAGCATCCACGCCAGGACCACCACACACAGTCACTCCCCCCCCCCCCCCCCCCCCCCCAAGCAGTAAGGCTGATCAATACCTCCACAACTTCTCTATTACTTCCTGTTAGTCACCTTATCTACGACCTAGTGTCACTTTATGGATATACAATCAATTTATGTATATAAGCTATCTTATTGTTTTTATTGTGCTTTTTTCTTACATTATGTATTTTGTGCTCTATCAGATCCAGAGAAACAATTCTCCTTACGCTTATGCACAGAAAATTATATTTAACAATCTTAAATCTTGAAGGTTGATATAGAAACATAGAAAACCTGCAGCATGATACAGGCCCTTCAGCCTACAATGCTATGCCGAACATGTACTTACTTCAGAAATTACCTAAGGTTACCCATAGCCCTCTATTTTTCTCAGCTCTATGTGACTATCCAGGAGTCTCTTAAAAGACCCTATCATATCCGCCTCCACCATAGTCGCTGGCAGCCCATTCCACCCACTCAGCACTCTCCGTGTAAAAAGAACTTGCACAGACATCCCCTCTGTGCCTACTTCCAAGCACCTTAAAACTGTGCCCTCTTGTGTTAGCCATTTTAGTCCAGGGAAAAAGCCTCTGACTATCCACATGATCAATGCCTCTCATTATCTTGAACACCTCTATCAGATCACTTCTTATCCTCTGTTGCTCCAAGGAGAAAAGGCCAAGTTTGCTCAACCTATTCTTGGAAAGCATGCTTCCCCAATCCAGGCAACATCCTTGTACACTCCTCTGTACACTTTCTATAGTTTCCACATCCTTCCTGTAGTGAGGCGACCAGAACTGAGGTCAGTACTCCAACTGGGGTCTGACCAGCTGTAACATATTCTAGGGTTTGTCAGGTCTCTTGATAAACATTAAGGTGGTTGTCCCCAGGGCTAATGGAATATATCTCAGGATTCTGGAAGCGGCAAGGGAGGAAATTGCTTGGGCATTGATTGAGATCTTTAGGCACAGGTGAGATCTCAGAAGTGTGAATACTCACCATTGTTCCTTTATTTAAGAAGAACAACAAGGAAAGTCCAGAAATTTATAGACTGGTGAGTCTTACTTCAGCAGTAAGGAAGTTGCCCTCTCTTGCTCACCATCTCTGCTAAGGGCGCGATTCCTTGTAATCCAGAAATCCTCTCACGTATATCCATCAGTGATTCTTCCGCAAGGGGTGGTTCATACTCACCAAATAATCTCCCAGCATGTGTCTAGGACATTGGATGAAAATGAAGAATATGGTGGTCACAGGGAGAATGTGCGTTTTCTGGAACTGAGAGGCAACAACTTTAATGCTGTTGGATGGTGCTGCCTTCAGTGTAAGCCATAGCGTCAGAGAGATTACACTGCAGGGAAACAGGCCTTTGGCCCAATACCTGCACAGCAGCCAAGTTGTCTACCTGAGCTAGATCCATCTGCCTGTGTTTAGCCCAGATCCTTCAAAGAACACTGAGCGACCTAGTGTTTTCAGTATCTCCAGGAGTAGCCTGGAAGACGTGACCCTGTGGATGACCCGATTCCTCGCCAGTATAACCAACGGAAGCATTGCGGAGATCAGAACATCGAGAGGGCAGTGTTCACTGCTGTCAAAGTAAGTGGCACTGCAGACTGTAAAATCAGAATGGTGAGCCGTTGATCTCCCTTTCTCTGTGGTAGGAGTGAGATCTCTCTCTCCCTCCTTAGTGAGAGACAGAGATCCTGTGGCATGTCGAAAGTTGGGAAGAGCCATAATTTTTTTAGCGGTCTCTAGATCATGGCTTCTTTGAGGGCTTTGTTGTTGCTTTCATGGCAGGTGGTGGGGGGATGATGCTTTTGTTGAGGCAGCTGGGAGGGAGGTTGATGATTTGTTGCTGCTTGTGTGTGAGAGGGGGGAGGGGGGCTTTGGGTTTCTAATGTTTTTTCTGTCATTCATTCTTTGGGGATTTTCCTGTTTTGTGGATGTCTGCGACGAGTAAGAATTTTAGGTTGTATACTGTATACATTCTCTGATATTAAATGGAACCATTGAGCCTTTCCTCTTCATTTATTTAAATGTAATTGTTCCCACCTCTGCCACTTCATCTGGTAGCTCGTTCCATAACCCACCACCTTCTGTGTGTAAACATTGCCCCCTCTTACCCTCCAGTCTTAGACTCTTCTACCCTGGCAAAAAGGCTATGACCATTACCCCTCATGATTTCATATAGCGCTATATGGTCACCCCTGAGCCTTCTAAACTGCGGAGAGAACAGCCCCAGTCTACCCAGAGTCTCACTATAATCCATGCCCTCCATCCTTGTGAATCTTTAATGTCCCCTTTCCAGGAAAGTGACATACTTCCTATAGCTGGACAACCGGAATTGCAAAGAGTGCTCCAAGTGTGGTCTCACTGTTGTTCTGAACAGTTGTAAGTGATGTCCCAGTCTATGCACTCTGCTGACCAATGAAGGCAAGCCTGCCAAACACCTTTTCACTACTTCTGTGCACACTTTCAGTGATCTATATACTTGTATTTCAGAGAACCATGTGCTTATCACTGCTGCACCTTACTGTACTTAATTTACATTTCAAATATTGAAAGAGTACCCTTCAACTAAAGTAGATGACTTGCGTTCATAATCCCAGCAAGTCCATTGGAAGCTTATTCCCTTGGGAAGCATGGCAGTCAATTTGCACACAGCAAAGTCCCACACTTTGATTAGATTTTAATTAAGATAAATATTGACCGACATGCCAGGAAGAGGTCCCCAGCTTGCCTTCGTAAAGTGCTGTTGGATTTTTAAGATTAAGCTGGGAGAATAAATGGTGTCTTGGATCAATGTTGAATATTGAACTTCTAATAATGCAGCCCTGCCCCAGTACTGCACTGCTAAATCAGCTCTAACTTCATGCCCAAAATTTGTGAGTGAACCTGGGGCTTTTTGACATAAGAGGAAGTAATGTTGCTAATAGTTTCAACTACTGAAAATTTCACGTTCTTGGTTGTTTACTTTGAGACTTGTGAGAATTGGGGTGAGTTTGAAGGCAGAGGGTAGCCTCCTTTTGAAGGTGTCACTTTCAAAGTCAGAAAGGCCATTTATCTGCCTTGTTGTGACGTTGTCCTGAGAACAGTTAAGGGGAGAGAAGAAGGTGAGTAAGCTATGATCATGCAGGAGAGTTCAGAGTGTTTTCTTTGTTGCTAGTTAACTGGTGTCTCTAGTTTATGGAGTCCAAAGTCCAGTGTTTGCTACATGAGTGGTTTAACAATTTTGATGCTGAGTTGAACTTGGAAAACTATGACCCAAGACAACATCAAATGACTTCAATATTACATTGCACCCAATTATTTGTGTTTAAAGTAGCATCTCTTAAGGGCTTAGTATGATCCAAGGAGGTGAGCATGTAATGTTGAAGTGTAGTGATGTGCTGGCATAGGAAACACAGTGGCCAACATATGCACATAAAATGCTGATCTGATAATTTTATTTGTGATTGCATAAAATGTTGAATGGGGGATCTGCCAGAATTCTTTAATTAGAGTGAGGCATCACAAACAAGAGAAAATCTTCAGATGCTGGGAATCCAAGCAACACACACACAATGCTGGAGGGATTCAGCAGGCCAGACAGCATCTCTGGAAAAGAGTACACGCGACGGTTTGTCCTGCTGAAGGATCTCGGTCTGAAAAGTTGACTCTGCTCTTTTCCATGGATGCTGCCTGGCCTGCTGAGTCCCTCCAGCATTTTGTGTGTGTTGCATAGAGTGAGGTGACATTTTGGGGAGGACTTAATGTGGATGGGAGTGTGTCCAAATGACTAGCAAACTGATTTATGCATTTAATTTGGATGCAATCAGCTGTGTGTGTGTAAACCAACTTCTAAAAAGAGACACTCTATCACATTGGAAATGTGACACTCAATTGACTTTTGGGATACCCACAAGCATCTAAGCCAGCTAACCAGCTCTGAGCTGAGAAAACTGAAAAGCAAATGTGGGCTCATTGAGGCAGTAATAATCTTAGCACAACATCATAACAGGGCAGTAACCGAGCCATTTCCAGTTTGAAAATAGCCAAAAAGAGACACCAAGGCACTGTAGATGCTGTAATCTGGAGCAAAGTAAAACCTACTGGAAGAACTCAACAGATCAGGCAGTAGAGAAACAGGATGGCTGATGTTTTAGGGCAAGTCTCTGCAACAGAAATCCTAGTCTAAAAATGTTATTTTTAAAAGAGCATTGAAGTTTACCTGAACAGGCAGACTGAACTTTGGACTGACATCTTTAGTCATTAGACAGCATGGCCAAGTGCAGCATGCACTAAGAACTGAAAAGAATTCAGCCTGAATTCTGTGCTCAGTTCATGAACTCAAAGTCTACAACTCAGAAGTAGGTGTGCCTCCCCTTGACCCAACCATCGGAATCGGCTAGTTCTCCTCTGTCAGTTTCAACTGGTAAACACCCTGGAGATCAAGGCTAGCAAAATGATCATCAAGAGGTAGGGAAAGATAATTTTCAAGACAGGAATTAACACCACAGGGCATGGTAGAATAAAATCAGGAATTAACACCACAGAGCATAGTAGAATAAAATCAAACAATCTGTAATGACACAATTTTGTATGGGGATTTCTTTTATTAGAAGTTAGTTTACAAGCACTGTGCATTCAAATGGTCGAAGTGTTAGTAATCCACACACACATCAATGAAGTAAACACAAGAAATTCTGCAGCTGCTAGAAATCCAGAGTAACACACACAAAATGCTGGAGGAACTTAGCAGGTCAGGCAGCATCTAAGGAGAGGAATTAACAGTTGACATGTTGGGCAGAACTTCAAAACCTATGTCCTGATGAAAGGTCTTGGCCTGAAATGTCCACAGTTAATTCCTCTCCTTAGATGCTGCCTGATCTGCTGAGTTCCTCCAGCATTTTGAGTGTATTATACCAATGAAGTAATCATCCAGTACTTCACCAGAGGGCACTGTTACCTTTGCAGGATTATAATTCTGTGTTATACACAAGGATTTATTCCTGACCCTTACTGCTGCAATGAAGTGCAAAAAGGGTAACCTTTAGTAATTTTGTACTACACTGTGCAGATTATTTAACATTAATGTGGCAGTTTCACTGCAAATTGAATACATGCATCATGTATAACATCATACTAAGCAGCTTGAAATCCCAAGTCTCTGCTAGACGTTGTGAATTCCTCTTTCTCAAGGAGCTTCCTGTTGCTAAGGCTATCTTCAAAATTCTAGACTTACGTGTTCTTTTATTTTTTTTCTGTTGATGCCAACTGAACTCCTATACTAACACTTTCTCTTTTGAGACGGCACACCAAGTACAACACCAGATTTACTGAGTGCAGTGCAGAGAGTATGCTGTGCTTTTCATCCTGTAGTCCTTCAGGCAGCTGTTGAACTGAGAGGCCAGATGTTGGTAAAAGACCATAATACCATCAGACATAGGAGCAGAATTAGGCTACGTGGCCCGTTGAGTCTGCTGCACCATTCCATCATGTCTGATTTATTGTCCTTCTCAACCCCATTCTCCTGCTGCCTTCCTGTAAGCTTTTGACATTCTTACTAATTATGAACCTATCAACCTCTGCTTTAAATATACCCAATGGCTTGATTTCCACAGCTGTCTGTGGCAGTAAGTTCCACACATTCACTGTCCTCCAGCTAAGGCAATTTCTCCTTATCACTGTTCTACAGAGACAGCCTTTTATTCTGAGGTTGTGCCTTCTGGTCCAAGACTCCTCCACTACAGGAAACATACACCCTATCTAGGTCTTGCAACATTCAGTAGGTTTCAATGAGAAACCCTTCATTCTTCTGAACTTCAGTGAGTACAGGCCCAGAGCCATCAAACACTCCTCATACATTAACCCTTTCCATTCCTGGGGTCATGCTTGTAAAACTCCTTTGAACCTTCTCCAATGCCAGCACAACCTTTTTTAGATGTGGTGCCCAAAACTGTTCACAATACTCCACGTGTAATCTGACCAACGCCTTATAAAGCCTCAGCATTGCATCCTTTTACATTCTAGTTCTCTTGAAATGAATGCTACTGTTGCATGTGCTTCTTTACTACCAACTCATCCTGCAAGTTAACCTGCATGAGGATTCCCAAGTCCCTTTGATCCTCTGATTCCTAAATTTTCTTCCCATTTAGAAAATAGTCTATGCCTTTATTCTTCCTACCATATGACCATACACTTTCTTACACTGTATTCCATCTGCCACCTCTTTGCTTATTCTCTTAATCTAAGTTCTTCTGCCCCTCCAGGTGTCTTTGTATCATCTGCAAACTTGGCCACAGAGCCATCACTTTAGTCATATAAAGTGAAAAGTAGTGGACCTAACTCTGACCCGTGTGGAACACCACTACTCACAGCAGCCATCTAGAAAAGCTACCTTTTATTTCCACTCTTTGTCTCCTGCCAGTCGCCCAATTTTCTGTCCATGCTAGTATCCTTCCTGTTATGCCATGGGCTCTTATCTTGTTTAGCAGCCTCATGTGTGGCACTTTGTCAAAGGCCTTATGAAAATCCAAGTAACCAACATCCACCGGCTCTCCTTTGTCTATCCTGCCTATTATTTTTCAAAGAAATTCAACAAATTTGTCAGGCATGATTTTCTCTGAAGGAACCCCTGCTGAATTCGGCCTATTGTATTGTGTGCCTCCAAGTACCCACAAAACTCATGCTTAATAATGGACGTCAACTTCTTGCCAACCACTGAAGACAGGCTAACTGGCCTATAATTGTCTGTCTTCTGCCTCCCTCCCTTCTTAAAGATAGGAGTGACATTTGCAATCTTCCTGTCCTCTGGAGCCATTCCAGAATCTAGTGATTCTTGAAAGATCATTACTAATGCCTCCACAATCTCTTCAGCTACTTTTTCCCAAAACCCCGGAGTGTAGTCTATCTTGTCCAAGTGACTTATCTACCTTCAGACCTTTCAGCTTCCCAAGCACCTTCTCCTCAGTAATAGCAACTGCTCTCACTTTTACCCCTTGACACTCTTGAATTTCTGTCACCCTTCTGTTGTCTTTCACAATGAAGACTAACTTAAATACTTACTCAATTGATTTAAAAGGTCCAATGACACCATTATACAGAAGAGAACCTCTCCAGTTTCGTGACCAATTTGTTTTTCCTGAACTAACATTACTCATTCAGGTTATCTGCTCAATATCTCATTCTTTACTGTAGGATATTATCAGGTGTAGAACTGGTTGCTGTGTTACCTGTATTTCAGCATTGTTATTTGATAATAAATCTTTCAGCCTTCCATTTGAACTTATTATGAACTGTTTTCCCTATCTCCCACTGAGTATGCCTCACGAATTAACTACTTGTTCTCTGAAGTATTCCTCGCTGACTCAGAACCCAATGTCAAGGTAACAATGGAGACAGAATGAGAGTGAAAAGCCCATAAGGCTGTGAGAAATAGGAGCATAATTAGGCCCTTCAGTCCATCGAGTCTGCTCCACCATTCCACTACGGCTGATATATTATCCCTCTCAACCCTATTCTTCTGCCTTCTCCCTGTCACCTTTGGCTCCCTTACTAATCAAGAATCTATTGACCTCTGCTTTAAATATACTCAATGACTTTGCCTCCACGGCTGCCTGTGCCAATGAATTCCACAGATTCACCATCCTCTTCACATCTGTTCTAAAGAGACAAACTTCTATTCTGAGGCAGTGCCCTCTGTTCCTAGACCCTACCACCACAGGCAACAGAAACATCCTTTCCACATCCACTCTACCTCGGCCTTTCAAATGTTCGATAGGTTGCAAAGCGATTCCACCTCGTTTCACTCTTCTTTGGGATGAGTCTCTCCTGGTCCTTCCAAATTGCTCTCATGAATCCATCCAATGCTGTTCTACCTTGGAGAAACTTGCTTGTGACATGCGTTGCAGTAATGCTATGTGGTATGAGGGCACAAAGAAAAGGTGCATGCAAAAATGATCATTTTTGAGTCTTTAACAGAAAACATTTTGGAGAGATAATTCAGTCTATAAAAATGAATTAAATAACACTGCAAATATAAAATATCAGAACCAGAGTACTTAGTGACCTTAAGTAAGAACACTACATAGACACTTGGTCTAGTATCAAAGGTTTCAGAAGTACATTTAATGTCAGAGAAATGTATACAATATACATCCTGAAATGCTTTTTCTTTGCAACCATCCATGAAAACAGTTAAATATTAGAACCACAGCTCCCCCAGCTCCTCCCTCCTGCACGTAAGCGGCAGCAAGCAACAATCCCCCTGCCACCCACTGGCAAAAAAAGCATCGGCACCCATCACTGAGCACTCAAGCGTGAGCAAGGCAACAGCAAAGACACAGACTTGCAGTTACCCCAAAGACTTTGCGTTTCACCCGGTATTCGACATACCACAGGTTTTCTCTCTCTCCCTAATAAGGGAGAAAGAGGTGTCCCTGTTTCACAGCGAGCGGGGAGGCACAACAAACAACTTACTGGTTTATGATGTTAAAAGTACGCCATGTCACTTCTTTCGAGCTCTGTGCCCAAAGATCACGAGTATCTGGGCACTTAGCCGCAGATATTCTGACACCCCTGACGACACACAGGTCTCCTGCTATGACACTGACTCTCGATCTGCTCGTCTCCAGAGCCCCGAGATCCCAGGCTTCCAAAGCCGAGCCGGATGCTTGGGCCGAGCCCTTGGCCAGTCATGAAACCCCGAGAGCGGGTCCCATTCCCACAAAGAACCGAAGTCAGCGTGTGACTTCAGGCCAGGGTCTTCAAAAGAACCCTGAAAGGGAAAGATAAATATACTGAAGATGGAAATAGAGCTGTTTCTGAAGATGCCATTTAGCGCCATCATCACTTTGCTCCGCCTCCAGATTACAGCCTTAAGTGGACAGTTGTGAGAAAATATATTTTATAAGGTACAATAGTCTTTAAAAAAAAAACAGACTTATTCCAAAGCAACCTCTACACAAAATGCTGGAGGAACTCAGCAGGTCTGGCAGCATTCTGAGTCATATCATGGAAAATTGCCTACAAATTAATATGTAGGACACATTGGAATAAAACCCAGTTAAAAGCCAGCATTGCATGTTGATAGAAATGCAAACTGATTTTCAGGTGCTGGCTGCTTTCACCCCATTACCTTAAAGGAACAATAGCAGCCCGACCGGCAAAATTTCCATGACAGGCAATAACTAACTGTTGATTTAAATCCATACACACTCTGGCTTACAGGGCATGTAGCTGCACGTTGTGGAGAAAGAGGCACATTGTGGCACGTTGAGGCCACATCTGTCACAAAACTGTTGCTTTACTCGGATAGACATAAATTTCAACTTTTTCACTATTATTATGGAATCCAATTCATTTATTTAGTAGTACAGCAATCATATAACCATATAACAATCACAGCACGGAAACAGACCATCTCGGCCCTCCTAGTCCTTGCTGAACTCTTAATCTCACCTAGTCCCACCTACCCACACTCAGCCCATAACCCTCCACTCCTTTCCTGTCCATATACCTATCCAATTTTACCTTAAATGACACAACTGAACTGGCCTCTACTACTTCTACAGGAAGTTCATTCCACACAGCTATCACTCTCTGAGTAAAGAAATACCCCCTCGTGTTTCCCTTAAACTTCTGCCCCCTAACTCTCAAATCATGTCCTCTCGTTTGAATCTCCCCTACTCTCAATGTAAACAGCCTATTCATGTCAACTCTATCTATCCCTCTCAAAATTTTAAATACCTCGATCAAATCCCCCCTCAACCTTCTACGCTCCAATGAATAGAGACCTAACTTGTTCAACCTTTCTCTGTAACTTAAGTGCTGAAACCCAGGTAATATCCTAGTAAATCGTCTCTGCACTCTCTCTAATTTATTGATATCTTTCCTATAATTCAGTGACTAGAACTGCACACAATATTCCAAATTTGGCCTTACCAATGCCTTGTACAATTTTAACATTACATCCCAACTTCTGTACTCAATGCTTTGATTTATTAAGGCCAGTGTTCCAAAAGCCTTCTTCACCACCCTATCTACATGATACTCCACTCTCAGGGAACTATACACTGTTATTCCTAGATCTCTCTGTTCCTCTGCATTCCTTAATGCCCTACCATTTACCCTGTATGTTCTATTTGGATTATTCCTGCCAAAATGTAGAACCTCACACTTCTCAGCATTAAACTCCATCTGCCAACGTTCAGCCCATTCTTCTAACTGGCATAAATCTCCCTGCAAGCTTTGAAAACCCACCTCGTTATCCTCAACACCTCCTACCTTAGTATCATCGGCATACTTACTAATCCAATTTACCACCCCATCATCCAGATCATTTATGTATATTACAAAAAACATTGGGCCCAAAACAGATCCCTGAGGCACCCCGCTAGTCACCGGCCTCCATCCCGATAAACAATTATCCACCACTACTCTCTGGCATCTCCCATCTAGCCACTGTTGAATCCATTTTATTACTCCAGCATTAATACCTAATGACTGAACCTTCTTAACTAACCTTCCATGTGGAACTCTGTCAAAGGCTTTGCTGAAGTCCATATAGACTACATCCACTGCCTTACCCTCGTCAACATTCCTCATAACTTCTTCAAAAAATTCAATAAGGTTTGTCAAACATGACCTTCCACGCACAAATCCATGCTGGCTACTCCTAATCAGGTCCTGTCTATCCAGATAATTATTAATACTATCTCTAAGAATACTTTCCATTAATTTACCCACCACTGATGTCAAACTGACAGGTCTATAATTGCTAGGCTTACTTCTAGAACCCTTTTTAAACAATGGAACCACATGAGCAATACGCCAATCCTCCGGCACAATCCCCGTTTCTAATGACATCTTAAAGATCTCCGTCAGAGCTCCTGCTATTTCTACACAAACTTCCCTCAAGGTCCTGGGGAATATCCTGTCAGAACCCGGAGATTTATCCACTTTTAAATTTCTTAAAAGTGCCAGTACTTCCACCTCTTTAATTGTCATAGGTTCCATAACTTCCTTGTTTCCCACACCTTACTCAATTCAATATCCTTCTCCTTAGTGAATACCGAAGAGAAGAAATCGTTCAAAATCTCTCCCATCTCCCTCTGCTCCACACATAGCTGACCACTCTGATTCTCAAAGGGGCCAATTTTGTCCCTCACTATCCTCTTGCTTTTAGTATAACTGTAAAAACCTTTCGGATTTACTTTCACCTTATTTGCCAAACCAACCTCGTATCTTCTTTTAGCTTTTCTAATCTCTTTCTTAAGATTCCTTTTACATCCTTTATATTCCTCGAGCAATTCCTTTACTCCATGCTGCCTATATCTATTGTAGACATCCCTCTTTTTCCAAACCAAATTTCTAATATCCCTTGAAAACCATGGTGCTTTCAAACCTTTAACCTTTCCTTTCAACCTAACAGGAACATAAAGATTCTGTACTCTCATAATTTCACCCTTAAATGACCTCCATTTCTCTATTACATCCTTCCCATAAAACAACTTGAGCCAATCCACTCTCTCTAAATCCCTTCGCATCTCCTCAAAGTCAGCCTTTCTCCAATCAAAAATCTCAACTCTAGGTCCAGTCCTGTCCTTCTCCATAATTATATTGAAGCTAATGCTATTGTGATCACTGGACCCAAAGTGCTTCCCAAGACATACATCTGTCAGTTGACCTATTGCATTCCCTAACAGGAGATCCAACACTGCCCCATCTCTAGTCGGTACTTCTATGTATTGTTGCAAAAAACTATCCTGCACACATTTCACAAACTCTAAACCATCCAGTCCTTTTACAGAATGAGCTTCCCAGTCTATGTGTGGAAAATTAAAATCTCCCACAATCACCACCTTGTGTTTACTACAAATATCTGCTATCTCCTTACACATTTGCTCTTCCAACTCACGCTCCCCATTAGGTGGCCTATAATACACTCCTATCAGTGTTACTACACCTTTCCCATTCCTCAACTCCACCCAAATAGCCTCCCTAGAGGAGCTCTCTAATCTATCCTTCCAAAGCACCGCCATAAGATTTTCTCGGACAAGCAATGCAACACCTCCTCCTCTGGCCCCTCCTACTCTATCACACCTGAAGCAACTAAATCCAGGAATATTTAGTTGCCAATCACACCCTTCCTGCAACCATGTTTCACTAATAGCTACAACATCATAATTCCAGTTATCAATCCACGCTTTAAGCTCATCCACCTTTCTTACAATGCTCCTAGCATTAAAATAGATACATTTAAGATACTCTCCACCTCCTCCTCTCTTTTCATCCCTAACAATGCATTCAAATTTATTATCCTTTTCTTTCTTCTCCCCTACATCTTCGGGCTGAGCGCATCCCTTCTCCATCACCTGCCTTTCCTCCCTCGCACACCGTCTCTTTACTTGCTCTACTGGTGAACTAACCTCCTCTCCCATAGTTCCCTCAAATTGATTCCCGCCCCCCTATTTTACTAGTTTAAAGTCTGCCCTGTAGCCCTAGCAAACCTCCCCGCTAGGATATTGGTCCCCCCAGGATTCAAGTTTAACCCGTCCTTCTTGAACAGGTCACGCCTGCCCCAGAAGAGGTCCCAATGATCCAGAAACTTGAATCCCTGCCCCCTGCTCCAATCCCACAGCCACGCATTCATCCCCCACCTAATTCCATTTCTACTCTCACTGTCGCGTGGCACAGGCAGTAATCCCGAGATTACTACCTTTGCGGTCCTTCTTCTTAACTGCCTTCCTAACTCCCTATACTTTCATTTCAGGACCTCTTCCCCTTTCCTACCTATGTCATTGGTACCTACATGTACCACGACCTCTGGCTCCTCACTCTCCCACTTCAGGATATCTTGGACGCGATCAGAAACGTCCCGAGCCCTGGCACCAGGGAGGCAAATTACCATCCGGGACTCCCGATCACCTCCACAGAACCGCCTGTCTGAACCCCTGACTATCGAGTCCCCTATTACTATGGTCCTCTTTCTTCTATCCCTACCCTTCTGAGCTACAGGGCCGTCCTCTGTACCGGAGGCCCGGCCACTGTCACTTCCCCAGGTAGGCTGTCCCCCCCAACAGTACTCAAACATGAGTACTTATTGTCAAGGGGTACAGCCACTGGGGTACTCTCTAGTACCTGCCTCTTCCCCTTCCTGACCGTGACCCTGATTGTATTCTTCTGCCAGGGGAGGAGGGCACCGTTGTAAAGATAGTTGTGATTTATCACAGAAAAATGTAAGAACTATGGTGACCATAACTTTATACTGGTACTAAATCGCAACAGTCAGTTTAATTAACTTTACAGTTGACCTTCTACCCACTACTTTTGGTAAGACCAGAGAATTCAGTCTCTGTCATCAGAATGTGATAAAGGGGCAGTATTTCTCCCTGGCATCTCTTGGTCCTGCTCTACCTTTCTACAAGATTATGGCCAATCTTCTAGCTTGGCACCACTTCCCTGCCCTGTCTCCTTGTCTCTCCTATCTCTAATGTCCAGAAACCCATTGATCTATATTTTGATGTGGTCAGGGACTGAGCCCCAATCTATCCCTCTGGGATAGGTGAATTCAAATATTCCCTCCTTCTATGTGAAGTTTCTCCTCATCACAATCCAAACATCCTATGCCCTACTTTGAGTTTGTGCTCAGCCAGGAAAGTTATCCTCCTAACATATTTACCGTTAAAATCTTCCTCTTCTCACCTTAAAGCTACGCCTTTCTCCAGGAAATAGGCTAAGTGCAACTTGAATCAGCCATAATCTTATAGGCTTGACTATCTGTGTGGCCACTAGCTTTCATACGTACTGTAGCACCTTCTGCTTTTGCTGCTGTTGACTTGCCGCTGATGTGCCGCGATATGCTGAGATGACGAGAGGAGTCTGCACACCTCTGGGCAGGATCTGAAGTGATGGACAAGAGCAAGGTTAACTCCCAGAACTCCCTCATCACCTGCTCATGTTCTCTTCCACCTTCACCCTCCCTGCACCCTCTTAATCTCCTTCTTACCCCCTCAGACTTTGATAACTGTATCATTTCTTTTTCTAACATGTAATCACAAATCCCCACCCCTCCTGTCATTCCACCTACCCTTAGTACTTCATCCAGTCATAACTCGCCTCTAACAGCTGAACTAACTAATGACTAGCGATTTAGGAAACACTGTGTTTTAATATCTGTCTCACTGGGTAATGTTTACCGTGTCCTTGCATTTGCCCAGGCATCAGTACTTTTGATTTAATTCCTTATTTAGTATAACAGTTAAATGTTTTTTTTATTGCTGCATGTCCTGCCAACACACCACAACAATTTCCTAATATATATAACTGTAAATGACAAATATTCCTTGATCCTTAACCCCTGATCAGTTCCATCGGTCCTTTCTTACTCAATGAGACCCCACTATCTAATCTCCCATCTCATTCACTGGAACCTGGTTAATACTGATAACCAGGATGCCAGTTCCCATGTGCCCTTCCCACTCATTGGGACCCAGATCCCCCACTCACTGGGGCCCCAGTTCCTGTGCTCCTTTTAAATTTACTTAGCTCACCAGAAATTTTATTATTATATTGTTTGTCTTAGATAATTAAAATTCTGCTGAGCTATCTATATATCATATCCAACTGTCCCAAAATTCTGCTTGCCCAAAATTAGCACCGTCCTGAGGGTGCTGGATTAAAGTAGTTCAGTATTCCCTAGTGTATATGAGTGACAAGAAAGGTGGTTTATAATTCAGGAAGATGACAGTTAACCACTGTGGAAAATCAGAGCCACATACACCAAGCATTGGTGCAACTCAACAGGCAGGCAGCATCGATGAAGAGGAATAAAGATTTGACTTTTGGGCTGAGACCCCTCATCAGGATTGGAAAGGAATTGGGCAGAAGCCAGAATTAGAAGGTGGGGGCGGGGGTGTGGGGGAGGAGGGGAGTACAAGCTTGAAGGTGACAGGTGAGACCAGGTGGTGGGAAGGTGGGTGGATGGGGCAGAGAGGATGAAGTAAGAATCTGGGAGATGATAGGTAGAAGAGGTAAAGAGCTGAAGAAGAAGGAATCTGATAGGAAAGGAGAGTAGATAATGGAAGAAAGGGAAGGGGGGCACCAGGAGAAGGGGAAGAGAAAGGTATGAGGTTAGCCTGAGTGGGGAATGGAAAGGGGGGGGGGGAGAACTTATTGGAAGTTAGAGAAATCAATATTCATGCTGTTGGGTTGGACGCTATCCAGATGGAAGATGTATTTATTTTCTGTGGAAAATGCATTTATATTTTTGATTCATTTGAATCACATTTGAATCAAATTAAAAGTTGTTGGTCCTCTACAAGAGGGATTAAGATCATGAACTACTAGATACAGCAGGCATTGGTAAAAGAAAATGAAAACATTGTCATTGGAGAATGTTCTATCGGAGTAGCAAAACCAACAGAGTTGTTGTGAAGTTCCAGTGACAATTCTACATATCTCAAAGGTCTTCTACCTTTCTGATTCCTTTCCAGCCCCAACCAACCAATGCATTAATTGGGATGGTGTTTGTGTTTGATGTGGATATGAACTGATGCTACTTTCAAACAGTCTGAGCAAACATGGAGACTGGCTCTCGGAGCCAAGGAAGAGTGGTCAAAGAGCATGGCAGTATTTTCTGAGCTCCACAGCTGTTCTTTCAGCTGCAATGTTCCTTCAACATAGAAAATAGGAATGGGACTAGGCCATTCAGTCCTTCAAGTCTTGTCGTACCATTAAACACAATGACAGCTGGTCCTCTCCCAGCACCTTATCCTCACGCTCTCTCCAATTGTAATTCCTTTTGCATTTGGGAACCTATCTTTCTCCTTAAATTCCTTTAGCAACTGCCTCATGTTTTAGAGGAGGGAAGAAAACTTCTCCTCATTCATTGTTAAATATCTAGACTTGTTATCTGAGACTGTGACACCTTATGCTAAACCTGACCTCCCTGTTTCCATAGGATACACCTTTCCCACATCCACTCTGTTTAGCTTCGTCAGAATTTTGTTTTAATAAGATCCCCTCTTGTTCTTTCAAGCACTGGAGAACATTTTCCCTGTTGACCTAATTTTTTTTATCAAAATGAAGTTTATTCATAATAAAAAAAATATTTTTCAAGGATGAACTTTTCACTCTTTGTCATTGTCACTCTTTACATTCATAGTCAATACTCCCAGTTCCGTCCTATTACATTCCTACACGTCAATAGCCCTGCTGGCACCCCCGGGGTGCTGCACGACTGCGATAATGGAGGGGCTCACCATCCCGGAACCTATGTCTAGTAGCGGAAGAACCCGACACTGTGATCCTTCCTCCAGCCCTTGCAGTGGCTGCACCAGGTTCCAGAGCATTTCTCAGCATGAGCTCCTGCAGCCTGCAGTGTGCCAGTTGGCAGCGTTCCTCCACAGACATCTCGACGTGCTGGCAGACCACAGAGCGACTTTCACTGAGTTGATGATCTGACATGTTAGCACAATGTTAGTCTCCGTGTGTGTCTCTGGGAACGGCCGTAGATCAGAGAGTCCCCCGTCACACTGATGCTCCGGGATGAACCGCGACATAGGCCCTCGCATCTTTCTTCAGACCCTCTTTACACACCCACAGTCCGTGAAGAGGTGAGCTACTGTCACTTCCCTACTACAGCCATCCCACGGGCAGCGGGCAATGGGGACGATGCTCCGGGCATGCAGGAAGGATGTGACTGGCAGGACCCCCTCACCCCCAGCCAGGCAAGCTCATGGTGCCTGTTGGTGAGGCCTGGTGATGAGTTATCCTGCCAGATAGTTTGGATAGTCTGCTCAGGGACTATCTGCACAGGGGTCACTGCACTGTGTCCATCGAGTCCGTATCCTGCAGCGTCTGCAGGGTGTTCTGTGCTGACCACTGCCTGATAGACTTGTAGTCAAAGGTGTTGGTCCAGAAGAACTTCTCTACAAAGGACAGGTAGTGTAGCACTGTCCAGCTGACTGGGGCCTAATTGCTCCTACCTGTGGCAATCCTGTCATCCGAGGAATTAGTTTGGAGAACCAGCAAGGCACACCTTCTAAGGCCAGTATATCCCTTCTTAGATAAGAAGACCCACAGTACACTAAATGTGGTCTTACCAGGGCACTGCATACTTGCAGTAAGACATCCTTGTTCTTGTATTCAGATCCTTTTCCAGTATTGACCAACATACCATTTGCCTTCTAACACCTGTATTTGCTTTCAGTTAAAGGTCTACAAGAGAGTCATTTTTTACATTAATATTTCCTTATCAAACACAATTTAAATAATATTTCACCTCTCTGCTTCCTTCTGTGAGGTAGATAGAGTGGTTATTATCTTGAGAGATTGCATTCAGGGAACTATTGTGGGGAGATTGTTACCCACAGAGGCTCTATCCAGGGATTCTGCAGCTAGAGTGGCAGTATCTCATGATACTGTAATGGAACTATCAAACCTTATTAGTCTTTAAAAGTCAGTATGCATGTGTGAATTGTTCTTTTATATGGCTTTAACTTGTCATTTTTGTGAAATCAAGGATCAACCTTATTGGCCATATACACTCACTGCCCGCTTTATTGGGTACAGGGGGTGTCTCTGTAATTCCCTGTAAGCTCCAGAGACTGTTGTGCATGAAAATCCCCGGGGATCAGCAGTTTCTAAGATACGTACTCAAACCACACGTCTGGCACCAACAATCATTCCACGGTCAAAGTCATTCGGATCATAATCCTTCCCCATTCTGATGTTTGGTCTGAACAACAAATGAACCTCTTGACCATGTCTGCATGCTTTTATGCATTGAGTTGCTCTCACATGATTGGCTGATTAGATATTTACATTAACGAGCAGGTGTACAGGTGCATCTAATAAAGTGTATATTTCCATGTTTTAGGAATTTGGTGTGGTGTGCTGGTCAGGGCACAACATGCAAAGAGAAAAGTTTCAACAGTTATAAAGAATAAAGTATATAAAATATAAACTTGGAGGTTAAAATATAGATATGGAATGAAATGTGCATGAATAAATAAATACTATCATGTATTTACAATGAAAACAGCATTATAAAATTTGTTTAAAGCATTTAAAATAGTTCAGTGGAGGGTGGAATAAACTGAGAATGGTGGAGGATTAACTGGAACGGTTGATCAGATTAACTGCTGGGGACAGAAACTTCTAAGGTACAACACTCTGAGGTAAGAACAAGTAATTTGAAATGTATATATTTTTTAAAACATGAGATCAGTTTGAACAGACCATGTGAAGTGGGTGATTTTTCTTTTCATAGTTGTCTGAGGAGAATTCCTCGTGACTCTGCAAGTGAGGCCAAGGCAGCAACCTTGAGAGCTATGTCTGTTGTTTTCAGGAACTATCCTGGCTGGCTTCACACTTGTGTGCTGTTCCGATCCTGGCACCCCCACTGGCAGCAGGAGCAGTGATGAGAGGTTGGCCCTGTTCTGCCTCAATGTTTGGGTGGGGGTCTCGCAGCTCTTCACTGTCCCCTTCCTCCTGGTAGGCTGGTTGTGGAGCATCGTCTGGGGCATCATGATGATCAACCTGTCCTGTAAGTACCTTCCCTGTTGGTGACTCGCCATTACAGAAAATGTATTAGAATTAGTGACAGCACCGTCCTCTGGTGCCCTTCCTTCTTCCCTTTCTCCCATGATCTCTCCTGTGAGATTCCTTCTTCTTCAGTCCTTTTACCTTTTCCACCTAACTCCTCCCAGTTTCTCACCTCACACCCCCCACACCTTCCCCCTCACCTATCAGCTGCCAGCTTGTACTCTTTCCCCCTACCCCCACCTTCTTACTCTGGCTTTTGCCTCCTTCCTCTCCAGTCCTGCTGAAGGGTCTCAGCAGGAAGTGTGGGGTGCTTTATTCCTCACTGTAGATGCTGCCTGAACTGCTGAGTTTTGTGTGTGTTGCTTTGGATTTCCAGCATCTGCAGAATCTCTCATGTCTATGACAAGTACTAGGCTTCTCTCTTTGACAGAGGCTCTGGCACATTTCATGCTTCATAAGCATTGACCCACCTTGTATGTGGCCTATCAGCGGCGTCTATAGAGCTTTACCAAGAGGGATTTCTCACAGGTTGGCGGCGGTTATTTAAAAAGGGAGCTTCGAGAGTGTTTGTCCATTGTACGTGGCCTATCAGGGGCTATAACTGGACACCGATCGTGAGTTAGATAGCAGGGAAGGTTCAGGCATAAAAGGGAGACACTGACTAGCGGAGCAGTCATCGATGGAGTAATTAGGGAGAGTGGTAGGGCTTTGCTCATTCAGGCTTCAGCAATAACAGTTCAAGGCAAGGTAAGTTACCCATGAGGAATAGAAACAGGAAGTATGTCTGTGAAGCCGGTGTTTTGTACTGGTCGTTAGATGTGGGAAGTTTGGGAGACTCCCAGCCTCCCAGGCAGCCACATCTGCACCAGGTACGTCGAGCTGCAGCTCCTTAGGGACCGTGTTAGAGAACTGGAGATGCAGCTCGAAGATTTTCATCTAGTCAGGGAGAGTGAGGAGATGATAGAGAGGAGCTATAGGCAAGTAGTCACACTGGAGCCTTGGGAGACAGTTAAGTGGGTAACAGGAGAGGGAAGGGGAAGAGTCAGGTACTGGAGAGTACCCCAGTGGCTGTCCCCCTGAACAATAAGTACTCCTGTTTGAGTAGTTTTGGGGGGTGGGGGACAGCCCACCTGGGGGAAGCAACAGTGGCTGTGCCTCTGGCACAGAGTCTGGCCATGTGGCTCAGAATGGTTGGGAAAGGAAGAGGATGGCAGCAGTGATAGGGGACTTTACAGTTAGGGGGTCAGACAGGCGATTCTGTGGATGCAGAAAAGAAACACGGATGATAGTTTGTCTCCCAGGTGACAGTGTCCGGGAAGTTTCTGATCGCGTCCATGATATCCTGAAGTGGGAAGAACAGCCAGAGGTCATGGTACATATTGGTACCAATGAGAAAAGTGAGGAGGTCCTGAAAACAGACTACATGGAGTTAGGAAGGAAGTTGAGAAGCGGGACTTCAAAGGTAGTAATCTTGCCACAGAACAGAGTGAGGTGGAGGATAAATGTGTGGCTGAGGGATTGGAGTGGGGGCAGGGATTCAGATTTCTGGATCATTGGGACCTCTTTTGGGGCAGGCACGATCTGTACAAAAAGGACGGGTTGCACTTGAATCCCAGGGGGACCAATATCCTGGCATGGAGGTTTGCTAAGGCTGTTAGGGAGAGTTTAAACTAGAATTGCTGGGGGGTGGGAACCGAACTGAAGAGACGGAGGAAAGGGCGGTTGGCTCACAAATAGAGAAAGCTTGTAGACAGTGTGAGAGGGAGGATAGGCAGCTGATAGAGAAGGGATACACTCAGACCGATGGTTTGAGATGTGTCTATTTTAATGCAAACAAACACGAACAAAGCAGATGAGCTTAGAGCATGGATCAGTACTTGGAGCTATGATGTTGTTGCCATTACAGAAATTTGGATGGCTCAGGGGCAGGAATGGTTACATAGAGAGCCAGGCTTTAGATGTTTCAGAAAGGACAGGGATGGAGGCAAAATAGGTGGGGGTGTGGCACTGCTGATCAGAGATAGTGTCACGGCTTCAGAAAAGGAGAAAGTCATGGAGAGATTGTCTACTGAGTGTGGCTGGAAGTTAGAAACAGAAAGGGGTCAATGACTCGACTGGGTGTTTTTTTTATAGACCACCCAATAGTAACAGGGACATCGAAGAGCAGATAGGGAGACAGTATGATATGATCTGGAAAAGTATGATATAACAGGGTTGTTGTGGTGGGAAATTTTACCTTCCCAAATATTGATTGGCATCTCCCTAGAGCAAGGGAGTTGGGGTGGAGTTTGTTAGATGTGTTCAGGAAGGTTTCTTGACACAATATGTAGATAAGCCTACAAGAGGAGAGGCTGTACTTGATTTGGTATTGGGAAATGAACCTGGTCGGGTGTCAGATATCTCAGTGGGAGAGTATTTTGGAGATGGTCATCACAATTCTATTCCCTTTACCATAGCATTGGAGAGGGATAGGAACAGGCAAGTTAGGAAAGCGTTTAATTGGAGTAAGGGGAAATATAAAGCTATCAGGCAGGAACTTGGAAGCATAAATTGGGAACAGATTTCCTCAGGGAAATGTACAGCAGAAATGTGGCAAATGTTCAGGGGATATTTGCTTGGGGTTCTGCATCGGTATGTTCCAATGAGACAGGGAAAGGATGGTAGAGTACAGGAACCGTGGTGTACAAAGGCTGTTGTAAATCTAGTCAAGAAGAAAAGAAAAGCTTACAAAAGGTTCAAAAAACTAGGCAATGATAGAGATCTAGAAGATTATAAGGCTTGCAAGAAGGAGCTGAAGAATGAAATTAGGAGAGCCAGAAGGGGCCATGAGAAGGCCTTGGCGGACAGGATTAAGGAAAACCCCAAGGCACTCTACAAGTAAGTGAAAAGCAAGAGAATAAGACATGAGAGAATAGGACCAATCAAGTGTGACAGTGGAAAAGTGTATATGGAACTGGAGGAGATAGCAGAGGTACTTAATGAATATTTTGCTTCAGTCTTCACTATGGAAAAGAATCTTGGCGATTGTAGGGATGACTTACAGCAGATTGAAAAACTTGAGCAGATAGACATTAAGAAAGAGGATGTGCTGGAGCTTCTGGAAAGCATCAAGTTGGATAAGTCACCAGGACTGGATGAGATATACCCCAGGCTACTGTGGAAGGCGAGGGAGGAGATTGCTGAGCCACTGGCAATGATCTTTGCATCATCAATGGGGGTGGGAGAGGTTCCAGAGGATTTGATGGTTGCAGATGTTATTCCCTTATTCAAGGTAGGGAGTAGAGATAGCCCAGTAAATTATAGACCAGTGTGTCTTATTTCAGTGATTTGTGAATTGATGGAAAAGATCCTGAGAGGCAGGATTTATGAACAGTTGGAGATACATAATATGATTAGGAATAGTCAGCATGGCTTTGTCAAAAGCAGGTCGTGCCTTATGAGCCTGATTGAATTTTTTGAGGATGTGACTAAACATGTTGATGAAGGTAGAGCAAATAGATGTAATGTATATAGATTTCAGCAAGGCATTTGATAAAGTACCCCATGCAAGGCTTATTGAGAAAGTAAGGAGGCATGGGATCCAAGTGGACAGTGCTTTGTGGATCCAGAACCTGCTTGGTTGTAGATGGGTCATTTTCTGCATGGAGGTTGGTGACCACTTATGTGCCCCAGGAATCTGTTCTGGGATCCCTTCTCTTCGTGATTTTTATAAATGACCTAGATGAGGAAGTGGAGAGTGGTTAGTAAATTTTCTGATGACACAAAGGTTGGGGGTTCCGTGAAGAGCTGTCAGAGGTTACAGCAGGACATCAATAGGATGCAAGACTGGGCCGAGAAGTGGCAGATGGAGTTCAACCCAGATAAGTGTGAGGTGGTTCATTTTGGTAGGTTAAGTATGATAGCAGAATATAGTATTAATGGTCACATTCTTGGCAGTGTGGAGGATCAGAAGGATCTTGGTGTTCGAGGCCATAGGACACTCAAAGCTGCTACGCAGGTTGACTCTGTGGTTAAAAAAGGCATATGGTGCATTGGCCTTCATCTACCGTGGGACTGAGTTTAAGAGCTGAGAGGTAATGTTACAGCTATATAGGACCCTGGTCAGACCCCACTTGGAGTATTGTGCTCAGTTCTGGTTGCCTCACTACAGGAAGTATGTGGGAACTATGGAAAGGGTGCAGAGGAGATTTACAAGGATGTTGCCTTATGAGAATAGGTTGAGTAAACTCAGCATTTTCTCCTTGGAGCGATGGAGGATGAGAGGTGACCTGATAGAGGTGTTTAAGATGATGAGAGGCATTGATCGTGTGGATAGTCAGAGGCTTGTTCCCAGGGCTGAAATGGTTAGCATGAGAGGGCACAGTTTTAAGGTGCTTGGAAGTAGGTACAGAGGAGATGTCAGGGGTAAGTTTTTTATGCAGAGAGTGGTGAGTTCATGGTAATGGGCTGCTGGCGACGGTGGTGGAGGCAGATACAATGGGGTCTTTCAAGAGACTCCTGGATAAGTACATGAAGCTTACAGAAATAGAGGGCTGTGGTGACCCTAGGTAATTCATAAAGTTTGACACAGCATCGTAGCCCGAAGGGCCTGTATGGTGCTGAAGGCTTCCTATGTTGTCTGTAAGCAGGGCTATTCAACCAGCAGTGTCACCACTGTGACCTTCATGACATACCGAGTCTGGTTAATCTGATTTGCATTTACAAACCCGCTTGATGAAAACAATACCACTCCCCCCCCCCCCCCCCATAGCTCTTCCCGAGCAGGGAATCAAGCCAGAGCATTCCTGAGCACTGATGCTCTGCTCTAACTTTCCAGAGCTAACAAAGGTAGTCTGTGCAATCCAGCTGAATCTGGGCTTGACCCCACTGGGACCTGGACCTCTCTGTATCTACCTAAGAGTCTCTTAAAAGACCCTATTGTATCCGCCTCTACCACCTCCACTGGTAGTGGGTTCCACGCACTCACCACTCTCTGTGTGAAAAACTTACCTCTGACATCCCCCTTGTACCTACTTCCAAGCACCTTAAAACTATGCCCCTTCCTGTTGGCCATTTCAGCCCTGAGAAAAAGCCTCTGACTATCCACATGGTCAATGCCTCTCATCATCTTATACACCTCTATCAGGTCACCACTCATCCTCCGTCGCTCCAAGGAGAAAAGGCTGGGTTCACTCAACCTGTTTTCGTAAGATATGCTCCCCAATCCAGGCAACATCCTTGTAAATCTCCTTTGCACCCTTTCTATGGTATCCACATCCTTCCTGTAGTGAGGTGACCAGAACTGAACACAGTACTCCAAGTGGGGTCTGACCCTGAAATCTGTCTGTCTTGTCTTTATGCAGCTCACCCAGGTGGGCACAGTACACTTGAAGATCATTATTTGGTATTCTTTGTTTCGTTTCCGACTCAGAGAGGCTCGGAAATGGAAAAGGACACGATGACCAATGTTGTACCTAAATAGGGTTAACTTGGACAGAAATGTGGAGACGACTGATTTGACTTTGATAGGATTCACATCATTTCCTTGCAACTGAAGATTAATTTTATTAAAAGTAATAGTTCTATAAAATAAGCAATGTCATGCCTAGCATACTTGAGTTGATTACTGAATGAAGCTTTCAAGTCTTCAAAGAATTTTATCATAGTTTCAAAAGGTGTGTTGAAGTATCTCATGGTTATCCTTTTGATAACCATCTGACTTCTGTGAGCAACAGCGAGTGTTCAAACTGTTTACCATTCTTTTTGCGAAGCTCTCAAAGTAGTCGAGAATTGAGAGCATGGACCTTGATTTTAACTATTTGTGCGGCTGATGACAATAGGTTTTTTGTGAAAGATGCTCTGTGAGTTGCACAGTAAATGATAAATATTTGATTCCTGAAGAAGAGCCTCAGCCTGAAATGTCAACTGTCTACTCTTTTCCATAGATGCTACCTGGCCTGCTGAGTTCCTCCTGCATTTTGTGTGTGTTGCTTTGGATTTCCAGAATCTGCAGACTTTCTTGTGTCTGTAAATGTTTTAGATTCAGGTTTTTCCCACGAAGTAATAACCCCACAGGGGTGTCCTGTCATTGATGATGCCCCATCTGTAGCACAAGCAAGAATGTTGGTGAGCAGAATGTCCTTCTCTTTGAAAAATTGCTCAAAACTCGAGATGTTGACTCCCCCTTTATATCTGTTTCTAGTCCCTTACAAGTAACAATTTTTGAACCATTCATTCATCTTTTATGAAGTAAGCATAAACAAGAAGCAAAGGTTCATTGCCTAGCAAAGTTGACTCATCCAATTGTAAAACAAATTCTGTTGCCCTAAGTATGGTGCAGAAAGGGTCTTCCACATTCTCAGACATTTCATCTATTCGTCTTTGAACAGAGTTATCACTGAGTGGAATTGCTTTAATTATCTGGTCTGATGACTTGAGCAAAACTGTACCCAAGAACCTCCCTTACTGCTGGCAGAGTCAGTACTTCTCCAATTGTCTGGGACTTTCCAGATTCAGCAATGAGCAATTGAAATATTGTATGACGCACACAACTATCACTGTTCGGTGGTGAAGTGGTGGCAAATATGCTTTGAAGTTTTTTCAGATTCTGAAAGTTTTCACAAAGTGACTGATAATAAGCCAAGTTCTTGTTTGCTTTATCAGATTGTATTCTCTTCAAATGTTTAGGAAATCTGGTTGGTTTCATCACCTCATTTGCAGAAAAAACTTCTACACAAAAGACACATTGGTTGTTGTTAGTTGCTTGGTGCTGGTATAAATCCATGTTTCAGATACTCCACACTGTACTGTCTACACTTCTTTTACATATTATCTGATAGGTATCTGATTTTACATACCATTTTCATTATGGATTAACAACCACGGTCAATCATCTGTTGTTTCAATCCAACCTCAAGCACTGCGATCAATAAAGGGGAAAGTTATGACATCATAATAGCTTGGACAAAACTTGACTCTCTGCTGAAGGTACATAAAGTGGGGCAACAATATCTCAGTTGGGCTGTGGGCTTTTCAAAGGAGTTGAAGATCATTCAAAAGGGCAGGTTCTGAACTTTATCCCATTGATCACAATGACCTAATTCATAGGAATTGTGCTGCAACATGATTAGAGTATGGGAATTGTACTAGCTAACACCGTACTGCTGAAGTGAACGTAAATATTACATGGGCCGGACCCGGACATGACATGAATTCTTTCTTCCCGATTGCAAAACACAGAAGTGTCACATTGCTTTACAACAACTATAACGTGCTTTGAGCGAAATCTAAGAGATTGGTGGGTTAGCAAGAGATGAGTTGATTGCGTGATCATTGTAAGCAATTATGAGGCACTGAGAATCAAGTGCTTATAATAATTAATTAATTTCAAAAATTTAAGCCTGTAATCCCCTTGCTACTAAGCACACCCCAAAGCTCCCTTTATCTTTATTGTCCCCTTAGAAACACCCAGAGCCCTGGTGATGTCACCTACTTTGGGAGCCAGTGTTCTAAATCGATATAAAGCATTGGAGAAGGAGAGATGACGTGACAGAGTTTATTAACTTATGAGGGGTATTTTTAGGGTAGGTAGTCTCCTTCCCACAGTAAATTGTTGAATGGATGGGAGGGATCACTGATAATGCTAAGTGCCCTGCATACACAGCAAGAGATTTGGATTAATTAGGAATCGTGATTGGCACAGACACTGTGAACTCAGGGGTCTGCTCCTGTGCTGTATTATATAGAACACAGGACACTACAGCTTTGTACAGGCCCTTTGGCCCAAGATATTGTGCTAACCTTTCAATCTACTCTAAGATCAATCTGACCCTTCTCCTACATAACCCTCCATGTTCCTATGCACCTATCTAAGAGATTCTTAAATGCCCCTAATGTATCTGCCCTTACCACCACCCCTGGCAGGACATACCACATACCCACCATTCTCTGTATGGAAAAAAAAACTTACCTCTGACATCTCCCCTGTATTTTTCTCCCATCACCTCAAAGTTATGTCCCCTTTGTATTAGTTATATCCAGCCTGTGAAAAAGTCTCTGACTATCCACTCCATCTCTACCTTTTATCATCTTGACTCTGTCAAGTCACCTCTCAAGAGAAAAGCCCCAGCTCACTCACCTTATCTTATAAGACATGCTCTCTAATCCAGGCAGCATCCTGGTAAATTTCCTCTGCAACCTCTTTAAATTTTCCACATCCTTTCTACAATGGGGCGACCAGAACTGAAACACAATATTCGGATTTTGGTCCAATCAGTTTTATAGAGCTGTAAACTCATGGCTCTTGAACTCAATCCCCGATAACTAAAGGCCATCACAGCATATGCCCTCTTAACAAGCCTGTCAACTTGGGAGGCATCTTTGAGGGGTCTATGGACGTTAACCCCGAGGCCCCTCTGTCTTGGGCAAGGTTTAATTGACATGGGTTATGGATTGGGCTCTATGGTTCATGTTATGATGCATTTCTGATTTCTGGTTACTACTGGTTTTATTGCTGTTTTGTACGATTTTGATTAGGGTGGACTGGCTCTGCAGCATGCAGTCAACGAATGACGCAGAGCTTAAATTGAACTGGTCACGATCGGCACAACATCGTAGTGCCGAAGAGCCTGCAATGTGTCCTGTGTTTCTATGAACTAAATTGAGCATTTCTAGGCTGTTTCAATTACTTAATGCATTGATGCTTTATACTCTGTGTTCACACTCGTTTTATACCACATGTGATTTGTTCTTTTTTTTTGCGAGTTTTCTTCAACATTTCTCTGTTTCATGGCTGTCGGTGGGAAGACAAATCTCATGGGTTGTATACTGCATACGTACTTTGATAATAAATGTACTTGGAACTGGCTTGTGAAGCAGGTGGACATGTGGGACGTGAAATTTAACCCAGGGGACTCTAAACTATCGTTATGGTAGGAGGAGCAGGAAGAGGCAACCTAACCGGAAAGATAAAACTCTGAAGGGTGTGCAAAGACGCAGACACACCAGTATACGTGCACAAACCTTTAGGACGCAGACACACCAGTATACTTGCACAAACCTTTAGGACGCAGACACACCGGTATATGTGCACAAACCTTTAAGACGCAGACACACCGGTATACGTGCACAAACCTTTAGGGTGCTTGGACAGCATGAGAAAGACAACACAAACTGTACAAACAGATAACCTAATGACATACACAGGATCTGGAGTTTTATGACACAAAGCCACAAAAATACTAAGGAAATTGAAACTAAATAAAAATTTAATTCTTACGGAACAGAAAAACTGTGTTTCATTCTGGGAGGAAGTAAAAAACCATGGGAAAGTTCTTTAGAATGGTTGAAGGCATGAGTTATGTGAAACCAAAGGGAGGGGGCAAAGATCTTTAATAAGCTTGATAAACCATGACCTGGACAAAGTTAAAAATTCATTGCCTGAGGAGCACTTGTTCCAAGTTCTGGCAATGGTAATACAGAAGGTTTGAAGAAAGACAATAATGTGGGCTAAATCCATGGCCTTAAAGTGTGTGTGTACAGGGGAGTGAGGATTGGGTGGTGGGGCTGTCGTCATCATGGCTTTGAGAAACTAATTTGGATAAGCAGTGGAAGGGAAGGTATTTATGGGAAATGTTGGCTGGGCTTCCACCCTGTTTGATCCTGATGCTTTTGTGATCCAAAGCTTCTTCAGAGGCTAAGAATGAGGCATAAAACTTATTTGACATCTGCTTAATTAAATCTTACAAGAACAAAAAAAAACAAAGGAGAAAGCAGTTGTGGTTGTCTCATACTCCAACTAGAAATAACACAAATTCCATTGATGACAACTAACCCTACAAAATAGCCAGGTTCCAATGTTGTGACACTTGCTACAGAAAACGAAAAAGCTTTTAGAAAAATACAGAAGCAACTGTACGGTAATTACCAGAAAATTCATTGAGCGATTACATGTGTGTAGGTGATTACATAAAAATACAAGCAAGCATAGGGAAGTTAAACTACAAGGAAATTAACAACTTTACTGCTTAACCCAACAATCCTATGAAATGTATGTGCTGAGATCCAAAACACTTAAGTTTTCACAGGTTAAAACCAGAGTTTTGTTATGTTATAAACATAACCCAGAGCAGGGTTATGTTTATAAAAGGCTGTGGTGGGTTGGTGAGGTTCTGCCTGAATCCCTGCGAGCACAACTGCTCTTTGCAGTGACTTGCTGAATATTTTGACAAAACTGAAACCAGTCCGCCACCTAACATCGTACTCATAGGGGAGCAGGCTTAAAGCAACAAGAACCGTTCTATGAACAATATCCATTTTCTAAAAGTTTAAAATCCAAGCCACACCATAGTACGTGTGCTTTTGGTTGCAGACAGCATTTGCTGAGTGCGTCTAATCACAGATCCAGTTTTATTCTAATCCTTCTCTGTGTCACCATGATGAGATTATCAAAAAGGTTTAAAAATTCATTAGTGCAATAGGACCTGCCGATTGAGGTGAGGCGAGCTGAAACCTCCAGCTTTTCGCTGACACAAGCGGCAATTGCCTTTCACCCTGATAAGTGCAAGGGTCACTTCTCTCCTTCCATTTCGTTAAGTTGGAACATCTGATGATTGTCTTAATGTCTTTCTGCCACAGACGCGCAGACGAATGCAGGAGTGGTGCGGGGAGTTACCATGGAAACACATCTCTCTGCAATAAGCAACTCTGCAAAGTGAGATTTACATGGGCTGAGACTTGGCTTTTGACCTGAAAAGTACAATTGGGATCAAGGCGCACCAGCTGACCATCAGTAACGATACATCAGGGGTTAGAATTTGTGCCGACATATTGAAAAGTGAAGTTCATAGAATATTCTGCTGCATTATGCCTGTATTTTAACAAGTACCAATGTAAATTAATATCTCTCATTGCCACTAATAGATTATGTTTTCCTGCTGTTAATCTTGCATTTTTGGAGTAGCTCTTCTGTTTTCTGGTGTCTTTGGTTGTATCAACACATTTCTACCTGCTTTGCTTAAGGACTTCTGATAGGAAGCCATTGTTGTAACATGTGAAACAGTTGTTAACTTTAGACACACAAGATGCCACAGATGGTAATGACCAATAAGTTCTTCCTGTGATGTTGGCTGAGAGGGAAGTATTGACTAAGAAACAGGAAAGAGTTAAGATGTCACATTTCCAAGGGCTCCCTCTGTGGGAGGGCAATGGGATCTCAGTTTAACATCCTCGATGCTGAAAAGAGAATGTATACCAGATAAGCTGCCAGCTCTGATCTGGAATACATGTGCAAATCCCACCATGGTAACAAAGGAATCCTACCTAATTAAACAAAATATAAAACTAAAGAAATATGCTGGTCTGTCTTGATCGGTAGCCTTTCAATCATTTTGCTCCTTCAGGGGAGGACATTTGCAACCCGTACCACACACGCCAGTGCAATTGAAGTTTAATTGCCTCCACTGTTTAGTGCAAATAAGGCTGGGTAAAAAATGCCAGTGACGACTGCAGCCTGTGAACAAAGAGCAAAGTTCTGCTCCTGTCTTTAGAGCCAGAGACTTTAACCCTCAATATGTTGACCCGGTGAGGACTGAAGTCTCAATAACTCAGCCACAGTTGATAATTGGTGAGGATGTGTGTGATATTTCTCCTTTTAAGTTTCTGGTAGTGCTCAATCCAAAAATGCTGCAGGGGACACTATTCTTGCCTGGTGTCAATTTCCTCCCGACTGTGAATGTCCTTGCTGGGGACTTTAGCTAGAATAAAGAGCACACTTCTCTCTATTTTTAACCAATTAACATTGATTTTTCTAACTCTCAGTAATTTCTCCATCCCTCACCCATCTCTCTTTGTCCATCTCCATGCTGAATCCCCTCTTGCCCCTTCTCTTTTACTCACCCGGCAATCACCTCCCTCTGGCGCTCCTCCTCCTCTTTCTCCCATGGCCCTCACTCCCCTCCTATCAGATTCCTCCTTCTTCAGCTATTTACCTTTCCCACCTATCACCTTCCAGCTTCTTATTTCATTCCCCCTCCCCCATCTTCTTGTCCTTGGTTCGTCCCCCGTTCACTTCCAGTGCTGATGAAAGGTCTCAATCTGAAAACAGATCTTGATCTGTTTATTTCTCTCCATATATGCTGCCTGACCTGATAAGTTCATCCAACCTTTTGTGCCTGCTCACCTTCTGGTGAACAATTCCCCCCCGCCTCCTCTATTCCTTGACCTTTCATCTCTTCCAACCTGCCTATCACTTCCCCCGGGTCCCCTCCAATTTCCCTTTCTCCTATTATCCAGTCACCTCCTTTATCAGAGTCTTTCTTCTCCAGTCCTTGACCTTTCCCAGTCACCTGGCTTCACCTATCACCTTCCAGCTAGCCTCCTTCCTCTTCACTTTAACATCTTCCCCCTTCCTTCTCAGTCCTGAGGAAGGGTGTCGGCACAAATTGTCAACTGTTTACTCTTTTCCTTGGAGGCTGCCTGACCTGCCAAGTTCCTCCAGTGTTCCGTGTGTTGTTTTGTATTTACAGCATCTACTTCTTCAGTTTTTGTGTCTGTGCTCTGATTTTCCAGAGAAGTTAGCTATCATCTTTCTAAATTTTAACCTACCTTTCCTGTCACTTGTATACACGAGGGAATACTGAACTCCTTTAATCCAGCACCCTCAGGACTTGGAAACTCTGATCAAGCAGAAGTTTTGGGCTGTTAGATATGATTTACGTAAAGACCCCAACAGAATTTTAACTACTTAAGATGTTGAGTGGGAATCTGGATTCCAGTGAGTGTGAAGGGCACATGGGAATTGGCATGAACCAGGTTCCCAGTGAATTGGATGGGAGAGTAGGAAGTGGGGTCTTATTGTGTAAGAAAGGACCAATGGAACTGATCAGGGATCAATTTTATTCCCTCTATAAATATACACAAATTAGGAAATTGCTGTGGTGTGTTGGGGCTATATGCAGCAAAAAGTGCCAATATTCAACAATTATACAAAATGATATAAAAAGAACTAATGTTCAAGTTAAGTCAAGTCACTTTTATTGTCATTTCGACCATAACTGCTGGTACAGTACATAGTAAAAATGAGACAACAACTAGACTACAGACCTACACAGGACTACATAAAGTGCACAAAAACAGTGCAGGCATTACAATAAATAATAAACAGGACAATAGGGCAAGGTGTCAGTTCAGGCTTCGGGTATTGAGGAGTCTGATAGCTTGGGGGAAGAAACTGTTACATAGTCTGGCCGTGAGAGCCCGAATGCTTCAGAGCCTTTTCCCAGACAGCAGGAGGGAGAAGAGATTGTATGAGGGGTGCATGGGGTCCTTCATAATGCTGTTTCCTTTGCAGATGCAGCGTGTAGCGTAAATGTCCGTAATGGTGGGAAGAGAGACCTCGATGATCTTCTCAGCTGACCTCACTATCTGCTGCAGGGTCTTGCGATCTGAGATGGTGCAATTTCCGAACCAGGCAGTGATGCAGCTGCTCAGGGTGCTCTCAATACAACTGCTGTAGAATGTGATGAGGATGGGGGGGGTGGGAGATGGACTTTCCTCAGCCTTCGCAGAAAGTAGAGACGCTGCTAGGCTTTCTTTGCTATGGAGCTGGTGTTGAGGGACCAGGTGAGATTCTCCGTCAGGTGAACACCAAGAAATTTGGTGCTCTTTACAATCTCTACCGAGGAGCTGTCGATGTTCAGCGGGGAGTGGTCACTCTGTGCCCTCCTGAAGTGAGTCAATGTTTCAGGTCTCGGCCCGAAACATCATCTGTTCATTCCTCTCCACAGACGCTGCCTGACCAGCCGAGTTCCTCCAACTTTTTGTGTGCTTTGCTCTGGATTTCCCGCCTGCAGAATCTCTTGTGTTCATAGCTTTTCTGTGGGGTGAAGCTGCAAGATGCAGGCAATAGGAACTTCCCGGGATAATGATGCCTGGTTCATTCTCTGGGGACAAGCAGAGCCTCAGCCCTAGTGTTGCTCGGTGTTTGCAAACTCTGCACAGCTTAACGCATGTACGTGCACACCTTGAGCAATGCATAAAAAGGAAACCCAACAAAAACACACGGAAAGTGTGAGAGTTTTATTCACAAGGCAGGTTATTTAATATTTACTTGACAGGTTGCTAAGCTCTTGTTCAAACCAGTACACTGTTCAAGAAGCAGACTTATCACAACTCTGCTGTTTGTGCATAGAGGAAACAGGTGTTTCCTGCTTAAACGCTGCACCCATCAATGAAGCAATAGTAAACTACAAGTAACCGCAATATAGTATTGCAATCACTCGGTAACCGAGTGTGATGTTCTCCTGAGGGACTGGCTATTGGTGGGTCATCTGGGAAGTCAGGATTCCCTTAGTGGAGAATGCCTGTGTGTGACTTTGCTTAACGGGGGGAGGCTGATACACAGGCAGCCACCACATGGTCATTGACAGATCGGGGGGTCAGGTCTCGGAGGGCAAGATGACTGGGGAATCTTCACTGCCGTTGTGACGTGTCACCATCTTCCGCCAGCTCCACCGTTGAAGTCCACTTTTTAACTGGAGCTTCCCACAACCGATAGGTAACCGCACCAGGAGATAGGTGCCAGATGGTTAAACCCCAGGCAGCACCACTCTGGCCATCTCAGGATGTCTTCACGGGTTTAGACCATTCACCTGATTTTATACACCTCTAAAAAATCACCCCTCAGGTTCTTATGCTCCAGCTACACATGGCCCAGCCTGTCCAGTCCCTTCTTAGCCAGTTTTCCAATCCTGATAATATTCTTGCGATTTCTTTTTCTAGCTTTCTCTGTGCAACCAAAGTATTTCCTCTTAAATTAGAAGAATTATCACTTTCTGTCTGCAGCTCACATGATAAGTTACTGGCGACTGGTTTCTGTTCCTCATCTGTCAAATGCTGTCCGTCCTCTAGGTCAAGGTTCACTGAACATTTTTCAGCACTTTATTGCTGTCTTTATCGCTCAAGTGTGATAGAGTGATTGGCTGTCTTTGGTCTCATAATCCGGGACTAATATAGCTACAAAAGGATATAATCTGCCTAGTAAAATAGATGGAATTTCTTGATTCTGAATATTTTCCTGGTGTACAGAAGTGAAAGTAAATGAGTCATTCAAGGAGGAGATACAGGAGCCTGAAGACACACACTCAGTGCTTTAGGAACAGCTTCTTCCCCTCCACCATCAGATATCTGAATGGACAATGAACCCATGAACACTACCTCACTATTTTTGCTCCCTTTTTGCACTACTTATTTATTTTTTTATATTTAAAATTGTTATTTATGATATATTTTGCAGACACAAAACAATAAATATCAATGCATAAAAGCATGCAGACTTAGTCAAGAGGTTTGGTTGTTCAGACCAACAGCAGAATGGGGAAAAATGTGATTTAAGTGACTTTGACCGAGGAATGATTGTTGGTGCCAGGTGGGATGGTTTGAGTATCTCAGAAACTGTTATTCTCCTGGGATTTTCACACGCAACATTCTCTCAGTCTCTTGAATTTATAGAGAATGGTGTAAAAAAAACTATGAATATCCAATGAACAGCAGTTCTGTGGGTGAAAACGCCTTGTTAATGAGAGAGGTTCAAGGGAAATGGCCAGACTGGTTCAAGCTGACAGGAAAGGGACTGTAAAGATACTGTGCACATGGCTGTTGTGTGTACACATGATGTAATGGGCCACATGATGGATGAAAAGATAGCAAAACCTATCAGAATCAGGTTTATAATCACTGGCATATGAGGGCTGATTGATAAGTTTGTGGCCTAAGGTAGAAGGTGTCAATTTTAGAAAACCTGGAACATGTATTTTTCAACATTATCCCCTCCTGCATTTACACACTTAGTCCAGCAGATGTGGAGCATACGGATCTTGGACCTCCAGAAAGTGTCCACAGCAGGGGTGATTGATAAGTTAATGGCCAAAGGTAGAAGGAGATGAGTTATACAGCTCTCTTTACGTGCACATGCAGGTAAACTCTGAGTGATTATGCAGAAAGTTTGAAGTTAATAACTCATCAGTCAGTAACTCATCGGGGCCTAAGGTAAAAGGAGATGAGTTATTATCACAGGATGTTTTACGCTTCTCACACCGTTTTCTATAAACAGGGAGATCTTCACCTGGATCACAGGAAGCTTCTTGCTTATCGACAACTTTGCCCCCGTTTTCAATAAGTCTGGGAGTCCCCCTCTGAGGGGCACTGCAGTCTGTCGCCATGTACACTGCCGCAATTTGTAACTTCACTGCCCTCCCTACCCCTCACTTTACCAAGCCGAGGCAACGACCCTTGTCCAGGAGGGCATCTGAAGCTGAGGTGCCAACCTACTGAAGCTGCAACACAGCACTACTTGTCTAAAGAGCGAAGGTCAGAGGGTAGTAGATATGGTCAAGTGATCCACAAGAGCATGTAGAACACAGAACAGTCCCTCACGGTACAGGCCCTTCAGCCCACAATATTGTGCCTATCCTTGAACCTACTCTAAGGTCAATCTAACCCTAGCATTCCACATAGCCCTCCTTTTCTTCCTTTCATCCATGTGTCTATCTAAGAGTTTCCTAATACCCCTAATGTATCTGCCTCTACCACCACCCCTGGCAGAGCGTTCCACGCACCCACCGTTAAAAATAACGGTACCTGACATCCCCCCTATATTTTCCTCCAAACACCTAAAAATTATGCCCCCTCGTATTAGTTATTTCTGCCCTGGGAAAAAGTCTCCGGCTGTTCACTCCCTCTTATCATCTTGTACAGCTGTACCGAGTCACCTTTCAGCCTTCTTTCCTTCAAAGGGAATTGCCCCAGCTCACTCAACCTACCCTACCCTCATAAGACATGCCAGATCCAGTCCATCCCATCCTCTAGCCGGCTTCATCCTTGAATGTCTTTGAACACTCCAACCAGCTGGTTGACACAGGTTTTCAGTGCCCTGCGAGGTAAACCTTGCCAAGATTCACCCTCTTGAAGGATGTTCAGACATCAGCCTCTGAGCAGGAGATCACAGGGCCACTGGAAACTGTGGGGATTTGCCTTGGTGTAGTGTCATTTTCCTTTCTCAAAGCATGCGTAAAAGTCATTGAGGTTATTAGGATGTGAAGTGTAATTGCCATTTATGCCGCTAGGTTTCACCTTTTTGGAAGTAATGGCCAGCAAACCCCCTCCCCACCCCCACAGCTGTCATGGATCCAACTGTGTCTCCAACTTCACATGGAATTGCCTTCTTGCTCTCAAGGTGGCCTTCCGTAGATTGTACTTGGAGTTCTTGTAGGATTCTGGATCACCGGTCTTGAATGCCACAGATCTAGCCTTCAGTAGACTGTGAATCTCATGGCTTCTGGTTTGGGTATGTCTGGATTGTTCTTGAAGGCATGTGCTCTTGAAGTTGCTGATAATTTTGGCATATTCATTCAGACCCAAGGTGAATCCCTGAATGTGGTCCAGTCCACTGCTTAAAAGCTGTCCTGTAAGCACTCCCTTCCTCCCCCCTTGGCCATACTTTCCTGGTCCTCGCCATTATTGCTGTGCTCTTTAGATTCTGCTTATATGCTGGGAGAAGGAGTACACCCTGGTGATTGGACTTGTCAAAGTGCGGGCGTGGGATGGGGCAACATGTGTTTTTAATGGTGGTGCGACTGTGATTGAACATATTGGCTGCTCTGGTTCTGCAGGTGAAATGTTAGTCTGAAACTTCAAGATGCCCTTGCTGAAATCCTGCGATGATTGAAAAGGCATAAGGGTGCTGTGTCTTATGACTACTGATCATGGTGCTCAGCTCGTCGCATGCCAGCTTGACGTTAGCCAGGAGTGCCACCAGGATGAGGCTGGAAATCCTCTTCAGCAAATAGAACAGATAACACTAGATGCCAGATGTTCCAGCAGGACTCAGAATTGTCACATCAGTGCACCACAATGAGTTAATCATGCAGCAAATGCCGCCTTTACCTGATCCCACCATCCAACCCATTGGGCTGCAGCGCTGTGTTTGGAATCTCAGTGAAGCAGAGTACACAACAGTCCTTGAGGTCCCTCTGGTCTTGCTCTGAGGACTTCAATTTTATTTTTGTGTAAAAGAGTCAGGAGGATGGGGGTAGGGGAGGCTAGGGTCCTGCACTTTTACCGGTTTTACCTGGAGCTATCCCCAGTGACAGTGTTTCATGAGACAATGGAGATGTTCCCGCTACTTCCAGCTGCTGTACTTGCTCCCTGCTGCTCTGGAGACCAGTGTCTGTCAGTTCTGATCATCATTTGATCTCTTAAGTAGCTGGAGATCATCTTACTGCAGTCTCTGTGACTGCAGATTTCAGCTGGAGTTCCAGGTAGGAGTGTTTGGTGATTTGATGATGAGGATTGAGGTTCGAGGGTTAAATTATAAGTCCAGAAATTGAGGCTCATTGGCCGGAGCCCCAGGTCTGTGAATCTCTGTGCAAGTCTGCTGGGGTAGTGAGCGAGTCTGAGTCCGCTTGACACTGGAGGCTGAAGCAAACGGTCAGAATCAGAATCAGGTTTATTATCACCAGCGGTCTGTCTTGGGGTAAGCGGACTGTGTATTCCATGGGTGGGGGAGAAGGGGGTTGTTTTTTGCTTGTTGTGATCTGACTTGTTCTGCTGAGCTTTGTGGGTGTGCTGTGTTAGTGCCAGAATCTATGGCGACACTTACAGGCATCCCCCGAGGTTGTGTTGGTTGTAAACGCAAACAGCGCATTTCACTGCGTGTTTTAATAAATAAACACGAATCTTGAATCCCTTGGGAGCTGCACACAAAAAGCTGCCCCTCTGCAGCGCCATTATTTCTTCCCGGTGTCACAGGGTGAACGTGCAAACTCCACACAGACAGCATCGGGGGTCAGGATTGAACCTGGGGCACTGGATTTAGGAGACTGCAACACCATCTCGGCCAGTGGCACCGAAGACCTGGGCTGAGTTATTCATGTACTACAACGTGGGAAGTTGCCTAGGTACGTCCTGTCCCAAAAATCGATCAATTCTAATCAGACCAATTACACTATCAAGGAATAAGGGTCAACTTTATTTGCCATAGATATTTACACGTATTACGAATTTGCAGTGGTGTATTGATGTGATATGAAAAAAATGACAACAGTCAACAGAATAAAGAGTTATGTAAAAATAAAATTAGAAGTGTAGATATGGAATAAAAATGTGAAAGATCAGCATGTATTAACAAATGCATTATAAGAAGTGGTTTAAAGTGTTTACAGTGCAGTGTGGGGGTATAGATAGAGGGGGGTAGAAGGGGGTGGGTAACTAGAATGATATTGCCCACGTCTTGGTCCTGGACACATACAAGTCCTGAAGTGATTGGTTTCCTGGGGGGATTGGAGTGACTACTCCCAAAAAGTATTTTTATAAAAATGTTTGCTATATCAGAGAGAGAGAGTGAGAGAGAGAAAGAAAGAGAAAAGAGAGAAAAAGAAGCAAGCCCATTCAGAATGAATTTTACACCTGGTGGTGTGCAGAACATGCTGCCTAAGTGGAGGAACTGTCTGACAATTGCATCTCCTCTCTCAGGAACATTGTAACTTGGAAACTGTCCTCTCAGTATCTGGCCGACAACTATCAGCTCTGTCAGCAGAGGACAGTGTGCACGTGGGCGTGGTTACACATGCACACAAATAACACAACCATAACCAGAAGTCCAAAGATCTTGGAATGGGAACTAGTTACACTATATTATTACGTTCTACAATTGTACAGTATTAGTGCCATTTTTCTCAGAATATCTGGAGTGCTTGCATCATTCTCTGTACTAAACAATGACACAATCTGTTAATGTGACCATCATGCCCTTATCTGTGGTTGCAACACCAGTTTTCAAAAGTCCCGTGTTAGTCATATTAACTCTCTTTATCCCGTGTTCCTGCACAGTTCTTTCTGTCTCTCTCTTTTACCGTCTTGTACAATTTATATGTAATTCATGTTCTGTGTGTTGTCTAACTGTACCTGCACCCTACCGTACTTGTGCACACGACAAGATAGCAGACTTGACTTGAGCTGTCCTTTGTTGCAAAGGAGATGGAGGATAAAATATAAACATAAAGATTGAACTACGAGGAAGAATTAGGTGGTGGGCTGAGTCTGAGGGCCTGTTTGCATTTCAGATGAATTTCTCTTTTGACTGAACTGGAAGAACTTGAACATTTTGCTGGCAAGGACAATTCCCACAATACTGTCCTCCAATAACTTGCCTCAGACAGGAGGTCAGAAAATCAAACGACCAAAGATTAAGAACCTGATGCAATGTATGAAAGAGAAGCTTTCATTTTCTAAAAGTCAAGATTTATACGATTTGTTTTATTTGTCACATCAAAACATGCAGTGAAATGAGTTGATTTGCACCATGTGGTAAACTATGTATACCTGTCTGGACACACCCCTCTGCTGACTGCTCCTGTCCCACAGACCCCTGTATAAAGGCAATTGGGACACTGCTCCTTCCTCAGTCTTCAACATGGTCATGCTCCCTTTTTCGCTGTTAATAAAAGCCTATCGTTCACTTCCAGTCTCCTAGAGTTATAGATGGTGCATCAATTTTATTAACAGCGATTTTAAAACATGGAGTGGATTTTATGACCCATCAAATTGGATATCGACCCTCAATCCCAGGAAGCCAGCAACGCTTTCAAACTCTGGCTAGCATGCTTCGAATTGTACCTGGAGGAGATTCAAGTAACCGAGCCTGCTATCATGCACAGAGTTCTCCTCTCCAGGGTCAGTCCACGGGTCCACTCAATGTTCAGGGACCAGCTGAGCTACCAGGATGCGGTGGACGCCCTCAAAAAACGATATCTATGGCTGGTGAACACCGTCTATGCAAGACATCGCTTAGCAACACAGCAGCAGCGGGCAGGAAAGTCGAGCGCTGAGTTTGTCTGGGCCCTACAGACACTCATGCGGGCCTGCGATTGCGGCAGGCTGACAGCAGAACAGCATGCGGAGCTCCTGGTAAGAGACACCTTCATCACAGGGATCAGGTCAGTGTACGTGCACCAGTGACTACTGGAACATGCCGATCTTACCTTACGTTCAGTGATTGAGCTGGCCGACACACTGGAGGCTGCTCTGCACAACGCTAACGCTCTCCAGGCACGCGATCTCCCGACAGCCTCGTGGACACCACAGACCCTGCAACCCACCGGCGAATCGACCACAGCTACTGCCAGTCACAAGTCCATGAAGTCCCCGCAACCCACCGACGAATCAACCACGGCTGCTGCCCCTCATGAGTCGGCGAAGTGTTACTTCTGCGGACTTGAAGGAGCACCCCCGAAAATGCTGCCTGGCACGAGAAACTACCTGCTCCAGCTGTGGAAAGAAGGGCCACTTTGCCAAGGCCTGTAAGTCCAAAACACAAGCGGGGTCGAGCAGCACCGCGTGCAAGGCATGGAGGTGGCCATCTTGCCTGACCACCGCATGTGAGGCATGGGGGCGGCCATCTTGGTCGCTGCCACCTCGCATCGCCTCCGACCCACAGGTGCTTACTGGGCACCAAGACGGCGATGCAACTCTGGCCTCCTTGACCCTCAACCAAAGTGCTCCACACCAGCTCGCAAGGTCAATGATGGACATCCTGGTGGAGGGGCACAGGACTAGCTGCCTGTTTGACACGGGCAGCACTGAGAGTTTTATTCACCTGGACATGGTGCAACGCTGTGGACTCGTGACACGGCCTGTAAGCCAGAGGGTCACCATGGCTTCTGGGTCGCATTCCACAGACATCCGGGGGGGGGTAGAGGGGTTGTGTAGCGACATTGGTGGTGCAGGGCACAGAATATCAGGACTTTATCTTACTGGTCATGCCTTAACTATGTGCCCTTGTGCTATTGGGGCTCGACTTCCAGAGCCACCTGAAAAGTGTGACAATGGAGTATGACGGGCTCCTCACAGAAATCCCCAGTTCTGTAGGACTTCATCACATATCCTGCTACTGACCACACACACACTGACCCGCACATCCCACCCAACACCATGCCCACAGACGTGATACGGGCACCACTTGCGGCCTCTCCACCCTCAAGATCCCTCCCCCACTGCTGTTCGCCAACCTGACCCCCAACTGTAAACTTGTGGCAACTAAAAGCAGGAGGTACAGCGGGGGACAGGGCCTTCATTAGGTCAGAGGTGCAGCGTCTGCTCAGGGAGGGGATCATTGAGCCAAGCACAAGTCCTTGGAGGGCCCAGGTGGTTGTTGTTCAGAACGGGGAGAAAAATAGGATGGTCGTGGACTATAGCCAGACCATCAATAGGTTCACGCAGCTTGACGCATATTCCAACCCCACATCGCAGATATGGTCAATCAGATAGCTCAGTACAAGGTGTACTCGACCACAGACCTAATATCTGCTTACCATCAGCTCCCCATCTGCCCAGAGGACCATCCCTACATTGCCTTCGAGGTGGGCGGCAGGATCTATCACTTCCTGCGCGTCCCCTTCGGTGTCACGAATGGTGGCTCTGTCTTCCAGAGGGAAATGGACCAGATGGTGGACCAGTGCCAACTGAAGGCCACGTTCCCATATCTGCATAACATCACCATCTGCGGTCATGACTGGCAGGATCACAACACCAACCTCCAAGCGGCCAAAAGCTTTTAACCTTACCTATAACAGGGACAAGTGTGTGTTTGGAACCACCTGACTTGCTATCCTTGGGTATGTCGTGGAGAACGGGGTCATTGGCCCTGACCCTGACCGTATGCAGCCCCTGTTGGAACTCCCTCTTCCCACCACCCTCAGAGCCCTCAAACGGTGCCTGAGCTTCTTTTCCTATTACGCCCAATGGGTCCCTCATTACGCAGACAAGGCCCGCCCCCTGCTCAAGTCCACCACATTTCCCCTCTCAGCCGAGGCCCGTGCAGCCTTCAGCCGCATTAAAGGGGACATTGCCAAAGCAATGACGCATGCGGTGGACGAGACCATTCCCTTCCATGTAGAGAGTGATGCCTCTGACTTTGCACTGGCTGCTACCCTCAATCAGGCAGGAAGGCCAGTAGCATTCTTCTCCCGTACCCTTCAAGGCCCTGAAATTCGGCACTCCGCGGTGGAGAAAGGATCCCAGGCCATAGTGGAAGCTATTAGACACTGGAGGCACTATCTCACTGGCAAAAGGTTCACCTTGCTGACCAACCAGCGCTCAGTTGCGTTCATGTTCAGCAACCAACAGCGGGGCAAAATCAAAAATGATAAAATTTTGAGGTGGAGGATTGAACTCTCCATCTACAACTATGACATCCTGTACCGGCCTGGAAGGCTCAATGAGCCCCCTGATGCCCTATCCTGGGGAGCGTGTGCCAGTGCACAGCTCGACCAGCTATATATCCTCCATGCAGATCTTTGCCACCCGGGGGTCACCTGGCTTTACCATTTCATGAAAGCCTGGAACCTGCCTTACTCCCTTGAGGAAATCAGGACGATGACCAGGGACTGCCAAGTCTGCGCTGAGTGCAAACCGCACTTCTACCGTCCTGAACCGGCACAACTTATCAAAGCCACCCGCCCCTTTGAGCGACTGAGTGTCGACTTTAAGGGCCCCCTTCCCTCCACTGACCACAATGTGTACTTTTTTAGCATAATTGACGAGTACTCGTGGTTTCCCTTTGCCATCCCCTGCTCCGATACCACTGCCCCATACGTCATAAAGGCCCTGCGCCAGCTCTTCACTCTGTTTGGAGACCCACGCTATATCCACAGTGACAGAGGGTCCTCGTTTATGAGTGACGAGCTGCGCCAATACCTGCTGGCTAGAGGTATTGCTACTAGTAGGACCACAAGCTATAAACCCCGGGGGAATGGACAGGTGGAGAGGGAGAATGCCACGGTGTGGAAGGCCACACTCTTAGGTCAAAGGGATTGCCGGTCTCTCGCTGGCAGGAGGTCCTCCCCGAGGCACTCCACTCCATCTGCTCCCTGTTATGCACGTCCATCAATGCCACCCCTCATGAGCGACTCTTTTCTTTTCCCAGGAAGTCTGCCATTGGGACCACCCTACCAGTTTGGCTGACGTCCCCAGGGCCAGTGCTGCTCCGGAAACATGCGAGGAGCAATAAATACTCCCCGATGGTCGAGAGGGTTCACCTACTTCATGCGAACCCCCAGTATGTCTACGTGGTCTTACCTGATGGGCGGGAGGACACGGTCTCCGACTGCGACCTGGCGCCCGCAGGAGCACCAGACCCCTACCCTGAACACTCCACGGTGACTATGAACCCTGTACCCACCGATGTATATACCCACAAGACACTGCACATACCAAGCCCTACACAGACTCCTCACGACACTCCCATACCGGGCATGCCCGAACCTGCTCACGCACATGCATGAGGGGTTACTGATGTCTAACGGGCTGGCACCTCAAGTCAGGCCGGAGTCAGCACAACCACCATCACCGGTGCTACGTAGATCGCAGCGATGGACTCGACCGCCTGATAGTCTTAACCTGTAAATATACTTGTCAGAAACTTCGCCCCATGGGGACTCTCTTTTAAAACAAAGGGGGGGGGGGTGAATGTGGTAAATTATGTATACCTGTCTGGACACACCCCTCTGCTGACTGCTCCTGTGGCTCCTCCCACAGACCCCTGTATAAAGGCGATTGGGGGCACTGCTCCTCCCTCAGTCTTCAACATGGTCGTGCTCCCTTTTTCGCTGTTAATAAAAGCCTATCGTTCACTTCCAGTCTCCGAGAGGTATTGATGGTGCATCACATCAACAATCCACACAGTCCGAGGATTGTGCGTGGTGCGGGTGGTGAGGGGCATGGTGAACCACAAGTATTGCCACGCTTCCAATGTCACCATAGCATGCCCACAACTTGCTACCGCTAACCGTACGCTTTGGAACGTGGGGCGGAGCTGGAACATCTGGAGGTAACCGACATGGCCACAGAAAAAACATACAGGGTCCTTACAGAGAGCGGCGGGAACGGAACCCTGTGACCCACTGCAGTCAAGACCTGTTTTAACACTCCAGGAGTTCGGTGACACCATAGCTGTTGGGATCAGCTGCTGTAGTCTTCTTCTTTAAGAAGGGAAAAGTCTGGATTCCAGTCGGTATGGTGAAGAATTCCCTGGAGTGATTCCTGAAGTCATGAGGACATGAGTTGGAGATGAAAAGGGAACAAGGAGGTAAAAGACACGTAGAGGAAAGGGCATGTTGGGGACGTGAGGGTGAGGCCGTTCTTACCGAATAACCTCTGAGTACAGGACCAAAACAATGTTTGGACATGTAACTCCTGTGTCATTTTCTGAATGGCATGGACAAGTTGAACGTGTTGTGTATGGCCTGGAATTAGGTGAATTGTAGATCTGGTTGCCACAACTTAGATGCATTTCATTTGGCTTTGTATCTGTACTTGGCACAATGACAATAAAGTTGAATCTAATCTAATCTAATGTGTCCACCACTGGTCTCAGTCAGTAATTGGTATTTTGTTTATTATTTTGACACGCAGCGAGGGACAGTGAAAAACTTTGTTTCTCCTGCCTGTCCATACTGATCATTTCATTCCAGGCTGATAACTGTGGGAATCAGTAGGTGCATATGTATACAGCTAAAGGAAACATCGCCAAGGTGTAAGTCACAGTGCATTGTGTTACACACAGCTCACAGCACATATAGTTGCTATTGCACTTACAGTCACAAAATACATTAGCACAAGTGGTGTAGCCTGAAGACTGACAGGTTGACTAAGTGTGAGGTGCATGTTTATGTAAGACAGTATAATGTTACTGGCACTATTATAATAAAACAAATAGTTGTCTAAATATGTGAAGCAGGAGCATTAAGAGATGAAAAGTGACGAGTGCAGGTTGAGAGTGGGTCTTTTAGTGGGGGAGTGTGGAGGAGCAGGGCCAGCAAGGCATTTAGATGGGGGGGGCGTTATGTCTGTATTGGGTGGCAGCGGGTTTTAAAAACATCCAAGAGCCTGGGGAAAGAAACTGTTTCCCAGCCTAACACATCTGGTTCTTATGCTGCGGTGCATTCTGCCTTATGGCCGGATGCCAAAGAGATTGTGGGAAGAATGGAGGAGGTTTTTGTCAATGCTTCATTGCAGTACCGTAATCACAATTACCCTTCCTACTCAGCAGCGCTGATTTACTTTGTCAAATAAGTTATTGAAGTATCAAGTACTTTAATAAGTGTCAAACAAGCTGTAAAGTAAAATCTCATGATGAAAATAGCTCTGTCCCCTCAGCTCAACATGATCAGCAGTCCCTCATACAACTGGCCATGTTAAAGGCAGCACTCACATAGAATGGAGTTCCTCTGTGCTACTGGCAATGCATTTGGTGGAAGAAAAAATTCACTTGTTTTTTTTCTTATGTTAAAAGTGATTCTTTTTTCAATCTGATCGAGGTGTGTGGGAGAGAATAATTTACAGGGAGACAGGGAAATATGGAGGGGGTAGTGGGACTTTTCCAGGATATTTTAACTAGATTTTAAAAAGTCGCTGGTTCCTCTTTGTAACAGAATCAATTGTCTACCTTCCATCTTCAATCATCCCTCAGAATCCACAACCTGTGTCCCTCCCTTATTTGTTGCATCTCAGTTTAAAGTTCAAAGTAAGTTTTATTGTCATAATTACATACTGTATATCCCACCGTATACTACCCAGGGATTCATCTTCTTGCGGGCATTCACACTAAATACAAAGCGGCACAATAGAATCAATGAAAAGCTGCCACTCACTTGTGGCTTTGATGCCTGGTGGGATGACCAGATAAACAAGTAACACTTAAACAGTGTTTCTGAACAGAGCAATCAGTCACTTCCTTTCTCACTTAAACCTCCTGGCTAGCAGCCATTATAACTCCCCAGGAAAGACAAATTTCATTTTAATTGTCTCTTTGTCTCAAGAGTCAAATGTCTCTTGACATCAGCATTGCATAGTTGTGTTCACGATCATGCTGGAAGGAGGTAGCAGGGCAGTGTAGTGGCTAGCTCAACACTTTACAGCACTAGCAGACCCAAGTTCAATTCCTGCCACTGTCTGTAAGGGGTTTGTACATGCTCCCTGTGACTGAGTGGGTTTCCTCTGGGTGCTCTGGTTTCCTCCCACAGTCCAAAAACCTGCCAGTTGGTAGGTTATTTGTTCAGAATCAGAATCAGGTTTATTATCACCAGCATGTTGTGAAATTTGTTAACTTAGCAACAGCAGTTCAATGCCACACATGGTAATAGAGAGGAAAAAATGATGAATTGCAGTAAATATTTAAAATAGTTAAATGAGTGTTGTGTGTTTTTTTGCTCTGTGTTGTTTTTTACGTAGTTCAATCTAGTTTTTGTACAGTGTCATGTAACACCATGGTCCTGACAAAAAGTCTCATTTTTACTTTGTACTGTACCAGAAGTTATGGTCGATATGACAATAAAAGTGACGACTTGACTAAATAAAAAAAAGTGAGGAATCGGATGGCAGAGGGGAAGGGGCTGTTCCTGAATTGCTGAGTGTGTGTCTTCAGGCTCCTTCTCAATGACAGCAACAAGAAGAGGGCATGGCCTGGGCGGTAGGGGACCTTAGTAATGGATGCCACCTTTCTGAGGCACTGCTCGTTGAAGCGTTGTAAACTATAAATTGTAAATCAGGGGTTGCTGGGCTGCACAGATCGAAGGGCTGGTAGGGCCTTCTCTGTGCTGTATCTCAATAAAAAAAATAGCCACTCTTATAACTTGAGTTCTCCCCCTCGAGTCTTGCCCTTGGCTTTGGAAAGGATGTGGGGGGATTAGAGGACGCCAGAGCCTGAAGTCTCTGCTCGGCGATTGAAGGACAGCAAAGTGGATGTGGGACATCTGCAAACTGGACTGGGATGTCCAGCCAACGGATCAGCATGAACAAAAGGCTGGTGGCTGTTCCAGGGGCAGCAAGTTGTTAACAGGTTTCAGAATTGGAGTTCCATGCAGGCAGGAGGAGTGAGGTCCGATAGGCCTCTTGGTTTGTGAATGAGTGAGAGCAGAGTTCGAGGCCTGGTGTTCAGCATTCCAACATCGGCAGGTCCAGAGGTCAAGGCCTGGTGCTCGGCATCCCAACATCGGCAGGTCCAGAGGTCAAGGCCTGGTGCTCGGCATCCCAACATCGGCAGGTCCAGGATTCGAGGCCTGGTGTTTGGCATCCCAACATCGGCAGGTCCAGAGGTCAAGGCCTGGTGCTCGGCATCCCAACATCGGCAGGTCCAGGTTTCGAGGCCTGGTGTTTGGCATCCCAGCATCGGCAGGTCCAGGATTTGAGGCCTGGTGTTCGGCATCCCAACATCGGCAGGTCCAGGTTTCGAGGCCTGGTGTATGGCATCCCAGCATCGGCAGGTCCAGGATTCGAGGCCTGGTGTTCGGCATCCCAACATCGGCAGGTCCAGAGGTCAAGGCCTGGTGCTCGGCATCCCAACATCAGCAGGTCCAGAGTTCGAGGCTTGGTGTTCGGCATCCCAGCATTGGCAGATCCAGAGGTCAAGGCCTGGTGCTTGGTGATCGGTGGGTATTTGGGTCAATGCAAAGGATCGAGGCTGGAGGTTTAAGTTGGAAGTGAAGAAGTCAAGGCCCATTGTGTGGACCCCTGGGTCAGTGAATCTCTGTGAGTCAGCTGGAGTCGTCAAAGGCCCAGTGTCTGTGTCTAAATCCGAGTCTGAATCAGGGTCTGCTGGAAGCTGGAGAATACGTTCTATCCTGGAGTTGTACGTGCAGGGGTGGGAGGGAGGAATGGGGACCTTTTTTGTTGTTGCTTGCTGTGTCCTGTGTCATTCTGTCGAGCATTGTGGGCATTCTATGTTGGTACCAAAGTGTGCAGCGATACTTGCGGGCTGCCCCAAGCACACCCTTGTGCCTGATGGTTGTTAGCGCAAACGATGCATTCCACTGTATGACTCAATGTACATGTAATAAATAAACACACCTTGAATGATTTATCTCTTGCCCTTCCTGTGGCTGCACCTGGTGGTGCCTTGATAGAGGAGCTGGTGTTGGAGGAGAGAGAATGGGCCATAGTGTCCTGGATGGAAAAATCTCTGCAATACCAGTAGGGGAGGGAGAAATCTCACTGGCGTTGCTTTGCCTAGATGTTGTTAGAAATTACGGTGGAGGAGGTGGAATAGGCAGTGAAGTCCCGAGGAAAGGTCTTGGCTCAAACATCGACTGTTCATTCCTCTCCATAGATGCTGCCTGCCTGCTGAGTTCCTCCAGCATTTTTGTGGGTGTTACAGGGGGAAACCTTTTCCTGTTCTGGCTGAGAGAAGAGGGGGTGGGAAATGGAACAAATATCCCTGGAAATTGGCTGCACGGTTAGGACCATGGGCGACTTCATCCAAACAGATGTGATGGAGATGGGGAAATTGGGAGAACAGAGTAGGGCCTCTACAGGAAGTGTAGTGGGAGGAAGCGCAGTTCAGGTGGCTGAGGGAGTCAGTTGGCTCGTACCCAACAGTGGTACAAATAATCTGCTAGAGGAGCCCAGCAGGTCGAGCAGGGAAGATGGGAATTGCTGATATTTCAACTCCTCCCAGGTTCTTCCACCCACCCATACAATTTAGAGGCAATTTACCAGAGGCGCTGGAACGTCTTTGAGATGTGAAGGGAAGCAGGAGCACTCGGAGGAAACTGACATGATCACAGGAAACCTGCAGCAGTAGCCCCAAATGTCAACGACTCCTGCCTCCCAACAGACACTGCCCAGCCCGCTGAGGTTCTCCAGCAGACTGATCGCTGCTCCAGCTTCCAGCATCTGCAAGAAAGGGTCGGAGACGGACTGAGTGAGTCGTGGTACAGGATCACCGAATGGTGAGAGCTCAGGGAAGCTATTTTCAGCAGGATTTCCGCCGGTCAGCAAACCTAGTGATACTGTGGGGTGTATGCAAGCCTCCAGCCGTTTCGGAAGGAGCAGGCAGCTGGTGCATCATCTCTGCCAGAATGTTTATCCACACGCCATATGCTGATCACTCTGTGGGAAACTTAGCAACAAGAAGGAAGGTTCTGAACTCCTCCCCCACATCCAGCCCACTAAAGAAATCCTCATCGGATGTGTGACCGTGAATAATTCAGTTGGGGATTGAGTCAAAGTTCAAAGTGCATTTATTATCAAAGTATGTATACATTACACAACCTTGAGATTTGTCTGCTTATCCAGTTTTTGTCTAGTTTTTCCAGTTTTTATCATTTGGGCTGATTTAAAACTACTAAAATGTCCGCTGTGTCATCACTTCCTGTTCCTCCCTGTATTTTTGTTCCTCTTCTGGGTTCATGAGTTCATACTTTGGTTAACTCTTTACACACCAAAGGGTTGAGCCTAAGAAATATGGCTCAGGCTATTAATTTTGCCTCTTGGTATACTAATGGTTTAAACCATCCGATTAAACAGAAAAAGATTTTTAAAGTATTCCAAAGACTGAACACGCATATTATTTTTGCACAAGAAACTCATGTGAGGAAAGAGGATAATCAATGTTTTTTTTAGGTTTTGGAAGAAACAACAGTACCATTCGAACTCGAATGCCAAAGTAAAAGGAGTTTCAATCTTTATTGACTCCTCTACTACATTTGTTCAACATGATATTATTTTGGATCCGAATGGTAGATTTTTGTTAATTACTGAGTTACTTTTCAATAACAAGGTTGCTATGGTTAATGTTTATGCTCCAAATGTGGACTACCCTGAATTTTTTAGGTCTTTATTCTCTTGTCTACCTAATCTAAATGAATATATGTTGATAATGGGCGGTGACTTTAATTGTTGTGTAAATCCTTTGCTGGATAGATCTACATCCACTCAGACTTTACCAAATAAGTCCGCTGCTTTTATCAACTCTTTTTTGAGTGATTCTGGAATTTTAGATATTTGGAGATTTCTACACCCTAAGGACAAAGAGTTTTCATTTTTCTCACATGTTTATTATTCTTACTCGAGAATCGACTACTTTTTTATTGACTCTCATTTTATTCCATCTGTAATTGGTTGTAATTATGACATTATCGCCATCTCTGATCATGCTCCAAAGAAACTTTCTATTAAACTAATGGACACAGCTCCTAGCAGTAGACAATGGCGATTTGATTTTACTTTGCTTCAAAATCTGGATTTCATTAAATTTGTGAAGGAACAGATTGATTTCTTCTTTTCAACTAATACAATGGAAGAAATTTCCTGCGGAACACTTTGGGACACTTTTAAAGCATATATACGTGGACAGATTATCTCCTATTCTGTTGGTTTGAGAAAACGTATTAAGAATGAAACTCTTTTATTGGTTGATAAGATCAAAGAAATTGATAAGAAATATTCTATTGCTCTTAGTAAGGAGTTCTATAAACAAAGAGTTGAGCTTCAAATGGAACACAGCTTATTACTTACGTCCTCGATCGAAAATCAATTAATGAAAACTAGAAGTGAATTTCATATACTCAGTGATAAATTGTGTAAATTGTTAGCTCACCAACTGAAGACTGCTTCGGTTAAATGTCAAATTATTAAGATTCGTAAACAGAATGGTGATTTCACAGTTAATCATGATGAGATAAATAAATCTTTTCAAAATTTTTATACTTCTCTGTATCACTCTGAATTTCCTCATGATCTCAATACCATGTATGATTTTCTAGGGAAATTGAATTTTCCGAAACTATCACCTGAAGAATATTTAACATTAGATACTCCCATTACAGATGCAGAAATAAAAGGTGTTATTTCCTCAATGAATTCTGGGAAAGCACCAGGTCCAGATGGGTATACAGTTGAATTCTTCAAGTTTTTTTCTTCTACTCTTTCTCCTTGGTTATGTAGGGTTTTTGAAGAAGCAATTATATTAGGTAAATTATCACAATAATTTTATACAGCTTCTATTTCTTTAATTTAAAAAAAAGGTAAAGATCCTACTGATTGTGCATCCTATAGACCAATATCCCTGTTAAATGTAGATTCTAAGATTTTTTCCAAGATACCGGCAACCAGGTTGGAGAAGATATTACCTCAAATGATCTCTGACGACCAAACTGGATTTATTAAAAACCGTTATTCATTTTTTAATATTAGGAGATTAATGAATATTGTTTATACTCCTTCATGTAGCACCCCAGAATGTGCCATTCATTAGATGCTGAGAAAGCATTTGATAGCGTTGAATGGCCATATTTATTTACTGTGCTTGAGAAATTTAACTTTAGTCCGACATTTATATCTTGGATTAAATTGATATATCACACTCCAGTAGCCTCGGTATTACTAATAACCAAAGATCTCCCTTTTTTCGCTTATTTCGGGGTACCAGGCAAGGTTGTCCTCTTAGTCCATTACTATTTGATATTGCCCTGGAACCTTTAGCAATTGCTATTCGAAAATCACCTAACATTTTTGGCATTACTTATGGGATGGATATACATAAGTTATCATTATATGCAGATGACTTGTTATTATATATTTCTAATACTGAGAAATCCATTCTTGCAGTTATATCACTGTTGGCTCAGTTTAGTAACTTTTCTGATTACAAATTGAACCTTAATAAGAGTGAACTGTTTCCCCTAAATATGCAGGTTTCTATTTATGGAAATTTACCTTTTAGATTAGTTACTGATCACTTTATATACTTAGGGGTTAAAATTACAAAAAAACATAAGGACTTATTTAAGGCTAATTTTTTTACCTTTAATTGATCAGATTAAACATTTGTTTACTAAATGGTCACCATTGTCTCTGTCACTCATAGGTCAGATCAATGCTATTAAGATGATTATTTTACCTACATTTATATATATATTTCAAGCGGTACCAATTTTTATTCCAAAATCCTTTTTTGATAAAGTTGATTCAAAAATCTCTTCATATATATGGCAGAATAAAAATCCTAGGTTAGGTAAAAGATATTTACAGAAGTCTAAAAAGGAAGGTGGACTGGCATTGCCAAATTTTCGATTTTATTATTGGGCAATTAATACCCGATATTTGAAATGCTGGTTATGGGATTTGGATTTATCTTTTAGTCCTCAATGGGTAAATTTGGAAACCAAATTGGTATAAGGGTTTTCACTGGGTTCTATTTTAGGGACTTCTCTTCCCTTTGCTTTTTATAAATTGCATAAACAAATCGACAATCCAATAGTTAAATATACTCTACACATATGGTTTCAATTTCGGAAATTCTTTGGATTGCATCAATTTATTTTAGCAATTCCTATTATATCTAATTTCTTTTTTCATCCCTCTATTATGGACCAAGCCTATTTAGCTTGAAAGGCTAAAGGTATATTATGATTTTCCAATTTATTTTTGGATAATTGTTTCATGTCTTTTGAACAATTATCTAATAAATATAATTTGCCAAGGTCCCATTTTTTTTAGATGTTTACAGATTAGGAACTTTTTAAACACTGTACTTCCTACCTTTCCAAATCTGGATTCTATGGGTATTTTGGAGAAAATTTTAGAATTAAATCCCTTTCAGAAAGGTGTAATAGCAAATGTTTACAATATAATTATGAAAATACGTTCAGAGGTTTCTTATAAAATTAAGAATGATTGGGAAAAGAAACTTAAGTTTACTATTCCTATTGAGAAATGGGGAAAAAATTCTTCAATTAGTTAATTCATCCTCTATATGTTCCAAACATTCGTTGATACAGTTTAAAGTTGTGCACAGGGCTCATGTGTCCAGGGATAAATTAGCTCATTTTTATTCCCATATAAATCCTATATGTGACAGATGCCATTCTGAGACAGCCTCACTAACTCGTATGTTTTGGTCATGTCTGTCTTTGAAAAAATATTGGAACAATATCTTCAATATTATTTCTACGGTATTGAGTATTGATTTACAACCTCACCCTATCACCACAATTTTTGGTTTACCAATGATAGAGCCGATTCATTTATCTCCTTCTGCCTGTCGAATGATTGCATTTCTTACATTAATGGCTAAAAGATCTATTTTGTTGAATTGGAAAGAGATTAATCCCCCTACCACATTTCATTGGTTTTCTCAAACTATGTTATGTTTAAATTTGAAAAAAATTAGAAGCGTCATGTGTGATCCTTCTATTTAATTTGAAAAGACTTGGAGGCCATTTATTCAATATTTTCATATGATGTAATTTGACCTTCTTCCAAACCTATTTCTTTCTGTTTCTGATTATATGCATGTAGAGAGGATTGGAGTTGATGACACTTATGATTCTTTTTCTTTTCTCAGTTATTATAAACAGCCCATGTTTCTTTTCTTTTTTTTAGTTAGTGGTTAACTTGTTAGAGTATTTTTTTTCCTAGTTTGTTTGGGGTATAATTTTTTTTTCTTATTTTTCTGTTTTTTTCATATTGTTATACCTAGTTTTCTTGTCTTGTACACATTATATTTGTATCATGTATGATTTTGGGAGACAATTTTTTGGACCTATTGTTTATATATCCTTTCATGTTAACTTTTAATTTTGTAATCCCAATAATTATGTATTAATTATGTATCAATTTTTGTTAACTTAATACATTCATATTAATAAAAAGATTGAAAAAGGAAAAGAAATGAGATTTGTCTGCTTAGAGGCAGCCACGAAACAGAGAAACCCAGTAGAACCCATTGAAAAAAGGACTGTCAAGCACCCAGTGCGCAGAGAGAAAAAAACATGGAAACGACTAGAGTAAGCAATTAGCATTCAGAACTGAAGTACAGGCAACCCTCGGGTTACGAATAACTTCCGTTCCTGAGTCTGTCTTTAAGTTGGATTTGTATGTAAGTCAGAACAGGTACATCCACTATTATTCAGCATTAATTAGTCAAATGTTTGTCTTAGTATATAGTATATATTTTACCTTTCTATGCATATAAAACACTTGTATGTATTTCAATAATTAAACCACTGCATTGCTTAGTAATAATTGTAGGTCCTTCAGGGCAGGACCTTATACATGCTCCATTATTCTCACTTTATCCTTTGAAATTGTTCTGATCGTTGACCAACTTTTCCAATGACTGATGGCGTTTCACCTCTTTCCGATAGCTTTATTATTTCCACTTCATTTTCAATTGTGATCGTTTTCCGTCAATGGAACAGAAAACTGCAGGTTCAGCAGCAGCCGTGGGTCCTCTGCTCCCCGGGTACTAAAGTCCACCTGCACTGAGACAGGTTAAATGGGACAAGTAGGGGCAGTGCTGACTGGAAAAGTGGGGGGTGTTAGGGTGAATCTTGCTAAGAAATATTTAAGCCAAATACAAAGTTACACACTCAACACAGTATTAACGGCAATGACATAAAATGGCGGACGGTGTCATGATCCGACTTAAAATGGCGGATGGCATTCTCCTCCCTCTGTTCATAAGTACAAGTTGTTCGTAAGTTGGACGTTCGTAACTTGGGGACTGCCTGTAACACGAAACCAGGCACCACTGCAGCTGGAGCAGGCCGCGGCCTCGGTTCAGTGCACAGCTGGGCAAGCGTCACGGGGCAGCAGGCAGAATCAGCCTGTCCCTCACCTCCAGTCCCGACACCCTGAACTTTTCAATCTGCCCCAGCGCTTAAATCATCCAAGCACGTCACTCTCGGAGAGCTCTGGGGCCCAGACTCCGCAGCCAGTTTATTTATCAGTTTTATCTGTGAGAAATTTATCAGTTTGGGGTAGAGTTAAGTTCTGTGCCTGTAGGCAGTGGCTTGTCTGAATTGTTGAGGGATGCCTTTGCTTGGCATTGATGCGTCTCTGCTGGACTCCAGCACTAGAGGGAGTAAGGGAGCAGCCCAGACTCCTGAGGAACCAGGACAACCGAGTTTGACTCAGTCCTCATAAAGGGCCTTGGCCCAAAACCTATCGAACGGTGAATGGCCTTGATAGAGTCGATGTGGAGAGGATGTTTCCTATGGTGGAAGAGTCTAACACCAGAGGACACAGCCTCAGAATAGAGGAGCATCCTTTTAGAACAATGAGGAGGAATTTCTTTAGCCAGAGAGTGGTAAATCTGTGGAATTCTTTGCCACAGGCTGCTGTGGAGACCGAGTTTTTATGTGATTTTAGGCAGAGGTTGATAGATTCTTGATTTGTCAGGGCTTGAAGGGATACAGGGAGAAGGCAGGAGATTGGGACTGAGAGGAAAACTGGATCAGCCATAATGAAATGGTGTAGCGGACTTGATGGGCCAAATGGCCTAATTCTGCTCCTATATCTTAAAATGATGTCCTTTTATTCCTCTCCATAGACGCTGTCTGACCCTGCTGGCTTTGTGTTGGTTACTCTGGATTTTCAGCATCTGCAGAATCTCTTACGTTAGGGAAATTTAAGAAACTCTTAGATAAGCACATGGGTGATAGAAAAATGGAGGGCCACGTAGGAGGGAGGGGTTAGATTGATCTTGGAGCAGGTTAAAAGGTGAGTTGAAGGGCCTGTACTCTGCTATAATGTTGTTTGTGGCCACCCCCCGCCAATGGCTATCGGATTCCATAGCAGCTGCTTGGCCTCTCTCCTGCAACCTGCTGAGACAGGTTATTCCTCACTTCATTCTTAAATGTAGCGGGGACTGCTTCAGAGAATGGTGCAGACCAGTGTCGCCCCCCCACCCACCTGCTTGGGTCAGAGGCCAGAGAGTTATCGGCGGCTCTGGAGTCAGAGTTCTGTGCGGGCAGGAGAAACGAGGTCCGATGACTCCCTGGGTTCACGAATCAGTGAGATTGAAGTTCGAGGCCTAGTGTTTAGGGCCCCATCATCGGCGGAGTCTGAAATTCAAGGCCTAGTGTTCAGTAAATCCTGGGATGCTGATGCTGAGGGTTGAATTGGAAATTTGGAAGTTGAGGCCTGTTGGCTGGAGCCCTAGGAACAAGAATGTCTGTGAGAATGTAGTTGAAGGCCGAATGTCTGTGTGTCCAAGTCTGCTGGAGGCTGAAGAAAGTGGCCTGCCCCAAGGTTAGGAGACTGCGTGTGTGGGTGGTGGGAGGGAGGGAGGAGCAGATCTTGCTTTACCGTTGTTAACTTGCCGCTTCTTGTTGCTTCTCTGCTGAGCATCGTGGGCATGTCAGAATGTGTGCTGTCCCCAGCTCACCCTTGCCTGTGTTGGTTGCTAATGCAAATGATGCACTTCACTGAATATTTCAATGTAAACATGGTAAATAAACTTCAGTCTTTTATGTTGAATCTTGATCATGAGTGTCCTGAACTTAGTTTAATTGGCCAGTGGCACTGTGTGCAGCCCATGTGAGACAGATCTCTACAAAGTGATCTAAATTAATTACAAATATAAAGCACAAAATAACTGATCAGATAAGTATTCACCCCCTTTAATATGACACACCAAATCATCACTGCTACAGCCAATTGGTTTTAGAAGTCTCATAATTAGTTAAATGGAGATCACCTGTGTGCAGTCAAGGTGTTTCATCTGATTTTAATAAAAATACACCTGTACATGGAACGGTTAACTGCTGGTGAGTCAGTATCCTGGTAAGAATGTCACCACAAAGGCAAAAGAACACTCCAAGCAACTCTGCGAAAAGGTTATTAAAAAGCATAAGTCAGGAGACGGATACAAGAAAATTTCCAAGTCACTGAATATCCCTTGGAGTACAGTTAGGACAGTCATTAAGAAATGGAAAGAACATGGCACAGCTGTAAATCTGCCTGGAGCAGACTGTCCTCAAAAACTGATTGACCATGTAAGAAGGGGTCTACTGAGGGAGGACACGAAGAGACCTATGTCAGCTCTGGAGGAGTTACAACTGTGCCATATTCTTCAGTGGCTGAGATGGGAGAGACTGTACAGTGGTGAATACATATACCTGTATGGACATGCCCCTCTGCTGACTGCTCCTGTGGCTCCTCCCACAGACCCCTGTATAAAGGCGATTGGAGGCACTGCTCTCCCCTCCCAGTCTCCGAGATGCCGTGCTTCGTTTTGCTGCTAATAAAAGCCTATCGTTTGCCTCCCGTCTCCGAGAGTTATTGATGGTGCATCAATTTTATTAGCAGCAATTGTAAAACATGGAGAGCATTTTACGACCAGACAGATTGGATCTTGACCCTCAATCCCAGGAAGCCGGCGATGCTTTCGAACTCTGGCTAGCATGCTTCGAATCGTACCTGGAGGAGATTCATGTTACCGACCATGCCACAAAGTGCAGGGTTCTACTCTCCAGAGTCAGTGCAAGGGTCTACTCCTTGATCAGGGACCAAATGGACTACCAGGGTGCGATGGATGCCCTCAAAAGACAATACCGGTGACCGATGACTCCGTCTACGCAAGGCATCACTTAGCGACATGGCGGCAGTGGGCCAGAGAGTCGAGCGCTGAGTTTGTCCGGGCCCTACAGACACTCGTGCGGGCCTGTGACTGCAGGGGATTGACGGCGGAACAGCATGTGGAGCTTCTGGTACGAGATGCCTTCATTACAGGGATCAGGTCAGTGTATGTGCGCCCAGCGGCTGCTGGAACACGCCGATCTTACCTTACATTCAGCGATCGAGCTGGCCGACACACTGGAGGCTGCTCTGCACAACGCTGACGCTGTCCAGACGCGCGATCTCCTGCTGCCCTTGTGGACGCCGCAGACCCCGCAACCCACCAGCGAGTTGACCTCGGCTGCTGCCAGTCGCAAGTCCGCGCAGTGTTTCTTCTGCAGACTCGAAAAGCACCCTAGAAAACACTGCCTGGCCTGAGAAGCTACCTGCTCCAGCTGTGGAAAGAAGGGCCAAGGCCTGTAAGTCCAAACCATGAGCGGGGTCGAGCAGTGCCGCAGGCGAGGCATGGAGGTCAGCATCTTGGTCGCCACCGTCTTGCCTGTCCACTGCGTGCAAGGCATGGGGGCAGCCATCTTTGTCGGTGCCACCTCACCCTGCCTCCGACCCACGGGTGCTTACCGGGCACCAAGACAGTGATTCAACTCTGGCCTCCGTAACCCTCGACCAAAGCGCCCCACACCAGCTTGCAAGGTCAATGATGGACATCCTGGTGGAGGGGCACAGGACTAGCTGCCTGTTTGACACGGGCAGCACTGAGAGTTTTATTCACCCGGACATGGCACAACGCTGTGGACTCGTGACACGGCCTGTAAGCCAGAGGGTCACCATGGCTTCTGAATCACATTCCACAGACATCCGGGGGGGGGTTGTGTAGCAACATTGGTGGTGCAGGGCACAGAATATTGGGACTTTGCGTTACTGGTCATGCCTCAACTGTGTGCCCCTGTGCTATTGGGGCTCGACTTCCAGAGCCACCTGAAAAGTGTGACAATGGAGTATGACGGGCCCCTCCCACCAATCACTGTCAGAAATCCTCAGTTCTGTAGGAATTTGTCACATACCCCACTACTGTCCACACACACACACACACACACCGACCCACACATCCCACCCAACACCATGCCGACAGCCAAGCTACTGACACCACTTGCAGCCTCTCCACCCTCAAGATCCCTCCCCCATCGCTGTTCACCAACCTGACCCCCGACTGTAAACCTGTGGCAACTAAAAGCAGGAGGTACAGCGCGGGGGACAGGGCCTTCATTCAGTCAGAGGTGCAGCGTCTGCTCAGGGAGGGGATCATTGAGCCAAGCACAAGTCCTTGGAGGGCCCAGGTAGTCGTTGTTCGGACCGGGCAGAAAAATAGGATGGTCGTGGACTATAGTCAAACCATCAATAGGTTCACGCAGCTTGACGCGTACCCCCTACCCCGCATCGCGGATATGGTCAACCAGATAGCTCAGTACAAGGTGTACTCGACCATAGACCTAAAATCCGCTTACCATCTGCTCCCCATCCGCCCGGAGGACCGCCCCTACACCGCCTTCGAGGCGGGTGTCAGGCTCTATCACTTCCTGCACGTCCCCTTCGGTGTCACGAATGGTGTCTCTGTCTTCCAGGGGGAACTGGACCGGATGGTGGACCAGTTCCAACTGAAAGCCAGGTTCCCATATCTGGATAACATCACCATCTGCGGTCACGACTGGCAGGATCACGACACCAACCTCCAATAATTTTTCCAAGCGGCCAAAGCTCTGAACCTTACCTATAACAGGGACAAGTGTGTGTTCGGAACCACCTGACTCGCTATCCTTGGGTATGTTGTGGAGAACAGAGTCATTGGCCCTGACCCTGACCGTATGCACCCCCTGTTGGAACTCCCTCTTCCCACCACCCTCAGAGCCCTCAAACAGTGCCTGAGCTTCTCTTCCTATTACGCCCAATGGGTCCCTCATTACGCAGACAAGGCCCGACCCTGGTCAAGTCCAACACATTTCCCCTCTCAGCCGAGGCCCGCACGGCCTTCAGCCGCATTAAAGGGGACATTGCCAAAGCAATGACGCATGCGGTGGACGAGACCATTCCCTTCCAAGTACAGAGTGACGCCTCCGATTTCGCGCTGGCTGCTACCCTCAATCAGGCAGGAAGGCCGGTAGCATTCTTCCCTCATACCCTTCAGGGCCCTGAAATTCAGCACTCTGTGGTGGAGAAAGAAGCACAAGCTATAGTGGAAGCTATTAGGCACTGGAGGCACTATCTCACTGGCAAAAGGTTCACCTTGCTGACTGACCAGTGCTCAGTTGCGTTCATGTTCAGCAACCAACAGTGGGGCAAAATCAAAAATGATTAAATTTTGAGGTGGAGAATGGAATCTCCACCTACAACTATGACATCCTGTACCGGCCTGGAAGACTCAATGAGCCCCCTGATGCCCTATCCCAGGGAGCGTGTGCCAGCACGCAGCTCGATCAGCTATACGCCCTCCATGCAGATCTTTCCCACCCAGGGGTCACCCGATTTTACCATTTCATGAAAGCCCGGAACCTGCCTTACTCCCTTGAGGAAATCAGGACGATGACCAGGGACTGCCAAGTCTGCGCTGAGTACAAACCGCACTTCTACCCTCCTGAAAAGGCGCAACTTATCAAGGCCACCCGCCCCTTTGAGCGACTGAGTGTTGACTTTAAGGGCCCCCTTCCCTCCACCGACCGCAATGTCTACTTTCTCAACATAATCGACGAGTACTCGCAGTTCCCCTTTGCCATCCCCTGCCCCGATACCACTGCCACGTCCGTCATAAAAGCCCTGCGCCAGCTCCTCACTCTGTTTGGATATCCCTGCTATATCCATAGTGATAGGGGGCCCTCGTTCATGAGTGACGAGCTGCGCCAGTACCTGCTGGCTAGAGGTATTGCTACTAGTAGGACCACGAACTATAATCCCCGGGGGAATGGACAGGTGGAGAGGGAGAATGCCACTGTGTGGAAGGCCACACTCTTAGCCCTTAGGTCAAAGGAATTGCCGGTCTCTCGCTGGCAGGAGGTCCTCCCCGAGGCACTCCACTCCATCCGCTCCCTGTTATGCACGTCCACCAATGCCACTCCTCATGAGTGACTCTTTTCTTTTCCCAGGAAGTCTGTCACTGGGACCACCCTACCGGCTTGGCTGACGTCCCCAGAAAACATTTAGAAGAATATCTAAATATTCTTGAACGTTGAATGGATTAAATAGACTGGATATGGATAGGATGTTTCCTGTGGTGGGAGAGTCTAGGATCAAAGGTCACAGCCTCAGAATAGAGGGCTGTCTATTCAGGATGGAGATGAGGAGGAACTTGTTTAGCCCGAGGGTGGTAAATCTGTGGAATTCATTGCTAAAGGCGGCTAGAGAGGCCAGGTCATCGCATATATTTAAGGCAGAGGTTGATAGATTCTTGATTAGTCAGGGCATTAAAGGCTACAGCGAGAAAACAGGAGAATGGGGTTGAGAAGAAAATGGACCAGCCATGATGAAATGGTGGGGCAGGCTCAATGGCTCCTTTGGCTTATGGTCTTATGGTCTACTTCCTCAATGGACCATTGTAATGAATTGATCTGTATGAATAGTATGCAAGACAAGTTTTTCAATGTACACAAAACAATAAGAAACCAATTTACCAAATTTCTTATTCTAAATGCCCGCCCTTAAGGAAAGACACAATGGTTTCTGGTTATGGTAACATTCCGAGACTCACCTTAAAGGACTGCACAACTGTCCAGAGCAAAATGCGGATGGTATATCCTTGGCGGAGAAGCTTGACAAGGCGTGCCGCTCTGAACAGCCGCAGAACGGCTGCTCCGGAAACAGGCGAGGAGCAATAAATACTCCCCGCTGGTTGTGAGGGTTCACCTACTTCATGTGAACCCCCAGTATGCCTACGTGCTGTTACCTGATGGGCGGGAGGACACGGTCTCCATCTGCGACCTGGCACCTGCAGGAGCACCAGACCCCTACCCCGAGCACTTCATGGTGACTATGAACCCTGTACCCACCGAGGTGTATACCCACGAGACATCGCGCACACCAAGCCCTACGCAGATTCCTCACGACACTCCCATACCGGGCGCCTCGCACATGCATGAGGGATTACTGACGCCTAATGGGCTGACACCTCAAGTCAGACCAGAGCCAGCACAACCAGCAGCACTGGTGCAATCACCACTGGTGCTACATAGATCGCAGCGACAGACTCGACCACCTGATAGTCTTGACCTATAAATATACTTGTCAGAAACTTTGCCCCGCGGGGACTCTCTTTTAAAACAAAGGGGGGGGGGGTGAATGTGATAAACTTTGCTGATTGACCATGTAAGAAGGGGTCTAGTGAGGGAGGACACCAAGAGACCTATGTCAGCTCTGGAGGAGTTACAACTGTGCCATATTCTTAAGTGGCTGAGATGGGAGAGACTGTACATACAACTGTTGTCTGGGTGTTTCACCAGTTGTAGCTTTATGGGAGAGTGGCAAAGAGGAAGACACTGTTGAAAAAAATTCACATGAAATCTTGGCTAGAGTTTGTCAAAAGGCATGTGGGAGACTCTGAAGGAGGCTGATGAAACCAAAATTGAGCTTTTTTGGCCATCAGACTCAACACTATATTTGGCGTAAGCCAAACACCTCACATCATCAAAAACACACTATCCCTACCATGAGGCATGGTGGTGGCTGCATCATGCTGTGGGGATGCTTCACTGTAGCAGGTCCTGGAAGGCTTGTGAAGATAGAGGGTAAGATTAATACAGTAAAATACAGGGCAATCCTGGAGGAAAACCTCATACAGTCTGCAAGAGAACTGTGACTTGGGAGAAGATTTGTTTTCCAGCAAGACAATGACCCCAAGCATAAAGCTGAAACTACACAGGAATGGCTTAAATATAACAATTTTAATGTCCTGGACTGACCAAGTCAGAGTCCAGACCTCAATCCAATTGAGAATTTGTGACTGGACTTGAAAAGGGCTGTTCACTCACGATCCCTGTGCAATCTGACAGAGCTTGAGCAGTTTTATAAAGAAGAATGGGGGAAAATTGCAGTGTCCAGATGTGCAAAGCCAATAGAGACCTGTCCATACAGACTTAAGGCTGTAATTGCTGTCAATGAAATTACTTGAAGAGGGTGAACACTTCTGCAATGAATTATTTTGTGGTTTGTATTTGTAATAAATTTAGATCGCTTTGTAGAGGTCAGTTTTCACTTTGATGTGAAAGATTCTTTTCTGTTGATCAGTGTCAAAAAAAGCCAGATTAATTCCAGTGTGATTCAATGTTGTAAAACAATAAAACTTCTGGGAGGGGGAGTGAATAATTTTGATAGGCCCTGTATGGACCAGAAACTAGAATACGAAGGAAGGGGAAGAGAAGAAGTATGTTTTTTCTGTCCATTCCAGTTCAGTCTCACTCAACGTTGACTGTTTATTCCTCTCTATAGATGCTGCCTGACCTGTTAAAGATGTTTTCAGATTAAGGTGGCACTGGTAAAGCAGAGCGATGGCTTGCCAGTAGCAAACAAAACAAAAACAACTACTGAGGGGCCCATTGCTGCAACCAGTCGCCTGTAACTTCCCTTCTGGAGTTGAGCTTTTGAACCACCTGCACGACCGGGCATTTTTTTAACAGTGTGAGCTCAAGTCCAGAAGGTGCAGGGCAGATGCAATATGGCGTGTACAGGCTGAATCAAAGCAGTGGGACCTGGGCCCGAGAGTGGGGAATGAGACCGGACTTGGAGATGATTCAACGTGCCAGGACCGAGGCCAGGCAGAGTTGAGGTGGTGCAGCCTGGGTCCGAGCCCAAGAGTGAGGAAAGACCTGAGGTTTGATCAATTTATGTATGCCAAATTGGAAAGGTGAGGTATGGGCTGAACTGAGGCAACAGGCCTAGGCCTGAGAGCGTATTGAAGCGGCAGGGCCCAGGTCTGAGAGTGAGGAACAATCTGAGGTTTGGATGCTTAAAGCACTGGGCCCAATTGAAAAGGTCAGAGACAAGGAATGTTCCGGTTCAGCTCATTGTTCTGTGGTGTTTACTCCTCTCTGCACTGAACTGAGGCTGTGGCCTGCAAAGGGCTCCTGAATCGCTTCAGTGATGACCGGCTTCGTGCCAGTGGACTCACTTCCATGAACTTCGCCTCTGAATGTTATTTGCTTACTTTCACAGTTTGCACAATTTGTTTCTTTTTCTGCACACTGGCCATTTGACGATCTTTTTAATGGGTTCTACTGGGTTTCTTTGTTTTTTTGGCTGCCTGTTAGGAGACGAATCTCACGGTTGTTTGTAGTTTAATAATAAATGTACTTTGAACTTCGAGTTCTTCCAGCATTTTGTGTGTGTAACTCTGGATTTCCAGCAGCTGCAGAATCTCTTGTGTTTAAGGTGACAAGTGAAGCCCAGGTAGGGAAATGGGGGGAGGGAGCACGGGGAACTGATGAAGTGAGAAGCTGGGAGGTGATTGGTAGGAAAAGTAAAGGGCTGAAGAAGGAGGAATCTGATAGGAGAGGAGAGTGGACCGTGGGAGAGAGGGAAGGAGAAAGAGCACCAAAGGGAGGTGATAGGCAGGAAAGGAGAAGAGAATAGAACTTGATTGTTATTGCTCAATACAATGAGATTGGGGTGCTACTCCAGTCTGTGCAAAACAGATACTTACAATGCATGTGGCACGGCTTAATTAAAAGAAAAGTTCCCGTGTTTACATGCAGCAAGTGACTTTGATAGACTGCTGTGCAGTCTGAGGCAGGGCAAAAGGAAATGTCACAATAATGGAATAACTGGGGGAAGTGGCATTAAGAGACTCGGAACATGGCAGCATCACAGGGAGGGGGGGGGGGTTCAGAAGAGGTGACTGGTTCAGATGTCTGGCTTCAGTGGGGAAGGAGCTATCCTTGTACAGGCTTTCAAGCTCCTGTATCATCTCTCCAAAGTTAGGAAAGAGAGAAGAGAATGGCCAGGGCATCAGGCATCCATCCTGGAGATGGAGGTTGCAGACCTGAATGTCGTTCATGCAGTGGCCACTTTGTTAGGTACACCTGCTCATTAATTATCGAATCAACCAATCATGTGGTGGCAATTCAATGCATAAATGTGTGCCGACAAGGTCAAGAGGTTCAGAACAAATATCAAAATGGAGAAGACTTGTGATCTAAATGACTTTCACTGTGGAATGAGAGTTGGTAGCAGACAGGGTGGCTGAGTATTTCAGAAGCTGCTGGTCTGTTAGGAATTTCATGCACAACAGTCTCTAGACTTTACAGAGAATGGTGCAAAAAACAAAAAAGATCCAGCATTGGCAGTGCTGTGGTCAAAAAGCTTTGTTAATGAGAGAGGTCAGAGGAGAATGACCAGACTGGTTCAAACTGACAGGAAGGTGACAGTAACTCAAAAAACAATGCATTGCAACAGTGGAGTGCAGAAGAGTGTCTCTGAACGCACAACACATTGAACCTTGAAGTGGACGGGCTACAGCAGCTGAGGACCACGAACATACACTCAGTTTTTTTTGTATTGTATTTTGTATTGTGCTCCCACGCAGATGAAGGTATCACGTTGTTTGCGGCAGCACAGTGTGTAGCAGGTACAACCACTACCTTGCCATTCCACAGACTGAGTTCGATCCTGAATCCAGGTGCATGTTCTCCCTGTGACCTCAGGACTTTTCCCCACAGGCTCCCAAAGATGTGCGGGTTAACTAGCCAGCGTAAGTCACCCTTGGTGTGTAGGTGAGAGGTAGGATCTGGGGCGGGAAGTAGTTGACTGGAGAATAAGATGGCACAAGTATAGGATTAGTGTGGGTGGGTACTCAGTGCTCGGGATGGGCTCAGCCTGGTTTCTGAGCTGCATACTGTAATTGTCATAAAATCTACAGCCAAAGCCAGTCCTTGTTTATAATCTGCCAGGCACTGAATAGTAATCCTCTGTTGGCCTATATTCATTGTTTGCTTCTGAAAATGCCATTGCCACATGTTACTCTGTATGCATTAAGAGTCCTTTCCCCCGGTTGTCTGTCTCCTCTGCTGACATCAATGGCTCGGCCCATTGTGCAGGTGTGAGTTCCACCAGCTGTCCCTGTCAAACTCACCTGATGCCGGTCTTTCACCGGCAGAATTATCAGTCGGCCTTTTACACTCAGACTCCGGGTGACAAAATCTCATCTGCCGTCGTGTGCCAGTCTGGTCACCTGCCTACAGGATGGAGAGCAGTAAGATTAAAAGAGCACAGAGAGAATTTATAAGGAAGTTGCCAGGGTTTGAGGACCTGAGGTATAGGGAAGGTTGATAGGTTAGGACTTTATTCCTGGGAGTATAAGAGAATGAGGGAAGAGTTCGTAGAGGATATACAAAATTAAAATGTGTATAGACAAGGTAAATACAATCAGGCTTTTTCCACTGTGGTTGGGTGAGACCAGAACTAGAAGTTTTAGGTTAAAGGTGAAAGGTGAAATATTTAAGGGTAAACTCAGGAACAGCTTCTCCAATCAGGGTGGGAACAAGCTGTCAACAGAAGTGGTGAATGTGGGTTCAATTTCAATCAGAAAGATTTACTATCGCCGAATATGTTGTGAAATTTGTTGTTATGTGTTGCAGAAACAGTGCAATGCGTAATAAAACATAAATTACAATATGAAATCTATACTATATACAGACAAGTGAAACCTGCAGATACTGGAAATCCAAGAACACACACAAAATGCTGGAGGAACTCAGCAGGCCAGGCAGCATCTATGGAAAAGAGTGTTGTTGACGTTTTGGGCTGAGACCCTCTAGAAGGACTGGAGAAAAAAAAGATGAGGAGTCGGAGTTAAAAGGTGGGGAGAGGGGAGAGAGAGCCAACAGGTTATAGGTGAAACCGGGAGGGGGAGGAATGAAGTAAAGAGCTGGGACGTTGATTGGTGAAAGAAATACAGGGCTGGAAAAGGGGGAGTCTGACAGGAGAGGACAGAGGTCATGGAAGAAAGAACAGGAGGAAGGGGCACCAGAGGGAGTTGATGGACAGGGAAGGAGATGAGGTGAGACAGGGAAAAGGGGATGGGGAATGGTGAAAGGGGGGGGGGGGCATTCCCGGAAGTTAGAGAAATCGATGTTGATGCCATCGGGTTGGAGGCTACTGAAATGGAATACAAGGTGTTGTTCCTCCAGTCTGAGTGTGGCCTCATTGCGACAGTAGAGGGGGCCATGGATGGACATATCAGAATGGGAATGGGACGTGGAATTAAAATGGGTGGCCACTGGGAAATCCGGATTCTTCTGGTGGACGGAGTGTCAGTGCTTGGCCAAGTGGCCTCCCAATCTACATCGGGTCTCACCGATATACGGAGGCCGCACCGGACACAGTAAACGACCCCAACAGACTCACAGGTGAAGTGTTGCCTTACCTGGAAGGGCTGTTTGAGGTCAGGAATGGTAATGAAGGAGGAGGTGTAGGGGCAGGGGTAGCACTTGTTCTGCTTGCAAGGATAAGCGCCGGGAAGGAGATCAGTGAGGAAAGACAAATCCTCCTGCCACCCTACTCCAGGATAGGGTTCCTCTGGTCTTCACCTACCACCCCACCAGCCTCCATGTCCAGCACATAATTCTCTGAAACTTCTGCCATCTCCAACGAGATCCCACATTTATCCCTCCCCCCTCCACTTTCTGCTTTCCACAGTGATTGCTCCCTAAGTGACTCCCTAGTCCACTTGTCCCTCCCCACTGTATATACACATAGGTGGGAGAGGTGTGGAGGGCTATGGTCCTGACGCAGGTTAATGGGACCATGCAGAATTACAGTTCAGCATGGACTAGATGGACCAAAGGGTCTGTGTCTGAATTGTTTGCAGAGAAACAGGATTGATATAACCGAGGTAGCAGGAAGATATTGCAAAGGAATGCTGAAAATGTGAAAAATATCCCAAATTCAAAACTGCAAATATCTCTCCTGTTGTGTTCTTTATATTAATATGTACCGTGGGTTCCTGGATCAGATAATGAACGAGATGCATATCTCACTGGTAACCATTCCTTATCATGTTTCTGGAGTAATACTGCCCCTAAGCCTGCATCACATGAGATTTTGATGGGTCTCTCAGCATCATAGAATTTCAACACAGGTTCTTTAGTGAATACTTTCCTGAGATGTTGCCATGCCTCCTCCTGCTCATGATCCCAGCTCCATTCGTTTTTCTTTTCTGTTAGCTGCCTCAACGGAACAAGCTGTTCTGAAAGATTGGGTATGAATTTTCCCATGTAGTTGACCATTCCCATGACCCTTTGAACATCCTTTTTACATTGCAGTCTTGGCATGTTCTCAATAGCAGTTCTTCAATGGATCAGGACACACACCCTCATCGCTGATGATATCACCCACAAGTGTCAGTTCAGTCACTCCTAGCTGCCAGAATCCAGAGGATGCATCTAATTTACTAAAGTACTTTGCATTAGCAAACTGACATAATTTCTTCACAAGTGGGCAATTTGAAATGCTCTCTATTAATGGCTTGATTCAAGTCTCTTGGATCTAAGCAAATCCTCAGTTTTCCATTTTTCTTATCAACAATGACAAGTGAATTGACCCCTTCAGTCGGTTCGTCAATTTTTTTTATGACTCCTAGCCGTTCCACTCTGTTTTCAGTTGATGATATAATGCAAAGGTACTTTTCTACATGGATGTACTATGGGTGGCACTGTGTTCTCAATTTTAATCGTGTGCTCTCCTCGAAGACAACCAAGCCCTTTGAACAAGTCCTCATACTCTTTCATCAAGTCACTATATTCTGACTCTGTGTCACTGTCCAGGATCTTGTCACATACCCCGTGACCCCGTTACCAAACCAGCAGAAATGGAATAATACGTTGGAGTCTGGTATTACCGTAACTAAAAGTGTTTATGAGTAAACTAAGTAATACAGTATTATAAAATGCAAATATACATATAAAACAGGTTAGCAATGATGTATACAGAAATGTGGAAATAGGAATCAAAACCAAGCTGTATCGAAGTCTAGGGGCAAATGAATAGTCTTATGTTGGTGCAGAGTTCAGTTTAGTTTAAGTCGAGGTAGTTGCTGCTGTGCCATTGGAGAGAGAGAGAGAGAGTGAGAGGTGATGCAGTTGCAGGCAAACCTTCCATTGTCTTCTTGTCCTGTTGTGGTCACCGACTGTGACCCCTCTGTACCAGGCCAGATCGTTCTTCAGTGGTGAGCCTGTCAGCCAGGCGAGGGTGGTCACACACACAAGCCCCCACCGGTCTGCCTTCACACACTGTGAGCCTCTGATTGATTCCCCCGAATCGATCCTCCAAACCCCACCTTCCTGTGGGTGCACAACACTCTTCCAGTGTCCCATGGCATGTCTGCCTGTGTCTCAGCAGACTTGCCTTTTATCTCCCCTGCCGGGGTACCAGCCATCCATCAACTGTCCATCACCTGGTACCGCCTCACTGTCTCAGCAGGAATCCACACAAGCAGGCAAAGTGTCCTTGGAGTAAAGTAAACAATTATCGAAGAAGCCATAACTAAGTCATCCTTCTCTCTCTCATTGTCAGCATCTGCAGCAGGATGCCTCCCCCCTCTTCTTCTCTCTCTCTCATTAGCAGCATAGTTCACAGGGGGGTCAACTCTGGACCCCATCTCAGCCTGGTTTGCTCATCACACATCACACTCTTTTCACCAAATTCAGACTCTCCCGGGCAGATAATCCCGGTATAGACTGTACATTCCTTGTAACCACCACAAATGAAAGTGTGTGCTCAATATGTTTGTGTGATACTTTTGCCACACATGTTCCTTTAACTGGAATGTCTGCACCTGAATATCCAGTCACTTTTATATTTGTCTGATGTAAACTTGGTCTTGGCTTTAATGCATTAAACTCAGATTCTGCAAGAACATTTACTTGTGCTCCAGTATCAAGTTTAAACAGAATATTGTTTTGGTTCACTTGCAATGGCATAGTCCAGTCATTCTTACTTTGTTTTCACAAAGCATATCTATATAAAACTTCTCATATTCATTTTCAAGCTCTGCATTTACGTTTTATTTTCTCTCTACTTCTACAACAGCGTGAAAAATGATTACCGCAATCATTGCATATTTTCCCATATGCTGGACACTGTTTTGGCTGACGTTGCCACCCATAGCGATCAAATAGCTTTTTTCACTCAGATGATGTCTTGCTCTCTGTTGGTTTTGTTGTCGATTTATTATTTTTTCTAATATGTTCGTGCTTTTTCACAGCGTCTACATTGCAACTCTCAATGAAAAGTTCTTTACCCTGTGACGCCACGGTTTCTGAAGCTTTGCAGAGCATCAAATCTTTTGCCAAGTCTAAGTCTTGTTCTCTTAACAGTCTTTCTCTCAGACCATTATCCAGAATGCTGCAATCCTGTCTTTAATGAGAGAGTCTGTCAGTTCTCCAAACTCGCATGTTTTACTCCAGTGTCTCAACTCAGTAACATATTGATCAATAGTTTCATCAACTCGCTGCTTACATGTAAAAAATTTGTACCGCTTGTACCTCACATTATGCTTCCATATACAAAATGTTTCAAATTTGCCCATTATCGATTTTAGATTTAAATTATCTCCATTTTCAAAAGTAAAATGGTTATATACCTCAATTGTGTTGTCACCTATTACATGGAGTAGAAGTGCAGCTTTCGTTTTTTCCAGTTTTTTATCCACTTCAATTGCTGATAGATACAATTCAAAACGTTGCTTAAAATTTCTCCAGTTCTCAGCTATGTTCCCAGACAATTGAAATGTCGGTGAAAGTTGTAAAACTGTTAGTACACCAAAACAGTTTGAACTCTTTTCGATTATCTTCAATTCTCCCGTGTTGGATAACTTATTATTCTTCCAGACTGGCTTCTGACACTACGTTGTGCTCTTTATATTAATACGTACTGTGGATTTCTAATAATGAAGCATATTCTGAAAGAAATAGAACATTTATTTAACAACTACAACCACAGGTGTCTTACAGCACCATGCTTCCAGATCTTCCTCTCATTTCTGCGCATGCTTGGGACTCTCTCCAATCACGTTCTTACATGTGATATCGCCACTTCTCCCTTCTGCAGCTCATTGTAGTTGGAAGATCTCACTGTTTACAGTGGCTGATTTAAATATAATTTTTATATTTAGATTATTTTTGCTTTTTTGATATTAGTTCTTTTCCATTTTGCATTTTTCGTTAAGCATCACTAATTTGACTAGGAAATGTATCGATCAATTGAGCAAAGAGACTTTGTAATTCTTGATTGGCTTAGCTCAGTTCCACACAGTGCAGTTTATTTAACCTACTATACTTTAGGTCAGAAGTTCAATTTGTAATTTCGAGTGAATCACCTCCTGACATTCCAAGGCCTTTCAGCCGTGCATAGAACATAGCAAATTACAGCACAGCACAGGCCCTTCAGCTCACAGTGTTGGGGTCATTCTAACCTTCCCTCCTCCACAGCCTTCCACTTTTCTATCATCCGTGTGCCTGTCCAAAAGCCTCTTAAATACCTCTAATATTTCTGCCTCTACCACCACACTTGGCCACATGTTCTACCCACCCACCACTCTGGTGTGTGTAAAATAGGTACTTCTAACATCCACCCTATACTTTACTCCAAACATCTTAAAGTTGTGCCCCCTCATATTAGCATTTCCATCCTGAGAAAAGTCTCTGGCTGTTCACTCTATCAATGCCTCTTATTAACTTGTACACCTCTATCAAGTCACCTCTCATTCTCCTTCTCTCCAGCCCTAGCTCACTCAACTTGTCCTCATTAGATATGCCCTCTAATACAGGTGGCATCCTGGTAACTCTCCTCTGCACCCTCTCTAAAGCTTCTGCACAATATTCCAAGTGTGGTCAAACCAGAGTTTTATAAAGCTACAACATTACTTCACGGCTCTTGAACTCAAGACTAATGAAGGCCAGCGCACCATACACCTTCTTAATAGCCCTATCAACCTACACAGCAAATTTGAGGGTCTACAGGCATGGACCCCTTTTCCTCCACACTGTTAAGAATCCTGTGGTTCACTCTGTACTCTATCTGCAATGGAAAACTCTTCAGTTTGCCTGGACAACTCTGCAACTCCAACAGCTCTCAGAAGACTTGACACTATCCAGGAAACAGAGGCTCTTTTGAACGTCAGCCCGCCTCCTCAAACAGAATTCCCTCCATCACCGGTGTGCTGGGGCTGCAGTTTTAGTATCAACGAAACATACCCCAGTTACTCATCCAGCACTAAGAACCCATGAGCTCTTCCACAAAGAGGGACAAGGGCAAGTGGGAACGCCAGCACCCCGAGGTTCCCCTCCAAGTGGGAACGCCAGCACCCCGAGGTTCCCCTCCAAGTGGGAACGCCAGCACCCCGAGGTTCCCCTCCAAGTGGGAACGCCAGCACCCTGAGGTTCCCCTCCATTGCTGGGACTAAATCCAGAAACTCTCTCTACGAAAACTCTGAGGGAGTTTCAGATTCAATTCCGATCCATTTATTTATCAATCACATGTTCATTTCGTGTTCTCCTTATTTATTTATATTTGCATTTGCACAGTTTGTTGTCTTCTGCAACAATCTGGTTGTTCTCTCAATGATCCTGTTATAGGTACTATTCTATAGAGTTGCTGAGAATACTTGCAGGAAAATGAATCTCAGGGTGGTATGTAGTGGCACATACATAATAAAATTTACTTTGAACTTTGAAGCATTCAGTGAAATGCATCATTTGCGACAACCACTGAGACAACCTTAAGCTGTGCTGGGGGCAGCCAGCAAGTGGTGCCGATATAGCAGGACAGAACAGAACGCAACAAAACTAAACACGAGAAGCAGCAAAGCAACAACAGCAAAACAAGCCCCTTTCTTCCCTCTCACACACGGACGGCCATCGGGCATCTCAAAATTAAGAATGCATAGTATAAATGGGTTATTCATTGGTAATTTTCTGATGCAAATTTTAAAATTACGATGATAATCTCTTTTTTGGGTGATGTTTAAGTTACTTACCTCCATAATTCATTATTTTTGTTACGGTTTCATTTTCCCATCGCTAGCTTAAAGCGTGTCTGAAAGAGATGTGCAAGAGATACTCAAATCCACTCTTTCTGAAGATCTGATTCTTTCTGAAGCTGGTACGCTGTCGGAATTAGTGTTAGGGGGATCACCGAGGTAAAATCCAATGAAGGGGCACCAGGTTGTGACTTCTCACCCCCAATATTCAATCGGATCATTTCATTGGAGTGCGTTGAGCGATGACGGGATGCAGACTAAAGTGTTACCGCTCAGAGAAAATACAGTGCAGGCAGATTATAAGGTGCAAGGCCATAGCGAAGTGGATCGAGGTCAAGGCTTCATTTTAGAACAGCAGTGTAGAACTTGTCCTTGAGCCTGGTGGTGCACGTTTTCAGGCCTTCGGCCCGATGGTCGGGCATCAGTTTCAGGTGGTTAAAATGCTGCTGTAAGGAATGAATTGTCTCACCTTTCCAATCTGGTTGGGGAGTGGGGAGGGGCAGCATGATAGCATAATGGTTAGCATAACGCTAGTACAGTTTTAGTGACCCGGGTCCAATTCCCACCACTGCCTGTAAGGAGTTTCTACGTTATCCCTGTGATTATGTGGGTGCTCCGATTTCCTCCCACAGTCCAAAACGTACTGGTTAGTATAGCTATTGACCACATGGATATAATTAGCTCTGCAGGTCCGTGGGGCTGGGAGGGCCTGTTACTTTTGTATCTCTATGCAAAATAAGAAAAAGATTTAAAAACAAAGTAGATACATCTGGTCTGTTGCAGTTGTGGGAGAAGACATTTTTTACTGTGCGAAACAACTGAAAAATTATTAGAAATTTTAATTTAGACTGATGGTGTGAACCTTAGAGCAGCTGATAATTGCCAGATTGTCTTTGGCTGCAAGTGGAAGCTTTTTTTGCACATTTTTAATTATTCCACCAACAGCATTCTGCAAATTTGCAGGAAATCAGACAAGAATTAGCAAAGTATTCTGATGCATACATTCATACTGAGGAAAAACAGAAAAATCTGATATTTACACCTGTTGAGAAATACAAATGAATTGAATGCAGATGAACATCCACTCTTGTACCTGTTGTGTGGAAAATCATTACTATTCCTTGTCACAACAATGCACTGTCTCTGCCAGGCGCAATATTTCTGGGTGTGAACTCACAATGACAATCTCAACATAATCCCACTAAAAGTCAGTCTCATCACCAACCAGCTGACCTGGTTGTGTAATAAGTTATTTTTATTACACAACCAGGTCATTTATTTCAGAACCATAAAATTAAGATGCTTTAAATGCTCAGTTGTACACCTGTACACCTGCTCATTAATGCAAATATCTGATCAGCCAATCATGCGGCAGCAATCCTAAACACAAAAGCATCCAGACATGGTTAAGAGGTTCAGTTGTTGTTCAGACCAAACATCAGAATAGGGAAGAAATGTGATCTAAGTGACTTTGATTGTGGAATGATTGTTGGTGCCAGATGGGGTGTTTTGAGTATCTCAGAAACTGCTGATCTCCTGGGATATTCACTCACAACAGTCTCTAGAGTTTACAGAGAATGGTGCGAGAAACAAAAAAACATCCAGTGAGTGGCAGTTCTGTGGGCAAAAGCACCTTGTTAATGAGAGAGGTCAGAGGAGAATGGCCAAACCGGTTCAAGCTGACAGGAAGGTGACAGTAACTCAAGTAACCACTTGATACAACAGTGGTGTGCAGAAGAGCATTTCTGAATGCACAACATGTCAAACCTGGAAGTAGGGCTACAGCAGCAGAAGACCATGATCATACACTCAGTTGCCATTTTATTAGGTACAGGAGGTATTTACATTGAGTGGAGTCATAAGGAGTAAGGGGGGGGGGGGTGGCTAAGGAAGGGGAGAGATTTCAGTGTGTGGATTTGATTTTGAAACTTTGCTTCATTAAAGAGAAGACCAATGCAGCAAAGGTGGTTAAGGTCAGGAGGACAACTCTAGTTGCTGAGCTTCAGCAAGATTTGTAGTGCCAACCTTACAAGAAGGTTTGAGTTTATCTAATTCATCCAGAAGCCTGAATAGGCTCGGTCTGGAATATTGTGTACAGGTCTAACATCTCCTTGGGATTCACTCCAATATGGTAAAAATTCATACAGATTGGTTCCTAGGATTGTGATCATTGAAGAAGAGAGAGCAAACAGACTGAGCCTATACCCTCTAGAGTGCAAAAGAATTAGAGGTGGTTTCTTTGTCATGTACAGAATTTCTACAGGGTTTGACAGAGTAGATGTACAAAGTAAAGTTTATTATCAGAGTGCATACATGTCACCACTTACAACCCTGAGATTCTTTTTCCTGTGGGCATACTCAGCCAATCATTTTACTTTGAACTTTAATCAAGAACCCATCAACCTCTGCTTTAAATTTTGGCCTCCACAGCTCCACACTGTCGACATTTCGGGCCGAGACCCTTTGTTAGGACTGCCCTGAGTCCTGACGAAGGGTCTCGGCCCGAAATGTTGGCATTGCCTCTTCCTATAGATGCTGCCTGGCCTGCTGTGTTCCACCAGCATTTTGTGTGTGTTGCTTGAATTTCCAGCATCTGTAGATTTCCTCGTGTTTCCTTTATTCCCACTCTTTGGTTTCTACCAGTTGGTCAATCTCTCTGCTGGTTGTCTGGAGTCAGGCATCACACGCTCAAGGTCATGGTCGATGTCTTTTCCATTCAGGAGTAGAGCAGAAATTTCTTCGCCCAGAGAGTAGTGAATAAGTGGAATTCCCTACCTAGCAGAACTGGGTGGGTTAGTTAGTGGATCCATTCAAAGCTAAAAAATCCACTCTTTAAGAAAGGAGGAAGACAGCAGAAAGGAAATTATAGGCCAGTTAGCTTGACCTCAGTAGTTGGGAAGATTCTGGGGTCAATTGTTAAGGATGAGGTTATGGAGTACTTGGTGACACTGGACAAGATAGGACAAAGGCAGCCTGGTTTCCTTAAAAGAAAATCTTGCTTGACAAACCTGTTGGAATTCTTTGAGATTACAAGTAGGATGGATAAAGGGGCTGCAGTGAATATTGTATATTTAGAATTTCAGAAGGCCTTTGACAAGGTGCTACACATGAGGCTGCTTACCAGGTTAAGACCCCATATTACAGGAAAGTTACTGGCATGGTTAGAGCATTGGCTGATCAGTAGGAAGCAGTGAATGAGAATAAAAGGATCCTTTTCTGGTTGGCTGCCAGTGACAAGTGGTGTTCTGCAGGTGTCAGTGTTGGGACCACTTCTTTTTATGCTGTAAATAAATGATTTAGATGCTGGAATAGATGGCTTTGTTGCCAAATTTGCAGATGATACCATGATTGGTGGAGGGGCAGGTAGTGTTGAGGAAACAGGTAGGATCCAGGAGGACTTAGACAGATCAGGGGAATGGGCAAGAAAGTGGCAAGAAGGTGTAGAATACAAGAACAGGGATGTGATGTTCAGGTTTTATAAGGCACTGGTGAGGCCTCACCTTGAATATTGTGAAAAATTTTGGGCTCTTCATCTAAGAAAAGGCATTGGAGAGGGTTCAGAGGAGGTTCACAAGGATGATTCCGGGAATGAAAGGGTTATCATATGAGGAATGTTTGATGGCTCTGGGTCTGTACTCGATGGAATTTAGAAGGATATGGGGGGAATCTCATTGAAACCTTTCAAATGTTGAAAGGCCTAGAGAGAGATGTTTCTGATGGTGGAAGAGTCTAAGACAAGAGGGCACAGCCTCAGGATACAGGGGCATCCATTTAAAACAGAGATGTGGAGACATTTCTTTAGCCAGAGGGTGGTGCATTATGGAATTTGTCACCACTGGCAGCTGTGGAAGCCAGGCAATTGGATCAGCCATGATTAAATGGTGGAGGAGACTTGATGACCCAAATGGTCTAATTCTACTCCTGTGCCGTGTGGTCTAAAAATGATAGATTTTAGGTGCAAGGGATATAGGTTAGTGAGATAAGTAACAATGAAAAGAACCACATGATACAACAGGCCAAAGTCAGCATGGCGGTTTGAAGATCAGAGGTGGTTTGTTAAATTGCAGAGGAGAGGCTTGTAGTCTATTTCATCTATCTATGGTCAAGACAACCCGGGCCCATCCCTGGCATCTGCTGCCATCTACCAGTGTGCCAGCCAGTTGAATCTGAAGCTCAATGCAACTTGTGAACGAGGGTGGCACTGATTTTGAGGGAGTCAGTAGGTTGTGGTGTGCAGGTAAGGTTCTTCCATGTCTTACACCACCTGGGCTTGATTTGTCAGTGGATCTAAATCCAACCTCACAGTCTACCTCTTTATGGACCTGCTCCGACTCTCTGCTTGCACTGCACTTTCTGTGGCTGTAACACTTTATTCTGCATCTATTACTGTTATCTCAATGCAAGGAAATGACTTGTATTGATGGCATGCAGGACATTACGGTGAGTGGGGGGAAGTATGAGGAGGGATGCCTGAGGTAAATTCTTTAAAACAGAGTGTGGTGGGTGCATTGAACAGGCAGATACACTAAGATAGGCAATGGACGATAGAAAACTGCAGGGCTGTGTTGGAGAAAGGGTTAAAATGATCTTAGAGTTGTTTGACACATCATGGGCTGAAGGGCCTGTGTTCAATGAAATATGAGAAATGATGAACCAAATTAACAGTTTATCAACCAGCAATCTGTTAGAAGAAGCACAATTATCTTAATGAAGAGTGGAACAGGCTGGAATACCAAAGATGAGAAAATCTGCCTGAGCTGGAAATCCAAGCAACACGCACAAAATGCTGGAGGAACTCAGCAGGCCAGACAGCATCTCTGGAAAAGAGTGAACAATCGACATTTCAGGCTGAGATCCTTCAACAGGAGTGGAAAAAAAAGATGAGAAATTAGAGCAAGAAGGTGTGGGGAAGAAGTATAAGGTGGTGGGTGATAGGTGAAACTGGGAGAGAGGGAGGGTGAAGTAAAGAGTTGGGATGTTGATTGGTGAAAGAGGTAAAGGGCTGGAGAAGGGAGAATCTGACAGGAGAGGGTAGAAGACCATGAAAGAAAGGGAAGGGGGAGGACCACCAGAGGGAGGTGATGGGGAGGTAAGGAGATGAGGTGAGAGAGGGAGAAGGAAATAGCAGAAAGTTTGACTATCATTTCTGAATCCTTCCTGCTGTGGCTAACTTGGTGCCATCATTTAAAAGCTGCGACACAAGTTTGTTTGGGTCATTAAAGAGGTGTATAGTATGTTGGCTTTCATTAGTTTGGAGAATAAGTTCAAGATCCACAAGGTAATGTTACAGCTGTATAAAACCCTGGTTAGACCACACTTAGAATATTGGATTAAGTTCTGCGTTCTTCATTATACGAAAGATATGAATGCTTTAGAAGGGTGGAGAATCTTGGTGGCCAAACTTTGCCAAAAAGCTTGTATGAGATGATTTTATTTACTACAGTGGAATTTATGGGGTCATTTAACTGAAATTTATATAACTGGGAGAGGTTGAATCAAAAGAACCAATTAGGATTAGAATTACAGTATCATATTGTAAAGGGAGTGGAGCTAAAATATTTGCGTTCAAAGATTATTTGAGATACTGGAAGAGGATGGAGCTGAGTGATGATGATGCTATACGGCAACTCCTTTGCTTGATCTTCAGAAACAGCTCTATTTCTGGCTTTGATATCTCTTTTCTTCCCTTTTGAAGACCCTGACCTGGAGTTAGTTAGTCTGACTGGTTACTTGTGGGTCTCGGGCCTCACGACCGGCTGTTTTTTGATATCCCAAGGATGTGGCCTGGAAGACTAGTGCACCTTCAGGGTGCCGGATTTTCGTGGCTCTGGAGACCCGCTGATCCAAGGCTGGTGCCACCACCGACTGATGCCTCTTGGGAGAACATGGAGTACTGTGTCCAGTTCTGGTCACCTCACTACAGGAAGGATGTGGAAGCGTTGGAAAGGGTACAGAGGAGATTTACCAGGATGCTGCCTGGTTTAAAGGGTATGGATTATGATCAGAGATTAAGGGAGCTAGGGCTTTACTCTCTGGAGAGAAGGAGGATGAGAGGAGACATAATAGAGGTGTACAAGATTTTAAGAGGAATAGACAGCCAGCGCCTCTTCCCCAGGGCACCACTGCTCAGTACAAGAGGACTGGCTTTAAGGTAAGGGGAGGGAAGTTCAAGGAGGATATTAGAAGAATGTGTTTTACTCAGAGAGTGGTTGGTGCGTGGAATGCACTGCCTGAGTCAGTGGTGGAGGCAGATACACTAGTGAAATTGAAGAGACTACTAGACAGGTATATGGAGGAATTTAAGGTGGGGGGGTTATATGGGAGGCAGGGTTTGAGGGTCGGCACAACATTGTGGGCTGAAGGGCCTGTAATGTGCTGTACTGTTCTATAAAAAAAAGATCAGAAGCAGCAGGCTTGGGTGTTGGCTGTGTGCCCAGAGACCTGAGTTCTTTGGGCACAGAGCTCAGAAAAAGTAACGCGGCAATCTTTTGACATCATAAATCAATGAGTTGTTTTGTGATGACACCTCTTTTTTTCCCCTTATTAGAGAGAGAGAGAGAGAGAGAGAGAGAGAGAGAGAGAGCCTGTGGTATGGCGAATACCAGATGAACGAGTAGTCTTTGGAGTACTGCAAGTCTGTGACTTTATTGATGCTTTGCTGCATGCCTGAGTGCTCGGTGGGGTCACCGATGTGTCTTGTTGGTGGGGAAGGGGGGGGGGGGGTTGTTGCTTTGCTGCTGCTTATGTGTGGGAGGGGAGAGTTGGGGGGGGCTTTGGGGTTCTAACATTTAACTGTCATTTATTCTTTGGGGAACTCTAGTTTTCATGGATGGTTGCAAAGAAAAGGAATTTCAGGGTGTATATTGTATACGTTTCTCTGACATTAAAAAATGTAACTATTGAACCTACTGAGTCATTGCCAGAGGCAAAGAACTTGTTTTTAAGGTACTTGATGAGGATTTCCTACGTCTTGAACTTCTGGGTCTCAGCTAGAGAGAAAACAGTGAATAGTTGGAACGGAGCAGATTCCAAACAAGATTACTGTGCAAAACTTCTGATGGATTCTATGGCTGGAATAGGAATGAATAGGTGGATGAACATTTTCATCTAATTATCATGAAAAATCAGAGACACACGAGAGACTGCTGATGCTGGAATTTGGAGCAACTCACAAAAGCACTTGTCGAGCACCTTCTGTTGTGCCAGCTGGGATCTCCTGGTGGTCAGCCATCTGTAATTCACTTCCCATTCCCACTCCAACATTATCCTATCAACACCCTCAGCTGACCCACCTACCACTTACCTCACCCCTCCCACCTCTTTTAATACCGACTGCCTTTCTTCTTTCTGTCCTATCCTGATGAATGGCGACTGTCAATCTTGCTCCATAGATGCCCCATAGATGCTGAGTTCCTCCAGGTCTTTTTGTGCTTTTCGTCATAAAGAAACGAGCCCTAAGCACAAGAGGTTCTGCAGACGCTGGAAATCCAGAGCAATGCAAACAAAATGGTGGACTGACTCAGCAGGTCAGGCAGCATCTATGGAGGGATATAAGGGTCTCAGCTCTTTATTCCTCTCCATAGATACTGCCTGACCTGCTGAGTTCCTCCAGCATTTTGTGTGCTACGCTGGATTTCCAGCATCTGCAGAATCTCTTGTGTTGAGGAATAAGCAGCTGATGTTTCAGACTGAGACCTTTCATTAGGACAAAAAGCAAACCTGTTTGTGATCACCTTCCTGTTTGTGGAAGTGTGCTGTGTAGTTTACCACACCACAGTGCTGGCGGCTTCACTGGCTGTAAAGGGGTGAAAGGAAGCAGTCTATTGTTCCTTCTGCAGTTGCAGTGGTTTGACTGAAGATGGAGCTGAGGTACAGTAAGTACTTAGGGAGGGGCAGGGGCCAGGCTGAACTGGCTCTTCATTAAGATTGTGGCTGCTCAGCCCCATTCTCCTGCCCAGTCTCCACAACTTTCGCTATTCCTGTCCATTTAAATGACAGAGCAACGAAAAACTCAGCTATCGAAACAGAGATACACAACAAGTCGGGCAGCACCTGTGGAAAGAGAATCTGTGATCCTTTGTCAGAATCAGGAAAGAGACTCTCACAGACCTAAAGTATCGGCTGTTTCTCTTTCCACGGAAGCTACCTGACCTGTTCCAGTGTTTTCTATTCTTTACTTCAGATCTCCAGCGTCTGCAGTATTTTTTTGTGATTTTCACAAAACTCCGGGTTTCCAATTCCATTGTGAGCTTCCCAGCTTTGCCCTAGAAGCTCGACGCTCTTTGAGACACAGCAGCCCGTTTGATGGGCACCCTGTCTGCAATCGCTCACTCGCTCCAGTGAAATAGGTACCATTTACAGGATACTCTGTAGCAGACCCCATCAGCTGCACTTTCCAAACCTGTGACCTCTCCCAGCTAGCAAAAACACAGGGAACACCACTCCCTGGAAGCTGCCCTCCAAGCCGGACATCCTGATTTGGGAATAGATTAATGTTTCTGCACCGTCACTGAAGCAATGTCCTGGAATTCCCTCCTAGACAGTGCTGTGGGTCTACCCACACTCAAGAAAACAGCTCACTGGCGCTTTATCAAGGGTGGGGCAATTAAATGCTGGCTCAGCCTGTGAAGCCCACATCCCCTGAAAGAATAACAAAAAATTGAAGTACGTAGTTATCATAAACACAAGAGATTCTGCAGATACTGGAAATCCAGAGCAACACACACACACAAAATGCTGGAGAAACTCAGCAAGGTCAGGCAGCAACTACGGAGACGTTTTGGGCCAAGACCCTTCATCACCAGAATCTGTGAGGCAACGATGTTGGTTCTGCTTTATTGTTCCACAAAATAAAAGAGGCCCTGTGTAGCAAAAGATGTTATTGCTTTTTCCCCTGCTTAGTTACCTAATGTAATCAAGCCCAGATAATATTGACCTAAGATGCACTGTAACGTATAGGATAGAGCTATACCAACTCTGATGGACAGGTCGGGTCATCTGGAATCCTAGTTCACATCTCCCCAAACATAATCTTTAGTCCCAGTTGAAGGAAGGTCAGCGAGCCCCTGGTAGGCGAAGGAAACACTTTAAAGATAACATCAGAATCAGCCTGAAGAAAATCAACATTGCAGTTAAAATCTGGGAAAACATCGTACCCTAGAGATATACTTGGAGGAGATCTAAACAAGAGCGAGTTGAGCAACTCACATACAAACTGCTGGAGGAACTCAGTAGGCCAGGCAGATCGAAGTCCTGCCAAAGGGTCTGGGCCTGAAATGGCGCCTGTACTTTTTTCCATCGATGCTGCTTGGCCTGTTGAATTCCTCCAGCATTTTGCATGTGTTGCTTGGATTTCCCGCATCTGCCGATTCTCTCTGGTTCCTGAAGAGTGAGCTGAGCTCACGAGAGTGACCTTCGCTGTACTGCAGGGATCAAGCAGCGACAGTGAAAGGAGAGAATGAACCATCAAAAGACCTGGCCACTAACCACAGACACCACTTACCTGTATCCATACTGTACCAGAATATGTAGATCCTGGATCAGTCTCTACAGACACCCGAGGACCCACCAAAAATAAACTCCTTGAGAAATCCCCCAACCCAGGTCTTTGGGATGTGGCAGAAAACTGGATCCGCTGGGGGAAGCCCTCAAACTTACAGGGAAAACATGAAAACTCCATTCAGTCAGCACCCTGAGTCAGGATCAAACCCCGGTCTATGGAGATGTCAGGCAGGGCCTCCACTTGCCCGGTTTCTATTATCACCCAGAAGAGGATTACTAACTTGTTTTTTTATATGTAACTTTTGAGGTTGCAGATTCTTGACTGAATTGAAATTCCATAGCAGTTGTAGCTGGATTTGAGCCAGGTGTCGAGACCCTTCGGCTATGCCTCTGCATTACTAATCTGGTAATCTAACCACTGGCGCGTGGCCAAGTGGCTAAGGCATTGGTCTAGTGATCCGAGGGTCGCTAGTTCGAGCCTCAGCTGAGACAGCATGTTGTGTCCTTGAGCAAGGCACTTAACCGCACATTGCTCTGCGACGATACCGGTGCCAAGCTGTATTGGCCTAGTGCCCTTCCCTCGGACAACATCGGTGGCGTGGAGAGGGGAGACTTGCAGCATGGGCAACTGCTGGTCTTCTATACAACCTTGCCCAGGCCTCAGTCAACATTGAAATCGATGGACAGCTGAAGAAGAAGAGAAGAAGAATCTAACCACTGTGCCATCACCATATCACCATGATGTGCCGAAAATGTCAAGTGATCTACATTAATTTAAATGTACTGCACATGTTTCTGAGATGTCTATATGCCTCTATGGTCACAATTTTAAAATGGAATATCTAGTGAAACCGAGTGTGTGTGTTGGGGGTGGGGGGTCGTATAATTCTGATCAAATTATTCTCTCAGTGTTTATTTCAAGAAAGCATTGACAAAATGTTCTCAGATCCAAATTAAACCGCAGTAGTAGTAGTAATGGTTGTGATTTTGTATCAGTCTACAATTGGATTCAAAGCATACTTAACTTATCTGAGAAAGAATGCCCCTCAGGACTGAGGGTGACTCGTTCCCCCTGGTTCACAGGTCAGCGTGGGATTAACAAACTCTTTTTTGCGGGTGAAGCAGGATGTGTTTGTCAGTGGCTGCTGAGGTGGAGAAGGTCAGTAACTTTGAATTCCTCAGCATTATCGTATCAGAGTATCTTAAGTGCCATCGCAAAGAAGGGACAACCGTTCCTCTACTTTCTTAGAAGTTTGTGTAGATCTGGCACGCCATCCAAAACTTTGACAAGCATCTATATATGCTTGGTGGATCATAACCAAACTGACTGCATCACAAACAAGAGAAAACCTGCAGATGCTGGAAATCCAATCAGTCCTGCCAAAGGGTTTCGCCTTGAAACATCGACTGTAAAGATGCCCGGCCATGCTGAGTTCCTCCAGCACTTTTTTGTGGTTGCTTCGCAGCCTGGTAAGGAAACAGCAATGCCCAGGTATGGAAAAGTCTACTGAAAGGGATGGATGCAGGCCAATCTATCACAGGCAAAGCCCTCCCCACAACTGAGCACATTGACAAGGAGTGCTGCCACAAGACAGCAGCGTCCGTCATCAAAGGCTCCTGTCATCCAGGCCATGCTCTCTTCTCGTCACTGTCACTGGGTGATAGTAGGTTCAGGAGGCTCATGGAAGTGACACACTTTTTCCTGGGTCTAACGTGAACCTTTATTGACAAAGGGCAGTGTGGTGTATCTAGGGCAGATTGGTAGGGGTATTTTGCTCTGTGGATATTGAGTTAAAGGCCATCTCCTATAAGTTCCAGTAAATGAGTTGGTGATGCCTTGAAGCCTGGCCTCTGAGTGTACACAAACCTTGCAGGTCAGCTCCTGAGGTTCAGGGCACCTGTCACTATGTCCCTAATGGTTCTGAAGCTTGGCTCTATTTCCCCAAGAAGCTTGACCAAGCTGAGAAATGGTGACAAAGACTGATCAATAATGCTGCCTTGTTTATACCAGGTCTTTCCTGAGCCAGGCTGCATGAGACCCTTTAGTTAGGATCCTAGCTCATGTGGTAAACACAGTATAAAAAGTACTCTGTGTTGAAGTATTTGTATTTTAGTGAAAGAAATTTAAGCGTGTATCTTATAAATATATAGAACACTGTCAAAGCACAGGATTGGAAAAAGCCGCAAAACTCCATCACGGACACTAGCCAACCCACTATCAAGGACATCTTCAATAGGTGATGCCTCAGAAAGGTGGCATCCATCAGTAAGGGCCTCCATCACCCAGGACATGCCCTCTTCTCATTGCTATCATCAGGGAGGAGGTACAGGAGCCTGAAGACACACGTTCAGTGTTTTAGGAACAGCTTCTTCGCCTCTGCCATCAGATTTCTGAATGGTCCATGAACCCTTGAATACTACCTTGGTTTTTGCTCTCTCTATTTGCTACTCATTTTTCAAATATTTCTTATTGTAAATGTTTAGTATTTTTTACAGATTGCACTGTACTGTTGTGACAAAACCACAAATCTCATGACATATGTCAGTGATAATAAACCTGATTCTGGGCCATAGAATTACAGAGCATGGAAACAGGTCCTTTGGCCAGCTTGCATAGTGTGTACGGTTTTCCTTTGGTTCACCTTTGCCATAATAGGGAGACTTCCGATTTGCGTTAGGGAGAATACGTCAAGAGGAGTGTCCTCTTTTTTCAGGTATTTTCTTTCCTATCCAGCAGAATTTCCATGATTTGTCACCTTCTTGAATTCAGTTTTAGTTGTGTCCAGCAAGAAGCAGAGCCCATCTCTGCATTGGTGCTGCTGCTGGTCATGGAACATCCTTCTGTGCATAGAAAATGGACTCTAGTGACTGATGATCAGTAACAAGGGTAAACTCTCTCCCATACAAGTACAGGTTGAAATGTTTTACACCCCAAACCAGACTCAAGACCTCTCTGTCAATCTGTGCATTGTTTTTCTCTGCAGGGGTATAGGAACGTGATGCACAGGCTTTGGGCTATGGGGCTTCTGTCACTCAAAACGTGTGACATGACTGCACCCATACTATAAGGAGAGGTATCAAAGGCAGCTTCACTGGGAGATGTGGTTCATAATGTTAGAGCACAGTGTCTGGCATCACCATTTCCTTTTTCGTTTGCAAAGCCACCTCACTTTGCTCTGCCCATTGCTGTTTCTTCCCAATCTGTAATAATAAGTTCAAGGAATGGAACACAGTAGTCAGATTTGGCAGGAAACTGTTATACTAATTGACAGATCCTAAAATATAAAGCAATTGTGACATGTCTTTTGGTCTTGGAAATCCACCACTGCTTGACTTTTCTCAGCACATTTGTGTGATTCTTACGCATCAATGGTGTGAACACAGTAACTGATACTTGGTTTAAAGTGCTCACACTTGTTGCATTGTGCTCTGAGCCCATAATCTTTTCATCTTCTTAACACAGTCCTGAGATTCTGGACATGTTCCTTGTCATCCTCATCCTCTCTTGCAGCACCTGCTCCGTAGCTTTCTGCCAGAGTGCAGCTGTAGAGGCTGCTCCAAAAGTAAGCCTATTATAGTGATGAAGCCCTTTGTGAGCGTTCATGGTGAGAAACACTTTGGACTCTTCTTCCATCTCCATTGGTAAATATTCCTCAACTAAGTCCTCTTTGCTGAAGTGCTTCCTTCCAGAAAGGTTTGCAAAGTTATCTCTTGCCCAGGCAGAGAGTATTGATCTAATTTCAGCACTGAGTTGATGGTGACCTTAAAATCACCACAGATTCTGACAGACCCATTCTTCTTGGCTACTGCAGTCACTGGTGTTGCCCATGGGCTGCAGTCAACCTTGGAAAGAACTCCTTCAGCCTCCATCTGATCTAGCTCACTGGCTACTTTAACACTGATGGTATGAGGAATTGGGCCGGCTTTGTAAAACATGGGTGTGGCATTTTCATCTAATACTACTTTACTCTGAATATGTTTGAGTTTTCCAGTGCATTACTTGAACACCGCTTTGACATCATCCAGTACTTTTCTTAATTCACTTTCAGTTTACTCTACTGCAGGAAATTGGCATGCAAATGTTGGATGGATCTCCAATTAAGTTGTAGTTGTCTCAGCCAATCATGTCCCCACAATGCTGGCCCTCCTGTTTTTACCACATGCAAGTGCAATGTGGCTTGCTGATGGTTGTATTTCATTATTACAAATGTCATTCCCACAAGAGTTATCTTTTCTCCAGTATAAGTTCTTAGTTGGACATCTGCAGGCTTCAGTTCAGCATTTTTGAAATGCCATTCAAACTCATTTTGTGAAGTGACTGAAACAGCTGAGCCAAACCAATGTCCAATTTCATTTTAATTAATTTGCCGTTCATATTGCTTGTCTCTTTGTAAGTCTCAAGGCCATCCAGTCCTATGTCACTCTCACCACAACATGCAGATTAGTGTTCTGTCTACAACTTAACTTTCTATCTTTTCCTTTTCCCTGTGCATTCCATTTATTTTAAAGTTGTATTGGTCTGGTGCATGTGAGCCCCTGCCACAATAGTAACACAATTTATTTGGCCAGGCAGGTTTCTGTTTCATGCTTCAGGTTTCACACTCACCTTAATTCCTGACTGAAATTCATTTGCATCTCTGGCTGCAGTTTACATTGATAGAGCAATTTCAACTGGTCTTTTAAATGTGAGTTATGCTTCAGTTAGGAGCCATTTTTAAATGACTTATTGTAAGATTCCACACACTAAACAATCTCTCTGTGCATCATTAAGCCCATCACCAAACTGGCAATGCTCCCACAATCTCTTCAATTCAGCCACATATGCTGAAATGGACTTCTCTTCTTTTTGATTCCACTTATGAAATCTAAAGCATTCTGCAATCAACATTGGTTTCAGTTCTAAATATTCTGCATTACTTTCACAATATAGCAAACTGTCTGCTTTTCAATGTATTACTCTCAGCAAAACTGGCATTTGCCATTTTTTTGGCAATTTCATTTGCTTCAAAATACTGCTCAATTCATTCAGTATAGCTCAACTAGTTGACCTGACCTGTTGTGCAATCAAACACATCCATCTTTCCAATGTAGCCAGCCATTTCTGCTTTTTGAAAAATTATTATTATAATTATTATTAGCCAGTACTCACTGTTTATGAACCTATGAACTTCATCCATTTTCTGCTTTTTTTTTAACTTGGCCATCTTTCTTACCTTCTGAAGAATTATTGCTGCACTTTTTAAAACTTAAACTCTCTTCCCTTTCAAAAGAAAACTTGATGTGCTTCAACAGGTTGTCTTGGGTACATTTGAGAACTTACTCTTTGCCACTGTTATGTTTTATAACTTTAGAGATGTATTGAAAGAAAAACACAGGGGTCAGGGATAATGCATCTACTTCATTTTACTTTGGTGAGGCGCACACATATGATGTGGTGGAGTGATGATGTAAGCCATTCATGTACTTCTTACATATAACCTGTAATGATTTATGTAAACAGACAAAGAGTGCTTAATCAAACAATATATTTACAATATTGCTCAAATATTGCTGAAATATTAAACAAACTACATGTTAATTCTGTTTCTCTTTCCACAGAAGCTACCTGACCTACTGAGTGTTTCCAGTACTTTGATTTTATTTCAGATTCCAACTTCGGTAATTCCACTTCTAAAGAGTTTATTTTAGTTTATTGGGGTGTTGGAAGACACTCTCTCTCCATTTAGAGTGTTTCTGGTATTTTCTTGCTTTTATAACCTGATCAATTGACTCTCTGATTGTGTTGGTTTATTGGTATTAATATCAGAAAACTGTGAAATATTTTTCAAATCACATGACTTGAAGCTGCTCTGCTGCTGGTAGCAAAGTAAAGCTTCCAACCCTGCTGGTGCTTGAGGTTGTCGTGGAAACGGTGGGTGAAAGCCCGTTTCTGTGTTGTATTACACCATAGTCCTATGTCCCTGGCTCAGATCTGCTCACTTTCTTTATCTGCTTACAGGAGGCTCTTGGAACTCCTTACAAACAAGCAGCATATGAAAAGCAGCTTCTCAGATACAACTCAGATTTTCTCTCTGCATCCAGAACTGAAAACTTTAACCAGGTGTTATTTGTTGTGAGTTGTAGTGGGTGGTGTGGCTCGAAGTATCAGAAGGGCCTACTCCACACTGTATCTCAATAAATGAATTAAATAAATCTGCAGGAATATGCCCCATGGAAACCTGAACCCTTTACCTATGAAGACAGAGTTCTGCTAAAGAGGTTTTGACATGCAACATTAACACTGTTGCCCCTCCCACAGATGCTGACTGAATTGTTGAGTGGTTCTGTTTCCATTTCAAAGTTCAATGTCAATTTATTAACAAAGTACTTACTGTGTGTGTTAAAATATACTACTTTGAGAGTAATTTCCTTACAGGCATTTACAGGAAAATATAGAGCAAAACTATACATAAGCAGACAGAGATAGACAAAGAACCAACATAGAAAGGAAGACAAACAGCACAAATACAAATAATACAGATAACACGAGGTTATGAGTCCTTGAAGGTGAGTCTGTGGGATGTGGAGTCAGTTCAGTGTTGAGGTGAGGGAAGTTATCCACACTGGTTCAGGAGCCTGGTGGTTGTAGGGTACGAACTGTTCCTGAACCTGTTGGTGAGGGACTATTTCAGCTTTCCAGTATCTGCAGGTACTTTCAATGCGAGGAGTTCATTGGAATTATTTTGACATAAAAATGAATAGAGTTATTATTTGTTGCAATATTACTTACAAAAATATACTTTAATTAACATCAGCACCATTATGAGCTGTGTCGTATGACGTGGGCAATTGTGGTCCATGACCATGATAGTTTTTGCCAAATTTTTCTACAGAAGTGGTTTTCCATTGCCTTCTTCTGGGCAGTGTCTTTACAAGACGGTGACCCCAGCCATTATCAATACTCTTCAGGGATTGTCTGTCTGGCACCAGTGGTCACATAACCAGGATTTGTGATAGGCACCAGCTGCTCATATGACCATCTCCCATGGCTTCACGTGACCCTGATCTTGTGTGTTTGTGTGTGTATGTGTGTATGTATGTATGCAAAAAAGCAGGTGCTACACTTTGCACAAGGGAGACCTGCAGGCCAGCAGAGGGAAGGAGCACTTTACACCTCCCTTGGTAGAGAAATATCTCCACCCCACCACACAATTTATTCATAATATATACAGTAAATGTAATTGGGGCACATCATTCCCTATGTTCATTGTATCTATTTATTCATTTAGCAATACAGTGTGGAGCAGGTCCTTCTGGCCCTTTGAAGCACACCACCTGGTAACCCCAGGTATAACCTGATTAACCCTAACCTCATCAGGGACAATATACAATGACCAATTAGCCTAGGTGATACATCTTTGGACTGTGGAAAGAAATCGGAGCACCCGGAGAAAACCTGGCCATTCTGCAGGGAGGATGTACAGAGACCCCTTACAGAACAGCACCAGAACTGAACTCTGAACTCCGGAACACCCCAAACTGTAATAGCCTGGCACCATGATTCTTTACGTTCTCCTCCTTGCTCCCATACAATGCACTGACAAAGTGTTAAGAGAAGTAATATTGACTCTTTATTCCTCTCCACAGATGCTGCCTGTCCTGCTAAGTTCCTTCAGCATTTTGTGTGTGTTACTCTGGATTCTTAAGGTTCCTTAAGGTTGTTTTAGCCGGGGCTGGTAATGGGGACAAGCCCCCCACTACCTATTAAATGCTCCCAAAGGCGTGCGCCTCAAATAACCTCTGACAACCATGCCCAGTTCCTGGCCTTCATGTGTGGCTTAGCTACTAAGTCCAGTGGAACCATTTCTACTGATGGGAGAAGGGACAAAGGCAGGTTGCTGGTGCCTTAAAACTAGTTATTTCAGGCAGATGGGGTTTATCAACCATGCAGCTCATCTAGGAGAAGGAAAACTCTGATCTCACACCTCCACTGCCTTGCAACTATATACACTCATGGGGAAGGCTTTGGGAACAAACCCAGAGGCAAAATTCCGGAGCTGGAGTCCCTAGGCAGTCTTACATTGAGTTCCATGCTGACTGGCAACTGCTGTGACGTTGCTGGTGCCAAACTATATCGGTCTCTGCCGTTCCTTTGGATTCATCAGATGCATGGAGAGGGGGAGCTTGCTACATGGGCAACAGCTTGCTCTCCATATCGTACTGCCCAGGCTTGCGTATCTACACAGCTAGGACACAATATCCATGGTCAACTCTGACCGACAGAGGCCTAAGCTCAGCTCTGGATTTCCAGCACCTGCAGAGTCTCATGTGTTTCCTCTAGGCTTTTAGAACTTTTTGGATTCTTATTTAAACAGCTGAGCGGTAGCTGCTAACAGCTGAGAACAAGCTGTTTGAGTACGAATGGCAACTGCAGTGCCTTGTCCGATGAAGGCAGTCATCTGATACTGTTGTATATGCAAATGTTTTCGTTGGTGTAATATGTCAGCATAAGGCACAGCATACAAGAGTAACAGCGACCAGTAAATGCAGCTGCTTAACAAAGATTATCAATACCACATTGATACGCTGGGACGTCCTCAGCCCTACTATAAATTATAACATTTCATTTGCAGTATCTTCCAATTGATCATTCTGAGGATACTCAGATCTGCAGACGCCTTGGGTTATTTTAAGAGTTATTGCAGTTCCTTGCTACTGGAGTCAGCATTACTTCCTTGAGACCACAGATGGGCTGAGTTTTGAGTTTCACTTGCCCTCAGCTTTCATAGATCCTCCTGGGTCAGCACTAACAGGCTTCGCCCTTGGTCCTAATGCCTGGTCATTACATCACTAGCCTTTAAAATACAAAATGCATGACAGCAAAACTTGTGTACAGCTTAGTTTTGTTACCCATTTTCAAATTAACTTAGAAATGCTTAATTATGGTAGCAGTTAGCAGATCATTTTACAGGGTCAGCGATCACAGATTGATGCCTGCTGCTGTCATTCTCCTGGTGACTGTGTGAGTTGCATCTGAGTGCTCCAGTTTCCTCCCACTTCCAAACACATACGGTTGGGTTTAGTAAGTTGTGGGCATGCTATGTTGTTACCGGAAGCGTGGCAATACTTGTGGCTCCACCCCCACCACACACAATCCTCAGACTGTGTGGATCGTTGGCACAAGTTGATGCATTTCTTTGTGTGTTTCGATGTTCGTGTGACAAATAAAGCTAATCGTACAGAAAACTGAACCTTCTCTTATGTATACGGCATGAGGTTCCTCATCTTCGGTTGTTTGATTTTCTGACCTCCAGTCTGAGGTGAGTTATTGGAGGACGGTATCGTGGGAATTGTCCTTGCCAGCAGAATCTTCAAGTTCTTCCAGCTTAGACAAAAAGAGAAATTCACCTCAACTGCCAACAGGCTCTCAGCCTCAGCCCACCACCTAATTCTTCCTCATAGTTCACCTACTTAACATTTTGTGCTTTATATACAAACAACTTGCATTAATTTCCTACAGCAAAAATGCTTTTTGATAGACTGAATTGATTACAGCTGAATACTCCTATTGCCCGTGTAGTGTCGTAGACACAGGAATTTCTATGTTTCCTTCTACGCCTGTGTACTCTCACCAACCCCCCTCCCAAAATAACTCTACCAGGTATTGATATTACTCAAGGTGTACAAGATGATAAGGGGATAAATCGAGTGGACACCTGGAAGAAACGGCTAATATGAAGGAACATAATTTTAAGGTGGTTGCAGGAAAGTACAGTGGGATGCCAGAGGTAAAGTTTTTACACTGGTGGGTGCATGAAATGCCCTGCCATGGGTGGTGGTAGAGGTAGATCTTCTTGTGATCAGTCTAGTTAAGTACGATCTTCTCCTAAGGGGTTGTCTATTGGTGGGTCCTCAGGTGTCTGTAGAGACTGATCTGGGACCCATGTATTCCGGTGCAGTGTGGCCAAGAGTAAGTGATGTTTGTGGTTAGTCATTGAGTCTTTTGGTTGTTCAGTCTCTCCTGTCACAGCTGCCCCTTGTTCTCTGTGGCACAGCGAAAGTTGCTCTCTCGTAGCTCAGGTCTCTCTTGAACAGATTTCCTCCAGTTGAGTTCAATGTCTTCCTAGTTTTTAGATGTAATGTTGAACTTCTCCAGGCTCATTTTGATGTTTTTTTGCCCACTTGGGGGTTCACTGATCTTCCTTCAACAGGGAGCTCAGTGAAGTTTGGAGAATGTGTACAGCCTGGAGGGCTGAAAGCCTGGAAATATGGATCAACTCCATTGCTCCTCTCTGACCGAGGAATCGAGCAAAGCTGAAGTCAACGAGGAAGAGAGCGGAGGACGGGGAGGTGTTCGGAACCGTTTGGCCGGCCCTCCTCTCCCTCTCACTTGCTGCTGTCAGAGGAAAGTGCAGGAGTCTTGGCATCCACTTAGCAAGGCTACGGACTCATTTTGGGGAACTTTGTGGTTCCTGTTGTATGTGTTCCTGGATTCTGATTATCCTTTTTTTAAATATTGCTGTTTCTGAGTGGTTTGATCAGGGCAATCACTGGGATCTGAGCTGCTTCAGCAAAGAATGCTTTGCCCTGTGGCCTGCAGTGGGCTAACGGCAAGACGCTAGCCCGTTGAAATAAACTGAATATCACTGGACTCCAGGTTTGATGTTTGATATTCCATGCATTGTCCCTTTAATTTTTGTCATCTGCACAATTTGTTCTTTTTTCACACGTTGGGTGTTTGGCGTTTCTTTGCTTCATGACTGCCTGCGGGAGGAGAAACCTTAGAGTTGTATTCTGTATGCACACTTTGATAATAAATGTACTTTGAATCTTTGATTGGCAACTTGAAGTTTTTGGACTTTGTTTTATGTTCGATTAGGAAATTGCTCTATTGGCCAAATCACCTATTTGTTATATGTAAATAAAAATTAAAATAAAAACGGTCTGTATTTTATGGTCTCAGATCTGAACAAATCAAAGTCATGGTTATGGGCACTGATTCCACAAGCCTTTCCAGGAACTGAAATCTATCTACTGTGATTCACCATTTGGATTATTCTGTTCAGCTCTGGTCACCTCATCATGGGAAGGATGTGGAAATTTTGGAGAGGGTGCAGAGTAGATTTACTGGGATGCTGCTTGGATTAGACAGTGTGTCTTATGAAGTTCGAGTGAGTGAGCTGTGGCTTTCTCTTTGGAACGAAGGAGAATGAGAGGTGACTTGATAGAGTTGTACCAGACGATAAGAGGCATAGACCGAACAGATAGAGTCATAGAAAAATACAGCACAGAAACAGGCCCTTCAGCCCATTTAGTCCATGCTGAACTATTTAAACTAGCTAGTCACATCAACTTGTACCAGGACCACAGCCCTACATACCCCTCCCATCCATGTGCCTATTCAAACTTCTCTTAAACATTGAAGTTGAAACCGCACCCTTCACTTGCACTGGCAGCTCATTCCACACTCTCACCACCCTCTGACTGAAGTTTCCCTTCATGTTCCCCTTAAACATTTCAACCTCCACCCTTAACCCATGGCATTGCATTTACCCTGTCTATACCCTTCATAATTTTGTATAACTCTATCAAGTCTCCCCTCAAAAGGGCCCAAAGGATCATTGGGGACCTGAGTCACCCCAACCACAAACTGTTGCAGCTGCTCCCATCTGGGAAATGGTACCATAGCATAAAAGCCAGGACCAACAGGCTCTGGGACAGCTTCTTCCACCAGGCCATCAGACTGCTTAATTCATGCTGATACAATTGTATTTCTATGTTATACTCACTGTCCTGTTGTACATACTATTTATTACAAATTACTATAAATTGCTCTTTCCACGTTTAGACAGAGACGTAACGTAAAGATTTTTACTCCTCATGTATGTGAAGGATGTAAGAAATAAAGTCAATTCAATTCAATTCAATCTTCTACAGTCCACAGAATATTCTAACCTTTTTGATCTTTCCTTATAACTCAAGCCCTCCAACAACATTCTTGTAAATTTTCTCAGTACTCTTTCAGAACTTATTTACATCTTTCCTATAGGTAGATTATCAAAACTGCACACAATACTCTAAATTAGGCCTCACCAATGTCTTATACAACTTCAACATAACATCCCATCTCCTGTACTCAGTACTGTGATTTATGAAGGCCAATGTGCCAAAAGCTTTCTTTGCAACCCTATCTACCTGACGCCACTTTCAATGAATTATGTACCTGTGTTCTCAAAACCATTTGTTCTATCACACTCCTCAGTGCCCTACCAATCACTGTGTAAGACCTACCTTGATTTGGTCTTTCCAAAGTGCAACACCTCCTGCTTGTTTGCATTAAATTCCATCTGCTATTTCTCAGCCCATTTTTCCAGCTGATCTAGATCCCGCTCCACTTCCTCGCTGCCCACTATACCCCCAATTTTGGTGTCACCCTCAAAACTATGATCCAGTTAACCACATTGTCATCCAGATTGTTGATTTACTGTAGATGACAAACAACAATGCAGCCAGTACCAATCCCCGTAGCACACCACTAGCCACAGGCCTCCAGTCAGAGAGACAGCCACATACTACCACTCTCTGGCTTCTCCCACAAAGACAATGTCTAATCCAATTTACTACCTCATCCTGAATGGCAAGTGATTAAACTGCCCTGACCAAGCCCTCCCCACCCCCCACGTGGGACCTTGTCACATGCCTTGCTGAAGTGCATATAGACAACATCCACTGCCTTACCTTCATCAACTTTCCTGGTAACTTCCACAAAAGACTCTTATAAGATTGGTTAGACATGACCCACCATGCACATAGCCATGCTGACTATCCTTAATCAGTCCATGTCTATCCAAATACTTATATATCTGGTCCCTCAGAATACCTACTAATAGCTTTCTCACTACTCAGGTCAGGTTCACCGACCTATAATTTCCTGGTTTATTCTTAGAGCCTTTCTTCAAGAGCAAAACAACATTAGCTATCCTCCAATTTTCCAGTACCTTACCTGCTGCTAAGGATGATTTAAATATCTCTGACAGGACCAGGCAGTTTCTGCACACACCTCCTACAGGGCCTGAGGAAACACCTTGTCAGGCCCTGGGGATTTGTCCACCCTAATTACTTCAAGACTGCAAATATCTCCTCCTCTGTAATCTGTATAGAGCCCATTACCTCACTGTTACTTTGCCTCACTTCTACAGACACCGTGTCTGTCTCCTGATTAAATACAGATGCAAAAACATCTATTTAAGATCACCCCCATCTCTTTTGACTCCACACCTGGATTATCATTCTGGTCTTCTAGAGGACCAATTTTGGCCCTGGCAAACCTTTTGCTCATAACATATCTGTGGATCTCTTAGGATTCTCCTTTACTTTGTCTGTTAGGGCAACCTCATGCCTTCTTTTAGCCTTCCAATTTCCTTCTTAAGTGTTCTTGTGCATCTTCTTATACTCCATAAGCACCTCATTTGTTCTTATCTGGCTACACCTGCTATGCACATCCTTTTTTTCTTAACCATGCTTCAATATCTCTTGCAAACGAAGATTCTCTAAACCTGTTGTCTTTACCTTTTTAAATCTGGTAGGCACATAGAAGCCATGTACTCTCAAAATTTCAAGGCCTCCCACTAATGAAGTACACCTTTGCCAGAAAACAGCCTGTCCCAATCCACACTTGCCAGATCTTTTCTGATACCATCAAAGTTGGCCTCTTTCCAATTTAGTATCTCAACACCCGGACCACACTTACCTATTTTTGTGTTTACTTAGAAACTAATAGCATTATAGTCACTAGATGCAAATGTTCCCTTACACAAATTCTGTCACCTTCCCTGTCTCATTCTCTAATGGAAGATCAAGTATTGCACAATTTCTCGAAGAGTTTTTTTAATGTACTGATTAAGGAAATTTTCCTGAACACATTTGACAAACTCTATCCCATCTAGTGCTTCTACATTATTGGGAGTCCCAATCAATATGTGGAAAGTTAAAAATCACTTGCTATAACAACCTTATGTTTCTTGCAAGTCTGTGATCTCTCAGCAAATTTGCTCCTCTAAATCCTGTGGACTGTTGGGTGGTCTGTATTGTAGCCCCATTAACATGGTCATACCTTTCTTATTTCTCAGTTCCACCCATAAAGCCTAATTAGACAAGTTCTTAAATCTGTCCTGACTGTGCACTGCCATGGCATTTTTCCCTGACTAGTAACACCCCCCCCCCCAAAACTCAGTCACATCTAAAACAACTGAACACTGGAGTATTGAGCTCCCAGTTTTGCCCCTCCTGCAACCAAGGCTCACTAATGGCTCCAATTTCACAATTCCAGGTGCTGATCCATGCCCTGGGAGAATTTTTCCCAGGGAAGAAATGACTAATACAAGGGGTCATAATTTTAAGGTGATTGGAAGAAAATATAGAAGGAATGTCAAAGGTATGTTTTTTTAACAGAATGGTAGGTGTGTGAAATGCACTGTCAGGGGTGGTGGTAGAGGCAATTACGCTATCAGCATTTAAGAAACTCTTAGATAGGCATGTGGATGATAGATAAATGAAGGGCTTTGTCGGAGGGAACAGAGCAGGTTAAAAGGTTGCTGAAGGGCCTGTAATGTTTCATGTGACCTTGGTTGGCTTTTAACTCTGCTACTTTTATTGAGGCTGCAGACTTTGTCATTCTTGGTTGTTCTTTATTCAAACTTGGCAGCAGGGTCTTGAGACTGCGTGGAGCAGAGTTGGAGGCGGGGTGCAAAACAGAGAGTAAAGTTCAACTTGAAGGATATACGTGGCCATGGTTGTTTCCAGAGCTCAGTGCTGGAAAGTGATGTCATAGGTCAGCAAATTGGTAACTGGTAAACATGAGATTCTGCAGATGCCAAGAGTCTTGAGTAACGCCCTCAAAGTGGAGGCCTGGTGAAGTGTCTTTGCCTGAAACATGGAGTATTTATTCCCCTTTATAAAAGCTGCCTGACTTGCTGATTTCCTCCAGCAAATTAGTAATTAGGTTGTGTTTCTTGCAGGACAATATCTCCTTGTCCAATTGGATCCTTGATTTCGTCACTTACAGACTCCTGTCAATTCAGATTGGCAACAACATCTATTTAAAATCTCCATCAGCAAAGGTGTGCTTAGCCTCCTGCTCTACTGGCTTTATACTTATGACTGAGAGACAAAGTACAGCTCCAGTGCCATAAGTCAGTTTGCCGACAACATAACTTTAGTTGGCCAAATCAAAGGTGAAGATGAATCAGCACACAGGAGGGAGATTGAAAATCTGATTGAATGGTGCCACAACCTCTTACTCAACATCTGCAAAACCAAAGAGCTGATTACCAACTATAGGAGGTCCACAAGCCAGTCCTCATCAGGCAATCAGAGGTGGAGAGGGTCAGTAACTTTAAAATTCCTTGGTGTTATCATTTCCGAGGATCTGTCCTGGTTTCAGCACCTAAGTGCCATTACAAAGAAGGCACAGCAGGAGCTCTAATTTCTTAGAAGTTTGTGAAGATTCGGCATGTCATCTAAAACGTTGATAAACTTCTATAGATACATGGTGGAGATTATATTGACTCCCTGCATCATGGCCTGGTATGGAAACACTAATACTGTTAAACAGAAAAGCCTACAAAAGGGAGTCAGTACAACCTAGTCCATCACAGTTAAAGCCCTCCCCACCACTGAGCACATTTACAAGGAGTGCTGTCAGAGGAAAGCAGCATCCACCATCAGGGACTCCACCATCCAGGTGCTGCCATTGGGAAGGAGGTACAGGAGCCTCAGGTCCAACACCACCAGGTTCAGCAAAAGTTATTACCCCTCAACCGTCAGAGTCCCAAACCAGCATGGATAACTTCACACCTCCCTGCACTGAACTGATTCCACAACCTTTTGACTGACTTTCAAGGACTCTGCAGCTCATGATCTCAGTGTTAATTATTTACTTTTTAACTATTATTATTATTTTGTTTTTCTTTTTGTATTTGCACATGTTGTTGTCTTTTGCACATTGGTTGTTTGTACGCTGTGATTCTATTGTGTTTATTTGTATTTACTGTGAATGCCTGCAGGAAAATGAATCTCAGGGTTGTATGTGGTGACATATGTACTACGATAATAAATTTATTTTGAACTTTGGTCACTTCTGTTTTAAATCAGGAATACCATATCAAAATCAGAGATATTAATTTTGCCAATGAATGTGGCAAGTTAAAATAACTAAATCAATTTGAAGTAATCCAATTCAATTAATTACATGGAACAGGAATGTCTTGGCAGGCACTGTGTTGTAGTTGCAACTGGTGCACTGCATTAGTATTGGCAGTTCAAAGAATTTCAGCTCAAGATTGATAAGCTGGACTCTGAGCTGCAGACAGCGTGGCGCATTGGGGAGGGGGCCAACAGCTTGGGCTTTGTGTTCCAGGAAATGATCACACCCCCACAGACTAATGTCCTCAAATCTGATCAGGGACAGGAGGATGGTACTGCAAGAGGCAGGTGAAGATAGCCAGAGGGTAATCCTTGAGGAGACTCCGCCATTAACCCTGACTGACAAGTCAAAGGTCCTTGGACCCTGCATAGACAGGGTCCAGGAGTGCAGGGAGGATGTGCAAGCTGTCCACAGGGTGCCATTCAAGTTTGGGGAGAAAAGCATAATGTGGTATTGTGAGTATTGTGAGTATGCTTTCCCAAGGGGTTATTCCCTTAAAGGTGAATACCTGTGAGTGACTTTGTTTAGTGTGGGGAGGCTGATGCATGGGCAGCCAACACCAGGCCCTTGGCAGATCAGGGTCAGTGTCCAGTGGCATGGCATCCAAGATGACTGGGGACCCTTCACTGCTGTGATCTTTCACCCACTCCACCACTGAGGTCTTGGTTGGATTGCTCTTTGTCTGGAACCTTCCCGCAATGGGTGATCCTACCAGGAGCTGAGCTCCAGGCAGCATCACTCTTGGGATCTCAGGAACTCACAAGCCTCTGCACCACGACAAGGTGATGACCCTTGGAGAAGGATAACGTAGTGGTGATAGAGCATTGCACTGTTAGCGGAGCAGACACTGTTTTCTGCAGCATAGAGTCCTGATGGTTGTACTGCATGCCTGTTGCCAGAAAAGAGGACATCTCTTCAGTTGTGATGGTCCATGTTTGCACTAACAACATTGTGAGCAAACTGTGGCTAAAGTTCTAGAAGAAAGTTTAGTTTTATTTGTTAAATGTACTGTAATTCAAAACATTGAAACGTGCAGTAAAATGCATTATTATGTGTCAAATCAAACCAGCGTAGATTGTGTTGGGAGCAGCCTGCGAGTGCTGCCACACTTTCTGGCACCAGCATAGCATGCCCACAACTTACTAACCCTAAGCATACATCTTTGGAATGCAGGAGCAATCCTGGGCTCCCGGAGAAAAACCCAGGAAGGTACAAACTCCTTACAGACAATGGCATGAATCATACCCCAATGAGTAATTGCTGGCACGATAAAGTGATTACACTAACCACTAGGCTACTATGGCACCCACAATGGGCCAAAGAGCAAAGGAGGTTGTATCAGAGGCATGTCAAAATAATTAAGTGATGTCATTAATCAAATTGACAAGGGTAAAGGGGAAGAGGAATTTTCAGATTGTGTCAGGCCAGGTCGTTTGCATAACCTACCTGGGAACAGGTTATTTTAGATTTGCTCAGAAGCAAAGAGGTAGAATTAATCAAAGATGTTGTGGTTTAAGAACCCCAAGAGAGTAGTAATGGTGGAATTCCTCAATTACTAGCATCCATGCTCTATTAACAATATAATTAAGTTAAATGGGGGCAGTTACTAATGTATGAAGATAGAGTTGCCTGGAGTGTACTGGATAGATAGGCTGAGGGATTCGTCAGTGCATGAGCTGTTCTAGGTATCTAATGTGGTTAACCATGCAGAGGGTTGTAAAGACTTCCAACTCCATCATGGGCACTAGCCTCCTCATAATCGAGGACACATCCAGAAGGTAATGCTTCAAAAAGGCGGCATCCATCAATAAGGACCCCCATTACCCAGGACATGGCCTCTTCTCATTACTACCATCAAGGAGGGGGTACAGGAACCTGAAGACACCCATTCAACTTTTTAGGAATAGCTTCTTCCCCTCTGCCATCAGATTTCTGAATGGACAATGAACTCATGAACACCACCTCACTATTTTTGCTCTCATTTTGCACTACTTTCATATATTTTAAATGCATATTTCTTAGTGTAATTGATTGTATTTTTATGTATTGCACTGTACTGCTGCTGTAAAACATTACATTTTATGACCCATGTCAGTGATATTAAATCTGACTCTGATTCTAGTGCGTAACACTCAACAGAACTTTATCCCAGTTTGAAAGCAGGATCCCAGGAGAAACTTGAATGAACCATTCATGATTAACAAAGGAGATCATGGAAAATCCATTAAATCAAAGACTGGGAGAATATAAAATAGCAAGGCCTGATCATAGTTCAGAGGATCAGAGAATTTTACAGAAACAAGCAGCAAGAAACTAAAAACGAGAGAAATTTGATTATGAAAAGAAACTGGGAAGAAGTATCAGAACAGACAGAAAGGGTTTCTATGGACATGAAAAAAAGGGAGAGGATAGCTAATGTAAATGTGGATCCCTAGAGAGTGTGTCTAAGGAATTAATAATGGAAAATAAGGAAACCGCAGTACAGTAAATCAATACTGACAATAAATAAATGATAAGGAAACTAATCAACCTGAAAGAATCTTGAAGGAATCTCATGGGCTACTAGAGGGACTAAAGCAGACAAATCACCAGGCCCTGATAGTTTGTACCAAAGGGTTTTGAAGAAAACAGTTCCAACAATAGTGGAGACATTGGTTAACATTTTTTAGTCTCCTCCAAGTTCCCAGAAAAGTACCAGCTTATTGGAAAATGGCAGGTATTGCTCCAGCTTTGAAGAAGGGACAAAGACAATAGAACTTTGGAGAAAGCATTTGGAGTATTGTGAACAGCTTTGGGTCCCTTATCTAAGAAGGGATGTGGTAGCATTGGAGAGGATCTAAGGAGATTCACGAGAATGATCCTAGGAAAGTAAGGTTAACACATGAGGAGCATTTGAAGGCTCTGGGGCTGTACTTGCTGGGGCTTAGAAGAATGAGAGAGATCTCATTGAAACTTATCGAATATTAAAAGGCATAGATAGAATGGACATGGAGAGAATGTTTCCTATAGTGATGCAATCTAGGACCAGAAGGCACAGCCACAGAATACCAGGATGAGCCTTTAGAACAGAGACGAGGAGGAATTTCTTTAGCAGGAGGGTGGTAAATCTGTGGAAGGCAAGTCATTGGGTATATTTAAAGGAGAGGGAGATAGGTTCTTAATTAGTAAGGGTGTCAAAGGTTACAGGGAGAAGGAGGAGCATGGGGTTGACATGAATGGGGTTGAATGAATCTGACATGACAGAATGGTGGAGCAGACTCGATGGGCTGAATAGTTGGTTCTGCTCCTATGTCTTATGGTCTTAATGGCCTGTTAGATTCATCTTGGCAAGATGCCGGTTTCTATCATTAAGGACATTTTGTGTCATTTAGGGAACTAGGCTGTAATCAAATGAAGTCAACATATTTTTATGGAAGGAAAATCACGTTTGATGAATTTGGTGGAGTTCAAAGGTTCATAGGCCCAATTTAATGACAGAGAAATGTATACAATATACATCCTGAAATGCTTTCTTCACAAACATTCATGAAAACAGAGAAGTGTCCCAAAGAATGAACGACAGTTAAATGAAGAACCTCTCCAGCTCCCCTCCCTCCTGTGCATGAGTAGCAGCGAGCAACAATACCCCCCTTCCCCCAGCAAAAAAATCAAGCATCAGTACCACCACCGAGCACTCAAGTGTGAGTGTGGTGAACTACATATACCTGTCTGGACACACCCCCTGCTGACTGCTCCTGTGGCTCCTCCCACAGACCCCGGTATAAAGGCATCTAGTCCTGTGCCCCTCCACCAGGATGTCCATCATTGACCTTTCAAGCTGGTGTGGGGCGCTTTGGTCGAGGGTTACGGTGGCCAGAGTTGAGCCGTCTTGGTACCCGGTAAGCATCGGTGGGTTGGGGGCGGGGCATGCTGACGTCGACAAAGATGGCCGCGCACATCCACTGTATAAAGGCGATCAAGGCCTGAGTCCGGCCTCTTAGTCTCCAGGATGTAGTATGGTGGTCACTCACTGCTTGTTCCTTCTTCCAGTCAATAAAAGCCGATATCTCGCCTTACATCTCAGAGTCAGTTATTGATGGTGCATCAGTGAGCAAAGCAATAGCAAAGGCACAGACTTGTACTTGCCCCAAAGATTCATGTTTCACCTGGCATAAAACATACCACAGGTTCTCTCTCTCCCTAATAAGGGAGAAACAGGTGGCTCCATTTTCCCAACGAGCAGGGAGACATAACAAACAACTCGCTGGTTTGCGATGTTAAAAGTCCATAACGTCACTTTCGTTCTTTGAGGATATATCAAGCAGAATCAATAGAGGGGATTCTGTAGATGTGGTACATTGGGATTTCCAGAAGGCATTTGACAAGGTGCAAAGTAAAAGGCTGGAACAACAGATAAAGATCTCATGGTATTGGGGAAAACGTGTTAGCATGGATAGAAGATTGGTTGTGATGTAGAAAGCAGAAAGTTGGAATAAACAGGTCTTTTTCAGGCTGAAAGGCGCCTCAAGCATCTGTTCCTGGTCCTCAGCTATTTGTAAGTCGTGTTAATGACCTGGAGGAGGGTGCAGAGTGTAAAGTATCCAAGCTTACTGATGTTACAAAAACAGGTGAGAGAGCATGTTGCGACAAAGACTTTTGGACTCTGTAACTGGATATAAATAGGCTGAGTGTGTGGGAAAAATCCTGGCAAACAGAACTTAATGCAGGAAAATATGAGATCATAGCTTCAAGAGTGAAGTAGAGTGGAGAAAGGGCCCTCTCATTCCACCCAGACCATGCTGACCATGATGCCTATCTGCATTAGACCCTCATCCCTCTATGTCTTTCCTATCTAAGTACCCATCCAAATGCCACTTAGGTATTAAAACTGCAAAGCATCTGCCCCTTCCTCTGGCAGCTTGTTCCATTTAACCATCTCTCTCTGTGTGAAAAACCAACTTCTCAGATCCCCTTTAAATATTTTTTCTCTCACCTTAAATCTCTATCCTCTAGTTCTAGACTCTACTGCCCTGAGGAAAGACTCTTTATCTCCTATATATCCCAATATGATGTTATAATCCTCTAAGAGATCACTCCTCAGCCTACTAGTTTCCATAGAGAATACACTCAGCCAATCCAATCTCCCCTTATTACTAAAACCCTCCTTTCCAGGCACCATCCTGGTGAATGTCTTCTGCACTCTCTCTGTGTTACCACTTCCTGTAGTGTGGTGATCAGAACTGTACCCAATGCTCAATGACTGCGGTGGTGCTGCTTCCTGCACCCATGGATTTTATCATCTTCATCACCACCTTCCACCCTGCTCTCAAATTCATGTGAATGATTTCTGACCTTCATCTCCCTTTTCCAGATCTCACTGTTTCCATCTCGGGAAATAAACTAAATTATTATAAACCCATCAAGTCCCACAGATACGTAACCTTCACCTCTTCCCACCCTGTCTCTTGTCCTTGCTCCTGGTTTCTCTGTCTCTGCTATATCTGTACTCAAGACTGAAATGGCTTCCTTTTTCACCACTCTCACATTTTCTCTGTTTCTCAGTCTGCCTTCTCCCAGACACCTTATCTCCTGTATTCGGTGCCACCAAAATGGCCCCCTCTACATTGAGTAGCACAAGCACAGAGTCAGTAACAGCTTTGCAGTGCACCGACACTCTGACCTCAAAGGCCATCCAAAGCTCCCCATCTCATATCATTTCAACTCCCCTTCCCATACCCACACTGACAAGTCCATCCTCAGTCTTCTCCATCATCAGGATGAGGCCTAACTCTGACTGGAGGAACATATCTTCTGGGTCGTCTACAACTCAATATTGTACCTAATATCTCCAATTTTAGGTAACCCACTTTTATTTTCCTCCCTCCTCCCCTTTCCCTCTCCTTCTGATCTTCTGATTCTCCCATTTTTGTCATCCTTCTCACCTTCCCCACAGCCTTCCCCCCCACACACATCTTTGTCCGTTTTCCCCTCGTAGCTCCATCCACCCACTTCCCATCCCAACCTCCATTTATTTCCAAACGTCATCACCTCTCCCCCAGTTGTTCCCATTCCCACCTGCTTTACTGATCCAAATCCAGTTCTGGGTAGTGCTTTGTGTTCCTGCTAATCTCCTCCAACAGCTGTCTCCCATTTTCGCACTCCTCTCCCCCACCTTTCTCCATCTGGTTTTTCCCTTTTTCTCTCTCTCTCTCCCTCCCTCCAACCATCCATCATTCTTTTGCCACTCTCTTCCAACTCCACCCCAATTCAACTCCCCTACCTGGCACTACCTACCCGTCACCTCAGTCCACCAATCACCTCGGAGGCCTGTCGTGGGGTTGGAGGACTGCCTGTGTCCATGGGTGGGAGGGCGGGGGCAAGGGGGCTTGTTTTTCTGTAATACACACAAAATGCTGCGGCAACTCAGCAGGTCGGGCAGCATTGATGGAAAGGACTGAAGAGCTGATGTTTCGGGTTGAGATCCTTCATCAGTGTGTTACACTGGATTTCCAGCATCTTGTATGTAAACACCTGGGTCGCCTCAGGCTCGCTCAGCTCGTTCTCGTCTCGGGGGAGCAGCCTTCGGCCCCGCCAAACTGGGTAATCAGCTGGTGTGGATGCTGTGTGATGTCCCCGCCTCGCCCAAAAACAGACAGTACACCATATGCGATTAAATGAGTACAATTTATAAAGGTTACTATAACTAAGTGATTAATAACGATATAGTATATATGAAGAGAAAATTAAAGAAAAGGCGCCAAACTTATCAAAGTCCAAACCACTTCGTGCACAGCCGTTGGAGCTCAATTACTGAAGTCTTCTGGCCACCATTCGATCCCCTCCGAACTCCTCGACTCTCCAAACAGCTCAGGACCCTCCGAACTCCTCGACTCTCCAAACAGCTCAGGACCCTCCGAGTGGTCAACCGAGCACATCTAGCTTCATCCCCCCCCCCTCGGAGAATCTCCCGGCCTCGGACCCCCCTTTGGGGTCCGATCCTCGCCCAGCTTAGAGCATTGCGTCCTCTCTCTCGACCCCCTCACGCTGATCTCCGCAAAAGCCCGTCAACAAAAGCTTACAGACTCAGAAGAAAGAACATTAATCCCCATTTGGTTTACAAAGGAATACCATTCTCGTTATCAGTAAATTAGCATTCCTGCTAGTTAACAAAAGGAAACCCTTTCCCAACAGTAACAAAGAAAAAAAAAACCCTTTACATGTACTTTTGCTTTGCTGGTGTTTAGTTGCTTGTTGTGTTCAGCTGTGTCATTCTGCCGAACATTGAGGGCATGCCAGGTTGGCACTGGAATATGTGGCAACACGTGCAGACTGTCCTCAGCCGGGGTTGCACTGGCTGTTAATGCCAACGACCCATTTCACTGTACACTTTGACTGATGCACACATGACAAACAAATGTATCCGAATCAGAATTTGGATCTGGAATCCCTCTTCTCTCTCTGCTGGCCATCTTGCCTCTTCACTCTCAGTCTTGACCTAAGTCATCGCCTTCCTCCCACAGATTCTATGTGATTCACTAAGTTCCTCCGGCACATTGATTGTTGATCTAGGTTCCAGTGTCTGCAGTCTCTTGTGTCTCCATAATGGAGTCTCACCAATGTTTTGTAGAACTGGAATGTGATGTCTGAACTCTTCTACCCAATGCCTATGTCTGGGAGGGTAAGCATAGCAAATTACTATCATAATCACCACTCTCAGCAAGCTTCAGAAGCACTCAAAGTTCAATAATGTGCAGTAACCTTGAAAATCAATGAGCAAGCAACTTTTAATTGTGACAATTAAAACCATCTTTTCAGGCTGGGTGGTTGCTATGTTTCATTAGGAGTTTGAGATTTGGTATTTCACCAAACCCTCTAGCAAGTTTCTGCACTGTACTGTGGAGAGCATTCTAACGCTCTGGCGTGGAGGGGCCACTGCAGTGGATGGGAAAAATATGCAGAAGGTTGTAAACTCATCCAGCTCCATCATGGGCACTAGCCTCGTCACTATCGAGGGCATCTTCAAAAGGCAGTGCCTCAAGAAGGCATCCTTCATGAAGGACCCTCACTGTCCAGGTTATGCCCTCTTCTCATTGCCACCATCAGGGAGAAGGTACAGGAGCCTGAAGATACACACTCAACATTTTATGTAGGAACAGCTTCTTCACCTCTGCCATCAGATTTCTGAATGGACAATGGACCCACAGACACTACCTCACTTGTTACTCTTTTACTTAACATCTTTAAAAAATATTTTTTATTGTAGCTTACAGTGCTTTCTTATGTCTTGCATTGTACCGCTGCTGCAAAACAACAAATTTCACCTAAAAAACCTGATTCTGATTCTTATTCTGGTGCTCAACCTCGGAGTAGGTTCTAATATGTTGTTCTAAGCCTGTGATGCAGCTTGTAATACGAGTTATCTGATCATAATACTGAGAATGGCATTTGCACATTGCATGTGCTAAAGTCTGCAGAGTAAACAGCCACATTAGTCCTCAGGCTGAATTGAATCTCGATGACAAGGATCACACCATCTGTTGACCTTATACACTTGAATGTAGGTTCAGCAGCACTCCAATTATCAATTAAAACTATCAGCAGTTGCCAGCAACAAAACATCTGCTGGAGGAACTTAGCAAATTAGGGAGCATGTCAAGAAGCAGTGAAACACACAAAATGCTGGAGGAATAGCTTCTTCCCCCCCTTCCTTTCCAGTCCTGATGAAGATCCTCAGTCCCGAAACATCAACTGTTTATTCCCTTCTATAGATGTGGCCTGACCTGCTGAGTTCCTCCAGCACTTTGTGTGTGGAACAATGAATTTCCATCATCTGCAGAATCTAATCTTTAGGATAAGTGGCAAGGGTTGGAATTGTCAACATTGACGGTTGAAACCATCCAAAAGGATTGTGTGGAAAGAGAAGATAGGTGTCATAAGTTTGAAGTTAATTGGGACAGGAGACTGTTGTCAAACAGTTTCTAAATTACATCAGTCGTGTGCACTGTGTGGCCCTTAGACACTACACCATGCTTAGAGTGAACAGTTTTTAAATAGCTTCGGTTGCGTGTGTTTGTGTTTAAAAAGCAGTGATTTTTTTCAGTGATACTTGACAAGAAATAATCAATAAGACAACTCCAAGCTGTTTTGCTCACTGTGGTTTCAAGCATTCAGGCTTGGAAATGCCAGAAATGACTGAAAGTGAAAATGACACTATTTTACTACTTCAACAAGTTAGGAACTAGAAGAATTTGAAGATATTGTCAATCATCTTGGGTGTTACCTTTGGTCCCCACTCAGCTCTCCCCTGTGGCTCCAAGTAGTCATTTGCATGTGATAGCAGCCGCACCCCCGGTACACCACTTCGACAGGTGGGAAAAATCAGCTGAGGGTAGCTGGCAGTTCTTGTACCCCAGTAAGATAGGGACATGCCTGTCCTAGCATGCAAAGTCACTTCCTGCTGACTTGCCAGATGAGATCTACAGTGAGATCCAATGGTCAGGGAGGTGGTTCTACAACACTCCTTGGAGAGCAAAGAGCATGACGAGGCTCAGAAGTCTTGGTCATCCACTGCAACCAGGGAAGACCCCAGTTCTGATGTCTACTCATTTCACTGGATCCAGACTTCTTAGGTCAACAGAGTGGAACTGCCCCAGTGTATGGGCTTTCCCACTTTAAAAACTCCTCCGCGCAGGTCTCCTCCCATCATTAGATATGATGGACAACCACAACATTAGTAGTGTTCTAATTTGTTCTGTATTTCTTTTAAATACATAATTTGTTACTCAGTTAAATGGTACTTTGTCTCCTTTATACCTTTATAATTATTTCCATGAAAATTTGGTTAATTGGGGCAGTTGCTTAAAATGTACTGGTACTGATATGTACAGATTAATCAGAATCCATGGTACTTAATTAAATAAAAGAATTATTAGTAATTTAAACATTAATTCTGCATCTTTTTGAGGAATAATTTGTCATCAATTATTGAGGAAGCAAATTGGCAGAGCTGAGGAAACTAGTTTGCCACTGTAAAGGGCTGGTTTCAAATTCCTGAGTCTCTCATCCAGGATGAAAAGAGAATGTACAAGTAACACAAGCCATGCTACCATGGAAATGAAGCTTGAGTCAAAGCTTCCACAGAAAATGAAAGACACACTTACAAACAGATACCTCTTGTGAATCTCCTTCTCTACAATAGAAAAGTCTGCATACAGTGATCTCACTCGATCGAATGTTCACTTCAAATTCGTTTGTGTGATGAACATATTCAATAGAATAAAATAAGCGACAAGATGTAGTTTCTCGTTAAATGCATGAAGTATTATGTACTGGATAGAAGATTATGGATCAAAGAGAGTGCTCTCTGATACATATGCTCAAAGCAAAAGGACAATCGAAAGGACACAAGTTCTCATTCTTCTCGAGAGTGGACGAGGCTGGTGAAAGACCTGATAGAAATGGGGCAATCACTCTGCTGGGTGTACTGTTTAGATCCCCCTTTCCCCCATAACAATGGAGGAACAAATTGGGACGCAGATTTTGGAATGGTGCAAAAATTACAGAGTTGCTGCCCTTAATATTGATTGGCACCTCCTTAGTGGAAAAGGCCTGGATAGGGCAGAATTTGCTACACGTGCCCAGGAAGGATTCCTGACACAAAACATAAACAGAGTGACTAGAGGATAGGCCTCTGGTACTAGGCATTGAACCAGACCAGGTCTCAGATCCCTCGGTGAGTTAGCATTTCGGAGACAGTGACAAAAACTCCCTATCCTTTACCACAGGCTTAGACAGGGATTAGGTGCAGATGATATGGGGAAGTATTTATAAGGGTGAGAGGGAATTATGATGCTATTAGGCAGGAACTTGGGAGTATGAATTGGGAATGGGTATACTCAGGGAATTGCATGACAGAATTGTGCAGGTTGTTAGGGAGCTGCATGAGGTTCTGGATAGGTTTGTCTCATTGAGGCTGGGAAAGCATGGTAGGATGAACAAAACAGAAAAGAGCTGTGGAACATCTAGTCAAGAGGGAGAAGGAAGCTTACTCCAGGTTTAGGAAGCAAATTTCAGACAGAGTTCTAGAATGTAACAAGTTAGCCAGGAAGGAGCTTAATAATGGACTTAGGAGAGATGGAATGGGGGATTTAAAGGCCTTGGCAAGTAGGATTAAGGAAAACCTCACGGCGTTTTACAGATATGTGGAGAACAGGAGGATGACTAGCATGAGGATAGGACTGATCAGGAATAGAAGAAGAAACGTGGCTGGAGTTGTAAGAGGTAAGGTATGACCGTAATGAATACTTTGCTTCAGTGGGGTTTTGATGGTTGTGAGGACAGTGTAAAACGGGCTGGAACATGTCAACGTTAAGAAAGAGGATGCGCTGGAACTTTTGAAAAACATTGGGATAGATAAGTCTTTGGAGGCCAGACAAGATATACCCCAGGTTACTACGGAAAGTGGGAAGAAATTGTTGTGGCTTTGGTGGCGAGTTTTGTGTTCTCACTAGCCACAGGAGTAATATTAGATGATTGGAGGGTGGCAGGTGTTATTCCTTTGATCAAGAACGGCAGAAGGAATGACCCTGGGAATGATGGACCAGTGAGTCTTGGGAAAGTTATTGGAGAAGATTCTCAGAAACAGGATTTATGAGTATTAGGAAGCTTTGTCTGATAAGCGATAGCCAGCCTGGCTTTGTGAGGGGTAGTACATGCCTCACAGGTCTGACTGAATTCTCTGAAGATGTGACAAAGCACATTGATGAAAGAGCAGTGGGTGTATGGTATATGGACTTTAGTAAGGTTCTAACAGAGGCTTATTTAGATAATCAGGAGGCATGGGATCCAGGGAAACTTGGCTGCATGGATTCAGAACTAGCTTGCCTATAGGAGCCAGAGGCTGATTGTAAATGAAGCATATTCTGCCTGGAAGTCAGTGACCAGTGGTATTCTGTAGTGATCTATTCTGGGACCTCCACTCTTTATGATTTTTATAAATGACTTGGATGAGGAAGTGAAAGGGTGGGTTAATAATTTTGCTGTTGAAAGTTTGGTGGAGTTGTGGATAGTGTAAAAGGTTGTTGTAGTTTGTAGCAGGACATTGACAGAATGAAGAGCTGGGCTGAGGGGTGGCAGATGGAGTTCAACTGGGAAAAGTGGTTCACTTTGGAAGGTCAAATCTGAAGACAGAATACAGGGTTAATGGCATCATTTTATGTTCTATGTGCAAGATTATGAGGGCTTAGGTAGAGCAGATAGTAAGAAACTCCTTCCATAGAGGAGGCATTTAGAATTAGAGGGCACAGTATAAAAAGTTTAAAGGGGATCTGAAAACAAATCTTTTTGACCCAGAGGGTGATTGGATTCTGCAATGCACTGGCTGAAAGGACAGTGGAGGCAAAAGTTCTCACATTTAAGAAATATCCAGATGGACACTTGAATTGCCAAGGCAGGGTACGTCAGTGAGCAAATGCTGGTACATTGGAGTAGTATAGTTCATGGCAGGCATGGACAAGCCAGATCAAAGGTCCTTTTTGGGTGGCTCCATTACTCAAACATGCTTGGCATGGAGCATGGATCTAGAAATAATTGCGGAAGATGTGTTTGGGATTGCTGAGATTCTGAACTGTTTGGATTCAGGGCTCCCTATATGCTGGCGTCATTCCTGAAGGAGGCGATGAGTAGAAATATCCACAGAACTGACTGGGAGGGATTCCTGTGAACACAAAATGGCTGATGTCTGCAGGGGATAGGAGACAATAGCTTCAGATGTAAGAAACATTGTGTTGCTGCTACGTCAAAATTAATTTTGGAGATAAGTGTGTTAGGAAAAAATGCAGGACTGAGGGATTGGACACTTGACAAATGGTAGTCAAAGCAGCACAAAATGTTGCAACATTTTGGCTCACAAAGTTACTCATGAATTTACCAAGTAAGGAAGAAGTGCAAAAATAATCAATCAAATGTCTGGTTTAATCTTATTTAACAATGAACTGTTCTGTTAAGGCATGGGATGTAAACATTTCCAACAACAAATGAAACCAGTAAAGGGATAAAAATAAACAGAAACAAGCCTCTGCTGTGAGAACAGAGTTTCAATTTGAAATGCTGTGAAATGTGCTGAACTCAAAAGTTTGAAGGTTTATCTCAAGCGCTTTTGTTGAAGAAATGAATTAGAATTTATTTTATAATTTCTATGTGAAACATAGTTGAGTAATGATTAGATTTGTGTTATTACTTCAAAAACAGGATGACCCATTAATCAGAGTTACTGTAGACACATCACATTTGGTCAGTTGGATGAACTTCGTTAAATTGTTTTCCTTTCTTCATTCGTGTCAATAAATGGAATTTGTGAGCATTTTGCCTTCCTGTCTAGACATTGAGACGGACAAGGATTCGCACTTTTGGCCAAGTTCACAAGTAGATACAAACCTGCCCTTTATAGATCCCCTTATTTCCAGGTGAGTTGGTCTCTCAGAGTGGATGGATTGTTTCTGGGGAACTTACCTCACAAAAGAGGACTATGCCTGCATTCCCATGCTAAAAGACAAACTATCTGATCCCCCTGCATTTGGTGAGGTCAGCACCTGGTCTCAGGTTACAGGGGAAGTCGTTTAAAGTTCAAGCTCAAAGTAAATTTACAACAAATTATGTAAATGTTCCAAATACTAACTTGAGATTCATTTTCTTGTAGACACTTATGAGGAAAAATAAAAGGAATTTATGAAAAACTAAGCATGGACGAAGATTGACAACCAATGTGAGAAAAGGCAAATTGCAAATAAAAAATACTGAGAACATGAGTTGTAAAGAGTCCTTGAAAGTGAGTCAATAAGTTGTAGAATCAGTTCAGAGTTGAGGTGATTGAAGTTATCCCTGCCAGTTCAGGCGCCTGATGGTTGTAGGGTAATACCTATTCCTGAACCAGTTGGTGTGGGACCTAAGTATCTCCTGCCCATTGGTAAGAGAACATCGCTTGAACAGAGAGATTATTTGATGGTGGACGCTGCTTTCTTGTGACAGCACTCAATGGTGCTCAATGGTGGGCAGGGTTTTGCCAGTGATGAACTGTGCGACAAAAGACCTCGGTGGGGAAGGTTTGGACCCAAGTGCTGGAGTATCCAAGACTGGAATCGATGCAAAATAGGAGACTGAAATGAAGACATGGTTCTAATCTAGACGCTAGACTAGAATCCAAAATTGATCTGGCAATTGAACAACAAACCTCAGTTCAGGCGCTCTTTAAATATTAAATTCTGGTGCCAAAACTTGGCCAACAATTAGCAGGGGTGGCCTGAATTTTTTTTTCTTTTTTTCTTTTTTTTTAAAAAAGGGACCTCACCAGCTATCCATATTCCGGAGAGTTGATGTGTCTAAACCCCAGAAGCTAGTGCGCTTGGGAGCGTGTTGTAACAGACTGGGCTGTGTCCATCACCTTCTGTAGCCTTTTCTGTTTCTAGGCAATGGTGTTTCCAATATCAGGCCATGATGCAACCTGTCAGGATACTCTTCACTGCGCATCTCTAGGAGTCTGTCAACGTTTTAGGTTCAAATTTTTGAACATAAAAGACATCAAGGAGTGTGGGGACAGTGTGGGAACATTGTATCAGGATGATCTTGCATTATCATGATTTTTAGAGAGCATGAAAATTAAAATTAACTGCAGGTGCTGGAAATCTAACATGAAAGCAGAAAATGCTGATAACTCTCAGCCTGTCAGGCAGCATCTGTGGAGGGAGAGACGGAGCCCCATTGACAAGTTGGACATCTTTTAGCCTGTGAACCCAGCCCAGGGTACACCATCTTGGTTAGGTAACCATCTTTTTTCTGAAGAGCAGTTGGATATGCTAAGCAGGTTTTTAGTAATGCTAAATCCAACCTTCTTCAGGCCAAAGGTGCTCCCCCCACATATTTTTGCTCCAGAGACTTTTTGCAAAAGATTTCAAACTGAGCATTGCTGGAATGGCCGAAAGAGCTAGCATGTGGAAGCGCTATGATAAAATGGCCCCCTCACAATTGAATTAAATTCACTCAAAGTCACTCAAGTTACTTTGTAAGTTCTTATCAATTACAGACATGTTCAACCTTATTTGCTATATTGAATTTCTTACATGTCACGAGTCAGACTGGAATTATCTCTTGACTATTCTTCTCCCGTTGCAGGTACACAAAACGTCACCACAGCAACAGCAACAGCAACAGCACTGGCACACAAGATATCATGTAGCAGGTCACAGGTGGACTCAAACAAAGATATACTGCGGTACTTGCCAGAGGGGATTTCCACATTCATAATGGAAGGTAAGAAAAGTGAAATCCTGGGGGTGACACAGTGGCAGAGCTTGTAAAGCTGTTAACTCGTAGTTGCAGAGACCTGGGCTGAATCCTGACCTCTGGCATTGTCTGCTTGGAACTTTTCTCCCTGTGCCCATGCAGGTTTCCCCCAGGCTCTCCTAATTCCTCCCACATCCTGAAGACATGCAGGTTCAAAGTAAAGTCATTACGTCACCTTATAATACCTTGAGATTTATTTCACAATAGAACAAAAAGATAACATAGAATCAATGAAAAACTACACACAAAGACCATAAGATCTAAGATATAGGAGCAGAATTAGGGCATTTGGCCCATCAAGTCTGCGCTGCCAATTCATCATGACTGATCCATTTCCCTCTCAGACCCAATCTCCGGCTTTCTCCCCATATTCCTTCATGCCCTGACTAATCAAGAATCTATCAACCTCTGCCTTAAATGTATGCAATGAATTGGTCTCCATAGCTGCCTGTGACAATGAATTCCACAGATTTAATACTCTCTGGCTAAATAAATCCTTCCCCATCTCTGTTCTAAATGGATGTGCCTCAATTCTAAGGCTGCACCCTCTGTTCCTAGACTCCACCACCATAGGAAACATCCTCTCCATATCCACTCTATCAAGACAATTCAACATTGGATAAGTTTCAATTCCCCCCCCCCCCCACACACACATTCTTCTGAATGCCAGTGAGTACTGGCCCAGAGCCATCAAACACTCCTCATATGAAAAATCTTTCAATTCCAAAATCATTTTTGTGAAACTCCTTAGGACATTTTGATTGACAAATAACCAATGTGCAAAAGAAGACAATCTATACAAATAAAAATAACGTAATGCTCTGGTTCATATTTTTTTATAGTTATGCTGTATGTATCTCATTTAGTAGTTCTGTAAGAGCAGTCTGTTCTGCTCTCAGCCTGTTTGTTGACGATAAGGGATGATGAGGAATGTGTGCCATCCAATTAGGATGTTAGAATTGAGTGGAGCTTTTTGGTGAGGGGCACCAAGGCTGGGCTTGGGGCTTTTGTTTGGGAGGGGACAGGAAGTGAGAAGGCACTGGAGAGAACAAGTCAGAGTGGGACCATGAGCCAGGGGTGAGATTGATTGAGGATCAGTGAATATGGTGAAATTCTGAGCTCCAACTTGTGCACAATTGACTGTTAAATTAAAATGGGCCATTTTCTTTTTCTGTAGCAACCCTTTAGTTAAGATTCGTAAATATAGTTACTTAAATCATATGCAATGTACTGTCTGTTATTTCGTGACACTAATTTATAACAGGGTATCAAATTACACAGCATCCGCACAAACCCCTCAGCGTTTGGCGTGGGAGAGTCGTCTCAATCTCACGAGTTTGGCAGGACCAGAGAGTGTCTTCTCTAGACTTACACAGCCAAGGAAACCAGATGGGTTTCAATAAATAAGTAAATAAATTATACTGAGTATATGAAAGTGAGCCCATTGGTTGTGGAATCAGATCAGATCTGAAGTGATGGAATTATCCATGTTGGTTCAGGAACCTGATGCTGGTAGGTTAAATGGCCCTGGTGTGTAAGTGAGTGGTAGAAACTGGGAGCAGATGTGAATTTTAGAGAAGTATAGTACAGAAACAGGCCCTTCAGCCCATCTAGTCCATCCCAAAACCATTTAAAATGCCTACTCTTATCAATCTGCACCGGGACCATAGTCCTCCATATCCCTACTGTCCATGTACCCATCTAAGCTTCTCTTAAATATTGAGATTGAGCTAGCATGGACCACCTGTGCTGGTACCTCATTCCACACTCTCACAACACTCTGAATGATAAAGTTTCCCCTCATGTTCCCCTAAACTTCTCACCTGTCACCCTTAATCCGTGACCTCTGGTTATAGTCCTACCCAACCTCAGTGGGAAAAGCCTGCTTACATTTACCCTATCTATACCCCTCATAACTTTGTATACCTCTATCAAATCTCCTCTCAATCTTCTACGTTCTAAAGAATACAGTCCTAATCAATTCAATCTTTCCTTATAACTCACGTCCTCCAGACCTGGCAACATCTTTGCAAAGTTTCTCTGCACTCCTTCAACCTTGTTTACATTTTGGGAGAAAGTAGAATATAGGATTGATGTGCTTGATAGTCAATGCAGAAATAGTAAGCCAAAACCATGTTTCAGGCTGCATCACAACAAAAATTACAGCTAGATTCTGAACTGGGTAAGTGGGGCGAGGAATGACATTTGGAGTTTAATTCAGGTAAGCGTTTTAGGAAATGAAACCAGTGTAGGATTTTCACAGTGAATGTGTGGAACATTGTAGAACAGAGGGACCAAGGAATATAGGTATATAGTTCCCTGAAAGTGGCATCACAGGTAGGCAAGGTGGTGAAGAGGCATCTGGCTTGCTTGCCTTCATCAATCAGGGCACTGAGTGCAGAATTTGGGATGTTACATTGCAGTCATACAAAATGTTGGTGAGCTGTACTTGGTGTATTGTGTTGAGTTTTGGTCACTTTGGTATAGGAACAATGCCATTAAGCTGGAAAGAATGCAGAAAAAAAATTTACAAGGATGTTGTCAGGTCTTGAGGGATTGGGCTATAGGGAGAGGCTGTGCACGTCAGCATTTTATTTCTTGGAGTGTAGAAGACTGAAGGCTACTCTCAGAGCTTAGATGGGCATTTTAGCTAGCATGGACGAGTTGGGCAAAAGGGCCTCCATGACTCCATCTATGCCTAAGCTTGATGGTCAATACAGAAATGATGGGCCCAAATCATGTGTCAGGCTGCATCAAGAACTGTAGCAGGATTCTGATCAGCTGGGTAAGTGGGGCGAGGAATGGCAACTGGAGTTTTATTAATATAGGGGCTCAGATCTTACCATCAGTAAAAGCTACTAGGAGTGAGGAAGACCAAAGATCTTTTCAGATGGGTTGACCACCCTGATCGATAAAACTGACATCACTGAAAGTAGACACATATCCTTCCCTACCCACCATTTCCATGTCACTTCCTGTCTGTCAGGGATTCAGTGCTAATTTTTAGGTGCCGAAGCTGACAAAATGCTTGCCATTTCCTTTATCCTCTCTATATATACGTCACACCCAATTTATGTACCTGCTCATTTCATGTACTGGGCAACTTCCTTGCCCCATTCATGTAATGAGCAAGTACACAAATTGGGTGTGAGATATATATATCTTCTTATGTCAAGCACTAAACCAAGATGAAAGAAATATATGAATTTCAGAGCTCCACAGAAATATAGTGATAGTTAAGACATTTGACAAGATTATAGTCTATCACTACATTTCAGTGTATAACTGGTACAATAAAACATATAATACTTAATTTAATAATATGACAAAGTATTGCACGGCTGCACTCATTAATTATCATAAAATATAATTATCTAGCAAGTAAAGAAAAAGATGGTAATCATGTATTTTACCAATTTAATAATAGTTACCTGCTTACCAAATGTCACCAATGAGAGGTTTCATAATAATTTCCACAAAGAATCAGGAGTAATGTGTGTTCGGGGGTCTGAAGCAACTCTTGTCTTGGTGTCATCTCCTGATCTGTGGCACTGCAGCCATGATGTGACATACGGCTCAGGATTCTACTGAACTAGAGGAGGTCTGTGTAGTTTAACAGACATAAGTGTTGATGCACGAATTATGAGCATTCTTGAGCATGTTGATGTTATTAAGCTCATGTGACTGAATCCTCTCTCACACTGAGCAGTACTAATAAGAATAACTTGAGAACAGCTCAGTAATGAGCATAAACCTTGGGGGATGCAGTGTCCACAATCCTCCACATAATCTCTGAAGGCATTTATTACAGAGGAAGGAAAAAGCTTAAACCGCTTACAGAGATGAATTTGCAGCTTCTCCATAATTAGGCGGTATTTCAGCAGGCCAGTTATCTTTATCAAGGATATACAGTTCATTTAGCAGCGATTTATACATACTTTGAGGTTCAGAATTTTGAAAACCTTTCAAAGATATTGTCGTGAACATATGGTGCTGCAAATTGTTTGTAAGACTAGTAAGAAAGTGTAGATAATTAATGGAGACAATTTTGTTGTTGCTTGTTAAGGTAATTTCTCCAAACTTCCCCTTTTCAACTGCCTCTTGAGCTTCTAGAGTTTTTGTACCAGGTTGCTCTTTCAGTCCATGCGGTGATCTTATGCTCCGTTAGATCAGTTTGTCTCCATAAACAATCGTAGTAGTGTGTTTCTGTAAACACTGACAGTAAACCAAGTTTACGCAACATGTCATACATTAGAGCTAAGTAGAGTAGAAACTGTTCTGAAGAGAGTCTTTTCATCAGACCTTCATAGGTTTTTCTATCACTCCCAGATCTTGTTTCATCCTTCATTGCTTTTTCAAAATGAAAACATACTGCTTCATAATTTTGCCACACTCCTGAAACTGTTCGAATGAGCTACCTACCCACCTGGTGCCCAGAACACAGCCTATTTTGCAAATTTGTTGTTCCAGTTGAGAGGCACATTCAGACAGTTCTTTTTGATTTAGAGGTGATCTACTGTAAACAGAGTACAATTTGTCCATAAATGATTGAAAATGATTTATTCCATGAACTTCTCTCACTGAATCACCTACTGCAAATTCTAATCTGTGATTATGACAGTGCCAAATTATCATGTCAGGGTAATGTTCCTTGAGAATTATTGCAACACCAGATTTGACACCAAGCATTATGCTTGCCCCATCGCTAGCAAATGCTGCAAGGTTCTGTTTCAAGTAAGAGGCATCAAACCCATGGTTATTGAGACAGTTCAATAGATGCTTAGCATTAGTTACAGTTTTCTGATCAGGCAGTTCAGTAAGATCTAAAAACTTAAAATGGGGATCACCTTCCTTATCACTTTCACATTTCAAATAAACTATTAGGGTGGTCTTAATACTCAGGCTTGTTGATTTATCAATGAGAACAGAAAAATTGCCATTTACCTGCTTGATATGCTGTCAAATTTTCTTTTTCATATTAATGGCTATGTGATTAATTATCTCTGTGGCACTAATGCGGGAATGCAGTCCAGTTCCAGCGTCAATACAATTTTTTTGAAGTTCCAATAAGCCAAAGTGATCAGAGTATGGTCTGTCATTCTGAGCTAAATAAAATGCAGAATGAAAAATTAAATGAACCAGAGAGACCATTTTTGCCATTGTAGGGGTAGCACTAACACTTCCACGAATTTCAGCTTCTTTCTGCTTTATTGTGCAAATGCTCGATATGCCACTTTTCAAAAGATCTGAGATTTTTATTTTCTCGGCAAACAATGCTCAAATGAATGCTGGAGAGAGACTGAGGATCTGTGAAATGGTGGGAAGCTACAGCAGGGTATGCTGGGACAACGGGTCGAACACGGAGGAATTTCACAAATACCCAAGTAAAGTCACAGCTCCTGGATTTCACCAAAAACCATCAAATATTCTAATCTTATTAGTGGTATTTTCCCTGCTACCCGCCACCCCTCTCCCCATCCCCCATTTTCCATAAAATTCCCTCTATTTAATATGCAGCCGCTGTTAAATTTCCCGCTTGTTTATTTTGACTTTGTTTATAAAAAAAGGTGCCGGAGCGGCACTTCGGCGAGCTCCAGCAGCTCTGCACCCCAGCCGTCTGTGCAGTTTCCCAGCCACAATGAGAAAATGAAAGCACCCACAAAATAACTATCTGAACTAAAGACAGTGTTATACATTGAACCATGTCAAATATCACGCCAAGGCGCACACACACTTCTATTGTGCATTTCCTTAGTGCTCGCCTTCTTTGTAGCTTTGCCCAGTTCCTACAGATTAAAAGGTTAGTAACTAACCTTTTGAAGCCCCAGTATCTTAGTTTCACCGCCCATGTATGGCACACTGGTGCTAATAGAGTGAACTGCAAGTAAAAGTTTAAAGATACTGAAACCCTCAGCAGATCAGGCAGCATCTGTCGAGTAAGAAACAGAGTTAATGTTTCTGGTCAATGTCCTTCATCAGATCTGGCATGAATCCTGATTCAGTTTGATACAATATGTTGTCTTGGCCTAAAAGTTATGCCTTCAGATTCAGACGCAGAGTGAAATTCACTGCTGTGGCAACAACCTGCACGATCTAAGGATGTCGGGGGCAGCCTACAAGAGTCGCCACACATTCTAGTGCTAACGTAGCATGCCTAAAGATTGCATTCTGTCTTTCTGTACTTCTCATTCCCACCATTTTAGCAAGAAAGGATAAGGGTCCAGCAAAGATCCAGCAAAGCCTTAGCTGCTTTGTAAAGGGAGTAATGAGCAGACCCTCAACTATATTTGATAGAATGTTTGACAAATACAGTATTTTGTTAGAAATAATGTCCAAACCCACTTAAAATTTGCTGATTTGTTCCACCTTTCTTTTAGTGTTGCATTCAGTATAGTGAACAGTCACATACACTCAGTGCCCACTTTATTGGGTACTTCCTGTACCTAGTAAAGACTGACTGTATGTTCGTGGTCTTCTGCTGCTGTAGCACATCCATTTCAAGCTTTGACATGTTGTGCATTCAGAGATGCTCTTCCACACATCACTGTTGTAATGCAATTTTATTTGAACTACTGTCACCTTCCAGTCAGCTTAAACCAGTCTGGCCATTCTCCACTGATCTTTCTCATTAAAAAGGCTTTTTCACGCACAGAAGAGCTGCTCACTGGATGCTTTTTAATAACATTTTTAACAACATTCTCTGTAAACTCTAAAGATTGTTGTGTGTGAAAATCTTCAGGAGATCAGCAGTTTCTGAGATATTCGAACCACTCTGTCTGGCACCAACAATCATTCCATAGTTAAAATCACTTAGATCACATTTTTAAAGGTTTCAAAGGTACATTTAATGTCAGAGAAATGTATACAATATACGCCCTGAAATACATTTTCTTCACAACCATCCATGAAAACAGAGGAGTGCCCCCAAAGAATGGACAACAGTTAACTGTTAGAACACCAAAGTCCCCCCCAGCTCCCCTCTCTCCCATGCTTCAGCAGCAGCAACAGTACTCACTCTCCACCACCGGCAAACAAAAGCATCGGCACCCGCCACTGAGCACTCATGTGTGAGCAAGAAAACAGCAAAGATGCAGACTTGCAGTTACCCCAAAGACTACATTGTTCACCCAGCATTCGACAGATCACTGGCTCTCTCTCTCTCCCTAATAAGGGAGAAAGATGTCTCCATTTCACAGCAAGAGGGGAGACATAACAAACAACTCACTGGTTTACAATGTTAAAAGTCTGTTGCATTGCTTTTCCTGAGCTCTGTGCCCAAAGATTGCGAGTCTCTGGGCACACATTTCTTCCCCATTCTGATGCTTGGTCTGAACAACAACTGAACCTCTTGACCATGGTTGTATATATTAAGTTGGTGCCACATGATTGGCTGATCGGATATTTGCATTAATGAGCAGGTGTACAGGTGTACCTAATAAAGTGGCCACTGAGTGTATCTAATTGGTACTTGACATTAATTGAACATAAATGATGGGCTTTATTTTCACCATGGCATAATATCCACTTTCTGTGTGCATGAAAAGCACAAAACTGCCCCTCTAACAACATGAACAGGGGCGAATGGGGAGATATTAAGATGTCTCCATTGGTGGGAAAGTCTCAAATAAGGAGATGCCATTGCAAAATCAGGGCTGTGATGTAAAAACAATGGTCCACGGGAACTTTCGGACAAAGGTTGGTGACTCTCGGGAGACAATAGACAATGGGTGCAGGAGTAGGCCATTCGGTCCTTCGAGCCAGCACCGCCATTCAATATGATCATGGCTGATCATCCACAATCAGTACCCCATTCTTGCCTTCTCCCCATATCCCTTGACTCCGCTATCCTTAAGAGCTCTATCTAACTCTTTCTTGAAAGCATCCAGAGAATTGGCCTCCACTGCCTTCTGAGGCAGAGCATTCCATAGATCCACAAGTCTCTGGGTGAGGAAGTTTTTCCTGAACTCTGTTCTAAATGGCCTACCCCTTATTCTTAAACTGTGTTTCTGGACTCCCCCAACATCGGGAACATGTTTCCTGCCTCTTGCGTGTCCAATCCCTTAATAATCTTATATCTTTCAATCAGATCCCCTCTCATCCTTCTAAATTCCAGTGTATACACGTCCAGTTGCTCCAATCTTTCAACATATGACAGTCCCACCATCCCAGGAATCAACCTCGTGAACCTACGCTGCACTCCCTCAATAGCAAGAATGTCCTTCCTCAAATTTGGAGACCAAAACTGAACCCAATACTCCAGGTGGGGTCTCACCAGGGCCCTGTACAGCTGCAGAAGGACCTCTTTGCTCCTATACTCAACTCCCCTTGTTTGAAGGCCAGCATGCCATTAGCTTTCTTCACTGCCTGCTGTACCTGCATACTTGCTTTCAGTGACTGATGAACAAGGACACCTAGATCTCATTGTACTTCCCCTTTTCCTAACTTGACACCATTCAGATAGTAATCTGCCTTCCTATTCTTGCCACCAAAGTGGATAACCTCACATTTATCTACATTAAACTGCATCTGCCGACTCACCCAACCTGTCCAAGTCACCCTGCATTATAATAACATCCTCCTCACATTTCAAACTGCCACCCAGCTTTGTGTCATTTGCAAATTTACTAATGTTATTTTTAATCCCTTCATCGAAATCATTAACGTATATTGTAAATAGCTGCAGTCCCAGCACTGAGCCTTGTGGTACCCCACCAGTCACTGCCTACCATTCTGAAAGGGACCCATTAATCCCTACTCTGTTACCTGTCTGCCAACCAATTTTCTATCCATGTTAGTACCCTACCCCCAATACCATGTGCTCTAATTTTGCCCACTAATCTCCTATATGGGACCTCATCAAAGGCTTTCTGAAAGTCCAGGTACACTACATCCACTGGCTCTCCCTTGTCCATTTTCATAGTTAAATCCTGAAAAAATTCCAGAAGATTAGTCAAGCATGATTTCCCCTTCATAAATCCATGCTGACTCAGACCGATCCTGTTACTGCTATCCAAATGTGCCGTTATTTCATCTTTTATAATTGACTCCCCACCGCTGATGTCAGGCTAGCTGATCTATAATTCCCTGTTTTCTCTCTCCCTCCTTTCTTAAAAAGTGGGATAACATTAGCTATCCTCCAATCCTCAGGAACTGATCCTGAATCTATAGAACATTGGAAAATGATTACCAATGTATCCACGATTTCTAGAGCCACCTCCTTAAGTACCCTGGGATGCAGACCATCAGGCCCTGGGGAATTATCAGCCTTCAGTCCCATCAGTCTACCCAACACCATTTTCTGGCTAATGTGAATTTCCTTCATTTCCTCTGTTACCCTAGGTCCTCTGGCCACTATTACATCTGGGAGATTGTCTGTGTCTTCCCTAGTGAAGACAGATCCAAAGTACCTGTTCAACTCGTCTGCCATTTCCTTGTTCCCCATAATAAATTCACCTGTTTCTGCCTTCAAGGGCCCAACTTTGGTCTTAACTAATTTTTTCCTCTTCACATACCTAAAGAAGTTTTTACTATCCTCCTTTATATTCTTGGCTAGCTTACCTTCGTACCTCATCTATTCTCCCCGTATTGCCTTTTTAGTAATCTTCTGTTGCTGTTTAAAAGTTTCCCAATCTTCTGGCTTCCTGCTCATCTTTGCTATGTTATACTTTTTCTCTTTTATTTTTATACTGTCCTTGACTTTTCTTGTCAGCCACAGTCACCCCCTACTCTCCTTAGAATCTTTCTTCCTCTGTGGAATGAACTGATCCTGCACCTTCTGTATTATTCCCAGAAATACTTGCCATTGTTGTTCCACTGTCATCCCTGCTAGGGTATCCTTCCAGTCAACTTTGGCCAGCTCCTCCCTCGTGGCTCCATAGTAACAAGAGGGTAGCAGAGCTAGGATAATTGGGAGCATTTAAAGAGGAAGCAGATACATTATTGTAAGGCTGAACAACTGAGGGTGATGGGAAACAAAAGCAGAGATAAGACCTCAGGCAGATCAGCCATGATTACATTGAATGGTGGGGGAGGCTTGAGAGACTGGGGGGCCTTCTCTTGCTCATATTTTCTAACAAATAGCACTAAATTGCATTTATATAGTCATAGAGTCATATAGCACTACACAGCATAGAAACAGCTCTTCGGCCCATTTAATCCAGGCCAAAATATTATTCTGCCAAGTCCCATTGATCTGCATCTGGACTATTGCCCTCCATACCCCTCCAATCCATGTACTTATCCAAACTTCTTTTAAATGTTGAAATCAAATCTGCACAGAGATGCGAAGGAATTTCTTCAGCCAGCGCGTGGTGAATCCCTCGCAATATCCATCAACTATTGCCCATCCCTGATTATTCTTGTGAAGGTGGTGGTGAGTACCTTCTTGAACAGCTGGGTTCTTCCAGCACCACTTCCTATGGATCCTCTTCAATAAATATATTTTTTCATGATTAAGGATACAGCTTCTCATAGAAAAAATTGTTGAACCATAAATCCATTTGGCTACACTAACTCCTCTTTGTGACCTACTTTGGAAGGTGTCCTCATGATGGTATTGTTTATTATAAATGCACACTAATTAATCTTGGATCATTTGACTTTTTTTTGCAGGGGAACAGACAATTCTATTCATTAAATCTTTGCTTTAAATCCGGGTCACTCATGTGGAGTAAAACAGTTTTTCTCTATAAGTAACCTGGACCAAAAAAAATGTATTAACTCAATGGCCCATTAAATATCCCTTTTTTAACAGCAACCTTGGATGGTGCTCTTGCGTCCTGCTTGACATCAGAAATTTTAACAAAATTGGGTGATAGTGCCTGCTACAGTTTCAGCCTCATAAAGTGGTGGAGTCATAGAGTCATGCAGTGTGGAAACAGGCTCTTTGGCCTGAGTGGATACCTACTTAAACCAATCTCACAATTATCCTGGTTCATTCACCACACATCACTTCTCATCAGGTTCTCCCATCTATCTACATTTAAGGGGAAGTTTTGATGCACCATCAATAACTCTCAGAGACGTGAGGCGAGATAGGCTTTTATTAGCTGGAACAAAGCACCGTCAGCAGCAGGAGACCACCACACAACATCCTAGAGACTGAGGGGGGAGCAGTGCCTCCAATCGCCTTTATACAGGGGTCTGTGGGAGGAGCCACAGGAGCAGTCAGCAGAGGGGCGTGTCCAGCCAGGTATATGTAGTTCACCACATTCACCCCCCCCACTTTGTTTTAAAAGAGAGTCCCCATGGGGCAAAGTTTCTTACAAGTATATTTACAGGTTAAGTCTATCAGGTGGTCAAATCTGTCGCTGCGATCTACGTAGCACCGGTGGTGATTGCACCAGAGACGGTGGTTGTGCTGGTTCCGGCCTGACTTGAGGTGTCAGCCCATTAGGTGTCAGTGATCCCTCATGCATGTGCGAGGCGCCCGGTATATGCATGTGCGAGGCGCCCAGTATGGGAGTGTCGTGAGGAATCTGTGTAGGGCTTGGTGTGCGCAGTGTCAGGTGGGTATACATCTCAGTGGGTACAGGGTTCATAGTTACTGTGGAGTGTCTGGGGTAGTGGTCTGCTGCTCCTGCGGGCGCCAGGTCGCGGACGGAGACCGTGTCCTCCCGCCCATCAGTAAGATCACGTAGGCATACTGGGGGTTCGCATGAGGTAGGTGAACCCACTCGACCTGCGGGGAGTATTTATTGCTCCTCACATGTTTCTGGAGCAGCACTGGCCCTGGGGACATCAGCCAAGCTGGTAGGGTGGTCCCAGTGGCAGACTTCCTGGGAAAAGAAAAGAGTCACTCATGAGGGGTGGCATTGGTGGACGTACATAACAGGGAGCAGATGGAGTGGAGTGCCTCGGGGAGGACCTCCTGCCAGCGGGAGACCGGCAACCCCTTTAACTTCAGGGCTAAAAGTGTGGCCTTCCACACTGTGGCATTCTCCCTCTCTACCTGTCCATTTCCCTGGGGATTATAGCTCGTGGTCCTACTAGTAGCAATGCCCCTAGCCAGCAGGTACTGGCGCAGCTCGTCACTCATAAAGGAGGACCCTCTATCACTGTGGATATAGCAGGGATATCCAAACAGAGCGAAGAGCTGGCGCAGGGCTTTTATGACGGACGTGGCAGTGGTGTCGGGGCAGGGGATGGCAAAGGGAAACCGCAAGTACTCGTCGTTAATGTTGAGAAAGTAGACATTGCGGTCGGTGGAGGGAAGGGGGCCCTTAAAGACGACACTCAGTCGCTCAAAGGGGCAGGTGGCCTTGATAAGTTGCGCCTTTTCAGGAGGGTAGTACTCAGCGCAGACTTGACAGTCCCTGGTCATCGTCCTGATGTCCTCAAGGGAGTAAGGCAGGTTCCGGGCTTTCATGAAATGGTAAAATCGGGTGACCCCCGGGTGGGAAAGATCTGCATGGAGGGCGTATAGCTGATCGAGCTGCGTGCTGGCACACGCTCCCTGGGATAGGGCATCAGGGGGCTCATTGAATCTGCCAGGCCGGTACAGGATGTCATAGCTGTAGGTGGAGAGTTCTATTCTCCACCGCAAAATTTTATAATTTTTGATTTTGCCCTGCTGTTGGTTGCTGAACATGAACGCAACTGAGCGCTGGTTGGTCAGCAAGGTGAACCTTTTGCCGGCGAGATAGTGCCTCCAGTGCCTAATAGCCTCCACTATGGCCTGGGCTTCTTTCTCCACCGCGGAGTGCCGAATTTCAGGGCCTTGAAGGGTACGAGAGAAGAATGCTACTGGCTTGCCTGCCTGATTGAGGGTAGCAGCCAGCGCGAAGTTGGAGGCGTCACTCTGTACTTGGAAGGGAATGGTCTCGTCCACCACATGCATTGTTGCTTTGGCAATGTCCCCTTTAATGCGGCTGAAGGCTGCGCAGGCCTCGGCTGAGAGGGGAAATGTGGTGGACTTGATCAGGGGGTGGGCCTTGTCTGCATAGTGAGGGACCCATTGGGCATAATAGGAAGAGAAGCCCAGGCACCGTTTGAGGGCTCTGAGGGTGGTGGGAAGAGGGAGTTCTAACAGAGGGTGCATACGGTCGGGATCGGGGCCAATGACCCTGTTCTCCATGACATACCCAAGGATAGTGAGTCGGGTGGTTCCAAACACACACTTGTCCCTGTTATAGGTAAGGTTCAGAGCTTTGGCCACTTGGAAAAATTGTTGGAGGTTGGTGTTGTGATCCGGCCAGTCGTGACCGCAGATGGTGATGTTATCCAGATATGGAAAGGTGGCCTTCAGTTGGCACTGGTCCACTATCCGGTCCATTTCCCTCTGGAAGACCGAGACACCATTTGTGACACCGAAGGGGATGCGCAGGAAGTGATAGGGCCTGCCGCCCGCCTCGAAGGTGGTGTAGGGGCAGGCCTCCGGGCGGATGGGGAGCTGGTGGTAAGCGGATTTCAGATCTATGGTGGAGTACACCTTGTACTGAGCTATCTGGTTGACCATATCCGCGATGTGGGGTAGGGGGGTACGCGTCAAGCTGCGTGAACCTATTGATGGTCTGGCTATAGTCCACGACCATCCTATTTTTCTGCCTGGTCCAAACAACAACCACCTGGGCCCTCCAAGGACTTGTGCTTGGCTCAATGATCCCCTCCCTGAGCAAACGCTGCACCTCCGACTGAATGAAGGCGCTGTCCCCCACGCTGTACTTCCTGCTTTTAGTTGCCACAGGTTTACAGTCGGGGGTCAGGTTGGTGAACAGCGATGGGGGAGGGATCTTGAGGGTGGAGAGGCTGCAAGTGGTGTCAGTAGCTTGGCTGTCAGCATAGTGCTGGGTGCGATGTGTGGGTCGATGTGTGTGTGGTCAGTAGCGGGGTATATGATGAAGTCCCACAAAACTGAGGATTCCTGACAGTGAGTGGTGGGAGGGGCCCGTCATATGCCATAGTCACACTTTTTAGGTGGCTCTGGAAGTCCAGCCCCAATAGCACAGGCACACACAGTTGAGGCATGACCAGTAGCACAAAGTCCCGATATTCTGTGCCCTGCCCCACCAATGTCGCTACACAACCCCCCGGATGTCTGTGGAATGCGACCCAGAAGCCATGGTGACCCTCTGGCTTACCGGCTGTGTCACGAGGCTGCAGCATTGCACTGTGTCCAGGTGAATAAAACTCTCAGTGCTGCCTGTGTCAAACAGGCAGCTAGTCCTGTGCCCCTCCACCAGGATGTCCATCATTGACCTTGCAAGCTGGTGTGGGGCGCTTTGGTCAAAGGTTACACAGGCCAGAGTGGAATCACCGTCTTGGTGCCCGGTAATTACCCGTGGAGGCGGGGTGAGGTGGCGCCGACAAAGATGGCCGCCCCCATGCCTCACATGAGGCGGGCAGGCAAGATGGCGGCGACCAAGATGGCGGCCCCTATGCCTCACACGCGGCGCTGCTCAACCCTGCTCGTGGTTTAGACTTACAGACCTTGGCGAAATGGCCCTTCCTTCTACAGCTGGAGCAGGTAGCTTCTCGGGCCAGGCAACGTTTTCAGGGGTGCTTTTTGAGTCCGCAGAAGTAACACTGCGCAGACTTGCGACTGGCAGCAGCTGTGGTCGATTGCGGGGAGTTCATGGACTCACGACTGGCAGCAGCCAAGGTCAATTCGCTGGCGGGTGGTGGGATCTGCGGCGTCCACGGGGCCGGCGGGAGATCGCGCGGCTGAACAGTGTCAGCATTGTGCAGAGCAGCCTCCAGCGTGTCGGCCAGCTCGATTGCCAAGCGTAAGGTAAGATCGGCGTTTTCCAGCAGCCCCTGGCACACGTACACTGACCTGATCCCTGTAACGAAGGCGTCTCATACCAGGAGCTCCGCATGCTGTTCCGCCGTCAGTCCCCTGCAGTCACAGGCCCACACGAGTGTCTGTAGGGCCTGGACAAACTTAGCGCTCGACTCTCCAGCCAGCTGCCGCCGTGTCGCTAAGCGATGTCTTGCGTAGATGGTGTTCACCGGCTGCAGGTACTGTCTTTTGAGGGCGTCCAGTGCCCCTTGGGAGGTTGGCAGGTCCCTGATAAGGGAGTATACCTTCGGACTGACCTTGGAGAGGAGGATTTTGTGCATGATAGCAGGCTCAGTCACGGGAATCTCTTCCAAGTGTGATTGGAAGCATGCAAGCCAGAGTTCAAAGGCAATAGCTGCTTCTGGGGCTTGAGGATCAATGTCCAATTTTTCCAGACGTAAAATACTTCCCATGTTTTAAAATTCCAGTTAATAAAATTGATGCACCATCAATAACTCTCAGAGACGTGAGTCGAGATAGGCTTTTATTAGCTAGAAGAAAGCACCATCAGCAGCAAGAGACCACCACACAACATCCTGGAGACTGAGGGAGGAGCAGTGCCTCCAATTGCCTTTATACAGGGGTCTGTGGGAGGAGCCACAGGAGCAGTCGGGGTGGGGGGGGGGGTGTGTCCAGACAGGTATATGTGCTCACCACAGGTTTACAATACTGTAGTCCATCAACCTACCAATGTGCATGTGCAATGAAACCAGCTGGTCATGTGTAAGAGTAAGCTACAGGAACAATAAGTGAGAGTGTGCCATCATTGGGAATGCTCTGTAAACCAGCATAGGCTTGATGAGCTAAGTGCCCTCTTTCTACAGAACAAGAAAATATGAAATGTATTAAACCTGCATGGTATAGTTCCTGGCTTTGCTCAACACCTTCTGCAATCAGGGATATGCATTTTCCATTGTCCCAGGCAGACCAGACCACTCCCAACTACCTGCATGTGCATGCTCCTCAGCCACAGCCTTAGGCTGCCTCATCTATGACCTCCAGGGCTGCCTGTGTGTGAACATTCATCCCTCTGTGAAGATCCTGGCACATGAACTTCCACTTCTCCCTGCCCTGAGCTTGGGGACCTGCCTTGTGCAGATCCAACCTAGAAACACCCGCAGAGTGCAGGTACTGAGTCACTTCTTCCCATTCGTGCTCATTCCCTGACAACTTCACAATGTGGGTCTGGTCTAGTGTCATTTCTGCTCTCCCAGAGAAGAGAGAGGCCTGTGGATGTGGTCATGATGAGGATCATAACAAATGAAAGTGAAAAGAATATCACCGAAGTATTTTCAGACCATAACGCCATATAACATAGGAGCAGAATTAAGCCATTTGGCCTATTGAGTCTGCTCCACCATTTCATCATGGTTATTTTATTACCCTACTCAACCCCATCCTTCTGCCTTCTCCCCATAGCCTTTGGTTCCCTTACTTATCGAGAGCTTGTCAATATCTGCTTTAAATGTACTCAATGACTTGGCCGCCACAGCTGTCTGTGGTAATGAATTTCATAGATTCACCACACGCTGGCTGAAGAAATTCCTTCGCATCTCTGTTTTAAAGGGAGATCCTTTTATTCTGAGACTGTACACTGTGGTCTTAGACTCCCCAACTAGAGGAAACATTCTCTCCATTAGACCAATGACTAAAATAGATAACGCTTCAGCATCCACATACATTCAAGTGGCCACTTTATTAGGTACCTCCTGTGCCTCTAGCCCACCCATTTCAAGGTTCAACGGGTTGTGTATTCAGAGGTGCTCTTGCGTACACCACTTTTGTAATGCGTGGTTATTTGAGTTACTGTCGCACTGTAAAATTGAGAGATTGTTGTACATGAAAATCCCAGCAGATCAACAGTTTATGTGATACGTCGCCTCATCTGGCACCAACAATCACTCCATGGTCAAAGTCACTTGGGTCTCATTTCTTCCCCTTTCTGATGTTTGATCTGAACAATAAGTGAACCTTTTGACTACGCCTGTGTGCTTTTATGCTTCAATTGGTTGATTAGATATTGGCATTAATGAGCAGGTGTAGAGCTGTACCTAATAAAGTGGCCGCTGAGTGTACAAGATATGTGAAGCCTCTGATGCAGTTCTGAATCTTGTAGATTTACAAGGATGTTCCCAGGAGTTGAGGGGCATGGAGAGAGGATGTACAGGTTGGTGTGTACGAGAATGAGGGGTGATTTTGTAGAGGTGTACAAAATTATGTGGGGCACAGATAGGATCAATGCGCAAAGTTTTTTTCCTAGGGTTCAGATGTCAAGATCTAGAGGGCATAGGTATAAGGTGAGAGGGAACCTGAGGGGGGGGGAGGAACGATGACAGCATTTTCACCCAGAGAGTGAGAGGAATGAGCCAGCAGAGGAAGTGGTTGAGGCAGGTACATTAACAACCTTTAAAACATACTTGGACAGGTACTTTGTTGAAAACGTTTAGAGAAATGTAGGCAAATGGGAATAGCTTACAAGAGCACCTTGGTTTGCACAGATCAATTGGACTCAAGGGCCTGTTTCCATTTTGTATGACTCTGTTACTGTGTACTGGGTGGAGCCCCCACACTATTTCCAAAGTATTTCTGCAGCATAAATGGGACACATAAAATTATGTGAGTCATGGCTGTTATACTGGCTCCTTGATGTCCATTGGCATAAAAATTGAAGGAGGTACAATGATTGTCATATCTTTTGACTCCTGAGATCACACCACCACCTACAAGGCGAAAGTTAAGACTGTGACTAAAGAGAAGCTCTCCACCTGCCTGAACGAGTGCAGCTCAACAACTCTCAAAAAGCTCAATACCGTCTATTGTCCCAGGTATCTCTGCATTCCACAATCAGCGTAATATTTTCTGAAAGATACTATATCTACGGCGTGCACTGGAGCAATTTTTAAAGGTTCTTTGATAGTCCCATCTAAAACCACACCAACAAGGGCAAAGACGGCAGATGCAGAGGATCACCATCACCTACAAATGCTTCTTTTTCACACACAATATTGGCTAATCTATCAGGTTGGAGGAGCAACACATCTTATTCCGTCTGGGTGGCCTCCAACCTGACAGCATGAACATAATTTCCTCTAACTGCCAGTAATTTCTCTGCACTTCTCCCTCTCTCTTTCTTCCATTTCTCATTCTGGCACCCTTCTCACCCCTTCTCTTCACCTCATCTGCCCATCACCCCGATTTGGTGCCCATCCTCTTTTCCTTTCTTCCATGGTCTGCCGTCTTCTCCTATCAGATCCTTTGTCTTCAGCCCTTCACCACTTTCACCTATCATCTCCCAGCTTTTTACTTCATTCCCGTGCCCCCACCCCACCTTCTATGGTACAGTACAATGCTTCACAGTACCAGCAACCCTGCTTCAGTTGCTGCAGCTGCCTGAAAGGGGTTCTCCCCCTAACTGTATGGGTTTCCTCCGGGTTCTCTGGTTTCCTCCCACAGTCCAAAGGCATATTGGTTGGTAGGTTACTTAGTCATTGTAAATTGTTCCATGATTAGACTGGGATTAAATTGGGAGATTTATGTGCAGCGTGATTTGAAGGGTCCAAAGGGCCTAATCCATACTGTATCCCCTCACCTGGTCTCAGCTATCGCCTACAAGCTTGTACTCCTTCCCATTCCCCTTCATCAAGTTCCTTCAGCACTTTGTGTGTGAGGCTTAAGATTTCCATCATCTGCAGAAACTCATCGTTCCTTGTTGTTCTTGGATTCAAGTCATGTAGAATTCCTCCAATAACAACATTATTTAAGCACATTCACCACAATCAAAGGTTCAAGGAGAAGACCTATTAATCCTTCCCATGCACTAAATATGGGTAATAAATGCTGACCTAGCCTGAGAATGGACTCTCTATTATTATCAGCTGATCCATATAAGTGAATATGATCACATAGCTACATGAAAATATAGCCTACAGACATTAATCCTAGATTGCAGGGTGTATATCATGTCTTTAACATGTGACCCAAATGGAATACAACTAGACAACATTTATCGCTTAGTCTGTTCATAGTGCATTTGCAGAATCAACATTAAACTCCAAGTACAGAATGCTAAGCCTACACGTTAAGATATTTTCTGGGATGATCCCACATGATACTTCATAATTGAATTTTGTTCTGTAATTAGAAACTAGGTTAGTAAGTCTGATGACTATAGAAAATTAGATTTTAGTTTTATTAATTCCCAATGTGACAATATCTACCAACATTGAAATTTATCATTTAACATCGGGTCAATTTTTCCTTTCTGTTGTAAATGAGATGCAATTCTTTTTCTTCTTCAAATGCATGCAATTATCTAACTAAATCCCAGAGACAGTGAACCAGTACATTGTTCCTTGACTGAAAAAAACACATAAAATGCTGGAAAAACTCGGCAGGGCAGGAAGCACTGATAGAAAGAGAAATCATTTAAAGTTTCAGGTCAAAGACCAGCTGAGTTTTACTCGCATTTTCCAATATGATTTCGGATTTCAAAAGTCTCAGTGCAGACTCTTTAATTGACATCTGGTTGCTGGCAGTTCAACAAAGCTCATACATAGTCATCAAAATCTCTGGCTTATGGAAGAAACATAGAGTGGGCATGATGTAGATGGGTGTGTGACTGATGCTTCAGAAAATGCTAAGGGAGTGCCTAGGCCTTTATCCTGATGGTCAAGATTTCACCTAATGTGATCTAACCTTGGTATGGTGGCTTTTATTGCAATCTGTACCTGATGAAAGGGTTAATCATTGATTCAACCTCTGGAATGAAATGCAATTAAATCGTTATTGTTCTTGGAAAGCTACAGTAATTGAGGTCAAGTGCCCTTTACTCAAGTTCATTGGTAACAGCAGCAGAAACCATGGAAATGGGAAGTTATTTGACCCCTCGGCCTCTTGGTTTTATTTACATATATCAAAAGGCCATCAACTGACCTCCCTCTATGAGAAGTCTGGAAATATGTGTATGGAGTGCATCACTGGTATTGGGCCAAGACTCCCAAGATGCTTCTTTCATTTACTTTATTGTCAGCTACAAACCCCAATGTCATTGGGGAAACAGTAAATAACGTAAGGACACATTAGTGTTTACAGAGCAAACAGAAATGTACAATTGGACAGCAGAATGGGACTTTGTTTTTGCTGACCTATGTAGTTATTTCTCAACTCTGCCACCAGAGCTAAGCAGTCTGTTGATTGTCCTAGTTTATGTAAACATTGAGGAAAAGGTACTGGGTTAATATCCAGTCTTTGGTCACTGTCACCACTAAAGGCAGGTGTGGGCACCTTTCTTGCCACAGGATGATAAAACTTTCCAGTAGCCTCTAGGTCGTGTAAAAGAAGTCAAATCACAAACAAGAGAAATCTGCAGATGCTGGAAATCTGAGTAACACACATAAAATACTGGAGGTACTCAGCAGGCCAGGCAGCATCTGTGGAGAGAAGTACAGTCGATATTTAGGGCTAAAACCCTTCAGCAGTCCTGTATTATATTTTTTTTCCATAGATGCTGCCTGGTCTGCTGAGTTCCTCCAGCATTTTGTGTGTGTTGCTGTGTAAAAGAAATAGTTGTTTATATTTTCCATTGAACTAAAACAAATTCTTATGTAAGAATTAAGGGAGTTCTTATGTAAGGGAGCTAGGGCTTTACTCTTTGGAGAGAAGGAGGGTGAGAGGAGACATGATAGAGGTGTACAAGATATTAAGAGGAATAGACAGAGTGGACAGCCAGTGCCTCTTCCCCAGGGCACCACTGCTCAGTATAAGAGGACATGGCTTTAAGGTAAAGGGAGAGAAGTTCAAGGGGGATATTAGAGGAAGGTTTTTCACTCAAAGAGTGGTTGGTGCGTGGAATGCACTCCCTGAGTCAGTGGTGGGGGCAGATACACTAGTGAAGTTTGAGACTACTAGACAGGTATATGGAGGAATTTAAGGTGGGGGGTTATATGGGAGGCAGGGTTTGAGGGTCGGCACAACACTGTGGGCTGAAGGGCCTGTAATGTGCTGTACTATTCTATGTTCTATGTTAAGAACGGCAACTTGGTGCATTTTTATTACTGCAACTGAAAGTTGCAATGGGGTCAACTACAAAAAAAATCAAAAAATGTCATCCATGTGTGAATAACCTGATTTTAAACCAATTTTTTAAAAGATTAAACATAAAAAATTGGACACTAGTCAGCTTCTTAGTAGATTAATTCTTAGCTAGTTAAAATTTGCTTTCAGATACTTGCAATTCAACTTGAACCGTCTGCAGTACAGGGTTGGTGTTGGTGGTGCCTTGAACTGGTTTATATCCTGCCTCCAAAATAGAAGCTTCTCCGTCAAAATAAGCAAATTTTCTTCTCTCCCAGCTGGTCTCTCCTGCGGGGTCCCAGAAGGTTCCATCCTAGTTCCCATTCTTTTCTCTATATATATGCTTCCGCTCGGCCAAATCATTCAGAAATACAACATTTCTTTCCACTGTTATGCTGACAACACACAGCTTTATCTCCCCCTGAGACCAAACAACCAGCCAAATCTAGTCAGCCTCATGAACTGCCTTGAGGACATAAAGTGTTTTACGGCACAAAACTTCTTACAGCTGAATGAAGACAAGTCTGAAGTTGTCCTACTTGGCCCCGATGACTCCATCAAAGTGATTACTAACAGTCTTGCTAACCTGTCCACCCTTGTCAAACCCCATGTTAAATCTCTTGGTGTGATATTTGATGCCACCTTTGAGTCTAACAAGCAAGTTGATGCAGTAGTAAAAGCCAGTTTTTTCCAGCTTCATACTATTCCCAAAATCAAGCAGTTTTTCTTTCTTTCAAAGATCTCCAGAAAGTCATCCATGCCCTTATATCCTCTCACTTGGACTACTCCAACTGCCTGTATACTGGGATTAGTCAGTCGTCTCTGTCCCACCTGCAACTAGTCCAGAACGCTGCAATCAGGCTCGTGACAGGTGCCCGGAAGAGGGACCATATTACTCCTATCCTGGCCTCCCTCCACTGGCTGCCAGTATGGTTCAGAATTGATTTTAAGATTCTCCTGTTTGTTTATAAAGCCCTAAGTGGACTGCCCCCTCCTATATCACAGACCTTATTCTACTTCCAGATCCCTCAGGTCGGCTGACTTGGGGCTCCTGGCTGTCCACGCCTTTGTTGTTGTAGCCCCTAGACTGTGGAACAGCATTCCCCTCCCTATCAGATCTGCCCCTTTCATTGACTCTTTTAAATCCAGGCTCAAAACTTACTTTTATTCACTAGCGTTCGAATTCTCCTGACGTGGCTGATTTTTGGCTTGTGCCTAGGCCCTTGTGTTGTTTCATTTGTGCCTATAAGCTGTTTGCCTTGTTGGTTATGTCTGTGTTTCTTGTATTTGTGATTTTAGCAATCTGCTCTGATCTGTACAGCACTTTGGTCAATGTGGGTTGTTTTCAAATGTGCTATATAAATAAATTTGACTTGACTTGAAGAATTTCTTCAGAGACTCGGTGGAGGCAGTTGGTGGAACTTCACCATGTTCACTGATTCAGACAGGGGTCACTACTGTTTTTGTTGGTGGGGGCCACAGAATGTAATTTGTGATGGATCTAACAGGCACTTCACTTTTCTATGCTAGTTTGTTGAATTTTGGGTGAATTGCCCCAGCAGAAACTCTCAGATAATGAAGACTGTTATAACCAGGCATACAAGATATTAAGAGGAATAGATAGAGTGGACAGCGCCTCCTCCCCAGGGCACCACTACTCAACACAAGAGGACATGGCTTTAAGGTAAGGGGAGGGAAGTTCAAGAGCGATACTAGAGGAAGGTTTTTTACTCAGAGAGTGGTTGGTGCGTGGAATGCACTGCCTGAGTCAGTGGTGGAGGCAGATACACTAGTGAAGTTTAAGAAACTACTAGACAGGTATATGGAGGAATTTAAGGGGGGTTATATGGGAGGCAGGATTTGAGGGTCGGCACAACATTATGGGCTGAAGGGCCTGTACTGTGCTGTACTATTCTATTCTATTCTAACCATCAGGTGCTGTTCCTTGCTGAGTTTCCATTGATCTAACAAGTGTTCACGTAATCGCTCATACACAACAAATATCCACCCATATCACATTTCCTAATTCTATCCTTATCACATCATGTTTCTAATAAAACAAAATCCAATTACGTAACACAAACCATATCCCCTTTGGGACACCACTCTACAGCAAACAAGAATTGTTTTTATTTACTATTACAGTTCAGGGAGAATGTCACCAACTTGTGGATAGTGAGGTCCTACAACCATAATGAACAGATGCATTGCTTTTAGTGATACCAATGAAGGGATGAGATTTGGCCAGGGCAAGAGAGCTAATTCCCCTGCACTTCTTCAAAATAGAGTCACACCATTCTCTACATAGACAAACTCCGTTCATAACAACAAAAAGGCATCATGGCACACTCCTAAATCACAATGAATATTCACTTATATCTTTGTGCTGGTCTCTGAAGGGGAATATGAACTCAGAACTTTATGGCCAAGACAGAAATGCTGCTTAAGTTAAGACTACTTCACTGTACTTGAACCTCCTCTCATGGACCTGGCTATTAAGCTTCACCTCACTACAATGTTTTTGCTTTGAATATACTTACAGATGAGCTTTATTTGTCACGCGTACATCAAAACAGATGGCGAAATATGTCGTTTGCGCCAATGAGCAACACAGTCCGAATATGCACCGGGGACAGCCTGCAGGTATTGTCAAGCTTCTGGCAACAACAGAGCATGCCCACAACGTACTAATGGGAGGAAACTGGAGCACCTTGAGGAAACCACATGGTGACAGAGAGAAGATAGACAACAGTGGGAATTGAACCCAGGTCGCTGGCATTGTAAAGCATTACAATAGCCACTGGTAGGTCCAGAAGACATGAAAGGCACTAGGAGATACATCCTTCCTCCCTTTCACCTGTTTTTGTAGTTCTTAAAAATGTAAATCAAACACATATAAAAAAATTATAAATCATGTATCACAGCTGAAGTTCTTTCCCAGCACTCTGTGGTGTAAGAACAGATTAGGTAAGCAGATCTCTTATGAACTGAAACCTGCCCAGTTTAACAAGTAACTTCTATTTATGGTGAATCGATTGCTGGAGATTCTCACCAAGTTTTCCTGATCCTCCCAATGAACACTGTCGGACCAACATAATAGGCTTTGCAAGTAATTAAAAAACACAGAAACAATAAAAAGCAAGGAAGTATTCAAAAGAACAGTAGTTAGAAACAACTTCAATAATTAAGAAATAGAATGTATGTCTTACAAATTCAGTTGAGCAACTGATTCAATGGATGCTTGACCCATCAAGGAGGACCGTCGGCTTATAATGGGGTACATCTATAATGGTGCCTGAAGTAAAACTTGCACATTATAGAGTCATAGAGTACTATAATAGAGCTCAGAAACAGGCCCTTTGGCCTGTGCAAAACTATTATTCTGCCTAGTGCCATTGACCTGCTCCTGAGCCATAGCCCTCCATACCCCACCCAACTGTTTTATAAAAAACAGATTATTTTTTATATCAATGAAGTTTGATGTATGCATGTGTGAATTCATCCATGAAGGTGGCAAGAATATGTTCTAAATTACAAAAAAAAAGGAATTTTCGAGGAGGAAATGAATTTCACAAGTTTGCAAAGTGTTACAAGCCAGAGAAATATATTAAAAAAACCACACGCACACAAACATCTACTGGAATAAGGCCACTTATCCTGAGGGCACAAGAATACAATGTGTTAGAAGTTACTTTTCACTTGCGCAGCATCTTTGTCAAATCCTATCTACTTTCAAGAAACACACACAAAATGCCGGAGGAACTCAGGTCAGGCAGCATCTATGGAAAAGAATAAACAGTTAACGATTAGGGCTGAGACCCTTCAACAGGACAAAGGGTCACACCCTGAAACATAGACTGTTTATTCTTTTTCAAAGATGCTGCCTGACCTACTAAGCTCCTCCAGGGTTTTGTGTGTGTTGCTTTGGATTTATGGCATCTCCAGACGTTCTTGTGTTGTATTTACAAGAAGGATGTTCAGTCCACATATTTACAGGAATGCATTCCAGATAGGATCATGAATCCCAAAAAACTGGGAATACTATTTTACATAACATTATAAAACACAATGTAGCTTAGTATAGCATGCTTGGGAAGAGTAATAAGGGATTTCAAGGATCAACTTCCAGTTCAAGTTCAAGTTTAATTGTCATTCAACTTTACATGAATATCCATGGCTACGGCCAAATGAAACACATTACTATGGGGCCACGATGCAAAACACAGTACCGACAGTCACACAACAACATAAGGCACATATAAGATAGCGGTAAAATACAGTCACACAAAAAAAATAGTCCAAGACCCTGAGTCAATGAATGTTTCAGCGGTCTGCAGTTGAACACAAAATGGCTTGACTTCTGTCGAATGAACATTGGGAGACAGCACCAACTCCAGCCAGGATGCTGCAGCACACTGGCCTCTGGCACTCTGGTTGAGTGCACCAACTCTGACATCTCTCTCCTGGGCAGCTGTAAGCAGGCGATCCCACTGCTTGAGGCCTAGTTATCGCTATGACTGAGGCCACGCATCTTCCCTTCCACAGCCAACAAACCAGTGAATCAGACTTGCAGCATTCCACATTAACAATGTCCACAGGGTCTTGCAATCACAAGAAAAGCGATTGAGATGATCACTCGTTGTTGTATTGCACACCGCCTTTGTGCACTGACTCCTCCGATGCCTCTATGATGCAGGCAGCATCATGACCTGCATCACGTCCAGCTCCTTCAGCTTCTCTGCCAACTAGGAACTCATTGATGGGGTAGACCTGCAGTACTTTAAGTTCTTAATGTCCAGCAGGGTCTTGTGATCATAAAAAGTATGTTTACAAAAGACAATACCACCTTTGGCTGCCCCCATAGAAGCCGCTGCATCCAAGCACGCCACCATGTTACGGGATACTTTATCTTATATCAGAACTTTATTCGCCGTATACACTTACTCATACTAGGAATTTGCTGTGGTGTGTTGGTGGGACACATAACTAAAGAAAACATTCAACAAATATAAAGATTAAGGAATTATATAAAGCATAAAGTTAGAGATTAAAATGTAGATATGGAATAACATGTGCATAAAAACATAAATAATATTTGCAATGTAAACAGCATTATGAAAAGTGGTTTGAAATGCTCACGGTGCAGTGAGTGACAGGCATAACAGATACAGGAGGGTGGGTGAGGGCTAACTAGATTGATTGATTAGATCAACTGCCTGGGGAGAGAAACTTTTAAGGTGGCATGAAGTTTTCATTTTAACAGCCCTATCACGCTTTCCAGAAGCTTTTGGAAAAGGCTGTTTGCAGAATGGATGGGTACCATCCATGATAATATGCCACAGTTTTGAAATGTATTTTAACGTACAATAATGAAGATAATGATGATGCATTATTGCTCTTCTACTGAGATATCACCCACCCACTTCTGGTAAGTCCAAACCACCAGGCTGTGCTCTTTCTCCCTGCACACAAATATAAATGGAAACGGGAGGGTCCAGTACAGAAGGCCATACACTGCTGGTCTGAGGGAATAGTTGAGCTCCAACCTGACTGTTTTGAGTCTGTAGACTGGTCTATGTTCAAAGATTTAAACAGCCATCATAGGTGAGTATGTCACCACTATCACGGACTATATCAGCAACCGAAAAGAATTTCAGGATGTATATTGTATACATTTCTCTGACATTAAGTATACCTTTGAAACCTTTGAACTATCCAAATGCATTGTGACAACTCGTCATTGTGACCGCAAGAAACTGCAGTGAGTGGTAGACGTTGCTTAGCATATCACAGATGCCATCCTCTGTTCCATGGACTCTGTCTACACTTCCCACTGCCTGGGAAGTGGATATTAAAGAGGTGATCGGTTCAGAATCAGAATCAGGTTTAATATCACTGGCATGTGCCATGGAATTTGTTGTTTTGTTGCAGCAGTACATTGTGATACATAATAATAAAAATTATAAATTGCAGTAAGAATATATAAAAAAGAAAACTAAATGAAATAAGTAGTGCAAAAAGAGAGGGAAAAATACTGAGTTTATTGTCAGTTCAGAAATCTGATGGCAGAGGGGAAGCTGTTCCTGAAATATTGAATGTTGTCTTCAGACTCCTGTACCTCTTCCTTGATGGTAGCAATGGGAAGAGGGCTGGATGATGGAACTGATAAGCCCTTTATGATGTGGGCTATGTTTACAGATTCTGCAGCTCCAAGGCCGTTCCATGAGTTTAGCGATGAGCTCATTAGGCTCTGTGCATGATCAATTTCTTATCTTGACGATGCTCTGGGCCCTGAGTCTGGCTGATCATAGCCAATGGTTCTCTTCTGCAGCAACCATCATGTTATCATTCAGGCAACAACTTTGCCATCTGCCTCTCCTGACACTCCAGATGAACTTGCTGAAGAGTTAGGATGAACCCTAGAGTATCATTATTGTTTCCAGTACTGTATATTAAAATAATTTATTAACAGTGTCACATTAAAATTATCTAACCACTAAATAATTAATTACTTCCCACTCTAGTAAATCTCACTGAGTCTGGGTATGTCCCAACTCACCTTCACCCTTTCTTCTTTATCTGCTTCATTATTGCTTATCACCATTCCTTCTAATTATGCTGTGGTTAATTCTTCTACTTCCTTTCCATCTATGTTATTGAAACCCTCACCTCCAACTTGATTCATGCCGGACTAGCAGAGAGCTTCACCTCTTCTCTAATTGAAGGATTCCTGGTGAAGCTATTGACCACTTCCTTCCATAACTTTGGCCAATGTAAATTTATGTTTGTGGCTTCAGTTCATTCACCATTCTTTAATGCTTCAATCTGATCATCAATATTGTAGAATGCCCTGCACAAAATGACATCAAAGTCAAGATTAACATCCACCACAACTTTAAATATGACCACAGGTACACCTGGTGTAATGGATCTTTATGAGTGCACCAACTCCAATACCTCTCTCCTATCCTCACTGATGTGCTGAGGAAGCAGGAAGTCTGCAGAAAGACTTAGATTAGGAGAAAGGGCAAAGAAGTGGCAGATGGAATATGATGTAGAGAAGTGTATGGGCATGCACTTTGGTAGAAGGAATAAAGGTGTGGACTATTTTCGAAATGGGGAAAAAAATTCAGAAATTGGAGGTGCAAAGGGATTTGGTAGTCCTTATGCAGGAATCCCTAAAGGAAAACAAAAATGTAGAGTTAGCATTCATTTTGAGAGGACTAGATTATGAAAGCAAATATGTAACGTTGAGGCTTTAGTCAGCATTGGTCAGTCTGTATTGTGAGCAGTTTCCCACACCTTTTCTAAGAAAGCATGTGCTGGCATTGGAGAGGGTCCAGAGGAGGTTCACGAGAATAATCCCAGGAATGAAAGGGTTAACATATGAGGAGCTTTTGATGAATCCGGGCCTGTACTCACTGGAGTTCAGAAGAATGAGGGGGATCTTATTGAAACTTAATGAATATTGAGAGACCTAGATAGAGCGGATGAAGGGGAGAATGTTTCCTATGGTGGGAGGAATCTAGGACAGAGGACACAGCCTCAGAATGTAAATACATCCCATTAGAAAAGAGATGAAGAGGAATTTCTTTAGCCAGAGGGTGGTGAATCTGTGGAACTCATTGCCTCAGACTGTTGTGGAGACGAAGTCATTGGGTAATTTAAAGCGGAGATTGATAGGTTATTGATTATTAAGAGTATCAATTGCTATGGGGAGAAAGCAGGAGAATGGGGTTGAGAGGGATAATAAGTCAGCCATGATAAAAAAGATAAGTAAATACAAAAATGAGGGAAATCAGAAACAGGAAATGATGATCACTTTTGTTGAATAGAAAATCTAATGGAATATTTTCCTCACATTTTAACAAGAAGCATGTTAAATTATCTTGCAAGTGTGACTGACTTGCTGGTCATAAATTATTTATTACATTCTTTCAATAAATAATTTATTGGTGGGTACCGCATTACTTGAATAGGGACTATTTTATTGGTTAATTTAAGTAATGCAATTTCCAATGAAGTGTGTGCTATCAGTAGACTGCTATAAGAAGACCAGACCACAATTTTTTCACTATCTTTGCTCTTTATTCTCTTTCATTTCCCCTTGTTTCCTTTTTCAGAATTTTCATGGAACTGAACATTGAACAATATTGAATTTCCAATGACACAATAGGTGATGATCAACATGAGGATTCATTGCTCAGTTTTGAACTAATGCCATAAAATTTCATGGTATGTAGATTCAATGTTCAGAATTGCAAGCAATTTCCTTCAAGAATGTATATCACAGTCAGTCTGTTCTACAGTAGTACAGGACATGCTCAAGGATGCTGACATTGGAGTCTAGGATGTTGGCTGTTAGGAACTATTCTGTGAGGATGCTATACCTCACTGTTGTTGACTAGAATGTGAGACAGTTCTTCTAATTTTGGTATGCTCCAGATGTCGAATAGAATTTTGCAGAGTTGTAACTTGTGAAATAGATGTGGCAGTCTGTGTTTACCAGAAGGTCTGACCTGTTTATTTTAATTGTACTTTGTTGTAGTGCTTTGGTCCATCTGACTGGCTTGTTGAGCCATTTCAGTCACACCTAATCTGGATCTTATCTTTGTTTAACATTCTTGTCTAATGAAAATCTGTCTATCTCACTTTCTCAGTCTTCAATTGAGTTAGTTTTTTGAGCAAGTGAGCTCATTTCCTACTGGTCTTCCCTACCACCCTCCATCCCTTCCTTCCCTCCACAAGCTCCAAACCCTGGGCCATTGTACCTCCCTCTGCCAATGGATCCATGATCTCCTCATCGGGAGGCCACGGTCAGTCTGGATCAGAAATAACATCTCTTCCTCACAGACAATCAACATTGGCAAACCTCATGGAGGTGTGCTTATCCCACTGTTTTACTCTCTCTACACCCATGACTGTGTGGCTAGGTACAGCTAAAACTCCAGCTATAAATTTGTCTATGGCACTATTGTTGGCAGAATTTCATGTGGTGTAGAGTAGGCATAGAGGAGTGAGATAGATTAGCTGATTGAGTAGTGTTTCAATAAAAACATCAACATCAGTAAGACCAGGGAACTGTAGACTTCAAGAAGGGGAAGTTGAGGGAACACACACCAGTCCTCATCAGGGTTCAGAACTGGAAAGAGTGAGCAGCTTCAAGTTCCTGTGTGTTAACATTTCTGAAGATCTATCCAGGCTCCAACATACTAATGCAATTACACAGAAGGCATGACAATGGCTATATTTCAGTAGGAGTTTGAAGAGATTTGTTATGTCATTAAAGACCCTAGTAAATCTCTACCAATGTACCATGGTGAGCATTCTAACAGGTTGCATCACTGTCTGTATGAAGGGGCCACTGCACAAGATCGTAAAAAGCTGCAGAAAGTTGTCAACTGAGCCAGCTCCATCATGGACACTGACTCCCCAGCAATGAGGACTCCTTTAAAAAGTGATGCCTCAGAAAGGCAGCATTCACATTAAGGACCTCCAATATCCAGGATATGCCCTCTTCTCATTCCTACCATCAAGGAGGAGGTACAGGAGACTGAAGTCACACACACAAAGTTTTAGAACATTACCCTCCAGCATCTGATTTCTGAATGGACATTGAATCCATGTACACTACCTTTATTATTTTTGGTCTCTTTCGTATGTATATTTATACAGTACTGTGCAAAAGTCTTAGGCACCCTAGGTTGTTATATGGTTCAGAGCCCTGATCTTAATATCATCATAAGACCATAAGACATATGAGCAGAATTAGGTCATTTGGCCTTTGAGTCTGCTCCCCCATTTCATTATGGCTGGCTTATCCATTTCCCACTCAATCTCATTCTTCTACCACCTTTCTCTAACTTTTCATGACTAATCAAGCACTTATCAACTTTCACCTTAAGTACACCCAATAACCTGGCCTCTGCAACTGCCCACTGCAGAGAATTATCTCTATTCTAAATGGACGTTCTTCTGTTCTGAGGTACGTCCTCTGGTCCTAGACTCCCTCGCCATAGGAAACATCCTTTCCACACCACTCAATCTAGGCCTTTCAACATTTGATAGGTTTCAATGAGGACCCCCCCACCTTATTTTTCTAAATGCCAATGAGTAAAGGCCCCCAGCCATCAATGGCTCCTCATACAATAAGCCTTTCATTCCTAGAATCATTCATTCAACTCCTCTGAATACTTTCCAATGTCACCACAACTGCTCACAATACTCCAAGTGAGGCCTCATCAGTGCTTTATAAAGCCTCAGCATTACATCATTGCTTTTATATTCTAGTCCTTTCAAAATTAATGCTAACATTTTATTTGTCTTCCTCACCACCAACTCAACCTGCAAATTAACCTTTATGGAGGCCTGCACAGGGACTCTCAATTCCCTTTGCACCTTGGAGTTATGAATTTTCTCCCTGTTTAGCAAATAGTCTACGCTTTTATTTCTTCTACCAAAGTGCATGACCATACAGTCCCTGACTCTGTATTCCATTTGCCACTTCTTCACTCTCTCCTAATCTGTCCAAATCCTTCTGCAGCCTCTCTGCTTCCTCAACACTACCTTCCCCTCCACTTATCTTCGTATCATCAGCAAACTTGGCTAAAAGGCCATCAATTTCATTATCTAAACCATTGACATACAACTTAAAAAGAAGTGGTCCTGACACCGACCCCTGTGGAACACCACTAATCACTAACAGCCAATCAGAAAAGGCTCATTTTATTCCATTCTTTCCCTCCTACCAATCAGCCAAAGCTCTATCCATGTTAGTAGTTTTCCTGTATTATCATGAGCTCTTATCTTGTTAAGCAGCCTTTTGTACGGCATCTTGTCAAAGGCCTTCCGAAAATCCAAGTACACAACATCCACCGATTCTCCTTTGTCTATTGTTATGTATTCAGGCAACAATAAATATATGTGTTCGGCAAGGGTTTACCATAACAAACAACACGTTTATTAAACACAGAAAACAAACCCCCCAAAAGTAAACAAACACTAACGCAACCGGAAACAGCTGCGGTGCGGCAGCCCAAACAGTTCTTAAAGCGATATTGCAAAAACAGTTCTTTAAAGTGGTATTGCCAAAAGTTCGATATGCTCACAGTCCATTTAAAAGGAGAGACTTTATAAGATGATTTAAATTCTCTTTCACGTCGCTTGCTTCGATCCCCGACGTCGAACTTCCCACGAAGAATTCACGAAACAGAACGGCTTAAAGGCACTGACCTTTCCTTCTCCACTACCTTCAATCCTTTCTGGTTAAACCCAGGGATTAACACGAAGATAGTCAACGAAATCCTTCCAAATAAGGATCAAACAAAGGTTGCCCCCGTTTCACTGTAGAAAGCAATTCTCCTCGATCTTTAACTTCCGAACTTCGATCTTCACTCTCCACTAATTTCCTCGAACTAGCAGAATCGTAAAGAACCTGCTGGCAATGACCTCTTAAACTTTAGGCATTAAATAAAACTTCATCTTTCAACTAAACTGCGTCATCACTTAAAACACGCAGTGGCATGAAGTCAACCTGGCAAATCCAGCCACGAACTGCCCCTCCTCACAGGGTGGGGTCTACCTTTTATAACCTGTAAAAAAAACCTGTCACATGATCTCTACTGGCGGGAAACTGACATCACTCCACCATCACAAGACCATCACCTCAAGTCCAGTATAGCTTCAATCCCAGTCACATGACAAGGGCACCACTGTCATGTGTCACGAGTACGTAACACTATCCTGCTTGTTATTTCCTCAAAGAATTCCATCAGATTTTTCAGGCAAGATTTTCTCTTAAGAAAACCATGCTGACTTTGATCTCTTTTATCATCTGCCTCTAAGTACCCTGAAATCACATCCTTACCATTCGACTCCAACATCTTTCCAACCATTGAAGTCAAGTTAGCTGGCCAATAATTTCTCCTTTCTTCTGCCTCGCTCCCTTCTTGAACAGTGGAATGACATTTGCAATTTTTCAGCCCTCTTGAAAGATCATTTACTAATGTCCCTACAATCTCTTTAGCTATGTCTTTCAGAACCCTGGGGTGTAGTCCATCTGATTCTATTGACTTATCTATCTTCAGACCTTTCAGTTTTCTAAGCTAGTAATAGCAACTGCATTCACTTCTTCAGCGTCATTTTCCCATGGTCCAATATCTACTCTCGCTTCTCCTTTACTTCTTAAATATCTGAGAAAAGTTTGGTATCCTCTTTGATATTGTTGGCTAACTTACTTTCATATTTCATCTCCCACCTCCCCCACCCATAGCTTACCTGAATTGCCTTCTGTTGGTTTTCAAAAGTTTCCCAATCCTCTAACTTCTCACTAATTTTTGTTCTATTATATGCTCTCCTTTTTCCTTTGGTTTTGACTTCCCTTGTCAGCCATGGTTGCAACATCCTGCCTATAGAATACTTCTTCTTTTAGATGTATCTATCCTGCACCTTCCAAATTGCTCCTAGAAACTTAAGCCACAGCTGCTCAGTCATCATCCCTGCTAGTATACCCTTCCAATCAGCTATGGCCAGCTTCTCTCTCATTCCTCTGTAATTCCCTTTACTCCACTGTAATACTGATACATCTGACTTTAGCTTCTCCCTCTCAAATTGCAGGGTGAATTCTATCATGTCATGATCACTGTTTCCTAGGGGTTCCTTTACCTTAAGATCCCTAATTAAATCGGGTTAATTACACAACACCCAATCCAGAATAGCTGATTCCTAGTGGGTTCAACCACAAGCTACTCTCCAACACCAACCTGATTTTCCCAATCTATCTGCATATTGAAATCCTCCATGTTTCCCTCCATATATCATGTTCCCCTTTTGACAATCTTGTAGCCAACATTCTGGCTACTGTTTGGAGGTCTGTATATTACTCCCAACAGTGTCTTTATAACCTTGCATTTTCTTAACTCTATCCACAAAGATCCTACATCTTCTGATCTTATACCACCTCTTTTTAAGGATTTAATTTCTTTTTTTTATGAACACAGCCGCGTGACCCTCTCCGCCTACCTGCCTGTCCTTTTGACACAATGTGTATCTTTGGATGTTAGGGTTCCAACTATAATCTTCTTTTAGCCATGATTCAATGATGTCCATAACGTCTTATTTATTAGTCTCTAATTGCACTACATGATCATCTATCTAATTCTGCATACTGCATGCATTCAAATATTGGTCACCCTTTTCAATTTTGTCTCCCTTTTACACTGCAACTCATCCCACTGATTATAATTTTGCCCTATCATCTGCCTGTTCGTCCTGACAGTCTCACTACACACTGTCTCTGTTTCTATACCAACAGCTTTATCCTTAGCCCTCTCATGCTAGTTGCCAAAATAGTTTAAACCCTCCCCAACAACTCTAGCAAACCTGCTCACGAGGATATTGGTCCCCTCGGGTTCATCCCTTTTCTACAAGTCATACCTTCCTTAGAAGAGATCCCAATGATATAGAAATCTGAAACTCTGCCCCCTGCACCAGTTTCTCAGCCACAGTCATCTGCCAAATTATCCTATTCTTACCCTCACTGGTGCATAGCACAGGCAACAATCCAGAGATAGCTTTTCAGCTTTCTACCTAGTTCCTTAAATCTCTCTTCAGAACCTCCTTGCTTTTCCTACCTATGCCATTGGTGCCAATATGTACAAAGACTTCTGGCTGCTTCCCATTCCCCTTTAAAATGTTGTGGACCCGATCTGAGATGTCCCTGAACTCTGACACTTGGGAAGAAACATACAGTACCATCAGGCATTCTCTATCACATCCACAGACTCTTGTGTCTAGTCTTCTAACTATGGAATCCCCTATGACTACTGCAGTCCTCTCTGTCCCTTTCCTTTCTGAACCACAGCACCAGACTCAGTGCCAGAGACCTGGTCATTGTGGCTCTGCCTCAGTAGGTTATCTCCTTCAACAATATCCAAAATGGTATACTTATTAATGAGGGGAACAACAATGGGGTACTCTGTACTGTCTGTCCATTTTCCTTCTTTCTCCTGACAGTCACCTATTTACCTGCCTCCTGCAACTTAGGGTGACTACCTCCCTATAGCTCCTAACTATCATCTCCTCAGTTTCCTGTATCAGCTAGGTGCACCTGTACAGATGTGGCTATCTGAAAGGCTGTAAGCATCCCAGTATCCCCACATCTCACACAAAGAACCCAACACTGCCCCTGGAGCCATCCTCACTACTCTAAATATGGACTAACAGATTAAGAATTAAGAATGAAGAAGCTCACCAGATACTTATCTCACCCAAGCCTGATGAGCCAAAGCCTCCCCACTCTAACACTAGTCCATTCGCACAATGACCACTCCAACAATGGCTGCTCTGCATGTCCCTTCCTTATTTTTATTTCCCTTTGCTAATGAACCATGACTGTGCAAAATCCAAAATCCTGTGAAGGCTCCTTTTATTAAATCTTTCATTCCCCAATCTGTGTGAGGCCTGCCGCACTGATTCAACTGTGACTATGATACCAAAAAAGCCAAAATCCAGTGAAAGCTACTGTTTTAAAAATCTCCCGCTCCTCCACCTGGGTGCTGAGGCTGCCTTTGGTTACCTGGAGAGACAGAAGCAAGTGAGACAGCCAAAGGCTGCAGGAGACCTGCGGCAAGATCTCCAAGATGCTTGGAACAACCCACCAGCAGATTTTCTTATAAAACCGCATGACAGTTTATAGTCTTAAAGGCAAAGGATGGCCACACCAAATATTGATTTGATTTAGTTTTTTACTGTTTACTGTTCTTTAGAGTACTTTTTGATGTTCAAAAATTTTTAATTTCAATTGTTCTTGAAAGCATTTTTGCTTTACAGAATTTATATGCGCCTAATACTTTTGCACAGTCTAAACATGTATATATAGTCAAAGTACTGTATAGTATATATATTATTGTAAGTCATAGCTTTATTTCATTATGTATTGTACTGTACTGCTGCTGTTGCAAAACAACAAATTTCACGATATATGTCAGTGATATTAAATCTGACTCCTTCATACCTCTCTTCAAAATCAGGTTTAATATCACTGACAATCAACACTTCCACACCTCAAGGATGCATGCTTTGCCCACTGCTCTACTCTCTCTACACCCATGACTCTGTGGCTAGGCAGAGCTCAAACGCTATCTATGAATTTGCCAACAACACAACTATAGTTGGCAGAATTTCAGATGGTGCCGCAGAGGCGTACAGGAGTGAGTTGTTGTAGCAACAACCTTGCACTCAAAACACAATAAATATAAATAGATAAGATAGCTTATATACATAGATTGATTGTATGTAAGTATATAAAATGATACTGGGTACTGGAGTGTTCTGTGCATAAAGTGACTTTGATAGGAGTGGTGGTGGGGGTTGTGATGGGATAGGTTACTAGGTGGAGGTGTTTATCAGCCTTACTGCTTGGGGAAAGTAACTGTTTTTGAGTGTGGTGATTCTGGCGTGGATGTTATGTAGCCTCCTCTGTGATGGGAGTTCATTAGCAAGGTGGTTGGGATCCTTCATGATATTGCTGGCTCTTTTCTGGCACCTTTCTGTAAATATATCCTTGATAGCAGGTAGGCAGGTGCTGGTGAAGCATGGGCAGTTTTGACTTCCCATTCTAGTGCCTTCCTGTCCACCATACTGCAGTTTCTGCACCATGCAATGTTGCAGCATGTCTGAATGTTCTCCACTGTAGAACATCATGAGTTCAGCTCTCTTCCGTCTCCTGAGAAATTAGAGGTGTTGGTAAGTTTTCTTGATAGTGTAGGATCTGTTCTGCGACCATGAGAGGTTGTGCGAGATGTGCATTCTCAGGAACTTGTTTCCACTGCTGTGCTGCCAATGTGAAGAGAGGTATGAGTGCTGCGAATTCTCCTTTAGTTGATAACCATCTTTTTTGTCTTGTTGACATTGAAGAAGATGTTATTTGCCTGGCATCTGGCTTCAAACTCTTGCACTTCCTCTCTGTAGACTGTTTCATCATTGTTGGTAATGAGCCCGTCAATGTCTTGTCATCAGTGAACTTGGCGATTACTTGGGTGTGAGCGGGGTATACAGCAATGGGCTCAGCACACAGCCCTGAGATGGCACCCATGTTGAGGATGATGGAACAGTTGTGCATCCTGACTGAGGTCTGTTAGTTAGATAGTCCAATGCCCAGTCGCTCAGCAGTGTATTTAGACCAAGGACTAGGAATTTGTTCACCAAGGTCTGTGGCACAATAGTGGTTAATGGCAAGCTGAAATCCAGAAATAGTGTCCTTGTTTGATAATTTGATAAAAGTTCTTACCAAGTTGCCATTGGTATATTTCTTAGAGTGGTCTTTTCCAGAACTGTACATTTCCAGTCAATATATAGTCCTCTCCCTATCCCTGCAGTCTCCTTCAACCTCCTAATATCTCTGCTCCTCTAATTCTGACTACTTTTGTGTTTAGGTCTGGTCACTGAGCTGTAGAGATGTTATCGAACTGGAGAGGACACAAAATAATTTTGAGAGGACCAGGACTTGACAGCTTGAGAGTTAGATATTTGATATGTTCTTTTTTTCTTGGAGAGTAGGATGTTGAGTGGTGAGCTTACCAAGGTTATATAAAATCAAGAGGAAAGTAGATGAGGTGGATAGTCACACTCTTTTTCTTAGTGAGGTCCTCTAATGGTCAGAGTTGAACATTGACGTGCTTTCTGGCTAGTACAATATGGAGAGCAAGTTGTTGCCCATGCAGCAGGTTCCTCCTCTCCATGCAGCTGATGAATCAAAAGAAACGGTGGACGCTGATACAGTTTGGCATCAGAGGCATCACAGGAGTTGCCAGTCAACGTTGAACTCAACGTAGGGCTGCTTTAAGGACCCCGGCTCCAGATGTTTCCTTGGGGTTTACTCCCGAAGCCTTCTCCATGAGTGGGTATACCTGCATGGCAGCAGAGTTTCAGAGCAGAAGAGTCTAAAACTGGAGGGCATTGATTTAAGATAAGAGAGAAGAAATGTTAAAGGGACTGAGGGGAAGCTTCTGGGTAGTAGGTGTATGGGATGATCTGCAGAGGAGGTACAAATACAATGTTTAAAAGTTATTTGGACAGGTACATGGACTAAAAAAAAGGCCTAGAGGAATATTTGCCAAACACAGGCAAATGAGACTAGCTCAGACAGACATCTCAGTTGGCATAAATGAAATGGGCTAATAGACCTCCTTCCATGGTGCTAACTCAATATACTCTGGTACTGAAGGCTACAACTTCAGTCACTGAAGTTGTAAGTTCTGAAATTCCATTGTTAAGTCTCTCTGCTCCTCCACCTCTCTCCTCCTTTGATATACAGTGACTTCTGATCAATTAGAACACATTGGGACCAGTACATTTTGGCCCAATCAACTGAAGTTTCATGGACATATTTAGAAATGTATAAAAAAGTCACAAACTACCCTTTAATTGAACAACAAATTATGTACTTAAATGAAATACAGAGCAAATTAGAACACTGTCAATACTTTTAAACTGCGTATCAGTTCCTAATAGTTATCAATGGAGGAATTAATTCAATGTAAGCTGCCATGTTCTTTTGATTGACTCTAAATTAACAAAATCAGCATAGACACCAATTACAAATCATGGACTGCCTTCATATAATCCTTTTGACGATTGTATCCTCCAAATCTTCATTTTTGTTGTAACATTCCAAATGATTGTCGATACCTTCATATTCTTCGTAGTTCCTAACTTGCTGAAGTTGTGAAATCATTTCATTTTCACTCCCGGCTGCTTCTGGCATCTCCAAGCCTGAATGCTTGAAACTGCAGTAAGGAAAAACAATTTTGAATTGCCTTACTGTTTATTTCTCACCAACTAATAGTGGGAAAAATCATCGCTTTTTGAACACAAAGACACACAACTGACACTATTTAAAACCTGTTTGGTCTAAGCATGGTGAGTGTCACATAAGTGCACATGACTAACACTGGTTAGAAACTGTTTGGCAACAGTCTCCTGTCCCAATTAAACACCATAGTGTCCCAAATAAATGAATGAATGGAGTCCCTGCTATTTTCTCAATTAATTTTTGTTCTTTAAGAGTTGTCCCAAGTAAGTGACTGTCTCAATCAACTGATTCCCCAATTAACCAGTATCCATTGTACACCTTAAGAAATTCCTCTCTGACCAAGTTTTCAGTTGCTTATTCTAAATTTTGTTCAATCATGCCCCTACAAAAAACTGTTGGATGTTTTGTGTTAACTGTATTATGTATTAGGTTGATGCTGTTTCACTGGCTTATGCCAGTTTTGATCAGATGATGGAAATAATCGTATCAGGAAATAAAATGTGGTCGAATTTTCCTGCATTGATGTTTAACTGACCTAAACAGAGTTAAACCCTGGAATCTTTTGCACTTTAAGCCAGGGGGACTTTTAGAATTTAATAGTTGTGTGAACAGATTTATTTTGTAATGGTCAGATTGTGCAATCAATAAATGTAATGATTGTATTTAATGAAGTATGAGAAAATAAGGAAATAGGAGAAGATCACTGAATGCTCAAGCCTGCCCTGCCATTCAATATCATCATGGATGATCTGCCTCAGGTTACAATGCCTCTTCTGTGCCAGTTTCCCAGAGCCCTCAATCCCTCAGAGCCTTTGTCCCGCTGAAGAGTTTCCGCCCGAAATGTCAGCTGTACTCTTTTGCATAGATGCTGCCTGCCCTGCCGAGTTCCTCCAGCATTTTGTGTGTGTTGCTAAGAAGATTGCTCTACTGCTTCTAGAGTTTAGAAGAATGAGAGATAATCTTATGGAAACATCTAATATTCCAGGGGGCTGGATCAGAATCAGAATTAAGTCTATTATCATTGACATATTGTTGTGTAATTTGTTGTTTTGTGACAGCAGTATAGTGCAAGACAAAACATTTCTGTAAGTTACAATAAAAAATAAAATAATTAAGTAGTGCTGGAAAAGAATAGTGAGGTTGTGTTCATGGATTCATGGACCAGTCAGGAATCTGATGCAGGAGGGGAAGAAGTTGTTCCTAAATGGCTGTGTTGGTTAGCAGGCTCCTGTACCTTCTCCCTTATGGTAGCAATGAGATGAGGCCATGTCCCAGAAGGTGAGGTTCGTTAACGATGAATACCGTCTTCTTAACCACTGCCTTTTGAAGATGTCCTCAATAGGGTAGGGTAGACAGAGATTCTCAGACCTGAAAGGTTAACTGGCTGTTTTTCTGCAGATGCCATCTGTACTGCTGAGTATTCTGATGTTTTCTGCTTCATCTCAAGTGCTATGTTTCCCTTGGCGGGTGAATCTAGAACCAAGGAACAGAGTCACAAGGAAAGGGATGATGATGCATTTCTTCTTTCAAAAGGCTGTAAATCTTTGAGCCAGACCTTTGTACTATATATTAAGCCTGATATGGATGAATTGTTGGACTAGATATTATGCATGTTCTGTAGGAAAATGGAACTGAGGTGATTAGCCAAATTAGTTACATTCTAATGGACAGACTTGAGGGGATGTATGGACTACTTTTTTTTATATTTAATTGCGTCGTTTTTTAAATCATCCATTGTAATGAGTGGAGCCTGTAAAATCAGGATTTTGCAAATGTATTATTTCTCTACATTTGGCTGGAGATTGACCTTGATTGGAAGAATGTGACCTATTCCCACAACTGTGCAAATAAACGCAGTTATATTTGTTTGAATCCCTTTATAACCTGCCTCTTGTACTCACAAATGTCAGTAGTTATGTAGAAGTTCTCTGCATGTCACATGAATGTACTCACAATGATCGCCATTCATTACTGCAAACTGGGTGAAGTAGCAAATACTTTGTTTTCTCTTTCATCTTATAAAGCGAATTTAGTAAAGCCTTACATAAACAACCCTTGAAACTAAGGCTGGAACAGAATTTCATTGCGGTTTCATTCCTGTTTCGGGAAACAAAATACGTTATTTCACCCGAAGAGCACATATGATCGATTATGTTTAACGTGCATTTATTCTTAAAAATATTGACTGTGCGGTGAGAGCACTACATGATCAAACGTGACTTGCAACATCCACAGCATTCAGGAATTAACGTCCGCACGCCGTACTGATCCAAACATAAGTGTTTCTCGATATGTTTCTTTTTAGCGTGCTGTCAAGAGCATGTGACTTCCGTCACACGAACAGGACTCATTCATTTGAGCTTATTAATTTTGCATCTAACCTATTTTTTGGGGGGAGACCTGAACTGTTAGAGATGAACTGCAATCATTGTGTCAAGGTGGAATTATGTTCTTATCGGCTGGTAACCGATCTTGCTTTCCTTCCCCACCCACACGTTTACCTCATCACCGGCGGCCGTAAGGCGGGGGGCGCTAGGACCCCGCGGCGTCGCCAGCTGCCTGTGCCCCGGCGGAGCCGCGCTGATAAAAAGGGCCGCTGTCATCCTTTGACGTCAGTGGCGTTCTGGATTTAAACTCAAGAGAAGATGGCGGCGGGTGCCGAGTGGAGAGGTCCGCGTATCTGCCGCCGTGGCAGCGGCGGCGGCGGCGACGACGGCAATTCCAGCACCGAGGGTAACGTTCCCGCTCCTCCCGCGGGCTTCCCGGAGGGCCGGCTCGTGGCGGCGGACGGGGGAGGGGGAGGGGGGGGGAAGTAAAGTTCGTTAACTGGGCCGCCCGATGAGAGTTTGAACGGCGGCGCGCGCGCTCCCTCGCGCGAAGGGAGGGCGGGGGGAAGCGAGTCCTCGGTCAGCGCGCAGGCGCGGTGAGCCGGTCGTTCTCACGCGGAGGGGGGGTGGAAGATCGCTCTGGAGGGGGGGGGCGCAGAAAAAAAATGCTGTTGAAAAGGGCGCAGCAGTCCGAGCAAAGGCGATTGGGGCGCCGGAGGTCCCGGGGACGGAGCGCCGGTGAGTGGGAATGAAAGAAACGCTGTTTAGTTTTATTTTGCGACGGAGTAAGGAAGTTTTCACGTGAACCTACGGGGTGGTGGGAGGTGGGTGGTGAACGGAGGCGAGGAGCCGTTTATCGTCTGCTAGTAACTTGGCGGCAGGTACGGCGGCCCGCAAGTGATCCTGCGCGGCCGCTGCAATCGCGACTCCGCTGTTCTGATATCTTGCTTTAATTCCGTGCATGCCTGAGATTTGCCCCCTCACACCGATCGGGATGTACCCCACTCCCTTCCCCTGCGGGAAGCATGTCCTTCCTCCCGACATTGTGGCCAGAGAAATTGCAAGGTGTCGGGGCCCGGGAGGGAGGCAGGCAATCTCTGCAACACAGTGTATGAACCGACGTCTCCGCCGCCCCATGTCCTAGGGGAACGTCCCCTGCCACGGTTATTAAAGTTCATCTCGTCGGCTCCTGTCACCGCTCTGCGCCCTTTACACTGCCCTGCCTTTCCCCTCTCCTCCGGCCTGCATTCCAGTAGCAAAGTGTTATGCAATCACTTTTAGACACATGGCTCTTTTAAAAAAATACTTCCCCCGGGCGGAGGCAAGTGACTCGAGTCGATCCCGGTTTTACCTGAAAAAAATCTCCACCCCCTAGCAAAGAAGCTAAGAGAATAAAACATTTATATTACTTAAAATACAACATAGTGGGTTGAAATTGGGTGGAATGTGAATAATCTTCTGCTTGTGTTCGTTTCACCACCTTGCTAGTCCGTTATTCCATTGCGTGAAAAAGAGGAGCATCTTGTTCAAACCCAATTATGGCTCCCAGCTGAAATAGTTTTGCTCTCATGACGTCTTAGCAGAACTAGAACTAATGTTTCATGCCAGTTGTCCCTCATAAGAGCTCTTCCAGCACTGATTGGCTGCATTTACTGTTTCAACATGGTAGTACCCTAATATCTGCAGACCACCTGGAGGATTGTATTCCTGCACATGCTAAAACCTCTTGGTCGGACAGACAGCCTTCACGAATGTTGATCTTGATTTAATGAATATTATCGGAGGACCCATTGACAGTAGTGTGAGGAACACATGGAAATGAGAGATGAACCTGACAAAGTTGCAACACCGTGCTAAATGAACCAAGCAGCATGCAATGGACATAACTACAAAACAGGACAAAATATGTGCTAATCAACTTTCAACAACTCATTGGTGTTTGGAATGTGGGAGGAAACCCACATGGGCCATGGATAGTGGTGGAATTGAACCCAGATTGCTGGTTCTGTAATTGTTGACATTAACTGCTTTGCCACTTGTGCTCCATTCCTTGAACCTTCACTTGGCCAGAAGAGCCTGTTATCATGCTTTATCTCTAAATGTAAAGTTAATAAATGTAACTTTGAGAAATCGCAACCAATTTAATCAGTTCAAGATTTGTTAATGGAGTTGTGTCCGATTGGGAATGATGGTAGACCAATGGATGGGTAATGGAAGGAGGCCTCAGAATCCCCAGCCTTGCCAATGCAAAGCCTTTAGCTTTTGAGTCGACAGTGAGTCAAGTATTTGCAACTGATCATCTAAAATTGAGTGGGTGATTATTTTCAGCTTTCTCCCACAATCATAAAACAACGACAAGGGTGGATACTGCAAAACCTACAGGACCTGCTTGCATCATGGCTGTAGTTCCAGTTTTATTTTGAGAACAACCTGCACTTTTGTCCAGGCTGTGCCAGTACACTGCCATTACTCCAAAATGTGGAGAATTATCCATGTTCTTGATCATTAATGATGGAAGATGTCATGGCACCTCTCTGTAACCTGTGTACTGAAGCTTGCATTTTGTCAGGATCAGCTAGCTAGTCAAGTGTTACAATTGAGTCACTGCTCTTGAAATAAAGGCAGCATTCAGTATCCTTATAATACAGGAAGACTTTCTATCCATCAAGTCTCTCCTGCCTTTCAGAACAAACTCATCAGACCCTTTCCCCATTTATTCCCTGCAACCTATTCCATCTTGAATACCCATCAATTCTGATTCTCTTACCATTCACCTACCCTAGGGGTAATCTATAATTACCTTTATCCTACCAACTAGCATGCCTTTTAGTTGTGGGACAAAATTTAATTGCTTGAATCTAAATTTGCAGTCATAGTGTAATTTGATTTTTGGGATTAAGTCCTTGTGAAATCTAAAGTCAAAGGGAATTGACACTGGGTTTTCTGTCTGTCTGGTATCCTGACTCCAAATCTTTTTATTTGGCCATCTGCAATGTGCATGTGGAATTGAACAGAATATATCTGCTTGCCTAGATAAGTGCAGCTTTTGCAACATCTGAAGCCCAATAGCATGCAGGACAAAGCTGTTTGATTGGTACCCAGGTCTAAATATTTGCTTCTTTTCACTACTGGCACTCTATTGTTGCTATGTATCACTTCTAAAATGCACCACCAATATTTGTGGAGATAGTTAATGTATCCAGAACAAATTTCACAAGGCCAGAAGGTGAATGGGAATAGCATTTGAATTGCTCAGCTGCCTAAATGCAATTTACGTCAACACTGTTCATGTAGCAGATGTTCACTTGTAACAGAATTCACAAAACACTGCCCTAAAGTTTGAGATAGAATAATATTTCTGAGTTTGGTAGAGGGGAAAGCAAATAAATATTTGTTTTTCCTCATTTTGTGACATTGTATAGCTGATAATACTTTGTGTTACAGCATAATTGTAATAGACATTTCTTGGAATGCAGCCCCCTAAATTTTGAAATATCCTCCCCATCAGCATTACCTAATTGCATTGAAGAAGTCACCATTTGCAGTCATTCGCAGTAGGTAATAAATACTAATACAAACACCTGATATGTCCACTGTTTATTCCTCTCAATAGATGCTATATAACCTGTAGCATTTTGTGTGGTATTACTAACCTTGACAGTGGTTCATACATTTTGTAAACTGAATCCCCAGTCTTGACCTTTTGCAGCCATTTCTGACTCTCAATTAGTTCATCTGCCTAAACTCGACAATTATGTCTAGTGTATTGACCTGAAGGTCGTTTGATTTCCAAACACAGTGGAATCTGTTTAATCGGGACCAGTACGTTTTGGCCCAATTAAATGGCTGCTCCAATTAACTGAAGTTTCATGGAAATAGTTAAAAACATACAAAAAAGATGAACTGCAGTTTAACTGAGTAACAAATTATGTATTTAAATTAAATACTGAACAAATTAGGATGCTATCAATATATTATAGTACTAGAAAACTATTAGTTTGTAATGATTATTGACAGGAATTCAGTGTACGCTGCCACATTCTTTTAATTATAAATATAATTAGCGTAGATATCTTGTGTAAATAATGGACTGCCATCATTCAATGTTTTCCATGTTTGCATCCTCCAAATCTTCATTTTCATAGTAGTATTCAAGTTGATTGTCAATACCTGCAGATTCTTTGTAGTTCCTAACTTGTTGAAGCAGTGAAATTGTTTCATTTTCACTCCTGGCGGTTTCTGGCATCACCAAACCTAAATGCTTGAAACCACAATGAGGTGCAACAGTTCTGAAATGTCACTAATAATTGGTGAGAAATAAGCAGCAAAACAAGAATCACTGCTTTTTGAACACAAATACATGCAACTGGTGCAATTTAAAAACAGTTAACTCTGAGCTTGGTGTAGTGTCTAACAGCTAAACAAGCTCATGTGTTTGATACAAGTTAGAAACTTTTTGACAACAGTCTCCTGCCCCAGTTAAGTGGTGTAGTGTTCCAAACAAATGAAGAGAACCTCTGCTATTTTCTTGATTAGTTTTTGTTCTTTAAAAGTTGTCTCAAATAAGTGGTTACCATGATTAACTGCTGGCTCAATTAACCAAAATCCACAGAACCATCCTTGGTACCATGCCTTTTACTGGAATGTCTGAGACTGTTAATAGAATTTGGAATGATAACGGAAAGTGAAAAATGAAATTACTGCACTTGATGACAATTAACTGCTTTCATTGCCATAGTGATACTTCTAAGAAAGATAATTTTATTTTAACCTCTTGTCTTTGGCATTTAACACGTTATGTCTTTACCTTCATTGCTCTGTTTATTGGGAATGATAATTCAAGGGATGAGAATGGTTATTTCCTGCATGCTGTCAAAGACCAAAATCTTTATTGCCTTTTTATTCAGGGATGGATCACCTTTGTCCCACTGCTGCTATCCAAAATTACAGAACCCATTGGAATTCTTCCAGTCCAATCCAAAAATGATGATTTGGATTCTGCTCAATCTTGCTCACGGCCTTCATTTTACCCATGTCTACATTTGCCTTTTGTAGGACCAACTGATACGGAGCTTTCAATTCTTGACTGTCTGTCCTGCAAGGTGAAGCATGCTACAGGCAGTGACTTGCTTTTAGTTCTGGATCCTGAGGTCTGTTCAGAATGAACAGATGGCCTTTTGACAGATTGCTGTTGCCAAATTCTTTTGTAAGCTACTTTAATATATGTTTCATAGAAGTGTTTAAGATTTGTTCAGGTAGATTTCAATGATTGATTTTTTTTAATGTTTTAAAAGCAAGCTATAAACCAATTAAAGTAATATAATAAAGTAGAAAATAAATCACTTTTTAGTCAATGTCTATTGATTCAATTAACCCCATTCAAGTGAGCTTGAATTTAGTTTATATTGAAGCTTTACTCTGAACTCAAGCAAGTGTAAACTTGTTTCTGACATTGTTGTATTGAGGGCAAGGTGAGGAAGATGAAAATGGGCTGACCTGTGAAGAACAGGTTCTGATGCCTCTCTGCAGAAATTGATGACAGGTAAAAATTTGGCTAGCAACTTGAAATTGGAGCATTTATTTTGTTGGAGTTGTAATTGAAATGGCAGTGTTCTTTGAGAATACTGTACACTCTTTTTAACCTAGTTGAACTTGTTTGTTTTGTAGGATCCTGCTAATACAATTGAAGTGCCTATTGTAAAATGCATATTTATATTTCACTAACCTGAGTAGTGTCCTATGAGACAATGCTTGACTTCCATTGTAAAGTGATGCAGTTTACATACTTGAAGCAAGATAGACAAATAATTCTGATAAAATTTGGTGATTCAAACATGTGTAGGTTAGTATTTTGTTTTTGACTTATTTGAATTGATTGTTGAGCAGTGATCTCTGGTTTATGGCATTTGTGTTCACGTTTTAATAATGATATGGTATACACATCAGTGAAAATCTTTTCCTGGCTTACTGGAAATTCTGGAAATAAGTTCTGTGCCTTGTATCTTCAAGGATGCACTTGATCTATTGAATCAGAGGTCTCCATCCAATTTTGCGCAGCGGACCAGTTTAATATTGACAATATTCTTGTGGGCCGGCCAATGTTTGGGGGTGTTAATCATGACCGGAATATAGGTGATAAGTTAACAATGAGTCACTTAATAAGTGGCTAATATATTCAGTTTCATTTCTAAAAGGGTTTATCTAATGAATTTAATATTTAACACTGCGCGTATTTTCCTCGTATGAATATATATAATCATTGCAACACACCAATATCGCTGAATCTGTGGGGGCCCTGGGCTTGTTTCCCTGCAACAAGATGGTCCCATGGAGGGGTGATGGGAGAGAGCGATACTCAAAGGGGGTTACTTATGTCCAGTCTATTCCGCAATTTAGTTTTCATGGCTTTTAGCACTTGTTTCTGTCCCACTGCTCACGTTTTTTCCGCTTAAAAAAAACTCAATGGGTTTGTCATTAAGTGCAGGGTGCTTGGACTTAAGGTGCTGAAGCAGTTTTCATTGCCTTGTTAGACAGCCTCCAGGCCTGAACTCCAGTTTCCCACCCACCAGACGCCTTGGCCAGGTGCAGCTGGTCGTGGGTGGGGTGAGAGGACAAGGTAAGGGCAGAGGTCCCCGTGCCAGGGCTGCGGCAGTCGCAGTCCGAAGAGCGAGGAGGAGTGCAACTGTGCACGTGCCTGCCCCCCTTGTAGGTAGGTAGGATCTACTGACTGACAAGAGTTTGGCTTGAGGGATGATTTTCAGTAGATCGTAGCAAGGTAGCTGCTCTGCTACTTACGAAACCTTGAGCCTGAATTAGGTCATCTGTGAATATTTTAGCACTGGGTTCCCCACGAACATTCGGTGTGCTAAACAGGTTTAGAGGCACCGCTCATCTGTCTGCGCTCCAGAACGGTAGCAACGGCACTTCTTGCCGGCTGCGCGAGGCGGCTGGTTACTCGAGGCCAACCAGTGATCCCTGGCGCGAGGGTATGACTCTGTTTAGGCAACTGATGACCTCGCGTGAGTAATGACCTTGAGTGCGTTCAAGTTCAACAGTGGCGTGACTGGGAATGAGGAAAGGTGCAGCTGACTCATCATTTCATATCGCCAGATCATGTTGTTTCCTTGCGGCCTGGTAGCACATGCTTTGGTGGTTGGGGACCACTGTATTGAATAGTTTAATAGTTCCATTTAATACCAGAGAATGTATAAAATATACAACCTTAAATTCTTTCTTTCTGCAGAAACAAGTGTCTTCAAGCTCTTGTGCCACCACCTTGATAGAAATGAGAAGAGGGGGTGTCTTGGGTGTTGACTTAATTATGAATGCTGAAATTTGAGGCATTGTCTTTTGAAGGTGTCCTGGATGCTGGGGAGGCTAGTGCCCATGATGGAACTGGCTAAATTTATAACTTTCCACATCTTTATTCAATCATGCAGTGACCCCTCCATGCAACCAGTTAGAATGCTCGCCTTGGTACTTATTAGTCTAGTCAAGTCAAGTCAACTTTTATTGTCATTTCGACCATAACTGCTGGTACAGTGCATAGTAAAAATGAGACACCGTTTTTCCGGACCATGGTTTACATGACACAGTACAAAAACTGGACTGAACTACGTAATAAAAAAAACACAGAGAAAGCTATACTAGACTACAGACCTACACAGGACTGCATAAAGTGCACAAAAACAGCACAGACATTACAATAAATAATAAACAGGACAATAGGGCAAGGTGTCAGTCCAGGCTTCGGGTATTGAGTCTGATAGCTTGGGGGAAGAAACTGTTATATAGTCTGGTTGTAAGAGCCCGAATGCTTCGGAGCCTTTTCCCAGACGGCAGGAGGGAGAAGAGATTGTATGAGGGGTGCATGGGGTCCTTCATAATGCTGTTTCCTTTGCGGATGCAGCGTTATAGTGTAAATGTCAGTGATGGCAGGAAGAGAGACCCCAATGATCTTCTCAGCTGACCTCACTACCCGCTGCAGGGTCTTGCGATTCGAGGTGGTACAATTTCTGAACCAGGCAGTGATGCAGTTGCTCAGGATGCTCTCAATATAACCCCTGTAGAATGTGATGAGGATGTGGGGTGGGAGATGGACTTTCCTCAGCCTTCGCAAAAAGTAGAGACGCTGCTGGGCTTTCTTTGCTATGGAGCTGGTGTTGAGGGACCAGGTGAGATTCTCCGTCAGGTGAACACCAAGAAATTTGGTGCTCTTTATGATCTCTACCGAGGAGCCATTGATGTTCAGCAGGGAGTGGTCGCTCCGTGCCATCCTGAAGTCAACAACCATCTCTCTTGTTCACATTAAGAGACAGTTTGTTAGCTCTGCACCAGTCCGTTAGCCGCTGCACCTCCTCTCTGTAAGCTGACTTGTTGTTCTTGCTGATGGCACACCACGGTGGTGTCATCGGCAAACTTGATGATATGGTTCGAGCTGTGTGTGGACTGAGCATGCAACCCTGGGGAACCATGATTAGATTATTAGATTAGATTGTGAGGACACTCAGTCCTCGTTTATTGTCATTTAGTAATGCATGCATTAAGAAACGATACAATGTTCCTCCAGTATGATATCACAAACACAAGACAGACCAAGACTAACGTACGTAAACCACATAATTATAACATATAGTTACAACAGTGCAAAGGAATGCCGTAATTTGATAAGGGCGGACCATGGACACGGTAAAAGTAAGTCTCAAAGTCCTCGATAGCCCATCATCTCTTGTCGACTGTGGAAGGAAGAAAAACTTCCTGCCATGAACCTCCAGCGCTGGAAAGCTTCCTGATGCAGCCTCTGGAAGCATCCGACCACAGCCAACTCTGAGTCCGTCTGAAAAACTTCGAGCCTCTGACACCGAGCATCGAAAGTATGTAGAAAGTTGTGAGTCTTTGGTGACAGGCCAAGTTGCCTCAAAATATAGCCTCTGTTGTACCTTCTTTGTATTGGATCAGTATGTTGGGCCCAGGATAGGTTCTTCAGAGATGTTGTCACCCAGGAATTTGCACATGCTCACTATTTCCACTGCTGATTCCACAATGGGAACTGAGTATGTTCCCTTTCTGAATTTCTACAATCAGTTCCTTGGTCTTACGGACATTTAGTGCAGGGTTGTTGTTGTGACACAACTGAAACAGCTGGTCTATCTCGCCACCATATCACCATCTAATATTCTGCCAATAGTTGTTATAGGCAAATTTATTGACGGTGTTTGAGCTGTTCCTAACCACACAGTCATAGGTGTAGAGAGAGTAGAGCAGGGGGCTAAGCACACAGCCCTGAGATGTGCCATTGTTGATTGTCCGTGCAGAGTTATTTCAGATCCACACTGACTAGTCTCCCAGAGAGGATGTCAAGGATCCAGTTGCAGAGGGAGGCACAGAGGCTTTGGTGCTTTTGGAAGAAAGGGGAGTAGGGAGTAGACCAGTAGAAAATGTTCTTATTGTCATCCTTTTGAAGCAGGTGAGGAGACGCCAGCTGCAGTATTGAGATGAAAGATCTCCTTGAATACTCCTGCCAGTTGGTTGGCACAGGTTTTTAATGCCCTTAGGGGCCTGATGGTTCTGTGGGTTCATCCTCTTGAAAGATATTCTGATATAAGCTGCTGAGGCTGTAGGGATTCACACAGTCTAATTTTCTTCTCCCTTTCAAAGCGTGCATAAAAGGCGTTCAGCTCATCTGCAAGTGAAGCATCATAACCTTTCATGTTAGGTTTTGCCTTGTAGGAGGTAATGGCTTGTAACCCCTGCAGGAGCTGAAATGCATCTGATTCCATCTGACTTCAAGTGGAATTGTTTTTGTGCTCTTATAATAGCCTTCTGTAGGTCGTACCTGGACTTGTATAATTCTGGATACACTAATGAAGTGTTATAGTTAAAGAAAATTGCAAGCAGGCATAAAACTTCCACAGTTCTAAGGAAACTCCTGAAATGTTGAACTTTGCATGATTTGATTTGAAGTACGGCATAAAAACAGGCTCTTTGGCCCACCTAGTCCATGCTGAAACCATTAAATTTCCTACTCCCCTTGACTTGCACTGGGACCACAGTCCTCCATGCTCCTACTATCCATTTACTTGTGCCAGCAACTCATTCCACACACTCAAGACCTTTGAATGAAGAGTTTCCCCTCATGTTCCCCTTAAACTCCTCACCTTTCATCTGTAACCCATGACCTCTGGTTGTGGTTCCTCCCAACCTTGGTTGAAAAAGTATGCTTGTGTTTTCCCTATCTATACCCCTCATTACTGTGTATATCAAACCTACTCAATCTTCTATATTCTAAGGAATGTAGTCTTAGCCCATTCCATTTTCCCTTATAACCCTCATCTTGCAGATCTGACAACATCCTTGTAAATTTTCTGTATTCTTTCAACCTTATTTACATCTTTCCTGTGGGTAGGTGACCAACACTGCGCACAATACTCCAAATTTGCCCTCACTAACATTTTATACAACTTTAATGTAATATACCATCTCCTGTACTCAATACTGTGATTTATGAAGGCCAATGTGCCAAAAGCTTTCTTTCTGTGCCTATCTACCTGTGATGCCACTTTCAATGAATTATGGAACTGTATTTCCAGATCTTTTTTCTACCACACTCTTTGGTGTCCTGTTTTTCACTGTGTAAACCTACCCTGGTTAGTCCTACCTAAGTGCGAGACCTCACACTTGTCTGCATAAATTACATCTGCCATTTTTCAGCCTAATTTTTTCCAGCTGATGCAGATCCTCTGTGAGCCAAGATAACCTTCCCCACAGTCCACTATACTTCCAATCTTAGTATCTGCAAATTTGCTGATCCAGTTAACCACATTATCATCCAGATCATCAATGTAGATGACATACAACAAAGGATCGAGCACTGATCCCTGCAGCACACCACTAGTCACCAACTTCCAGTCAGAGACCGCCATCTACTACAACTCTCTGGGTTCTACCACAAAGCCAATGTTTAATCCACATTGCTACCTCATCCTGAATTCCAAATGACTGAATCTCCAGTCTGTCCTGTTGGAGCACTGGGTGATATTTTCTTTGACTAGTAACGGCACCCCTCCTTTAATCCTTCCTGCTCTGTCACATCTAAATAACAGAACCCTGGAATATTGAGCTGCCAGTCCTACCCCTTGTATGACCAAGTCTCACTAATGGCTGCAATGTCATAATTCCAGGTGTTGATCTGTGCCCTGAGCTCATCCACCTTTCCTAGAATACTACTTGCATTGAAATGTACACTGCTTAGTGTACTAGTCACACCATACTCAGCATTTTGATACCTGACCTTGTCTGAGGTCTTATGAAAATCAGCCTCCACAGCCTCTCCACTCTCACTCTGGTTCCCATCCCCCTGAAACTCTAGCTTAAATCCCACTGTGCAGTATTAGCAAACCTTCCTGACAGAATATTAGCCCCCTTCCAGTTCAGGTGCAAACCGTCCCTTCTATACAGGCCCCACTTCCTTGGAAGAGAGCCAAAAATCATATGCCTCATTCCTACACCAACTCTTTAGCTGCATGTTAAACTCTAGTGCTGCTCACTAGCACGTGGCACAGGTAGCAATCCTAAAATCACAACCTTGAAGGCCCTGCTCTTTAACTTGGCATGTAACTCCTTGTGCAGAACCACATCACTTATCCTACCCATGACATTGGTACCTATGTGGGTCATGACTTCTGGCTGTTCACCATCCCACTGAAGAATGCTGAGAACTCAATCTGAGATACCCTGGACCCAGGCACCTGGGAGGCAACGTACCATCCAGGTATCCCGTTCTCGCCCACACACAGAACCTCTTGTCTGTTTCCCTAACTAACGAACCCCATTATTACCACAGCTCACCTCTTTCTTTACCCCCCCCCCCCGCCTTCTGAGTCACAGAGGCAGATGTGGTGCCAAAGGCCTGACTGCTGTGACTGTTATGTTATCTACTTCGCCCACCCCCCAATATTATCCAAAGTGGTACATCTGTTGTTGAGGGGGATGGCCAAAAGGGCATCGGCTCCTTAACCCCTTTCCTCTTCCTGACTGTCACCCAGTCTCCTGTGTCCTGCACAGTGGGTGTAACTACCTCTCTATATGTACTGTCCTATCACTCCCTCGGCTTTCTGGATGATCTGGAGTTCGTCCATTTCCAGCTCCAACTCCCAACTCCTTAATGTGGAGTTGTAGAAGATGCAGCTGAATGCACTTGCTGTTGTAGCTGTCAGGTGCACTGAAGAACTCCCTGCCTTCCCAGATCTCAAGAGGAGCATTCAACTATCCTGCCTGCCATCTCTATTTCCTAACTGGGCAGACATAAAGAAGGATAGTGGGGATAAAAAAACTTTACCTACAGCTTTTTGTTTTTTACTTTCTGACTAAAGCCACAAAGAGTTAAAGCCTCAAGATCACCACTCTAACTCTGTCCACTCAGATGATGATGTAGTTGTAGTTTGAAGGTGATTTTATTGTTCACTAACATGTTACAGGAGCTGAGTAAAAAGATGGTACTTCTCAGTGTTCTCTTGAAAGATGGGTTCAAATATTCTTTAAAATGCCTTTGACTCATAAAGATGCTTCTGACTAATAAATGACTAAATATTACAAACAATTATAATAGTTATATAGCACAGAAACCCCCTCTATGCGCCAAGAATTTTACATTGCTATGAAGTCACCTCTCAGTTTCCTACTCTTCAATCAATAACTCAGCCCTTTGAGTGCTGGCAACTTTCTTGTAAATCTTTTTATTTAACACCTAACTCCTATACTCGGTGCCCAGACTGGAGGCCAGCATGCCAGACACTTTCACCACCGTATTACCAGTACCACCACTCTGTGTTGGTTCTGGGCAGGTCAGGTTCTGACATCAGCAGTGACAAAGGCTTTGTGGTACCTGTGTGGAAGGAGCTTTGACTGAAAATGTCGCATGCCCACATTAATTTATTTTTCCCTTTAATGACAGACATGCAGCCAGACTGGTAGCATGTGGACGATTGTATTTACTGCCCCAAGACCATAAGATATAGAAGTAGAGTTAGGCTGTTTGATCCACTGAGTCTGTTTTACCATTTGATCAAACCTCTCAACCCATTCTTCTGTAGCCATTAAGTTTTTGGATTTACATTTTTTTGTAAACTAAATTTTGTTTAATTACTTGAGTCATTCCTGGTGCATATCCTTGTGGTTGGGTGATTGGAATTGTATGTGGCTATTCATTAAGAATTGTGGAAGTGAGTGTAAGAGCTTATGAGTATCATACAGTAGTGAATTATTTCCTGCTGTTTAAGCTTCCCATTGTTGCATCTAATAATCTTGGTTCTTTCTGTGTATTGTACCCAGCATTATTAAGTTGCCTGCCACTATTGAATCAGTTACATGACATCCTTTTATAATATTTTATCAACTTAGTGCTTATTCCACCCTCACTCAAAAGTTTTCCTGTTTAAGCCAGGCAGGTAGGCAAACTCCAGTCCTGGTGAAGTTATAGTTTGAAGGTGGTTTTATTGTTCATCAGTACGTTACATTATGCAAGTAGCTGAGTAAAAAGAAGGTGGAACTTGGCATTTTCTTGAAAGATGGGTTCAAATTTGATTAAAATTCCTTTGACTCATAGTGGTGCTTCTGACTAATAAATGACTAAATACGCAAACAATTATAATAGCCAACCTGATGTTGACAGCTAATTGCTTAACAACACAAGTTAATCAACAACATCTGTTAACTTAAAAGTAAGCAATAAGATCTAGTAACTAGAAATAACATGGCAAACCAAATTGAGCGTAGGGTGGGGGGGGGTATAAGTTTTTGGTAACAAAATTACTTGAGTATCTGCTTTCAAGTCTGAATTTAGCTTACTTCCATTGACATACTGTATAGAAAATGAACTTGTATAAGCTACAGAAGTTCATGTAAATATGTTGCAATGGGGCAGATTACTGTGTTATCCATTTCATACAGAGAAATGGTTGGACTACCTGTCAGCTTGTGCATCCTTAGTTTTTGTTGTAGGATTAGGAGCTGATTAGGAGATTTAAGGCAGGGTATGCTATTCATATACAACTTTTTATGGCCTGTACGCAATTTTGAAAATTAGTCACAGTTTGGAACTCGAATACAGCCAGAACTTGCAGACTAGTTCAAGGTTCAATGTATAATTAATTTTGTTGGTTAATGCATATTGCCAATGTTTGTTTAGGGAAATGCATAAACACAAGAATTCTGCAATTGCTGGAAATCCAAAGCAACACGTGCAAAATGCTGAAGAAACTCCAAGTCAGGCAGCATCTATGGAAATTAATAAATAGTGATGTTTTGGGCCAAGATCTTTCAGGGCTGGGGAAAAAAGGGGGAGGATGCCAGAATACATAAAAAGGTGGAGTTGAAGGGAAAGAGGATAGCTAGGTGGTATGTGAAGTCAGGTGGGTGGGAAAGGTTAAAGGGCTGGAGAGAAAGGAATTTGATAGAAGAGAATGGGCCATGGGAGAAAGGGAAGAAGGTGGGAGAGGTAGTAGATAGGTTAGAAGAAGTAAGAAGCCAGAGTGGGGAGTAGAAGAAGAGGGAAAGGTGAGGGGAATTTTTTTTGCCAGAATGAGAAATCAATGTTCATGCCATCAGGTTGGAAGCTCCCCAGACTGAATGAGATGTTGTTGTTCCTCCCCATTGTGGCACATGAGGAGACCATGGACTGACATGTGGGAATGGAAATTAAAATGGTTGGCCACTGAGAAATTTTGCATTTGATGGTAGGAGTGGAGGTGCAGGAGAAAGCAGTCCCCCAATTTATGACAGATCTTATCAATGTAAAGATGGCTGCATTGGGAACACTGGATACACCCAATAGATAGGCAGGTGAAGTGTTGCCTCACCTGGAAGGACCATTTGGGGTCTTGAATTAAGGTGATTGGGCAATTGTAGTACTTTGGCAGCTTGCCGGGATAAGTGCTAGGAGGGACAAGTGGACAAGAGAATCACATCACTGCGTGAGTGCATAGTGCCTTTGTTTAACTCAACTAAAATATGTCGTCTGTGAGAGTGATACACAACATAGTATTGCACTTGGGTGTCATCCTAGATTATTTACTCAGTAGCCACTTTAGATACAGGAGTGGAAAATGTGTGTTCTGCTGAAGCCCATCCACTTCAGAGTTCAATGTGCTGTGATTTCAGTTGCTCTTCAGCACAGCACTATTATAACGCATGGTTATTTTAATTACTGTAGTCTTCCTGTCAGCTTGAACCATTCTGGCCATTCTCCTCTGACCTCATCATCAAGGCATTTTTGTCCACAGAATTGAAGTCACTGGAAGTTTGTTGTTAATTTGCACCATTCTCTGTGAGCTCTAGAGATTATGCGAATATCTCAAAATCAGTGGTTTCGGAGATACTAAAAGCACCCCATCTGGCACCAGTAATCATTTAACAGTCAAACTAACTTAGAACATAGAAATCCATAGCACAATACAGGCCCTTCGGCCTACAGTGTTGGGCTGACCATGTAACCTACACTAGAAACTGCCTAGAATTTCCGTATTGCATAGCCCTCTTTTTTTAAGCTCCGTGTACCTATTTAAGAGTCTCTTAAAAGACCTTGTATATCTTTTTACAGTATGGGATTCCCAATCAAAAGGTGGAAAGTTAGTCAATTACTATAACAAATTTAAGGTTTATTGTAACAGTTTGCAATCTCTTTACAAATTTGTTCCGTTAAGTCCCACGTACTGTTGGGTAGTCTACAATATAGCCCCATTAACCTTTCTTATTCGTTGTCTGCATATCAGATTTAAGCAAAGCTAGAGGTTGTGAATTTAGGGTAAGGTGGAAGAGATTTATAAGAATATGAGTGGGGTCCTTCACTTAGTGTGATGGATACTGAAAAGCACTGCCCGAGTTTGGTTGAAGCTGGGCCACTGATGTGTCAATTGAGCACTTCAGTTGCTTGGGCATAGAGCTATAAACTTGGTGCTGGGCAATAAGATTAATTTGGAAATGTGTCCACTGGTTGGTTTGGAAGTGTAGAGTGAAATAGCCTGTTTATATGCTGACTGTATTCAGTTATTTTTGTACTTGTAGCAATTCAATTAGTCCCTTTGGCAAAATCGTTGATAGAATGAATAATTTGAGTCTCAAGCATCAATTGTCACAGCCTGTCAGCTTTAAGAAACACCTGTTTATTTACCTTCTGTTTTGTTTTAATCATTTTGCTTTTTCAAATTTGAATGTTCTTGGAAGTGTGTAGCCATTCTAGCTGTCCTGTTTGATACATTGTCATCAGATCTTGCTGGTAGGAGAAATCCTGTTTTCTTGCCCTTGACACCATAGTGTAATACCATACAATTCGAAGTACCCTCTCTGTTCAGAAAACTGAAGAAGACAACTCCATAATTGTATACAGGATTCTACCTACCTCCCCACCACCTCTACATGAACTTTTGAATGTTTGCATTTAGCATTAGTTGGAACTTAAAGATGAAGTGAAACTTTACACATTTTTCATTAGTGTTCATGTTTCCTGCATTTTCATCTAATTTTTGCATTTCTTTAGTCCCTATTTCATGGTTTTGCTCATGGTCAAATAACAAGCTTCATCATTGATGTGCTGTTGGAATGAAATGTTAAAGTTTCCTGTGAGGATAGGTGATGAAAACAGGGTTTGTTCCTTTTTGCCAATGAGTGTTTGATAATGCAACCAACTAATATTTCACTTAAGGCTGTTTGTATATCCAACTGATGTGATATTGAATAATTTGCAGTGATGGTGATGGAATTGCAACATGATTCTTTGGAATTGTTCATTAATTTAGTTACTGTGATTCTTTGGCATGGTAAGGAAGTGATTACTATGACACTGTATCTAGAGACAGAATTGTGATTTCCTAATGTATGTAGAGGAATCTCAAACTTTTAAACCTGCTGTTATCTTTTTGTACTCGAAACTCAACATGGATTTCAGTACTCAAGACTTGTGCTGCCAAGGTGATCCCAATTGAAAAATATACCTTCTGTTTGAATTAAAGTATTGCATTATTTTGTGTACTTCAATGTTCAGGTCACAAGCAAATTTCAGATATAACAGTAACTTGTTGTGAAGTATAGGTTGGGCGATTAATGACAATAGTTTGGTTCTGTTGTCAGTTGTATTTTTTAGGATAACTCTTAGATTTTTTTTAAAAGCTAAGCTTGCTTGTACTTAACCCCAAGTGCCAATTAAATTAGTTTTGAATGAAAGTTGGTAATTGGCTTTAAATCCCCAGGTTTAAGGAGAGTGTTGAAATTTGGGTTAATAGGTTTTTGTACTGTAACATGAGGGAAAACTAAATCCCAAATGTGCATGACCACTGGAGTTCTTTACAAATGATGTCAAATATTGGAAATTATAGTATGTCTTTTGAATCTTTTCATATCTTAGTTTTTGTGCAATTCCTTTTATCTGTCAAGTAGGTGGACAAAACAAATTCAGTTATTGCATACTATTACCATTACACCCTTTCCAGAGCTTCATGGAAAAATACAAAATTGGAGCTTTTGTGTATATCGTTGATGGAAGAATGAAATCTCTGCATGTACTGCATTGGGTTAACTGCATTATTACATGAAGTTGGTGTATATTTGACTTTTTTGTGTTTTTTTTTGGTTCTAGATAAGATGGTTTCAATCGTGCCAGAAAAACTAGCATATTTTACTTAATTCTTTGACAGCTGTAATTTTTAAGTTCCAGTATTTTCCTTTAGTGTTGCTAAATAACAGAATACTAATGATTTCTGCAAACTAAGTTGAGTTTCAGATTTCTATTTTCCTGATCTCTAAAACCTGCAGACCTACAACACTCAGATCTGTTCTTCCTGCATTTTGTCTTTTATATACCTTTGTTCCATTAAGTTTAGTATGAAATATTACAAGGGGAGAGGAGCAAGGCAAGCTGGGGTGTGATTGCCCCTTGCCGTCCTCTACTTGGGCTATTGGTGCCAAATTTGGCTGAAGCAAACCAGGGTTAGTTTCAGTGATATAAAAGAATTTGAGTCAGCTCTAGGACAAGGTGGAGCTGTAGACCCAAATGTTTCCCTTGCTCCTGGTACTAGATCAATTGCACAAACTTGCTGATGTCCTGTGCCAGTGGCCAGGTTAAGCAGCAATTCAACGGAGTCCTGGTGTTCATGGTTGCATGCTTTTTCACTTTGAGTGTAAGCAATACATCAATTTCCTTTGACTTGAAAATTCTTGTCTCTAACTTAGTTCCTTTCATAGGGATGCTGGTGTGTCTTTGTGATTACACAATATGTTGGTCTCAGGTTATACCTTCATGAGATGTTAGAACATAGAAAACCTACAGCACAATACAGTCCCTTTGGCCCACAGTACTGTGCTGAACATGTACTTGTTTTAGAAATTACCTAGGGTTTCTATCCAGGAGTCTTTTACAAGACCCTATTGTATCCATCCCCACCGCTGTCACCGGCAGCCCATTCCACGCACTCACCACTCTCACCAAGCTGCTTTGTGTTTTCTGGTGGCTGTCGTAAACTCTTCGAAGTGTGTTCTGCAGTCTGTGGTCTATGGTATGTGCGCTGTGGTCGGCCTAAGGTCTCTGGCCTATGGTCTACAGACTGTGGTCTGTGATCACTGTTATATGCTCTTCAGTCTCTGCTCTACAGACAGAAAAAAACAATTTGCCCCTGACATCTCCTCTGTACCTACTTCCAAGCACCTTAAAACTGTGCCCTCTCATGTTAGTCATTTCAGCCCTGGGAAAAGGCCTCTAACTATCCACACGATCAATGCCTCTCATCTTATACACTTCTTCTGCTCCAAGGAGAAAAGGCCAGGTTCACTCAACCTATTCTCATAAGGTATGCTTCCCAAATCCAGGGAACATCCTTGCAAACCTCCTCTGCAATCTTTCTATCGTTTCCACATCCTTCCTGTAGTGAGGTGACCAGAACGGAGCAGAGTACTCCAAGTGGGGTCTGACCAGGGTCCTATATAGCTGTAACATTACCTCTCAGCTCTTAAACTCAATCCCACAGTTGATGAAGGCCAACTTATGCCTTCTTAACCACCGAATCAACCTGTGCAGCAGCTTTGAGTGTCCTATGGACTTGGACCCCAAGATCCCTCTGATTCTCCACACTGCCAGGAATCTTGCCATTAATACTAATTCTGTCAAATATAGACTATTTGACCTACCAATATGAACCGCCTCACACTTGTCTGGGTTGAACTCCATCTGCCACTTCTCAGTCCAGTTTTGCTGTAACCTGTGACAGCTCTCCACATTATCCACAACACCCCCAACCTTTGTGTCATCAGCAAATTTACTAACCCATCTCTCCACTTCCTCATCTAGGTCATTTATAAAAATCACAAAGAGAAGGGGCCCCAGAACAGATCCCGGAGGCACACCACTGGTCATCAACCTCCATACAGAATATGACCCATCTACAACCACTCTTTGCCTGTCTGCCTTCTGTGGGCAAGTCGGTTCTGAATCCACAAAGCAAGGTCCCCTTGGTCCCATGCCTCCTTACTTTCTCAATCAGCCTTCCATGGGGTACCTTACAAATGTCTTGCTGAAATCCATATACACTATATCTACAGCTCTACCTTCATCAATATGTTTAGTCACATCCTCAAAAAATTCAGTCGGGCTCATAAGGCGCGACCTACCTTTGACAAAGTCAAGCTGACTATTCCTAATCATATTATGCCTCTCCAAATGTTCATTAATCCTGCCTCTCAGGATCTTCTCCATCGACTTACCAGTTACTGAAATAAGACTCACTGGTCTATAATTTCCTGGGCTATCTCTACTACCTTTCCTGAATAACAGAACAACATCTGCAACTCTCCAATCCTCCGGAGCCTCCCCATCCCCACTGATGCAAGGATAATTGCCAGAGGCTCAGCAATCTCGTCCTGTCCTGGTGACTTATCCAACTTGATGCTTTCCAAAAGCTTCAGCACATCCTATTAATGTGTATCTGCTCTAGCTATTCAGTCCACTGTAAGTTATCCCTATAATCACCAAGGTCCTTTTCCATGGTGAATACTGAAGCAAAGTATTCATTAAGTACCTCCACTATCCCCTCCACTGTCCACACTTGATTGGTCCTATTCTCTCATGTCTTATCCTCTTGTCTTCACGCACTTGTAGAATGCCTTGGTTTTCCTTAATCCTGCTCGCCAAGGCTGTCTCATGACCCCTTCTGGCTCTCCTTATTTCATCCTTAAGCTCCTTCCTGTTAGCCTTATAATTTTCTAGATCTCTATCATTACGTAGTTTTTTGAACCTTTTGTAAGCTTTTCTTTTTGACTAGATTTTCAACAGCCTTTGTACAAGGTTCCTGTACTCTATCATCCTTTTCATCTCATCGGAGTGTACCAGTGCAGAGCGCCACTCAAATATCCCCTGTACATTTGCCACATTTCTGCCGTACATTTCCCTGAGAACATCTGTTTCCAATTTATGCTTCCAAGTTCCTGCCTGATAGCTTTATATTTCCCCTTAGTCCAATTAAACACTGTTCTTATACCTCTCTGATGCCATAATAAAGGAGATAGAATTGTGATCACTATCTTCAAAATGCTCTCCCTGTGAAAGACCTCACCAGGTTCATTACCCAATAGTAGTAGGCCTCCGTTAGTCTCGATAGACCATGGATTTGCACCTTAGAAACATTCCAGGGCGCAAGCCTGGAAAAGGTTTTTTTTATGGCAGACCGGCAGTGGCCCAAGCTGCAAGTCTCCCTTCTCCACACCACCAATGTTGTCCAAGGGAAGGGCATTAGAACCCATACAGTTTGGTACTGGTGTTGTCGCAGAGCAATGTATGGTTAAGTGCCTTGCTCAAGGACACATGCAGCTTCAGCCAAGGCTCGAACTAGTGACCTTCAGATCACTAGACGAACATCTTAACCACTTGACCACGCAACAACATATTTCCCAATACCAGATCAAGTACAGCCTCTCCTTGTAGGCTTATCTGCATAGTGTCAGGAAACCTTCCTGCACACACCTGACAAACTCCACCCCATCTAAATCCCTTGCTCTAGGGAGATGCCAATCAATATTTGGGAAATTAAAATCTCCCACTACAACAGCCCTGTTATTACACCTTTCCAGAATCTGTCTCCCTATCTGCTCCTCGGTGTCCCTGTTACTATTGGGTTGTCTATTTTTTTTTTAAAAAGCACTCAGTAAAGTTACTGACCCCTTCCTGTTCCTAACTTCCACCCATAGAGACTCAGTGGACAATCCCTCCATGACTTCCTCCTTTTCTGAAGCCGTGACACTATCTCTGATCAGCAGTGCCACACTACTACCTCTCGCCTCCCTCCCTGTCATTTCTGAAACATCTAAATCCTGGCATTAAGTAGCCATTCTTGCCCCTGAATCATCCAAGTCTCTGAAGTGGCCACAACATGGCTCCAAGTACTGATCCACACACTAAGCTCATCCACTTTATTCGTGATACTCTTTGCATTAAAATAGACACATCTCAAATCATGTCTGAGCGCATTCTTTCTCTATCACCTGCCTATCCTCCCTCTCTCACCGTCTACAGGCTTTCTTGATTTGTGAGCTAACTGCCTCTTCCTTGGTCTCTTCAGTTTGGTTCCCACCCCCCAGCAATCCTAGTTTAAATTGAGACTGTGGTAGGCAAATTGCAAGGGTCCAGATCCTTGCTCAGGCAGGAGTTAATTCTAGACGAGGTAGCTCCCCCCGTTCTTCTTGAGCACTTGTATGCAATAACTAGGATATTTCATCATTTTTACCATTGATGTTTTCTGTTAACATTTCCTATATTAATAAAAACTTAATTGACAGACCTACTGGTGACCTAAATTGAGATTTTAAATTATTGCTTATTCTTTAGGGTTAGAGTTAACTAGCAGTACCTAGCAAGACAAATGGTTTTTTGGAATAGTCTGTTTATTGACTCCTCTTACCTAACCATTCTATTTCTGAAGGTATGATGTTGCCCACAAATGTACAAATTAGAATTATAAAGGCTATCAAATAAAGTCATGCTGATCTGATTGAAACTATAACTATATAACTGTGATTCTGTTTACTGACGCTAACATTTTATCGCATTGCTTATCAAATATCCATCTGTCAGTCTAAAAATTTCCCCAGAGAAAACCTGCCCACTTCATTATTGACATGGGTAGAAAGGGGAAGAGGCCTTGCACAGAGAGGATAGGGGATTAGGAAAGGGGTTCGATAGCAAAACATCAAAATTAGGAATCACTGAGTTTTACCTGGTGCCACATGCAAGTTAGGACAGAAATAGAAAGAATGTGTAGCTGAGGAGTTGGTGCAGGAAGCATGGTTTCTGGTTTTTGGATCATTGGAATCACTTTTGGGTTGGTATGACCTGTATTAGCGTGACAGGTTACACCTTAACTGGAGGGGAGCTAATATCCTGGCTGGGCTGTTCACTGGTGCTGCTTGGGAGGATTTAAGTTAGTTTGGCAGGAGAATGGGAACCAGAAAACCAGGTCAAAAAATGGAGTCAGTGAGAAGTCAACTGTAAGATCAGGCAAGAGTAAGAGGTAGTAGACTGAATGAATTGAAGTGTGTATATTTAATGCTAAGAGTATTATAAATAAGAATGATGAGCATGGATTGGTATGTGGAGCAATGATGTAACTATAACAGACTTGGTGGGAGGAATAAACTAGATGCTTAATGTTAGAGTTTTGGCTTTTTTAGAAAAGAAAATGTGACAATGTTGGAAGGGGGGCTGTTTGCAGGAACAATATCACAGCTGTCTCTCAGAAAGGATGTAATGGAGTGCTCATCTGCTAATAGGTATTACGTGTGGACACTTGGAATTAAGCTACAAAACCACATCCTGCTCTCCCCTCCCACCAGCAACCTCTGGGACATTGTGGAACTGAGATGCAAGCAGATTAATGCAGGACATTTAGTTGGGGCATAATGTTGTATGAATCCACGATGGTTTCAAAGTTCAAAGTAAATGTCACTATACAACTGTGATTCGTTTTCTTGCAGACATACTCAGTAAATCCAAGACCATAATAGTATCAATGAAAGATCAAATCCAAAGGATCAGACAAACACGCATTGTGTAAAAGGCACACTGTGCAAATAACAAAGAAAAATAAGTAATAATAAAGTAATAAATACTGAGAATAAGGTGAGTCCTTGAAAGTGAGTCCTTAGGCTGTGGGAACAGTTCAGTGATCGGATGAGTGTGAAGTTGAATAAAGTTATGGCCACTGGTTCAAAAGACTGATGGTTGAGGAGTGATAAGTGTTCTTTAACCTGGTAGTGGGTGTTCTGAGGTTCTTGTACATTCTTTGTAATGACAACGAGAAGAGAGCTTGATCTAGGTCGGGGGTCGGCAACCCGCGGCTCCGGAGCCACATGTGGCTCTTTTACATCTGTGCTGCGGCTCCCTGTTGCTTTGGGAAATAATTGGTTGTGGCGACCCTTTTCCTGGCACATCCGAACCGACTCACAATTAGATAGCCTACGGGGGGTTGCGAGCACAGAGCTTTGGAGCCTCTGCACCATGGGGGGCAGGTTGAGGGAGGCTTAAAAGTGAGGCTGAAGATTTCGAATAAAGTTTTTTCCTTCGACTGCAGTTACCGACTCCGTGTCGTAATTTTAGCGCTGCGTGTAGCACACCGCTACATGGTCAGTATTTAATTAAAATGTATTTTATGTTAGTTTGTTAGTTTTTGAAATGTAAATCTAAATTTGAAGATTATGGTGATCTTGTACAATCTAAATAAGACGTTGTGGCGACCCATTTCCTGACACATCCGAACCGGCTCACAATTAGCCAGCGTTCAGGCTAAGGGAGATAGCCTACGGGGGTTTGTGAGTACGTGTCTTTTGCAGCATCCGCGCCCATGGGGGGCGGGTTGAGGGAGGCTTAAAAGCAAGGCTGTTTAGTTCGAATAAAGCTATCTTTGACTGCAGTTTACTGACTGCGTGTAGCACACCGCTACAACGTGTTTTTATCGCTGGCTGTCCAGAGGGGAGGTGCTGAAATGCTTTGTCGCGTGTCTGGAAGAAGTGAAAACTTTCCTGGGCAGCAAAGGGCTCAACTTTCCTGAGCTGGAACAGCCAGAGTGGCTGGAAAAGCTACACTTCATGGTAGACATGACAGCGCACCTGAACACGCTGAACACAGCTCTTCAGGGGTAAGGACGTACAGCCCTACACATGTTGGAGGATGTTTTGGCATTCGAGCGCAAGTTGACGTTGCTTGCCAGAGATTTACAGAAAGGCACATTGTCTCACTTCCCCAATTTGAGAGAGTTCAAACAAGGTCACGACATGATAAATTCGGAGTATTTACATTCTGCAATCATCGCAATGCAAACATCGCAATGGGAAACGCTTCTGTGAGTTCAGAGAGGAAAAAAACACATTATCCTTCCCGGTCACTCCCCTAAGCATCGATCCATCACTACTGAATACGACTGCATTGTCAGGTGTGAGTCAACCTGACCAAGTATGATGAATATTTTAATTGCCTATTATTTTACGTATATTCATATGTTTTCATTGTTCAGTGAAATAGTCCTTTTATTTTTCAGGTTGACAGCTGGCTGACGTTATTTTTGGTTTGCTGCTGGCGGCAAATTTAAGTTTGGCGTTTTTCATAAATACAAGAAGGACTCAAATAGACGTTGAGTATTTTAATTAAAAGTAACCTTCAACCCAACGTCTTTTTTTCGGAGTTCAAAATGTTTTTGTTGCATGCAGAAATGTAATTTCGTTTCTCTGCAGGAGTTCATCAATTTCATAAATGCAACACATTATAGTTTGTTTATACATAGCATAAAGGCAAAACAAAACGTTGTATGCAGTGTTATTTCATTTTAAATGTCAAACGGGTTTTGCGGCTCCCAGTGTTTTCTTTTCTGTGGGAAACTGGTCCAAGTGGCTCTTTCAGTGGTAAAGTTTGCTGACCCCTGATCTAGGTGGTGGTAGGGGGGGTGGGGGGATCCCTGATGATGGGTGCTGCTTTTGTTGCAACACCGGTCTGTGTAGATGTGCTCAGTTGAGGAGAGGGATTTACCCATGATGGGCTGGTAGTATCCACTACTTTTTGTAGGATTTTCCCTTCAAGAGCATTGGTGCTTCAATACTAGGCTATGGTGCAACCAGTCAATATACACTCCACTACATCTATAGAAATTTTTCAAAGTATTGGATATTATGCTGAAACGCTTTGCAAGCTTCTAAGGACTGCCATGTGTTCTTCGTAACTGCACTTGTGTGCTTGGTCCAGGATAGGTCTTCTGAAATAATAACACAGCTATTTAAAATCGCTAAACCTCTCCTCCTGATTCTTCTGATGAGGACTAGCTCATGGACCTCCTATTTCCTCCTCCTAAAGGTAATAATCAGCTCCTTGATCTTGCTGACTTTGAGTAAGAGCTTGTTGTGGCACCACTCAGCCAGATTTTCAATCTTCCTCCGATCTGGTGATTCATCAACACCTTTGATATGGCTTGTGACAGTGGTTTCATTAGCAAACTTAATTATTGCATTGGAGCTGTGCTTAGCCAAACAGTCATAAGTGTAAAGTGAGTAGAGCATGGGGCTAAGCATGCAGCCTTGTGCATCTATGCTAATAGAGATTGTAGAGGAGATGTTACTGCTAATCTAAACTGACTGAGGTCTGCAAGTGAGGAAATCAAGGATCCAATTGCATGAGGAGGTATTAAGGCCATGGTCTTGAAGCTTATTGATTATTTTTGAAGGAATGATGGTATTGAATGCTGAGCTGTGGTAAATAAAGAGCATCCTGATGTATGTATCTTTGCTGTCCAGCTGTTCTCGGGTTGACTGAAGAGCCAATGAAATGGCACCTGCTATAGACTTGTTCTGCCAGTGGGTGAATAGGAGTGAATCCAAGTTGTTTCTCAGGCTGGAGTCGATGCGTTTTATCACCAACCTCTCAAAACACTTCATCACAGGCTGTGGAGGGATTTAAATACAAGGAAAAAAAATATAAAATCAAAGCATTGTTGGACTGGGTGCTGATGTTGGTCTACAAGTACAAAATGACTGAATAATCTTCAGTGTCCTGTTAAGGCACAGGTGGCAGCCATTCACCCCATTAAGTTCCTGTTAGCTATTAGTGGAACAATCCAGCCAGTGCTACATTCCTGCTCTGTTGGACCCCCTGAAAACTATGCAGCTCTTAATACATTAAATAAAAGAAAATTCCAGCTGCATGGGAGAATTTCTGTTTCTGCACGGCCACACACCCACTCAGCTTAGAAAGAACAGTGGACTTGAAAGCATATGTCCAAAAGGTAGAGCCTTCCCCATGCTAATGAAGCCCACTCAGCCAGATGTGATGTCACATGGAATCTACTGTCTTGGCTTGCTTCTCAGATATTGTTATGTCACATGACATGTATTGCGCCTGGTTTCATGTCATGTATCGTGTCACGTCATACTGTATCACATCTTGTCTCAAGACATTGTGTAATGTTGTATATTGCGACTGATCTCCAGTCTGGTATAGTGTATCATTGTATACCATAATTTGTGTCTCATGACTCACTGTAGATCATGTGTTGTCTCATCATATATCGCATGCCATTGTGTATCGCGACTTGTCGCATATTATACATGTCATACTGTATATCATATAGTGCTAAATCATGTGTCATTATACATTGTATATTGTGTCATTGGATTTCATCGTTTGAATGTCAGATCATACGTCATATTGGATATTGTTTCACATCAATGTCGTTTATCATCTCATTGTGTATAATCTCATATCGTATCTCATTACATATAGTATATTTTAGATATCACAGCATACAGCGCACATTGCTTATTGCATTGTATTTTGGTGCATTGTGATGAACACAATCTGCGAAGGTGAAGTATAAACTTAAAACACAGTGCTGTCTCCCATCATACATTAAATCAGAAAGACCCCTTTCTCAAAGGTAGTGGAAATCTTAAGCTGTCATGACCCCAGATTCTGTAAGTTGGGTCAACTGGAGCTTTCACAACTGGCGGGTCAGATAATTGGGTGTATGAGCATGAAGAGGTGTGTAGAGTATTGTTTATATGGTGGCTGTGAAAGATAGAATGGCCAGCGTTTGATTGAAGCTGAATGAGTTCAAAGCAATTGCCATTCTATACTGGAAGATTGAAGGCATTAAAACAATAAGTGAAATGCAGTGATTTGAAATCAGAATATTGGGACCACTGCATATACAGTATGAATGAAACCTGGCATCAAAGGGTTAAGTATATCTTCAGTAGTTAGAAATACTTTACATGTAATAAAATTAACTAGATTTTGCATGACTACAAAACATAGTCAAATCTTGTGGAATGATTTTACTTATTCCTAAGGAACATTGAATTGTGCAGGTTAGACTTTGCACGTAAGGCAGATGAATAATAGTTCCCATTGAAAACAGCATTGAAGTTCAAGCTGCTTTACACCTGGATGTGGGTTATATCTCTGTTAAACTATACAAATCTTCTCCTAGCCAATGTAACTGAGTGCAGCCAAGGCACCAACACCTTTATGCCAATACACTAAATTCTGCTAACCTCGTATCACCAAGCTCACTGACCTTGCTGATGATACAGCCATTGTTGGTAGACTCTCAGGTGGTGATGAGAGGGCGTGCAGGAGTGAGATATGCCAACTAGTGGAGTGGTGCTGCAGCAACAACCTGGTACTCAACGTCAGTAAGACGAAAGAGCTGATTGTGGACTTCAGGAAGGGTAAAATGAAAGAACACATACATTCTTCATAGAGGGATCAGAAGTAGAGAGAGTGAGCAGCTTCAAGTTCCTGTGTTAAGATCTGAGGATCTAACCTAGTCCCAACATATCGACGTAGTGTGGCGACCCTTTTCCTGGCACATCCGAACCGACTCACAATTAGATAGCCTACAGGGGTTTGCGAGCACAGAGCTTTGGAACCTCTGCGCCATGGGGGGCAGGTTGAGGGAGGCTTAAAAGTGAGGCTGAAGATTTCGAATAAAGTTTTTTCCTTCGACTCCAGTTACCGACTCCGTGTCGTAATTTTAGTGCTGCGTGTAGCACACCGCTACAATTGGTGACCCCGACGGTCCAAATGATTTTTGGACCAGAAATGACTGACACCGCCTCTGTTCATGCGGTTTCGTTGAAACTGCCGGGTTTCTGGACACAGCGCCCGAACCTATGGTTCCAGCAAGCCGAAGCCCAATTCTACGTTCGCCAGATCACCTCAGAAGACACCCGCTACTACTACGTGGTGAGCTCCCTCGACCAGGACACAGCGGCCCAGGTGGCGGAGTTCGTACAGTCGCCCCCGGCAGACGGCAAGTACACGGAATTCAAAGCCCTGCTCCTCAGCTGCCTGGATCATGCGCCCCGTTCACCCTGATGTCGGGTCCGAGCAAGGACATTACCTGGGACGAGGAGTCTGCCGCCGCTTTCGTTCAAACGAAGGAAGCTTTGGCGGACGCCGCAATGCTAGTACATCCCAGAATGGACGCCCCTACCGCCCTCACAGTGGACGCATCAAACACGGCAGTTGGTGGGATGCTGGAGCAACTCATCGCAGGTCGCTGGCAACCCCTGGCGTTTTTCAGCAAACACCTGTGACCACCCGAGCTCAAATACAGTGCTTTCGACCGGGAACTGTTGGCGCTCTACCTGGCAATCCGGCATTTCAGGTACTTCCTAGAAGGTCGGCCCTTCACCGCATTCACGGACCACAAACCGCTTACCTTTGCGTTTACGAAAGCGTCCGACCCCTGGTCGTCCCACCAGCAACGCCACCTGTCCTACATCTCTGAATACACGACGGATGTCCGGCACGTCTCGGGTAAGGACAATGTCGTGGCGGATGCGCTCTCTCGCCCTACCGTTCATGCCCTTTCCCAAGGGGTAGACTTTGAGGCACTGGCAGAGGCGCAGCAGGCGGATGAGGAGATTCCGAGTTACGGAACCGCAGTCTCCGGTTTGCAGCTCCAGGACCTCCCCGTGGGCCCGGGTGAGAGGACCCTACTCTGTGACGTCGCCACCGGCCAGCCCCGTCCAGTCGTCCCGACAGCCTGGCGGCGACGCGTTTTCGACTCCATTCATAACTTGGCACATCCCTCCATCCGGACAACTGTCCGCATGGTTTCCAGCAGGTTCGTTTGGCACGGACTCCGCAAACAGGTCAGTGAATGGGCCAAAACATGCATGCACTGCCAGACGGCCAAGGTGCAGCGGCACACCAAAGCCCCACCACAGCAGTTCCATCCCGCCCACCGGCGTTTCGACCACATTCATGTGGATATCGTGGGCCCCCTGCCAGTGCCGCGCGGGGCACCTCCTGACTATCGTGGACCGGTTCACAAGATGGCCAGAGGCGGTCCCGCTCACCGACACCACCTCCGAATCTTGCGCCCGAGCCCTGATCGCCACCTGGATATCTCGCTTTGGTGTACCAGCCCACATTACCTCCGACAGAGGCGCCCAGTTCACCTCCAGCCTGTGGTCAGCTATGGCCAGCCTTTTGGGGACTCAGCTGCACCACACCACTGCCTACCACCCACAGTCGAACGGGCTAGTGGAGCGTTTCCACCGTCACCTGAAGTCGGCCCTCATGGCCCGCCTGCGAGGAGCCAACTGGGTGGATGAGCTTCCCTGGGTCCTACTCGGCATCCGCACAGCGCCCAAGGACGACCTGCACGCCTCGTCGGCCGAGTTGGTATACGGCGCGCCCCTGGTCGTCCCCGGGGAGTTCCTACCAGCCCCAAGGGGGCAAGAGGAAGATCCTGCAGCAGTCCTGGGCAGACTACGCGAGAAGCTCGGTAACCTGGCCCCCATACCCACTTCACAGCACGGGCGGCACCCGACCTGTGTACCCAAAGACCTACAGAACTGTAAGTTTGTGTTTGTACGAAGGGGCGGGCATCGGCCACCACTGCAGCGGCCATACGAGGGGCCGTTTATGGTGCTCCGGAACAACGGGTCCACGTTCGTGCTGGACGTTGGGGGGAAAGAGGAGGTTTTCACGGTGGACCGCCTCAAACCGGCCCATGTGGACCTGGCGCAACCGGCTGAGTTTCCGGCACCTTGGCGGAGAGGCCGACCTCCCAAGCAGGTTCTGGCCCAGACTGCGGACATTGGGGGGTGTATCGCCGGTTCTGGGGGGGGGGGTTATGTGGCGACTCTTTTCCTGGCACATCCGAACCGACTCACAATTAGATAGCCTACGGGGGTTTGCGAGCACAGAGCTTTGGAGCCTTTGTGCCATGGGGGGCAGGTTGAGGGAGGCTTAAAAGTGAGGCTGAAGATTTCGAATAAAGTTTTTTCCTTCGACTGCAGTTACCGACTCCGTGTCGTAATTTTAGCGCTGTGTGTAGCACACCGCTACAGTAGTTCAATTTCCTCTGACCTTTCTTGTTAACAAGGCATTTTCACCCATTGAACTGCTGCTCACTGGATTTTTTTTGTTTATCACACCATTCTTGGTAACTCTGGAGACTGAATTTCCCAAGAGATCAGCACTTTCTGATACAGGCAGTCCCCGGGTTATGTATGAGTTCCGTTGCTGAGTCCGTCTTTAAGTCGGATTTGTACGGAAGTCGGAACAAGTACATCGGGTATTATTTAGCGTCAGTTAGTCAAACATTTGTCTTAGTATATAGTATATATTTTACCTTTCTATGCATATAAAACACTTAAGAAACGTAAGTATTCCAATAATTAAACCACTGTGTTGCTTAGTAATAATAGTAGCTTTCGTCGGGGCAGCGCCTTTCACATGCTCCATTATTCTCACTTTATCCGTTATCCTTTAAAATTGTTCCAATCATTGACCGACTGTAGCCTAACGCTTTTCCAATGACCAATTGGTTTCACATCTTTCTAAACGCTTTATTATTTCCAATTTATTTTCAATTGCGATCGCTTCCCGTCAATGGAACAGAAACACTGCAGGCGGCAGGTCCTGAGCTGCGCCGGCTCCCAAGGTCCGCCGGGTCCTAAGGACCACCGCATTGAGAGAGGCTAAATGGGACAAGTGGGGGCTGTGCTGGGTTTGGGTATTTGATCCACAATATTCTGCGTGGGAATTTAAACTGGAGGTGGCAGTGTTTTTTTTTATGAGGTCAAGTTGCGAGCTCGACATCAACCCAGCACGGATGGTACAGGAGTCACTGGATCGACATCAACCCAGCACGGGAATGGTCTATTACTGGATCGAACTCGGGAAACTCTGTTCTCCACCAGGCGTTAATCTCACTGCGCCACCAGCCGTGGGGGGTGGGGGGTGCAGGCGGGGTCAGGGTGAATCTTACTAAGAAAAATTTAAGCCAAACACAAAGTTAAACACTCAACACAGTGTCAATGACTTAAAATGGCGGATGGTATTCTCCTTCCTTGGTTCGTAAGCACGAGTTGTCCGTAAGTCGGACGTTCGTAACTCGGGGACTACCTGTATACTCAAACCACCCTGTCTGGTACCAATCATTCCATGGTCGAAGTCACTCAGATCACATTTCTTCCCTATTCTGATGTTTGGCTTGAACCTCTTGACCATGTCTGTATGCTTTTATGCATTGAATTGCTGCCACATGATTGGTTGATTAGATGTAGCATTAAAGAGCAGGTGCACTGGTGTTCCCAATAAAGTGGCCACTGATTGTATATTTGACTGACACCCCCTCGTTTTCCATTATCCCCACAACCTCTTCAGTTCTAGAGACAGAAGGATGCAGGGCATAAGCATTGTGTGTTTCAGAATCTTTTCTATCCCAAAGGACAGCTTGGGGTTAGCACAATGCCATCTGTGCGATTGGTTTCATTTCTCGTCTCTGTAAGCAGTTTGTACTTTCTCTCCATGGTCATGGGGAGTTTCCTCCAGGTTTTCGAGATTTCTCCCACATTCCAAAGATGTACTGGTTAGGGTTAGTGCATTGTGGGCATGCTATGTCGGCATCGGAGAGTGGCGACACTTGCAGACTGCCACAGCACATTGCAATGCAAGCAGTGCATTTCACACAGTTTGGACACTTCCATGTACTTGTGACAAATAAAGTTAATCTTTAATCATATTGCGTTGTATGAGGCAGTTCAATTTGACAATGGAAAGATAATGATGTTTATAGAAGTGAAGGGAACTCGACAGTTAACCTTTGACTTCCACGTGCAGTGTATTGTGATGTTTTCATTTGAAGGTAGAAATACTTAAAGTGAAGATGTATTAGGTTTATGCGAATTACATTCTGCATTACTAAATTGGATTATTACAGCAATGTGGAATATGTAGCAGTGAACAGAAAAACAACAAGCAGAAGTTACATTAAATCTTTCAGTTACTGGTTGGGCTTTGTCAGTTTCCAGAATACATTAATGGTGTTTTGAAGGGCTTGATGAAAATGTAGGGGAGAGTTTCTGGTTCGATACTGGTGATGAGAGTTTTGAGTGGACGGTTGGATGACAAATCTGGATTTATTTGCCTTGCATCAGTGAGAGTTGGAGCATAAAATGGTACAACAAAGAAACAGGTCTTTAGGCCCACAATGGTGTGCCAAACTAAGACTAGCAAATAAATTTTGAAATAAGCTAATCCCTTCTGCCAATACCACGTTCATGTCCCTCCATTCTCTGCATATTCATGTTCAAAGTAAATTTATTTTCAAAGTACATATGTCACCATATACAACCCTGAAGTTCATTTTCCTGTGGGCATACTCAATAAATCTATAGAAATATAACCATATCAGATTAAATGAATGACTGCACCAATTTAGACATTCAACCAGTGTGCAAAAGACAAATCGCAAGTACAGAAATCTCCTGAGGAATTGGAGGTGCTGCTGTGCTTTCTTCTAAATAAATAAATGAGCAATATACATTGAGAATGAGATGAAGAGTCCTTGAAAGTGGGGGCATTTCAATGATGGGGTAAGCAAAGTTATTCCTTCTGGTTCAAGAGCCTGATGGTTGAAGGGTAATAACTGTCCCTGAACTTTGTGGTGTTAGTCCTAAGGCAGTAGTGGGAAGAGAGCATGTCCTGGGTGGTGAGGATCACTGACGATGGATGCTACTCTCCTGTGACAGCATTTCATGTAGATGTGCTCATTGGTGGGGAGGCTTTATCTGTGATAGATTAGGCCAGATCCACTACTTTTTGTAGGATTTTCTGTTGAAAGGCATTGATGTTTCTAGCCAGTCATCATATTCTCCACTACACATCTGTAGGATTTATAAAAGTTATAGTTATGCTGAATCTTTGCAAACTCTTAAGGAAGCAGAGGTGCTGCCATGCTTTCTTCATAATTGTGTGCCAGATCCTCTGAAATAATAACACCAATGAATTTATAGTTAACTTAGCCTAAGAGCTGTCAAATTCCTCTATTGTATTTACCTCCACTAATTCCCAAGCAGCTCATTCCAGAAATCCAGTAAAGTCCTGAAGAAGGGTTTCAGTCCGAAATGTCAACTGTTTACTCTTTAGTTGATGCTTCCTGACTTGCTGAGTTCTTCCAACATTTTGTGTGTTGCAAAATGCAAGAGATGCTGGAAAATCAGAATAACACAGAAAATATTGGAGGAATTCAGTAGGTCAGACAGCATTTCAGTTGCATTTCAGGTCAAGATCCTTCATCTGGACTAAAAGCATGTGGTATGCTAGCAACCATAAACTCCCTCACGTTGTGGGATGGATGTAAGATTTAAATAAATTAAATGTGATTTAGTTGAGCAATTGAGTTCAGAAGTCAGGAACTTGTGTGTTGCAGCTTTATAAAACTCAAATTGGGCTACACCTGATTACTGCTTTCAGTTCTGCTTGCACCATTATAGGGAGGATTTTGGACTTTGGGGAAGGTACAGAAGACATTTACCAGGTTACTGCCTGGATTAGAGGGCATGTGCTGCAGAGGTTGGGGAAAAAATATTCACTCTATGCTGCCCTCTGGTGTTTGCTCAGTGGAAGAACGAACTGGACCAGAACAACTTGCCATCAATCCTACATTCAGGGACTTGGGCTACATTATTTTAAAAAATCTTTTTCCTTTGTATGTTATTCTGAAACTGTAACCATATGTGCTGCTTGTGATATGTGCAGTGTACTGAATGTTGTTGGAAGTGTGATTTGTACCATGACCCCAGAGGAATACTGTTTCATTTGGCTATATTGGTTGGATGATAATTGAACTTGTTTCTCTGGAACAGTGGAGGCTGAGGTATGGTCTGATAGAGAATTATGAGAGGTACAGATAGATAGCACAGGTTGAAATGCCTAGTACTGGAATGCATGTATTTGAGGTGAGACTGGGAAAGTTCAAAGGAGTTACGTGGGGAAAGTTTTTATTCTGTAAGCAGTGTTGGATGCTTGGAATGTGGTGGTAGATGGATAGCACATGGAAATGCAAGAAATGGAATGATATGGAATGTGTCAGAAGGGATTATTTAGTTATGCATTTGGTTGCTGCTTTAGTTTGCCACAACATGAGCCAAAGGTTCTGTTCCTGTGCTGTACTTTGTTCTAGTTTGTGAGAAGTTCCTGAACACATCAGTTTTAATTGAATACCCCTAACTGGATAATGATTACTTAGTTAATCTTCTCTCTGGTGAAAACATCTCTACATCTATGTCATGTCCACAAAAGCAATTATTAATGTTATGATGTTCCCTGTTAACCAGTCATTCCCCTCCTGTCTGGTGGTGGTGAACCTATAGATAGAATGTGTGCCCAAGATAGTATGAAGTAACAATTTGTTTAGAACCAGAGAGCAGTGAAATTCTTTCTCAGGAAATGTCTTGCACTGGCTTGGCATCAGCTAAACAACTGCATGAGCATGTGACTTTGGATGATATGCCTTCAAATTTTTGTATACATATCAGTATTTGGAAAGTAAGCAGTTACAATACCAATTCTGTGCAGAAATGGTTATTGTCATTAAAGGATTAATATTAATAATTTTGAACAGATTTTCTAAAACGTTTGTTTCAGTCTGCAGCACATTAGTAGTAAAACAATCAGTACACATAAATAAGCAATAAATTCATCCTTTTACCTTAAAGTCCATAATTATTATTACAAATTTATTAATCAATAATCTTTGCTCAAAATTACCATGCCATGCGAGAGAATTAGATTATTGCCTATTTAGGTACACACTCTAAAGGTTCACCATCCCTATTCCATACAGTGTAGTTTATTCTGAGATAATCTCTGTGGCATCTTTATAGGACACTTGGAAATCTGGATGGTGTACATCCACAGATTCTCTTGTCCTCTGCTTCTGTAATTTTCAAATAGGTCAGACATGCTTTCTCCTTGCTGTGGACTTGATTCCTTGATTTTTCTGTAATGTCTTTAATTATTAATATTTTGTCCAAATACAAATGTTAAAACTAATTCTGTAATTTTCTGTTCATCTTTTCCCTTTCCGTATTTTCCAGTGGAACTTTCTGAATCTGGGAATTTAAGAAAATTAAAATTACCCATCAACTTTTTTAATAGCCATTTTTTCATGTTCAAGGATGATGTCCATCTGAGCTCACAGCTCCCAACAATTCTGTAGTATCATTGACGATAGAAAATTTCCCATGCTCTTCAAAATCCTACTTTACAGGCAGTCCCCAGGTTACGAACGAGTTCCGTTCCTGAGTCCACCTTTAAGTTGGATTTGTACGTAAGTCGGAACAAGTACATCCCGTATTATTTAGCGTAACTTAGTCAAAGGTTTGTCTTAGTATATGGTATATATTTTACCTTTCTATGTATATAAAACACTTAAGAAACATATGTATTCCAATAATTAAACCACTGCGTTGCTAGTAATAATTGTAGCTTTCATTGGGGCAGGGCCTTTCATATGCTCCATTATTCTCACTTTATCCTTTAAAATTGTTCCGATCGTTGACCAACTGCAGCCTAACGCTTTTCCAATGCCCGATGACGTTTCACCTCTTTCCAAATGCTTAATTATTTCCATTTTATTTTCAATCGTGATCGCTTCTCATTAACGGAACAGAAACACTGCGGGTGGCGGGTCGCAAGCTCCGCCGCGCCCTAAGGACCACAGCACTGAATTCCCCGGGTCCTAAAGTCCACAGCACTGAGACAGGTTAAATGGGACAAGTGGGAGCTGTACTGGGTTTGGGTATTTGATCCTCCTCAATATTCCCCTTGGAAATTTAAACTGGAGGTGGCAGTGTTTTTTTTGAGTTCGAGTTGTGAGCTCAACATCAACCCGGAGCGCTCAGGAGCAGTCTGTCACTGGATCGAACTTGGGAACCTCCGTTCTCGAGCCTGGCACTGATCTCACTGTGCCACGAGCCGACTGGAAAAGGTGTGGGGGGGAGGGTCGGGGTGAATCTTGCTAAGAAAAATTTCAGCCAAATACAAAGTTACACACTCAACACAGTGTCAATGGCAACAACTTAAAATGGCGGACGGCGTTCTCCTTCCTCAGTTTGTAAGTATGAGCTGTTCGTAAGTCAAATGTTCATAACTCGGGGACAACCTATGCAGCAATTTCTGAGATGGTGCTTGTATCCTGTAGCAGTAAAGGTCGATGTAAAATACTTGTTTTATTCAATCTGCATCTCCTTGTTTTTCAAGTTTCCTTGATTCTTTCAAAAATTGTTTAGCTTTATCTTGTACTTTTTCTCCTCTTAATGTTCCAGTGTAATTGTTACTGTTTCTTATACATTCTGTCCAATCTTCAGGTGTATAGCCTTGTCTTCAGTTTCATTTTTCAATTTTGTTTTTTTTTGTTAACCACAACTTGTAATACGAGGAGCTTTGAAATTTTCCTTCCCTGTTGGAAATTTTGTATATTATGAAAGATGTTCTAAATATCTGCTACTGTTTCTGAATGGATTGACCATTTAAGCTGCTTTGCTAGCTCTTTGACTAGTTTTGCTTTCGTCCTTTAATTTTAAAAAAATAATTATACGATTAATACTGCCTTGGTATTGTGCAATGAAATGGCATTTTTGCAATCATGTCAATAATTAACTCCCAAGTGTATTATAACCTTCTGTGGTTTCAGGACATTCTGTTCTTTAAAGCTACTCCTAATCTTGGCTACCTTAAACATCTGACTTCCCCCCCCCCCCCCCCCCCCGATTTGTGGATTAAAATACCCCATGGTTACCACTGTATATTTCTGGCAAGCTGTTTAACACCATATTAACAGATCCAGCCCTCTGACTTCCTATTCTTGTTGTAGAGAGCTTGAAACACTACAGTATTTCTGGTGAAATTATGCCCTTCCAAACAGTAAAATGGAAGTGTTATGATAGAGCCACCATGATGGTGACGACTTCCAAGTAAAGGTGATGTGAACTTGCTAGTAATGTCTTATATGCATGTTTATTATTTCCTGTTTTGAGGGTGGGCTTGACTTTTGAATTGCAATTGAAATACAGCCATCTGGGCTTCATAGGTAGTATCAGTTGTGGTAGGATTGAACATGCAGTTCAATAAATTGGGTGGCAATCAAATAGACTGCTTTGTCTTTGGAGCTGCTTTGAGTGGTGTTGGAGCTGCATTCACCCAGGAAAGTGCAGAGTCAGAGTAATACAGAGCAGAAACAGGCCAACCACAGTATCCTTGCTGCTAGTTCCATTTGCTTGCATTTGGCTCCTAACCCACCAAGCCTCTTCCCCGCAAGTACTTATCCAAATGTCTCTTAAATGTCACAACCATACCTCAAACACTTCCTGTTGGCAGCTTATGTATTCAGCCTCTGTAAAGAAGCTACCAATAAAGTATTTTTAACTCTTCTCTTGTATCTGTAGCCTTTTGGTTTTGAACACCTTAATCTTGGGCAAAGAACTGATTGTCCACTTTGTCTATATCTCTCATGATTTTATAAATTTCTGACATCACTACTTGTTCTACACTTCAAGGAATAAAGATCTAGTTTGGCCAACTTTTCCCCATAACTTAGGCACTCCAGTCCAAGCATCGTCCTCATAAATCTCTTCTGCATCCCCTCAGCTTGACAATGTCTTTCCAAAAACAGGATGACCAAATCTGTTACATACTTCAGGTGTAGCCTCACCAACAACATGCAAGAGCAATATAATATCCCTGTTCCTAAACATGATGTCCTAGCTGAAGGCCAGCATACTAAGCGCTATCTTCACTACATGGTTTAATCGTGCGGCTGTTTTCAGCAAGCTGTTCTAGAACCCCGGGTCACTCTGTTCCGCAGCACTAATTGGTGCCCTGCCATTCATTGTATAGTTATTACCCTGAACTGGGCTGAATTGACTGTCTAAAATATATCACCTCATACTTATCCAAGTTGAAATCCATTAATGAAATAAATACTTCTTTAAGAGCCTCTGATTTCTTCCCTGGCCTCCTAAAAGGACCAAAGCTGCACCTGGTCAGGCCTTGTGATTTGCCCACCTTAATGGACTTCAAGACTGCAGACACCTCCTTATTATATGTATGATCCAAGACCTCATGATTACAGGAAAAACAGACATTAAAAATCTCAGCTGCTGTGTTCTGCAGTGTCACAATGTGACCTTTATGGTCTTTAAGAGGACCTAGTCACCTGTTAATCGTTAATGCAATTGAAGAATCTCTTAGGATTGTCTTTAACCATGACTTATAAATCCACCTCATACCCTTTTTGCCATCCTGATTCTTCTCTTAAATCTTGTCTCTAACTTTTTATATTTGTTGAGGATTTAATTTGAGTGCAGTTGCTTAAACCATGTGTATTTCCTCAGTGATCCTTAGCACAGCAATAATCTCTCATCTGCACTGAACTTGGTATATCTATTCTCTCTTCTAACAAGAACCTGCTGTCCCTAGATTCTTGGATAATCGATTTTGAAAACCTCTGTTTCTTTGCCTTAAAATGGAGTTGCCCACTTGACCCCTTTTAAGATCCTAATATCCTTAAAGTTGATCCTGCCCTAGTTCGACTAATTAGTGCACCTGTTTTATCTTTTTGCAAAATCATTTAAAAACTAATAGGATTGACATTGGACCCAAGTTCTCCCCTTTAGTTCCAGCCATTTTAGTTCCTTGGCCTGCTTGTGTTCCTAAGAGGAGATGCTCCTTCCTATGTGAATTCTTATTGTAAATTTTGCTCTGACCAGGATCTTTGAACATTGGGTTGCCTAGTCAGTACTAGGAATATTGAAATCTTCTACTAGTACTATCCTATTTATTCTTCTCACAACTGCAAACGGTTTCTCAACACTTTGGTTCCTTAAGTTCCCGCTAACTATTGGTGTGGGGTGGGGTGCAATTGGAGAGAATCTGTAATATAGTTCGACCAGATAATCAACCCCTTGTTTCTACAGTAAATTCTACTCAAGTGGCTTCAATAGATGATTCCTCAAGAATGTCCTCCCTTATATTTAAAAAAAAAGCCTTGCCCCCTTCACTCTTACCTGTTGCTGTTACTTCTAAAGCATTGGTGTAGTGGAACATTGAGCTGGTAGTCCTGTCCTTCTTGTGGCTAAGTTTCTGTTGTGGCCACATTATCCTAGTTCATAGATACAATCTGCACCCTCAGTTCATTTGCCTTGTCTGTTAAGCTATGTGCAATGAAATAGATGCAATTTAAAACAGTGGTACTTTAACTGTTAACATGGCTATCCTGATTGCTAGGCTGGCAGACTTTGGTTGCTACATATCTGTCTTCTCACCATTTTCCTTTTCTCGAGTCCCCTCTAGTTTAAACTGTAATAGCAAATGCAAATTTTCCCGTTAGGAAATTTGTTCCCTGTGGTTCAAGTGAAATCCATCTCTCTCGTACAGGTCACTTCTACCACAGAAGAGATCTCAATGGTCCAAGAACCTGAGTCCCTGCACCAGCTCTTCAGCAATGTGTTCATCTAGCCTAGGGGTTTTCAACTTTTTTTTTGTACCATGAATCCCTACCGTTAACCGATGAGTCTATGGACCCCAGGTTGGGAACACTGAGAGCTTTGTTTTTCCTGATTTCTCTGTTTGTGGCAAGGGAGTAATCTGGAGATCACTGTCCTTGAGGATCTGCAATTTAATACCTAACTTATGCTTGTTCTGTAGGACCTCATCTAACATGAGTTAAGATCTCCAGCTTTTAAACCTTCTCATGAAATTTCTGTAGCTGCTCAGAGATGACATTGTTGACCCTGGCAGGGTATTAGTACTCCTTGTCGGTGATGGAAGGATTTGCAAAGTCAAACCGTGAATCATCTACTAAAGGATACTGGGCTTCTGATCGGCACTTGTTGTAACATCAGTTATTTTCCTCCAATAATAAACTTTACTCAAAAAAAAATCCAGGAAATGTGAAACAGTACATAATTTATTTCACATTTAATGTTGTCCATTTTATGTTTATAGTGTTGTAAAGTTTATATAGAATAATCAACCTAATGTGTGCAAAGCACCACTCTACTCAATCAGCCCATTTGAACATTATACCCGTCAAGTGTTTGCAAGGATATCATGAAGTATCTCGCCTCTCTGTCTATTGTGGCAGGGTGTTAGATTGCAGTAATTCATCACAAAGCCTTTGGTTGCATCTTTTTGGTTTGTGATTTCTTCAGTGCCTGCTTTAACATATATACCTGTAGTTTGGAATGTACCAGGTGTTGGCAGCATCAACGTTAGACATCTCATTGTGCTGGAAGACCAAGTTTCCGATAGGCCAAAGTGCATTGTTCACTGAGTTGATCTTCCAAAAAGGTGCCAGAACGTGGTAGGCTGATCTAGAAGATCAGGTCCCATGGAAGCCAGGGTGAATGAGCTAGGTGATTCCAAATTAGTGTGGAGGTAGGAAGCAGAAGATGGTAGATAAAGGTTTTCATAGAATGGAGGCTGATGACTAGTGGTCTGCTACAAGGGTTTGTGCTGGGTCCCTTGTTGTTCGTAATGATGGACAAAATTAAGTATATTGTCAGTCTTCACTGTGGAAGACACTAACAGCATGCCAGAAATTTGAGTGTTGGGGCAGAGGTGAGTGGAGCTACTATTACTAAAGAGGAGGTGCTTGGAAATTTGAAAGATCTGAAGGTAGATAAGTCACCTGGACGATATGGTCTACACCCAGGGTTCTGAATGAAGTAGCTGAAGAGATTGTTGGGGGGGTGGGGAGCAACAGTAATGATCTTTCAAGAATCACTAGAATCTGGAATGGTTCTGGAGAATTAGAAAACTGCATTCTTCAAGAAGGGAGGGAAGCAGAAGAAAGAAAAATATAGGCCTTTGAACCTATTGAAATTGCCTCCTGCCAGTCAGCCAAAGAGTGGGAATAAAGTGGTCTATTCTGATTGGCTGCTGGTGACTAGTGGCATTCTGCAAGTATCTGTATTGGGACAGCTTCTTTTCACATTATACAGTTATAATTTAGATGACGGAATTGATAGCGTCATAGTCAGGTTTGCAAACAATGTGAGGATACAGTACTGTGCAAACGTACAAGACACTTGAGAATGGCAAAGGTGGAGCGCCACAGGAAGGATGTGGGGAGAGGTGGCAGAGAAATTCTAGGGGTGGGGTGGGAAGGTGCAGATGCAGCCACCCCGAGACACCAGGCAAGGATAATATGATTCCAAATAATTTGTTTATTGGTCATTACAGAATGTCTCTCTTATGCTTCCTGCTGCTGTTTCCACTCTAGGACCCATTTCAGAATCAGGTTTATCATCACTCACATATGCCATGAAATCTTTTTGGGCAGCAGTACAGTGCAGTACATAAAATTACTATGGTACTATGCAAAAGTCTTGTGTGCCTAAGACTTTTGTACAATATTGTGGATGGAGAGGCAGATAGTATTGAAAAAACAAGGATCTGCAGAAGGGCTTGGACAGATAGGGAGAATGGGCAAAGAAGTGGAAGATGAAGGATAGAATAGGGAAGTGTATGATCATCCAATTTGAGAAGGAATAAAGGCATGGACTATTTTCTAAATGGGGAGAAAATAAAAAAACCTGAGATGCAGAGGGACTTGGAAGATTAACTTACAGGTTGAGTTGTTGGTGAGGAAGGCAAACGCAATGTTAGTACTTGTTTCAAGAGGACTAAAATATAAAAGCAAGGATGTAGTGCTGAGGCTTTATAAGGCATTGGTCAGATCACACTTGGAGTTTTTGGGTCCTTTATTTTGGAAGGGGTCTGGAGGAGGTTTTGGAGAATGATTCCTAGAATGAACAGGTTAGCATGTGAGGAGAGTTTGGCTCTGGGCCTGTACTTGGAGTTTAGAAGAATGGGGGTGGGGGGGGGATTCTTTGAAACCTATTGAATATTGAAAGGCCTACATAAAGTGGATGTGAAGAGGATATTTCCTATAGTGGGTGTATGGGTGTGTCTAGGACCAGAGGGTACAGCCTCAGTAGAGGGAAGTTCATTTAGAATAAATGAGGAATTTCTTTGGCCAGAGGGTAGGGAATCTGTTAAATTCACTGCCATGGAGGCTTTGGAAGCCAAGTCATTTGAGTATATTTAAAGCAGAGGTTGATGGGTTCTTGATTGGTCAGAACATCAAAGATTACAAGAAGGCAGGAATATGAGGTTGAGGGATAATAAATCAGCCAAGGTGACCAAGCAGACTCGATGGGCCTAGTAGCGTAAACCTTGTACTATGTCTTATGGTCTTGTGATTATTTTTATAAAAATTTAGATGCAATTGCACAAGGCTTGATCAGTAAGTTTGCAATTGATGAAATCAAGGAATTGATAGTGAAGAAGGTTATTGCAGATTGAGGGGATTACTATCATTTAGTGAAGTGGTCTAAGGAGTGACAAATGGATTTCTGTACAGATAAGTGATGTATTTTGAAGTGGCATAGGATTAGTAGTAGGTTTGGTAGGACACAAGGATGTGTAATGAAATGGGGACAGTTCATAGTTCGTTGAAAGCAACATCACAAGTTAAAAGGTGTTTAGCATGCTGTCTGTCATTTAGAATAGGAATTAAGTAGTACAAATCTGATGTGGCTGCACTTGGTGTGCTGTGTATAGTTATTGGTCACTGTTTTAGGAAAGATAATTTTAAACTGGAAAAAGTACTGCAAAAATTCACAAGAATGTTGCCAGGACAGGGGGCATGAGCTACTGGGAGAGGTTGTCCAGACCAGATCTTTATTTCTTGGAACATAGAAGAATAAGGGGCAAATTTAAAGAAATGTTTAAAATTGAGTCATCGATAAGGTAAATGGTTGATAAAGTAATGGATTTTTAAAAAGGCATCATTTTCAGAGGGTAGTGAATATATGGAGCCAACTGCCAGGATTGGTTGAGGCAGGTGCAATAGTCTTAATTTAAGAAGCATGTGGATAGGTATGTAGAGATGGTGAAGGTTTTGGAGGAAATTGGGATGAGTAGGGTGGGTACCATGGTCAGCGTGTACATGATGTGCAGAAGAACTGGTATCCATGATGTATTTGCATTTTGACAGTCATAATACAAATACAGCATGTACAGGTATAAATGTACATTAATTCAGACACGCTACATTGGAAGCTGCAATAGTACTTTAAGTTTATATCAGTTATTTTGATAATCCCCTAAAAAGGCAAATTTAATTAAAGTTGTTGAGATCTGCTTTGAGCTTTTTGTACCCTATCAACATATTTTTACATTCTGATGTCCAACTATCAACTGTTGAACCTAGCAAAGGTTTTTATGCAGACTTTTATCACTTTTGTTTGAAGTTGTCTGCCTTGTTTTGTTAAACTTACCTGATTTCAATTGGTATTAATCTTGATGGTTAGTAAAAGTACATTAAGATAAATAGCTAAAATACTTCAATTTGTATCTCAAGTTAATTTACTGTGTTTTTAAACAGATGAGTCTGCTATCCAAGAGGCGCCAATGAATTCAGATGATGTACCCATGAAGGAGGCCAGGCCAATACAGATAGTTGTGGCACATGAAGATAATCATCACTTTGATCTTGATGAAGCATCATTGGAGAGGATTCTATTGCAAGAACATATTCGGGACTTGAATGTTGTGGTTGTCTCAGTGGCAGGAGCATTTCGTAAAGGCAAATCATTTTTATTGGATTTTATGCTACGATACATGTACAGTCAGGTAAGTCCATCCTACAGTTTTTTGAATTTACTGTTAGCTAAGTTGTATTTAATCACCTTGATGTATATGATATATTGGTATGAGAAAAGAACTGAAAATTGTAGAATGCTTGCCAAAGGCTCCAAACTTCGAAATCATTACTCACCTGTTAAAGTTTGGAGCTCCAGCTCTCTTCAGGGCTAACCTGGGATTATTGACTTTTATTTACAGCTGAAGTTCTTTATTTGCTCTCATTTCCTTGTACAATACTGTTTGTATCCTTTACCTTTCCCATTTTCACTTGTCAGCCTTTATTTTGACTTATTTAGTTGTAGAGGTTATCATGGCTGATCCTGAGTTTGTTTCTAGCTAACATCCATATGTACTTGAGCACAGGCCAGGCAGCATCTATAGGGAGAAGCGCTGTTGACGCTTCGGTCCGAGACCCTTCGTCACGACTAACCGAAAGGAAAGATAGTAAGATTTGAAAGTAGTGGGGGGAGGGGGAAATGCAAAATGATAAGAGAAGACCAGAGGGGGTGGGATGAAGCTAAGAGCTGGAAAGGTGATTGGCGAAAGTGATACAGAGCTGGAGAAGGGAAAGGATCATGGGACGGGAGGCCTCAGGAGAAAGAAAGGGTGGGGGGGAGGGGGTAAGCACCAGAAGGAGATGGAGAACAGGCAAACAACTGTGTTGTTGTTTGAATTTCCAGCATCTGCAAATTTCCTCAAGCTTGGAGCATATTCATTTGTTCTCATTAATATGGGCTAATTAAACATTTTTTTGGCTTTGGAGAGCAAAAGATTACTTCTGAAGATTAGTAACCTGGGGCGACTTCCTAACTTGTACAAGTGTCCCTTGCTGGGTGAGCTCTTGGGAAATAGTTCTTTGTGTGGGGGGGGGGGGGGGAGAAACAATTTGGTGTAAATCAAATTTGTAATTATTAGGAAAATTAGTATTTTCCCTCATTTGCATATTTCTCAACAAATACAAGCTTCCTTGTTGTAGAAATATATTTTGGATTAACACATACAATATGTTGGAGGAACTCAGTAGGTCAGACATTGTCTGTGGAAATGAACGTTTTAAGTTTGGAGCTAATAAGGGAAATGGAAGAGTGAAGGGGGAAGAGGGAAAATTACCAGAGGTTAGAGAAATAATTAGTGTTCAGGCCATCAAGTTGGAAGCTACCGAGATGGAATATCAGATGTTGCTCTTCCAATCTGAAAGTGGCAGTAGTGGAGGCCATGGACCGACATGTTGGGAACAGAAGTGGGGATTGAAATTAAAACAGTTGACTACTCCAAAATCCTGTTTTTTGCAGATGAAGCGAAGGTGCTCAACAGAGTTGGGATTGGGGGGAGAGTTGGCTGTATGCCCTGCAGTGCAAAGTGCTGATTTTGTTGAGTTTTATTCAGTATCAGTTTTAGAACATATAACAGTACAGCATTGGAACAGGCCCGTTGGTGCATGATGTTAAGGCCCTAAGCTATAGGAGCAGAATTAGGCCATTTGGCCCCTCGTGTCTGCTCTGCCATTTTGTCATGGCTGATCTGATTTCCCCCTCAGCCCCAGTCTCTGCTTTCTCTCCATATCCCTCCATGCCCTGACTAATCAAGAATCGATCAACCTCTGCCTTAAATATACCCAATGACTTGGCCTCCCCAACCACTAGTGGCAACAAATTCCACAGATTCACCACTCTGGCTAAAGAAATTCCTCCTCACCTCCATTCCAAATGGATGTCCCTCTATTCTGAGGCTGTGTCCTCTGGTCTTAAACTCTCCCACCTTAGGAAACATCCTCTCTGCATCCACGCTACATCCACTATATCAAGGCCTTTCAACATTCAATAGGTTTCAGTGAGTTCCCTCTCATTCTTCTGAATTTCATTTAAGTACAGGCCCAGAGCCAGCAGACACACCTCATGATAAACTTTCAATCCCAGAATCATTTTCGTGAATGTCCTTTAGTCCTCTCCAACGTCAGCACACACTATTCCAAGTGAGTCTTCATCAGAGCCTCAACATTAGATCCTTGTTGTGCCAAGCTAATCCCTTCTGCCTGCACAATGTCCATACCCTTCCAGCTCCTGCACATTTTTTCTACCTATCTAGAAGCCTCTTGAACTCCTGTTATATTTGTCATCACCACCTATCTGTGGCAGTGCATTCCAAGCACCAACAATTTGTCTTGCACATCTCTTTTGAGCTTAACCACTCTCACCTAATTGTATGCCATCTGTTACGCATTTCAAACCTGGGGAAAAATTGTACTTGCTGTCTATATCTATGCCTTTCATAATGTCTTCAGATGTTCCCTCCCCCCAGCCCCCACTACTGCAGAGAAAATAATTCAAGTTTGACTAACTTTCCAATATAGCACATGCCCATTAATCCAGACTGCATACTGATAAAACTCTTCAGCACTCTCTCCAAAGCCACTACATCTTCCTGTAAGGGGTGACCAGAATTGAAGGCAATACTGTAGGTGCGACCTAACTAGAGTTTTATGAACCTGCAACATAACTTCCTGGGTCTGGAGCTCAATTCCTTGGCTAATAAACTGAAGCATGCTGTATGCTTCATTACCACCACAACAACCTGCGTAGCCACTTTCAGGAAGCTGGTCTTGCCATTAAGTATACTGTTCCTCGTATTTGATCTCCCAGGTATAACACTTCTGATTTTCCGAGGTTAAACTCCATATTTTGTTTCTCCACCCACATCTGCGGCTGATCTATATCTCATTGTATCGTTTGGCAGTCTTCTACACTGTCCATAACATCACCAGCATTCATAAAATTTGCAGACTTGCTACCCCCCCCCCCCCCCCCCCATCAATTTTCATTCAGGTCTCTCCAGCCCAAATAGATTTCATTAATCACTACCCTTTGTAGCCTTTTCTGGATGAGCTTCCCATGAGGAATCTGTCAGACGACAAGCTGAAAGCCTAGTAGACAACATCTAATGTTCTGCCTTTATCAATCAGCTTCTTCACTATTTTAGAAAAAAAAGAATTGTTAGCAAGACATGACCTTTGGCTGCTCACCCTCTCTGTTACCTGTTCCCCTAACTATAGAGTCTGCTATCACAGTTGTCTGCTATCACAGAGTCTGCTCCACCTGACTTTGCCCTTCCCTGCTGAACATTAAAGCCACCCACAGTGTAACTGACCTGGCTGCTGCTGCTGTGCCATGATGTCATCCACCCAGCAGTAACCAAATGGGTATACTTGTTGCTGAGGGATGGTCATGGGGAATCCTGCAGTAATTGTCTCTTCCCCTTGCCCCTCCAGGTGGTCACCGAGCTATCTGTAACCTGTTCCTTGGGTGCGATCACCTCTGACAACTCTAATGCATGATGTTCTCAGCAAACTGGATTATCCTAAGGATATCCAATTCCAGCTTCACTGGTCAATCAGGAGTTGTAGCTGGGTGCACTTCCTACTTTGAAGTCAGTAGGGAAACTGGGAGTCTCCTTGACCTTCTACATCCTTGAATAAGAGCATACCATTGTCCTAGCTGATATCCCAGCTACTCTAATAGGAACAATAATTCTAAGGGAAACATCACCTGCATTGTCTCCTCCCACCAAACTCTCCTGACCTACAGCCTTGGCACTTGTACTCAGACTACTACAAGACAGCCACGCTGTTAGTCTGCTTCATTCTATTGCTTGCCAAAAACAACTGGACAACAAGCTAAGCTGCTGGCTCCTCCCCCTGCTCCTCTGGCTACAGCAACTGGACAAAAAACTCTTCATTGTAAAACTACTTTTAAAAAGTTTTGGTTTTGGCCAGTCTGCTTTCACCATCAGTCTCGTCCTCAAGGTCTCTAAATACACACTTGTGCTTTGTTCCATGCTTGCAGTGCCAATTGTCTTGTCTTTATACATGTATTAATTTCCTTTCCTTCCTACACAGAAATGACATTCTTTTGTAATCAGTAGCCGTACATTGATAACCTATTGAACCATTTTGTTGAGAAAATGGAGGCTGGCTGTTTAGGCAGTTTAAGAAGCTTAGCTGGTTGAACAGGGAAGCACAGAAGTGAAAGTAACAAATGTCAGTCCATTGCAGTTACCTGCAAAAGTGACACTGCCACATGCCAGGAGTGTGTCATGGTGCTGGCACTCAGACCACCAGCACCATGGCCATTGTTATATGGGACAGAAGACTACCACTTATAATTATCCTGCATATTTTTTAATAATAGATTAACATCTGGATACCATGATACAGTAGAAAAAAAATCAAGAACTCCATATTAGAGCTACAATACTTGCAGCTTTTGAAAGATTCTCTATTTGTAGTCACTTTTAATATTTACTCAGTAATTAACTTTGTCCCACACATTTGCTTTCCTAACAGAATTACAACATTCTACATCAAATGGCATATTGCTTCTACTTATGCAAAAGGATTTGATTTAATAAACTGAATTTATGAAAGTTTTTCTTTCTGTATCTTTTTGGTACTTCTGTTCCCCCTCCTGTCAGTTGGGTTTATATAGTGTAGATTTCTTGAAAACTTGCCATAAAACATTTGAGTCAGAAGGTCTTGCATGTAAATGTGTGAACTTTTCAGAGGACAAAGATGAATCGACATGTCCTGAAAAATCTCTTCTGTACCAAGTACAGGAAGTACCCAGGTTATGAACGAGTTCCATTCCTGAGCCCGTCTTTAAGTTGGATTTGTACGTAAGTTGGAACAAGTACATCCAGTATTATTTAACATCAGTTAGTCAAACGTTTGTCTTAGTATATAGTATATGTTTTATCTTTTTATGCATATAAAACACTTAAGAAACGTATGTATTCCAATAATTAAACCACTGCGTTGCTTAGTAACAATTGTAGCTTTCATCGGAGCAGGGCCTTACACATACTCCATTATTCTTACTTTATCCATTATCCTTTAAAATTGTTCCGATCGTTGACTGACTGTAGCCTAACGCTTTTCCAATGCCTGATGACGTTTCACCTCTTTCCAAATGTGTTATTATTTCCACTTTATTTTCAATTGTGATCGCTTCCCGTCAACGGAATGGAAACACTGTGGGTGGCGGGTCCTGACCTCCGCCGGCTCTGGACGTCTGCTGGGTTCTAAGGACCAGCGCACTGAATTCCCTGGGTCCTAAAGTCCCCTGCACTGAGACAGGTTAAAAGGGACAAGTGGGGTTGTGCTGGGTTTGGGTATTTGATCCTCCACAATATTCAGTGTGGGAATTTAAACTAGAGGTGGCAGTGTTTTTTTTTAAAAATGAGGTCAAGTTGCAAGCTCGACATCAACCTGGCACGGATGAAGAGCGCACTCGGGAGCGATCTGTCACTGGATCGAACTCCGGAACCTCTGTTCTCGAGCCCGGCACTGATCTCACTGCGCCACCAGCCAACTGGAAAAGTGGGGGTCAGAGTGAATCTTGCTAAGAGAAATTTAAGCCAATTACAAAGTTACACTCAACAGTGTCAACAGCAATGACTTAAAATGGTGAATGGTGTTCTCCTTCCTTGGTTAGTAAGTATAAGTTGTTCGTAAATCGGACGTTCGTAACTTGAGGACTACCTGTACGCTTCTGTAAAATATTGTAATTGCTGGTTGTGATTAGTAAAGTCCATAGTGAATGTACTTCACAGGTTTGACTGCCCTGTAAGGAATTTGCAGATGGCCTATTTGACTTGAATGATTATTTTGAAAAATGGCTAAAATAACCTATTGCCTTATAGTGCATGATGTCTTTTGAAGTGCTGCCCAATGGAAAATTGGACGAAGTATTAATGTCATTTTCCTACTGCTATTTCCCTGCCATCATCACTTCATGTCCACTATGACACATTGGATCAAGAGATATAATCTTGGTTTTGTTATCCCATTAGAATGAGGAGCAAACCCTGTGCATCAAATAATAAATTATGTGAGGAAAAGTATCCCCAGTGATACGTTGTGTTTACAAGCACCTGAGTCCTCGCACATTTTTTGTTGACCCCCCACTGACAACATTAATTTGATTCATGCAATCCCTGCACTTTGCACCTGTGATTTGTACCTGTGATCCTATTGCCGACAGTGGCTTGAGGCTTGGAGAATGAAATTGTGATTTTGTTTTGTCTCCCCATGCCGACCTCATTCTTCCCTCTTCTCTTCTCCTCTAACACCAATATCTGCGTGGCAGATACATGATGAAACCACCTGTGCGCTCAAGCAGGTGCTGACAATAAATGCATAGGCACATTCTGCAACTTTTCAATGAAAGAGAATCTTGATATTTTTAAAATATCACAATGCTGCAATTTCATGGTTTTCTCTTACTGTGCACAAAATAGATTTACCACTTTAGGGTAAAAGGTTTGTACAGAAAACTTTACAAACTTAACATCATGAGATCTATCTGGAATGTAAGTAATCATCCAAATTCAGCCAAATTCAGCTGTTGAATATCCAGTTCCTTTTCATTCTCTGTATTTGAAAACAAAGATACTTCAGATTCAGATTTATTTATCACACAGACATCAAAACATAATGAAATGACATTTGTATTAATAAGCAACACCCAGTGTGTGTTATTGGGAAGTGTTCTTAAAGTTGTATATCTAATAAGTAATACTGTACCAGAATTGGAGAAATCCAGTTTTCTAATCTTTTGTATTAGCTAAAACTGCCTCCATTTTTTGAGCATCCTGGAATAGTAAGCAAAACTAACTCTGTGGTAAGAGAGTGGTTGGCAGAACTTTGTTGTTCTACCATGGAAACTAAAGCTCCTGCTAGTTTGTAAACTATACTTGGTGCTTTGTTTCCTACTGAGTGCAAGAAATAGAAGCAGGAATTGATCTTATCTCCAGCCTATACATCCCTTGGGGTACGTATTTTATCTCTACTTGAATATCCATGATGCTAAGTGTTTTTGGGCAAGCATCACATTTGAAAGTTTTTATTTCTCATTTTAACACTAAAATGGATGGCATCTTATTTTGAAGCCATGTCTCCAGTTCCAAAATTTCCAGCCAAAGGAAACTACTTCTGAGCATTTACACTGATAGTCTTAGTTTTCAATATGATCTTGTGCTTCTAAACAACTATGAGAGTAGGTCAGTTTTGATCTCTCTTAGAAAAACTGATGATGCCCTGAGTGAAATCCCATGAATTTGCACATGAAATCCATGTATATACTTACCTGGATATGGGGACCAAAATTCTGTATTATTTCAAATGTGACCATTCAGAGGGTTTAAAAATTGCATTAATTCCATTGCAGTAAAGAGCAATATAGCATTTATTTTCCAAATAGTTTTCTGTACCTGAAGATTACCTTCCGACATTAAACTAGCCTGTCAAGAACATTCTGTACCAGTATTTAGTATGTTTTTGTTCTATTCTTACCAGAGTGAATAACCATTTTTCCCCACATTGCACTTAACTTGCTTTCACTTACTCACCTATTTATTTCTCTATATTCCTTCCCATGTGTGTCCTCAAATATGAAGGCAGCTTCACAGTAGTACCTACCCAAGGTCCTAATATAAAATGTTAATAATTGAGGGCCCAGTAGTATCTCTTGGCATTTCAGGAGAAACTGGTTGCTAGCCTGTTTATCCTTTTGCCAGTGTTCTACCTGTGTTAATGTTGCCCCATTTTCATGAACTCATACATAACAACTTGTGCTTTTTAAATGAATTAAAGCATTAGTTCCTGCTCATTTACCTTGTTATTTACATAATAAAAAAAAACTTTGTGTTGTCTAATATGGCCTTCTAAAATGTTCACTAAGAATTCTCTTAGAGCTGGATTTTGAATGGATTCTTACCGTTTTACTAAATTTTCAGAGCACATTTCTTCCTCCTTTAAAGCAGTTTTAAATTTGTTGACTTCTAGTCTTCTGAATTATTCCAAAATTTTGGAAGATTATTAATGCATCTAGTGCTGCAAAAAGCCCCCCTTTTTAAAAGTGTGGAGGCCAAGAATCCAATGCGTTCTCTTTTTTTCTTAAATCTTGGCTGCTAACTAATAAAGCAACAGTTCCCTGCTCTAGTCTAGGCTAATGACAAAAATTTTAGCGACTGCAATTCTGTTTTGTGTGCATGAGAAGACAGGAGTAGGAGTAGTCCATGCAACCCTCAAGTCTTCCTTGCCATTCAAAAGGCTTTATCTGCCTCGCCTCTCATAATGCCTTCTGTGCTAGTTCTCCATAATCCCTCATTCTTTGATCTTCAAAGAAATTTACCAAACTTTTTCAGTGCCCCCAATGATGCAACCTGCAGAGATTTGCCATCATCTACATTTGTACACTGCTCAGTTTTAAATGACTACCCTCTGGTGTATAACTTATTGAATCTCGTTTATCACTGAAATTTGTTATTTTGTGGGAACAGTACAGTGCAACTGCATCTTTGCTTGAACGTTTCAAAGTATGCTATCAGATCGTACCTTGTTGTAAGGTGCAAAGACACCTGGTACTTAACTCCCCCCACCCCCCCACTCCCCCTCAGCTTTGTACCTTGTGCCTATCTGTATTTCTAACAGCTTCTGGCTTTAAATTATTGAATGCCTTAATGCTGCATAGATTTTAGTGTATTTTATGAATGTTTTTCGAAAATGCTGACAACAGTGATCTTTGGTTATACCGTGTATAAAATGGAGCATAAATGTTTCCATTGATTGAACTGGGTAAGTATCTGGCTTGATGGACTGCAATGGGAAAACTGCAGTTCTCTTCCACGTTCCAAATATGTACAGGTTAGCAGGTTAATTGTTTATTTTTAGTTAATTTTGTATCATGTCCATGTAGACAGCTAATTCAAAGCCAAACCATCTATCCTTTTGCATGTACTGTTTTATCTGTGCATAGTTGGAATGTGGGCAAGAACTGGAGCACCCAGAGGAAACCTATGTGATCATTGGGAGAACATACAAACTCCTCAAAATTCCACAAGAATTGAATGCAGGCTGCTAGCATTGTAAAGTGTTGCATTAATTGCTATGCTACATTGCCATACTGTTTGGTTTTTATAAAAGTGATTATTTTGGAAGCGCAAACACGAGGAAATCTGCAGATGCTGAAAATTCAAACAACACACACAAAATGCTGGTGGAGCACAGCAGGCCGAGCAGCATCTATAGGGAGAAGCGCTGTCGACGTTTCGGGCCGAGACCCTTCGTCAGGACTAACTGAAAGGAGAGATACTAAGAGATTTGAAAGTAGTCGGGGGAGGGGGAAATGCAAAATGATAGGAGAAGACCGGAGGGGGTGGGATGAAGCTAAGAGCTGGAAAGGTGATTGGCGAAAGTGATAAAGGGCTGGAGAAGGGAAAGGATCATGGGACAGGAGGCCTCGGGAGAAAGAAAGGGGCAGGGGGGAGCACCAGAGGGAGATGGAGAACAGGCAGGGTGATGGGCAGAGAGAGAGGAAAGAAAACAAACAATTAAATATGTCAAGGATGGGGTAAGAAGGGGAGGAGGGGCATTAACAGAAGTTCGAGAAGTCCATGTTCATGGCATCTGGTTGGAGGCTACCCAGCCAGTATATAAGGTGTTGTTCCTCCATCCTGAGTGTGGATTCATCTTGACAGTAGAGGAGGCCATAGATAGACATATCAGAATGGGAATGGGACGTGGAATTAAAATGTATGGGCACTGGGAGATCCTACTTTCTCTGGCGGACCGAACGTAGGGTTTGAACACCTATAGATGCTGCCTGGCTTGCTGTGTTCCACCAGCATTTTGTGTGTTCTTATTTTGGAAGATTTAATTTGTTAATGTGATTTTTGCATTACACACACAGCTTGCATGCTTGCTTTTTGAATGATGCAAGTGCATGTACAGAAGTCAAAGCTTTCCAAAACTAATGAGTTTGTACTGATATATCCAGCATTTCAACTAACACACCCCCCCCCCCCCATAATTATCATTTGCAGTCTTTCTAGAGAAGCAGACTACTCTGTTCCACATTGACAATCAATTTATTTTTCCCCTAAATGAGAATTTGGCAAGATATTGCGTGTTCTTCCTCCTGTGATGGTAGTTCTTTGTGTGTAATGCTATTTGTCCTCTGGTACCTTTCCCAATAGCCATTCTTCATTGACACAGTTCATGGGACTTTCATAATGAACTAATCTAACAACTGATCTCTCACATTTATGCATCTCCTGTAGCAGCAATTAAATAATGCTGAGCAACAGGAACATTGGCTCTGCTTCATCTACTCCAGACTGTGGGGCATGACGGTCAATACTAATGTTCCTAGTGATGTAGGGGTCATTAATTAACTTTAGGCTAGTTTGATTTATATGGCCTGTATGTTCTGGAGTAACAAAGAAGATTGATGGATATACAGTCTAGTTCTTTCATCAGCAATGAAACATCCATAATTTATTTCTTTACTAAAGTTCTCTAATTTAGAAAGAGCAGAAATACAAACCTGTTTTGTATAGTATTTTTATACTTATTTTATTTGTATTTGCTTTTCTACTGGTAAGTACACTGGTCAGCATTTTCCTTACAGGTTAGTTTGCAGTGAAGCATTCTGCAAATAGGAATTTTGAATTCCTTCAGGTATCTTTAAGAAGTATTTTTCAAAAGGTTAAAATTGATTTACCTTGGATTCATCATTATTTATTCACTCATCATGTCAAGTTGCAATTTTAAAGTGGATTTTTCTGGCCTAGGTTTTAAAATCCTGTGTTTTGTATATGGGTATGCTATTAGACTATGGACTTTTGACTTTTTTCGTCTCAGTCTAACAGTTTTTAATCTGAGTTTTTCACCCAATCTTCCTCATTTTTGTTTGTGCGGAGGGAGGGGGTTTGGGGTGGCGTTCTGTTCCATTTTTGTCTGGGGGGGGGGATATAGGGCTTGATTATCGTGTTGCCATTCTTGGTTTTGCAATTATCTGGAGAAGAAGAATTTCAGAGTTGTATACTCTGATAATAAACCTTTGAACATTGTGTTAGATATTCTGAATAGATTAGAATTCAGAAGTTGAGATAATTTATCAAGATGATACATTGGGATAATTTAGATGCAATCTGTGGAATATTTGGCGCAATTTGTGTAAGTTGTGAATATTTTTATAAGGATTGCACCATTTACCATTTTAGCCTTTGTTCAATGATTTGGCTTTAAGTAAAACTTGTGCTGTTGTATGCTTGACACTATCTAAATATTTTTACTCAATTCTTCTGAACTAAGAGGGAGCTAAGAAGCCATTTTGGGTCTGGAGTCGCATTTGTACCAGGCCAGATTAGGATGGCAGACTCTTCTTTGAAGAATATTAGTGAACAAATATTTTGTAATGATCGGGTAGCTTTGTGGTTAATGTTCCTGAGACTATAATTCAAATTCTTGAATTAATCTGGATTTTCTGTCTTTGAGAAATTGAAGCTTGTCTGTAGATTAGCAGGCATCATTTTAAGCCCTTCTGCTACTATATTTTTGCAGCAGGAAGAAATGAAAGCAATGTCAACGCTTAATGGAGGTGGTGATAAGTCTTACTGGTCTAGTTTCTTAACTGGTCATGGCAGAGTAACAAATGTCACTTTTACATTAAGAGCTGTAAAAACTATTAAGCCAGTACTGAACATTTACTGTATAGTCAATGGCTAACTCTAAAGTATAATCTTCTCCAAACTGGTTTTTATCCCATGATCAAATGTTGAACTCTTCAAACTTTTACAGTTTCGTGATATACAAAGTGTCTGAATGATTGTTTGATTTTTGGATAAATAATTTTGGAGAAATAGCAGAAGGGGAAACTTTATTAAATTGTGAAAATAATGCAAAATTTATTAATTCAAATGTTTTACTTGTGAAATTTGAGAACAGCAGGTTCCTTTGCACGACAACAAACAAGTAGCTGTTCACACTCTATGTCAAAAGAGTACTGTGTATATGCAACTGTTAAATTTTCTGAATAGATTAGAATTCAGAAGTTGAGGTAACTTATCAAGATGATACATTGGGATAACTTAGCAACAATCTGTGGAATATTTGGCACAATTTGAGTAAGTTACGTATATTTCTCTATACAGGATCCCAGCGCTTGGCTAGGTGACATTGAAGAACCACTGACTGGATTTACTTGGCGAGGCGGATGTGAACGAGAAACTACTGGTATACAACTTTGGAGTGAAGTTTTTGTGATCAACAAATCTGACGGGAACCAGGTCTGGTTAGCATTGAACTATACAAAAGATATCGATCAAGTCTCTTATACACTTTTTTGTGTATTCTTTTCTTTTTACAATATTTTTATTCAGAAGAAAAAAAAGATGTACAGAGTGCAACACATAGATATACATCTCAACATAATTTGTGTACATTCATATATTGTAATAAAATTGTTCAAAATGTTATAGCATAACACATAAAGGTATACCACTCTAATCAAATATTTAAAGATAAGTCATGCATCATAAAAGAAATTTTTTGTATATTAAAAAGTCAACCCCCTACCAATGAAAAAAGCTGATGGATGACAATGGATAATTAGAAAAAAAAAACATATTCACTTTACAGTGTATTCTAATCTAATGTGAATTTAATTTTAAGCTGACTCATCTCAGCCAGGGCAAATTTAAAAGCCAAGCCAAATTTGCATTTATAAGTGATATTGAGATAGAATGAAAGGGGGAAAAAAAGCTAAGAATTCTAAATATAGTGTTATTTATAGAGTGCAGTGCAGCTAGGCAAATTTTAAGTGCCAGTACCATGAGGAGATAGATTATAAGAGATCAAGGATTTACATAAATATCTGCGTGTGAAGTAAATGTGAAAGTTTTTTATAAAAAATGTTTTTAATCTTTATATCCGAAGTTGTAAGTTCACGGTTATTCAGGAAGTGTGCATTTGAAATCTATTTGCATTATTCTGTTGATGGTTGATGTATTGCAGCCAGGGTAGCATTTCATTGTACAGGGAAGATCCTAAACTTGTCAAATCTCCAGTAGAGTTTCCACTGTAGGCTTCTGTAATCCAGGGTTTAGAAATTTGTAAGTGACCTTCAGTGTGAAAGGAAATCTAGGTGAGAGAACATTGTATGTACTGTGTTCATTAAGCCTCTGTGGCTTTTGATGCCCACTTGGTTTATGTGAAGACTGGCTGCTGCATCAAACTGATTTCTTCTGATCCATAATTAAGTAAGTCTTACCTCAAGGCTGGAGGAGTAAAACTGAATGCAGCTTTCCACTTAAGCATAAAAGCAAAATATTGAAGATGCTGTTGATCTGAAGCATTCAATAATTTTGTATTCTCATTATATACCCATACTATGTAGAGTGGAATTAAGTGGAGCTTTTAAAAATAAACTTGAAGATGTTTATTGCATAAGCAGGTTTTACCTGAGTAAGGGATAGTCTTAGCAACATGCACAAAAATGTTGGAGGAACTCATCAGGTCAGGCAGCATCTATAGAAATGAATAAACGGTCGACGTCTCTTACTGAGACCTTTATTCAGGATTGGAAAGGAATGGGGAAGATGCCAGAATAAAAAGAGAGGGGTGGGCAAGGAGGACAGCTAGAAGATGATGGATGAAGCCAGGTGTGTAAAGGGCTGGAAAGGAAGGAATCTGGTGGAGGAGAGTGGTCCATCAGAGAAAGGGAAAGAAGGTCACTATGGGGGAGGTAATAGCAGGTGAGAAGGGGCAAGGGCCCAGGATGGGGAATAGAAGAGGGAAGAGAGAGTAAAGTATTTTTTCCTGAAAATAAATCAATATTCATGCCATCGGGTTGAAGGCTATCAAATGAATATAATGTGAATATTTTGGCATAGGAGGCAGCCATGGCCCAACATGTTGGAATGGAATTAAAATGTTTGGCCTCCAGAGAGATCTGCTTTTAGTGGAATTATGGGTCTCACCAATGTACAGGAGGCCACATTGGGAGTACCAGACACACCTCACCTGTATTTAAAATTTCTCCTGTGTTGCCATTAGGTTTTTTTAAGCTGTAGCCATAAGTCTCTGTCCCCTTGATCTTGCTCCCTTTGTTAATGAGAACAATTTTTCTTTTGACTACTTCTCTGGACTGTTTTTTTTATTGTTCCATCAAGTTGGCTTGAAATTGCATCTCTTCTAAGGTGAACTGTTTAATTTTAGTCTGAAACTGAAACCCCTAGGTACCCTTCTTCAAATGTCAGAGTCTCTGCAATGAATAAATTTGTAACTACAAACAATGGCACGCAATTCTGACTGTCACTGCTGAAAATGTAGGGTGGAGTGGTAATGTGGTTTCAGGTATCTAGTGGTAAATGAATATTTGAAGAGAGAACAAAGACAAATATTTGAATATTTAGCCATAAAGCAGAGGTATAATAAAACATGAAAGTATAAACAAAATCATTCTTAAAGGTAACTGATCTTTCCAGCGGTGTGATATCCAAAACATTATAGAGAAACTGGGAGTAAAGTGTAGGGGAGGTGTTGGATGTAGAAGGAATAAGTGGAATATGGCTACATTGAGGGCATCTGATGGATGGCTAAGATGGTCATGCAGCATGGAGGAGAAAATGAAGCTGGAATTACTGTGCATTAAACTGCCATGCAGTTCTTTAAGAAAGAGGGTCCACAATTGGGATCTGTTCAAATTGAAATAAAGAATAAATGGAACAATGTAATATGGATGTATTGCATAAATCAAATAAAGCAGAAAGAGGATGAAATATATAAGCAAATATGAAATGCCAAGTAGCTAAATAATTGGAAGCCATAATGTTCCCAAGAATATTAGAACTAGTAGCTACTTTGTATGATCAATTGGATGCATGCAGCTTTGACATTCTTTAATTGTGTCAACATAACTACTGGCCATTGTAATTCTTGCAGCTATATTGATTCAGGCTTGAAAATAGTTAATTGGTTAATTGGGGCAGCTGCTAATTTGGGACAACTCTTGAACAAAAACTGATAAAAACTAGCTAGGATTCCCTTTATTTATTTGGGACACTGCACTTAATTGGGAACAGGAACTGTTGCTGTACAGTTTTTAAATAGTGTCAGTTGTGTGCAGTTGTATGGCTGTTAAACACTACACCATGCTTAGAGCAAACAGTTTTTAAATGGCATCAGTTGTGTGTGTTTGTTTTCAAATACAGTGATTTTTGTCACTGATAGTTGGTCAGAAATAAGCAGTAAGACAATTCAGAACTGTTTTGCTCAGTGGCTTTAAGCATTCAAGCTTGGAGATGCAAAAAATAGCTTGGAGTGAAAATGAAATAATTTCAATAATTCAAGTTTCCTAGTTTCATAGTTCCTACTATGAAGAATTTGAAGTTAATTGACAATCATCTTGAATGTTAATGAAAATGCAAATTTGGGTGTGTAATTGTCAATAGCATTGTATAAAGTCTGCTCATTATCTGTAGATGATTGCATTGATTTTGCAAAAGAACACTGCAGTGTACACTGGAAGAATTCCTCCATCCATAACCATTAGGAACTAATAGTTTTGTAGTACTGTAGTAGCATTAGTAGTGTTCTAATTTGTTCTGTATTTCATTTAAGTCAATAATTTGTTACTTATCATTTTTATACCTTTTTAACCATGACCATGAAACTTTGACCAAAATGAATGGTTCTGATGCTGCCCAATTAACTGGAATCCACTATTACAAAAGTGTTTGAAATGTACTCTGACAGTATTCATGAATGCCATTTTTTTTAAAAAAACAAAAAAAAAACCCAGCTGATTCAAACTGAAACAATTTTCTTCCAGGTTGCAGTCCTTCTAATGGATACTCAGGGGGCCTTTGACAGCCAGTCAACCATAAGAGACTGTGCTACTGTGTTTGCTCTTAGCACCATGACAAGTTCTGTTCAGGTAATGGTCAAATGGTAAACTACTTATGGTAATAATGTTCATATCCATTCGACATTTTTTTTCCATAAACTTGTTTTAATGTTCTGTAATAGTGCTATCCTTTGGTAGAATAATGCTTGCTACTGTATGAAGTGATCTTGATCAGTTTTCAATGTGTATAGGTAGTTGGCCAGAACATATCGCATGCATTTTAGTAATACAAAATAATCTGCAATGTACTGGTTGAAAAGGAAATAAATAGTAACTTTCAAAAATTAGCTTTGCAATAAAAGCGAAAAGATCAAGACAGAACTATCTTATCCAGAAAAACTGCCAGTAAAATAATGGGCAATAGAGCAACAGCCTAGACTGTTATGATTCTACAAAAATGTTTTAATCCTTGTAGGTATACAATTTGTCTCAGAACATTCAGGAAGATGATCTGCAACACTTGCAGGTACTGTACTCAATTAATTTTTTTTGCAGGAACGTTCTGATGTATCATGTTTTAGGCTTTTCTATTCTAATATTTTGTTACAACAGCCATACCTGTATGTAGTCTCCAAATTCCTGTAATTAATCCTGTTGTGTTTACCTGATAATATCACTCATCAGCTCCATGGCCTTTTCACTTCCTGTGAATATTGGACTTGGATCTTGTGCTCTTTGGTTTACCAAAGCATCACAATAGTTTGGTTAGTTAGGAAAACCATCGTGTTCCCATTCCAGTAGTATTCACCCAAACTAGAACTGGTTTATGCATACGTTGTTATATAAAATCCTAGTTTCTTTAACTATTGAAATATTCTTGGGTCTGAGTTCCTTGTTAATGAAAACTTTTTAAATACAAAATACCCGTTCAATGCTTTAGCAGTTTAAGTATGATATTCATGAGCTTGCTGTGATTATTTCAATTGACTGCCAAATATAGGTTTCATTTGGAATACTTTCTTTGGGCTAGGCATAAAGTATAGAACAGAGATCTTGGCACAGCTTCATAAAATGTTAGGCTGCAGTTCTGGTCACTGTGCTGTTAGAGTAATACAATTACACTGGAGAAGATACAAAGGAGATTCACCAGGATGTTCCTTGAAATTGAGTGTTTCAATTATAAGAGACTGCATGGGTTAGGTTTGTGTTCCCTGAAGCAGAAGGCTAAAGGGTGGTTGAGGCTCTAACACTGCAGCTGTGAGGTAGCAGCTCCACTTACTGTGCTGCCCTGTGCTGTAAGACGGCTGGCAACCACTTTGAGAATCGTCTCAGTGTATTTGCCAGGGCAAGTTAAGGATAGTTTGTATTCATTTTTGTTCTGTTTCATACTTTCCCTGTGTGATCACTATCTCTATGTATAATGCTTTCTCTCATTATTTGTATATGTTTACTCCTATTGACGTTAGTAATTGGAAAAAGTTCCTATAACAATTTCAAATATTCCTCCCATGTTATGTTTGAACTAATGGGTCATTTATCGCACTGTGACGACCCACTTCCTAGCGCACTCGAACCGGCTCACAAATAGCCAACACGCAGGCACAAAGGCCAGGTCTGCAACAAAGGGAAAAAGCCTGCGGTGGTTTGTGAGTACGTGTCCCTTAGAGCATCTGCGCCCGGGGAGGGCGGAATGAGGGAGGCTTTAAAGCAAGGCTGTGAAGTTCGAATAAAATCTTCTTTAATTGCAGTTTACCAACTCCATGTCGTTATTTTAGCACTGCGTGTAGCATACCGCTTCAGCTCATCGTTTATCAGCAGTGTGGTCAAGTTGTGGTAACTTGCATCTTGAGCTAATCTCTGGTAAAATGTGAATTGGATATTATGAAACTCCTGGACAGGAAGAAGTCAAGATGTGAGCATGCAAATTGCAGATTTATACAAATTTTTTAAGGTTATTGTCTAGTCCAAAACTCATGTCTGATACCATAAACCACTTTTCCTGGGGTATCTTTCATCCTCCTGGGACTATTGGCCAAGGTGAGGACTATTGAGGGAGTCGCATCCTTTAATTCTCAGCAGTCAATCATCAGTCCCTTGGAGCTGTCAAGCTTTTTAGTAGACCACATGGGAGAATTGTTAATGGATGCTTCCATAGATCAATCTTTCCCAATTTAAGAGGCTATCAATAAGAGTTTGAACCTGGCTCTGCCTGCTTGGGAAAGCTTTACTATTTCTTCAGTCCTTCAGATATCACTTCTATTCTACTACTATCATGCTAATGAATAGCAAAAACTGACTGAAATTTCTTTAAGCTCTTGTTTATTTATCTGCATTACACATCTTTAGACTGCAAGACTGTTGGTTGTTTACTAGGCGAATTAGACTGGCCAAACATGACCCACATACAACAATTCATTGGCTCATAAGAGAAATCTGCTTTCTTCCTTGACAGATCAAAAGCCATTGTTTCTAGATTGGCACAACCATCCACAGGTGTTTAAGGCTATATTCAGTCTGATTAAAAGGTGCTGAATGTCTATTCCGATCTGAGTGGCCGGTAATACTACTGAATTTTTGTAATGCTTTGCACAAGAGCTCTATTCCTTTAATCTGATTTTAAAACCATCTGAGAGTCAGTGGTATCCTATTTAAAAACAAAGTAAGCCAGTCCCTAACAATTAATTTCACCTGGTTTTTAAAATTCACTTAACCAGGGCCAGGTACCATGGGTAATTGTGATTGGTATCAGTGGCCAGGTTCCATGAAACAGATTGAACATTAAACGTAGAATTGTACAGGCCCTTCATCCCATAATGTTGAGCCAACCTTTAACCTGCTCTATGATCAATCTAATACCACTCTTCTACATAGCCCTCTTTTTTTTATCATCCATGTGCCTATCTAGGCATTTCTTAAATGTCCCTAATGTATCTCCCTTGACCACCATCCCTGGCAGGACCCACCACTCTATGTAACGATTTTCCTCTGACGTGCCCCTATACTTTCCTCCAATTACCTTTAAAATTTTACCCCTATATTAGTCATTTCCACCGGGGGGTGGGGGGGGGGGGGGGGTGTTCTTTGGCTATCTACTCTATACCACTTGTCATCTTGTGCACATCTTATGTAGTCACTTTTCATCCTCCTTTGCTCCAAAGAGAAAAGGTGTAGCTCACTCAGCCCATCCTTGAGAGACATATTCTGTAGTCCAGGCAACAGATCTTTTGCACTAAGGAGGTACAATCTATATTTGGGAAGTTGAAGTACCCTTTGACATCAGCCCTGCTATTTTTGCCTCCTGATCTGCTTCTCAGTGTTTCATGCTTTTTTTGTGTGTGCAGGTGGTGGTGGGGTGTTGCTTCTGTAGAATACTCATAAAAGTGATTGTTTTTCCATTAGGTCAGGCAGTGGAAGTTGTATTGGAGCATGTATTACTTGCAAGGGCTGTGAAATTATCTAAACTGCTAAAGATGCTGTGTGTTATCTAATCAGTGCTAGAGACTGAGATGACTGGTGTAACTACTTTGGTTCTGTCCTCTTGGGTTGCCAAGGGGGGGATGGATTCTGTTATCTTGGGCAAAATAATAATAGCAACCTGTTTATAAGAGCAATTTTTGTGCAAATTTTGTTCAAAGAATGTTACAAATTGATAAAGTACAAGAATAAAAATAAAAGACAATGTCCCATCTTCCTACAGGTATAGGACTTGCATGTTATAATATTATGTGGCATAGATTTACTTGGAACTGCTTTTCTCTCTTGGGGCAGCTGTGATCTCATTAGATCTTGAACTCATTTGTTCAAATTACTTCCCTATTGGTCTCCTTTGCTTAGGTTCTGTTTTCAACTCTTGTCATTTTTTTTTGGATATTCTACTCTGGTATGAGCTGGATCTTCTAGCTCTCAGCTTCAAGCATTCTGTCTATGCGCATTCCAGTGAGTCATTAATACTCAAAGCCCATTACTGATGTCTAATAGAACAAGCACGAGGAAATCTGCAGATGCTGGAAATTCAAACAACAACACACACAAAATGCTGGTGCCAGCATTTTGTGTGTCTAATAGGACAAGGTATTTTTGGTGGTGCAGGAGAAAAGTATAGTGTTGATGCATCCCTTTAAAAAAAAACCTCTTCCCTGCTATCCATCCTATGCAGTGCCTTTTAGAGGGTTACAGTCCCAAAGATAACGTAGGTTCACTATTCCTCCATTATCTACTTGCTTTCATAGGTAGATCATTACATTTTCCAGTTTCATTGTCATGTGTTTCAGTTCCCAAAGATGCATATTATGCCTCTCAGGGCTAAAAATTGAGATTCCGTAATTTGCTTTTCTATTGACATTTAATGTTATTGGCTAAATGTTGTGCTCAGTCAGTTATGTTTGTCCTGATTCTGAAGCTGACTCAAGCGCACATCCTGCTTTCCTCTACTTTCAGGGCTGTAATAATACCATTAATTCTTCTTTCTAAATGCTTTCTGCAATGCATGTAACAACTTATTTCCTTTACCCTTGTCCTCACGTTCATGCATACACTGTTATTACAATGCTTTTCACTATTTGCCTTTTTGGCATTGATGCATGCATCTTCCCAGTACTGCACTGCCAAAAACATATGACCTATATACACTGATCACAAGTCATCCATTCTGGCCATTTATCTAAGTACCTCTGGAGCTCTAATTTCCAAAGTGGTTGTGTTCTCTTCTAGGTGCTTCACTGGTTTATTTAGTCAGCTTCTTCACGTATCTCCCCAGCAAAGTTCATAAACTTTGCAAAGTTATTGATCATAACATAACATTTGACAGGTAGGTTGGTAATGATGTGCCAGTTTCCACTTGTATAGACATTTGCACCACTGACTGCTTGTCACAGGTAGACTTTCTTTATCTATTCAGTGCATCTTGCATTGTATACAACCCATCAAGACAAAAGCTGATCAATCTCAACCAAAATTTGGTATTCCAGTCCTGGATCTGACGCTCAAGCAAAGATCATAGGTTCTCGTTCATTTTCAAAGCTTTACGGAATTAAGTCCTGTTTCCTGAGCCCATCTCCCTCCTATCCCTTCTGTTCTCCCTCAGTAACAATTTTGATCATTTAGCATTTGACAGGTAGGTTGGCAATGATGTGCCAGTCCTGGTCCTGCCCATTTCTGCCAACATTGTTCCATTGCAGTTAGGCTGTTGGTTGCCACACCATCACACTTCCACCCACCAGCTTGCCAGTCTGTAGCATCCTAGTTGGCACTGAGCTAATCAAGACAGGGGAACATATAATTAATTGCACATGTAAGGATTCCATCTTCCTTGTGTGTTTGCTCTTGTGACCATGCCTCATCACTTGGGCTTTTCTCTATCTTAGCCTAAGTTTTTGATTCTCTTCTACTGTGGGAAATGTTTACAGAACTAACTAGGCTTTAGTCTCTTGATTGGGAATGTCTACAAATCAAATATATTTTCCTTGTTAGTATTGAACTGACTCCAGCTATTTATTTTTAGATTATTGGCTTCTTCAAAGCATTTCCTGATTCTGAATTGTTAACACTGTCCAAAACAATTTGCTCCTTCATTTGACTTAAACCACCCTTTTGCACTCTCAGAAATCTTCCATATTAGCCCATCTCTGTGGTTACCACACCCAATCTTCTGTTCTGTAATGGTTGTTATTACCCTGTGGTTACTGGGTCCAGAGAAATGAGACTAGTCAGGAGTGATAAAAGATAAATAGAGGGAAGAAACTTGTTGAAAGGGTACTGGAGGCAAAAACCCATATTGAATTTAGTGAACATCAACCATGAACTGCAAATGTACACTAAAGCTGGGATTATTCCAGATAGCCATTTCAACCAGTATTAATAGGTTAACGGATTCCTTCTGTGCCCTTGATTCCTAATAGCTTTTTATCTACATATTTTTGAGCCCTCTGAAATTTGGTAGGTTGGTTGTTTTGTTAATTAATGTCTGTTGAAACTACAATTTGTAATCTCTAAGTTTAACGTTTGTACTCACTGGTTGTGCCAACTTGTTGTCCTTTAGCTCTTCACAGAATATGGTCGACTGGCTATGGAAGAAGTATACCAAAAACCCTTTCAGGTTTAGTATGCTTTTATGAAATATGATTGCATTGAAATCAAACTCTTATTACTGCAGTTCTAACCTACCTTCATCCACTTGTTATCCAAAATCAAAGATTTTAGTTTGGGTGCCCAAGAATCTGCAGTGGTGAGAACTGAGTGTTTTTCTGAAATATTAAATGGGGTTTACTTGTAGATACATTTCTGGATTGCTAAGTACAAAATAGTAAAACTGGCATAATAAAAATATAAAAATTAAAAATAAAATAAAAATTAAAAAATAGTAAAAATGCTTAGATTTTGTTCTGGGCTTGGTTCAGTACCTGTATTGAGATTGTTATCCAGGCCTTTTCAAATTTGCTATCCTTAAGGAATACTTTACTGTCAAAGGTTTAACTTTCGGGTGAGACAATAAAAGCAAGTTGTCTGTTCCTGGGCACTCGCCAGGAGGAAGGTAGTTTTGTTACCTGTCAACGTGTATCCATTGACCAACTTAATCTAGTGAATATTTTTTCCCTATTTGAGGGACCATGCTGCACTTTCTATCTGGTAACAAAGACTACACTTAAAACGTAACTGGAGCAGGTTTACTGTTGACCTCCCACCTGCCCTTCAACACTGTTTCTTGCAGTGTTGCCCAATTAAGTCTTTTGCCACAAGGTTGACTCACACACAATGTAACATGATGCCCCTTTCTACACTAGTAGTCGAAAGTGCTCTTATAGAAAGAGTGAAGTTCTGCCTATAAAAATTCCTTTTATACGTGTTTTAATCAGATGGAAATGAAATTGCTTTTGTATTCTTTTTCTGTAGACATTAATGTTTTTAATAAGAGACTGGAGTTATCCCTATGAGCATCCATATGGGCTGGAAGGAGGCAAGAGATTCTTGGAAAAACGATTGGAGGTAGGATTTTAAATGTAATCTACAGTTTGGTGTCACTTTTAAATGTTTCTATAAGTAAATATCATGGTGCTATGCAATTTGGCCCTTTCTTAGCTTTCTCAACAGTTGAAGAGGAATCCAGCAATTTGAGTTGTTCCTGCATGGTAGAGTAGTGGTTAGCACAATGCTTTACAGTACCAGCAATGGTTTCAGTTCCAGTCACTGTCTTTAAGATTAAGTTCTCTCTATGACTGTAAGTTTCTTCCAGATGCCCCAGTTTCTTCCTATGGTCCAAAGACATATATTGGTTGGTAGGTTAATTGGTCATTGTAAATTGTCCTGTGATTAGGCTAGGATTAAATTGGAGTTTGCTGGGCAGTGCAGCTTGAAGGGCCTATTCCGTGCTGTATCTCAATAAATAAATAAATAAAATTCATACTATATTTCTGTATATTCATCAGGGTCTAGTGTACACCTCAATTTTGGCTCCATTTGAAATTAATGGAATTGAAGTCCAAAGTCAGAGTGCAACGTGTTCTTCGTCTGTGTACTGCATTTTTCACTACTGTTTTGCTATTTTTGAGAATCTAGGTGTTCGCTCTACGTAAAGTCATTGTGTCGACGGTTGACTTTTCTATTGATACATTTTTGTTTTTGCAATAACTGGAGAAAGATGAAGTTGGGAGCATTACATTTAGTTAACCATAGCTATTTTGTTTTCCCCTTTAGATAAAACAAAATCAACATGAAGAGTTGCAGAATGTTAGAAAACACATCCATTCCTGTTTTGCCAAAATCACCTGCTTCCTAATGCCTCATCCCGGTCTGAAAGTAGCTACAAATCCTGGTTTTGATGGGAGATTAAAAGGTATTCAAAGCCCCTGGATGGAACCTGTGTGTATAGGTTGCATGCAGATATTTTTGCTGGATGAAGAATTTTCAGACCAGTTGACATGATTACCATATCCCTATTGGGTCAAATATTTGACACCTGTTGGATCTTTTTGTATATACAAGAAAAGAATGAGACTCAAAAGTTCAATATATTTTAATGTTTTTAACTTCATCTAGGAAAACTGCTATCCTTTTTTAATATTCCATTCAAAAGGTATAATAGACTATTTTAATGTGTTCTAGGTTCTGTAGTTAGTCACTATTCCAATCTTTTGCATTGCTCATTTTCCTTCTAAATAATTTTTCATTGGCATAAATTTTGACAAATTTCATTAACTACAATCACTGGTCCTATTTCTGTACTTTGTCCCTGTATTAATGCCAGTCTGTATATTCATGGGTTAAATGTTGCCTACAGATCTATTCAAATTGAAATTCTTACTTCAGGACACTGCATTTGAAAATATGATCCAATTGGAAATAGTATCTAAGACAACTGAGGGAGAATTTCTTAGATATCTATAAATCCTCTTGATAATCTGAAATGGAGAAGTTCTAACTAGGTTGGTAAACGTTAATTATTAAGCAACTTCAGTCTTGCTTTCTAGTGGTTGCTTTACTTGGCATTCAGCTTTCACGCTCCTAATCATATTATGGAAGTATTCCTAAGGAATTGTCACATCCATCATTTCTAAGCTTTGATTCTATAAATTTTCTTTTTTGTGGAAAGAGCAGTAACTTCATAAATGCTTATTTTTTTCTTGAATATTCAGATATGAATTAGGAATAATATGCATTTTCCCTCAAAGATACTCTGCCGGTTAATAAGATTCTGGCTAATCTTCTGTGTACTCTCCAATGTTATAATGGCCTACCTGTAATAACCCTGCCTCCTTTGTCTTAAATAGGTAACCCTTTATTTTTTAAACAGTAATTATACTTCTGAATTCTCCCATAACAGATATTCTCACCACATCTGCCCTGTCAAAACCCTCCAATCCTTGTGTGTTTCAGCCAAGCTTCCTCTCATTCTTCCAGACTCCAGATATTGTTTAATAAAACTCTGAACAAGTTCCAATGCATTTAACATCCATTCTTAAATAAGAAGACTGGTACTCCTGATGTGGTTGCACCAATGTCTGTATAACTCCCTATTTTTTATTTTATTTCCTTGACAATAAGTAAAATTTGCTTTTCTGTGTGAATGATGCACAGGGACACCCAAGCATGTTTCTACCTTGTTGACAAAACGGGAAAACTTCTGTATTACTCCATTTACTAGGCCTTTACACACTCGCTGGACCTGTCTATTAACCGTTTTGTAATCTGTTTATGTGCTCTTCACCACTTGCATTCAATCTCGTATTATCAGCAAATTTAGTGGCAATTTTTTCACTTCCTTCACCCACCGGTCATTTATAATAGAACTCCCTGCATGGATATGGTGGCATTCCATGTTAGAGGCAGCAAGTTGATAGTCTTGTAGCTCCAGTGACACAGGTTCAGTCCTGGCCTTCAGTAATATCTGTGTGGAGCTTTCATGCTCTCCCTGTGAATGTGTGGGTTTTCTTCCAGGTTTCAAAGATCTGTCAGTGAGCCAGTTAACCGCTAAATTGTCTCTAGTGTATAGATCAGTGGTAAAATCTGAGGGTACTTGATGGAAATCTGGGGAAAACAAAATGGGATTAATGAAAGTTGGTGCTTCGATATAGTAGGTTTGAAGGGCCAATGTCAATGCTGTATGACTTTGACCTCCCAATTTGAAAAGGACTGTTAGTTGGCTACTCTTCTTCTGTGCTAGTATATTATCTACTTTTTGTGTAATAACCCTATGATTCAGCTGGCACCTCATCAAATGCCTACTGCATTCCTTCATATTGATTGTCCTTTATTACTTCGAAGAATTCTAATAAATCTAATAAGCAATTTCCCTTTCAAAAAGTTGTTGACTTTAATTAGAAATTTCCTTAGTCTTGTTAATAATGCCTTTAATAATAATCACTAGCATGTTTCCTACAAAAGATGTCAAGTTAACTAACGTGCAGTTTCCTACTTTGTTTGAATAAGGAATTACATCAACTATTTTCCAGTTTAATGGAACCTTTCACAAATCTTGGGGAATTTTGTTTTGAGATCCTAGGATGCAATCTGTCAAGATATAGAGATGTCACACAGTGACTCTAATTTACTCAGTATGACTGTCTTAGTTTCACTTTCCTGAGTTCCTCAGTCCTTCCAAATCCAATTTTGCAACTATATTTGGAATGTTATTTGCATCCTTGTTGAACTGTCTTAATTTGTAATTGCTCTTCATGGGCTAAGTGTGCGTCATTATTGCACTTGTAATGCCCTGGTTAAGATGTTTACTGCTATGCTGTAGGTATTTCATTTAGCAGTTCTGTAAGAGCAGTTGGTTCTGCTTTTAGCATCTTTCGGTTTAGACTATGTTGTTCAACTTGGGAATGTTGTCAGCCAATCAGGGTGGTGGAATTGGGAGAAAGTTCTAGAGAACACTGAGCAGAAAGGTTTTGTGATGGACACTAGTGTGCGTTGAGATCTTTTCGGCGGGAATTGAAAGAGGACAGGACTGAAGATGGCTGAGGATGTTGTGCCTGTGGCACAATTTATGTAGATAAATACGCTCGGCAGAGGATGGTGCTCGGAGAAGCTGTGCCGGAGGGGATGGTCGTCGTCTTGGAGGTTCGACAGACTCGGAGTCCGCTGCGGTCAGGTCGCTTTTGGTGTGTGCTGCGTCTGTGAGGCTGAGTCGGGCGGCGCTGTGGAAGTCAGGAGTGGATCTGCCTCATACAATTGGAGCACCTGGAGAGGCAGGGCCATGGGCTATCCATACTTTTAGAGAAGGAAGTGTACGTGAGGGCCAAATTGGAAGTATAACTTTCTGTAGCTGTGGTTGGAGACTTTAAAAGCATTGCTCTCGTTTCTGCAGAGTGAAGGGAAGGAATTGCTTAATGTCAATGATTTAATGAGTCCTTCAGTGATTTAAATTCTCAGCTCATTTTGGCTATTACATCACTGGTTGATAAATGCAGAAGTAAATCTCTAGAGAGCCAAAGTTATTGTAGGCTGGGAGTGTTTTGTGGGGTGAAGCACACACCCAATGGGGAAGAAGGATATGAAGGCTTAAGCTGAGCAGACATCTTGGTTACTGGAGAAATGGTAGTGCTCAGGTAAATGAAGAAACTGAGACTGGTAGAGAGCTTAAAGGGTCCAGGGGCTGATACAGTGAGGTTCCTCGAGGCAAAAAATCCATTAGCTGATTTACTGCAAGGTCTGGAAGAACTTTTGGCACTGCTAGAAGTGCAGCTGATCTTAGGATGAAGTTTAAGGACACATTTCAGGAGGAGGGAGAGAAGTTGTCTGCTTGCTTTTTCATGTTGGAGAAGCTGCTGCACTGTTCTTTCCACAAAGGGGGCATTCAACCATCTGAGAGAAATTACTTGAGGATGGAGCAAGTTGTGAAGGGTGCGCTGTCACATGACATGACTATTCTACATTTTCGAATGACCTGCAAGATGAGCCTTCTCCATTTTTTTTTTACTGAGTTACTCAGAAGGTAGGAGGAAAATGCAATGGAGGAGCGCGAGGCCTCTGTCAGCGGGGCAAAGGCTTTGGTAGTAGCCTATGTTGCTAAAGCAACCTCTGATGCCAACAGCTGGTGGTTTTGCAGAATGTCATGAAAGATCTGAAGGCCAATGAGAAGCTGGGCCATTGGTGGGACATACCAAGATGAGACTGCTGCTGAGTGGGGTCCCTTGACCAGGGAAGTGAACAGTATTTTCAGTTATAACTGTGGAGAAGATGGACATTTCAAGTGGGAGTGTGAAGGACAGGAAAATATTGGGGAAAGTAAATCAGCGGTTGACCAAATATAGAAAAAGATGTAAAACTATAGAAGGACCCAGTAAAGGAATGGGCTGACATTTCGGAGAGGATATGTTCCTGTCAGTGTGTCAAGGGAAATACTAAAGTACAAAGCACTGTTATTGAAGGTTTAGTGGGACCAAACTTCATCTATACGGATTGAAGGTGTTTATGCCTGAGCCATACTTGACACAGGTTCTCAAGTTGCTTTGCTTTATAGACCCTTTAATAACTGGTATTTTCATTTACCATTTACACCTCTCAGTGTCCTTGAGTATCGGGTTAATACTGATGAGTACTCGTACAATGGTTACTTGTCGTTGAAATTGGAGTTCTCAGAAGCAGATGTCTGAGTAACTGAGATTATGACACACCTGTGGTGGTCTGACCAGATCCAGTTGAAAAGGGTGGAGCTTCCATTCTTGTGAGAACAAATACTTCTGTTGTGAGAGGGCTCATTGGAGCTTGCAAAGAGAGAAACAGAACTTTTTGAAAACCTTGCCCATCCACCGTGTTCAGAGCTGCTTTTGAGAAGGTGCGAGTTTCTCCGAAGCAGGATGATGAGCAGAAATTAAAAACTGTGGTACGCCCAGTTTAAACCTGTCATGTTATGTCCAGGAGGAGTAGCTCGAGTAACAGGAACCCCTAAATTTGCTGGAATGCTCGAGAACTGGAAAAGGGGATTAATTGAGAGGATGTTGGGATGTGAAGAAGACTTTTCTACTGACAAGTCTGTTGATTACTCCAAGAACACTTGCCGCACTTTTAGAGCAACTGATGACACCCTTTCCAAGAGAGGTCTTGCTGGTTAGCACCAACAAGGTTGAAGATGTTTTGGCAGAGCCTGCTTAAACTGAAGGAAGCCAAGTTCGGTCATGGAGCAGGGGGGCCTGAGCTGCCAGAAGACATGAGTAATAGATAAGGGGATGCACCCTCTGGAAGGCAGGTTGGGTTGCAAGGGGTGGTTGAAGTTGGAGGAGCTGAAGATAGGGTAAGGAGGTCTCAGAGTCAGGAAACCCCCAAATTGACTGACTGGCGATGATGCACCAAGAAAAAAATGTTGTGCTTATCCCCCTAGTGAAATGCATCTCACCATTTACAAATGGATTGGAGGTCCTGACATCACGAAATTCCTTCGAAAGCTGTTATTTCAAAGACGTGGACATGACTGTTTATTGGTGGAAGGAGAATGAAGCTCTCTGGTTAAAGTTTTTACTGCTAAGTTGCAGGTCTTTCATTTTGACAGCTCTGTAAGAGCAGTCTGTTCTACATTTAGCATGTTTGAGTTTGAGCTAAAGATAAGAGGCCATGTTGTTCAACTTAGGAAGGTTGTGTCAGCTAGTCAGGATGGTGGAATTGGACAAAGGTTCTAGAGAACGCTGGGGGGGAAGGGTTTTTGTGAGGGACACTGGTGTGGGTTGAGGTGCTTTTGACAGGAGCTGGGAGAAGACAGGAGGGAAGATGGCTCAGGGTGCCGTCCCTGTTGCTCAAGGTGCTTTGTGCGGATGAATGGCTTCAAGGAGAATGGACCAATACTCCTGTGGGGAGCTTGTTTATTCAAGGTGGATTTTGAGTGACATCCAGGTGGTCTGTGCCTTCAGGCAGACCATGGGTCCAGCAGGTGAGTTAGACAACCTCTAGATGAGCTCCAACTTGTGTGCATATTTGGATTGGGTAAACTGTACTGGGCCCTTTTTATTTATTTTTTTATCAACTTTTCAATAAAGTTGACATTTGTAAATATATTTTATAATTGTGTATAGTGTATGATCTGTTCTTTGCTGATTGCTAATTGCATGGGGATAGTATTTACACAGTATTCACACAGATTGGGGTTCAGGTGGTCGAGACTTCCCAACCCCAGTTTTGATGGGGGCCAAGTCATACCTACCTTAGATGTACAGAGTTTGGGAGGGGTGGTTAGCAAAGGGCTAACAAGCTGCATCTCTAGAGATACCTGGTAAAAAGGGGGTTCACACCTCAACAACTTGCTGTAGTGCATATTCTTGTATTTAGCTATGGAGAAAATATTCTGATTTCATAATGAAATTTTTTATTGGATTCAGCTGTTTTCTGGATATAATTTGGAGCTTTAGAGCCTTTTGGAATTTATAATAATCAATGGGTTTGTTTAATTTGGTGGCAGTTATCTGAGGGACAAAGAACTGATCTTCCAAATAAATTAAGATGTTATTCATATGTTCCATCTAACTTCCACTGCCATATTGCTCCCTAGGCAAAACAATTATTAGTTGTGTGTGCTGATGGTATTATCATGCATACTGCATCATCCCTGTCTCTTAGTCAGATCCAGATAACAACAAATTTCTAGTAAGAATTAAATATAATTCCTGCAGTTATTTGCTTGTGTGATTAGGCCAACTGTTAAAAATCTTTTAAGATTTGTTTAATGGTGACTATCTAAACCCTTTTCATTGAAAACTTAAAATAAAAATGTTAAATTAATTCAGTTCCATTTTATAATTTTATGAATTGTTGTCTAAATCTTTAATTTGCTAGCCCTCTTCACCCATTGTTTGAGGAAAAGGAATAAGCTATGTGTCCACAAGTCTACTGTCCCAAGTAGTTGTAAATAGTATTTATTTAAAAAAACTAGTTCCAATATTGTTGCAATAAAATACTTCTGGAAATTCTGATAGAGAAAACACCAGAGCTAATGTTCTATGTGAAGGTACTGTTGTGTGTTCTGCCTGAACGAAATGTAAAATTAAAACCAGTAATCTTTGACTTTTTTAATGTGCTGTATCTGTTATTTTGGTCGAGTAGGTTTAACCCCCTTTGACCACCTGTTCCAGTTTCTGAATTTCAAGAAGCAACTGGAATAAGTTGGTTGATTATAGGATATTAGAAAAAGTATTGCACCATCATGCAAGTGAAAGTTGAATAGGTGTATTTATTTTAGCTGTTTGTTTTGTTATTTATTTTGTTCCAATAGACATTGATGATGATTTCAAAAAAGAACTTCGCAATGTAGTGCCATTTCTGCTGTCCCCTGAGAACTTGGTAGAAAAGGAAATAGGAGGAAGCAAAGTAACTTGTCGGGATCTGGTTGAATACTTCAAGGTATGAGAAATGAACATTTAAATGTTGTATGTTTCGGTTATTTTCTGAAGCATTTATATTTTAGGATATATTATATACATTAAAAATACAATAATTGTTCCCTGTTCTTCAGGCTTACATCAAAATTTACCAAGGAGAGGAGCTGCCTCATCCAAAATCTATGCTGCAGGTACTTTTAATTGTATCTCAAATAGATGTGGCATCTCAGAAATGATGTGATTTAAGAATTGTGGAAAAAAGAAACAAATTGCCGATGAATAATTAAGATACTATTTTTGTATCTTTTGAGGTAAATTTTCCATTTTTTGTATTCTAGTCTAAAAATGTTATTGAAGATGGCTAACTCTTTCTAATGGATTATAAATGGGTGTTTCTCTGTGCATAAGAGATGCATTATCTATTGGTCATTTAGTCATTGAAATAAATACATGTTCTCTATTGAAAGTCTTTGTTTCCACACTTCATGAAATTTCTTGCAATAAGCTGATACCAGTCAAACTCTTGAGAGTCATAGAGCAATATGTAGAGATACAGAACCTTGGGTCCATCCAGTCCACATTGTTCACCAGCGAGTCCCATTTCCTGTGTTTGAAATCAGCTGAGTTTCAGCATGCATTTATACAGTGAAGAAGGATTACCATCCAATGTGGACATATAATTTCAGATTTTATTAGAAGGAGATCAGTGAAAGAAATAGAATGAATACTCAAGCTTTGTTCCATTTCAACATTTGATGAAAGGTTCAGTCAAAAGATTTTGAATTTCTTAAGCAAGGTGGCAGAAATATCTTGTGATCATCAGTTTGCCAGTGAGATAGGAATTTGCTTCCATACATGCACCACCCTGTTGGGATTTCATATGCTTTATCACAAGTATTTGGATGGAACTCATCTGGTAATCTAGCTCTGAGTTTAGTTGATATGTGTGCTGTCCTGCTTGTCAGGTTATTCTATACTAATAGTCTTAGTTTTTTTCCCCCCTAATTTTGTCTTGTATAATCCTTTGCTTTTGTCCTGATTCTGCTGGTTTAGCAGCTTTTTTAAAAAATTTGCTTTGAATTTGCCCCTTAAGCATGGGCTTCTGATATTTCACCAGAGGTGTTGCCCATAATCGAAATTGGGTTTAATATCACAGACATAGGTTGTGAAATTTTTAAATTTGGCAGCAGTACAATGCAATACAATACATGGTAATATAGAAAAAATAAGTAAATCAATTACCGTAAATATGTATATATTAGTTCAAAAATAGTGCAAAAACAGAACTAAGTGAGGTAGTGTTCATGGGTTCAGTGTCCATTTAGGAATTGGTGGTGGAGGGGTCGAAACTGTTCCTGAATTGCTGAGTGGGTGCCTTCAGGCTTCCGTTTAATTAGTTGGTTTCCCAATACATATTAAAAGTGAGTCCAGCTGAATCCTGTCACTGCTGGAGAGAGGTGATGCCCTCAAGTGCATTCCAGCATTCTTGTATTTGCATTCCAGGAAGTGAGAACTCCAGAATAGGAGTATTCCATTCAGCTGAACTTTTTTCTCATCGCATGCACTACATCCTAGTCCTTGAGATTAAGTCCTTAAGGCTCTAAAAGTAATCTGGGTAATTATAGGCCAGTACGTTTGACGTTGGCAGTAGGTAAGTTATTGGGAGGAGTACTAAGAGGTAGGATCTACAAGTATTTAGATAGACAGGCTTGTTAGGGAGAGCTAGCATGGCTTTGTGTGTGGTAGGTCATGGTTAACAAATCTATTAGAGTTTTTCGAGGAGGTTACAAGGAAAGTGGATGAAGGGAAGGCAGTAGATGTAGTCTACATGGACTTCAGTAAGGCCTTTGACAAGCTCCTGCATGGGAGGTTAGTTAGGAAGATTCAGTCGCTAGGTATACATGGTGAGGTAGTAAATTGAATTAGACATTGGCTCAATGGGAGAAGTCAGAGTGGTGGTGGAGGATTGCTTCTCTGAGTGGAGGCCTGCGACTAGTGATGTGCCGCAGGGATCAGTGCTTGGTCCATTGTTATTTGTCATCTATATCAATGATCTGGATGTTAATATGGTAAAGTGGATCAGCAAATTTGCTGACGATACGAAGATTGGAGGTGTAGTGGACAGTGAGGAATGTTTTCAAAGCTTGCAGAGGGACCTGCTGGAAAAATGGCAGATGGAGTTTAATACAGACAAGTGTGAGGTATTACACTTACGAAGGAAAAACCAAGGTAGAACGTACAAGGTAAATGGTAGGGCACTGAGGAGTGCAGGAGAACAGAGGGATCTGGGAATACAGGTACAAAATTCCCTAAAAGTGGCATCACAGGTAGTTAGGGTAGTAAAGAGAGCTTTTGGTACGTTGGCCTTTATAAATCAAAGTATTGAATATAAGAGTTAGAATGTTATGGTGAGGCCAAATTTGGAGCATTGTGTGTCATTTTGGTCTCTGAATTACAGGAAAGATATTAATAAGGTTGAAAGAGTGCAGAGAAAGTTTACAAGGATGTTGCCGGAACTTGAGAAACTGAATTACAGAGAAAGGTTGAATAGGTTAGGACTTTACTCCCTGAAGCGTAGAAGAATGAGGGGAGATTTGATAGAGGTATATAAAATTATGATGGGTATAGATAGAGTGAATGCAAACGGGCTTTTTCCACTGAGGTTAGGGGAGAAAAAAACCAGAGGACATGGGTTAAGGGTGAAGGGGGAAAAGTTTAAAGGGAACATTGTGGTGGGTGGGGCTTCTTCACACAGCGAGTGGTGGGAGTGTGGAATGAGCTGCCAGATGAAGTGGTAAATGCAGGCTCACTTTTAACATTTAAGAAAAACTTGGACAGGTACATGGATGAGAGGTGTATGGAGGAATATGGTCCAGGTGCAGGTTAGTGGGACTAGGCAGAAAAATAGTTTGGCACAGCCAAGAAGAACCAAAAGGACTGTTTCTGTGCTGTAATGTTCTATGATTCTATTACTTTGCTGGTTTCAGTAGAACCATGAGGGTATTTGAAAGCTGGAAAAATCAGTAAATCAAAATCTTAGAGAAAGGTCTGAATTTAGTTTTTTTATGTAATAAAAATGTTATTCCCCTCAATAATAAACACAAGGTTCTGCAGATGCTGGAAATCCAGACTTGTGCACATAAAATGCTGGAGGAACACAGCAGGTCAAGCAGCTTCTATGGAGAGGAACAAGCAGTCGCCTTCTCAGCCCAAAGGTATTTATTCCATCCCATAGATGCTGCCTGAGCTACTGAGTTCCTCCAGTATTGTGTGTATGTTATTCTTCTCAGTGTTGATTTTATGAAAATACCTGAAGTTCATTCACAGTGCCATTTAGATTTGCATAACCTCTCAAGAGTGGTTTCAGACAGCTGTTTCCCAAAAGAAGAATCATTAAACCGATCATTCCTTTACAGGCAACAGCTGAAGCCAATAATCTAGCTGCTGTTGCAGGAGCAAAAGATATCTACAACAAAGCGATGGAGATGGTATGTAATTACAGGGTCTCTGCAAAAATTAGCTTTGCTTTGGATTCTTCTACAATGCATTGTATATAATTTAATGGTATTGAGTATATACTAGCCTTATTTCCCCTAGTGGTGGTGTTCTTTCTAATTAACAGTCACAAATTGAAGGGAGCTAAGCTAATTTCCACACTGGTTAGCTTGTTTGAATTTTATTGCCTACCAATAATTTTGTGCAGTCCACAATGCATTCTACTTTGTATAGTAATTTTAAAGTTTTTTCAATTTTTAAATATTATAAGTTAATTGCACCCACCTAGTTATGCCTTTGTAGTATACTGTTTGCTGGTAGCAGATACAAATCCAAGCGGTTACCAAGTTTTGGTATCTGCTAAAGCCAACTTCCTAATAAACAAGATTAAAACTGTAAATTTTTTTCCTCCTTTGTAAATTTTCAATTTTGTATTGATTTTTAGTTTGTTATAGCCAAGCCCTTGACTAGTACACAGTCAGATCTTTATTTCAATGGATTGGATCTAAATTCTGTTTAATTACTACACGGTAATGTGCAACTCGACGCTGTCAGGAAGGACATATGAATATTTTAAAAATTATAAAAAGTGAGCTTTGATATCTCAGACTTGACAGTCTTTTGATTTAATTTACTCTTTTGATTACTCACACTTTGTGATTTCATTGTGCAAAAGCAAAATGGTAGCCATTCGGTCCATTATGCCCTGATATCTCTAATTATTCTTTATGATGTTTTATTTCTCTTGCACATTCTCATAGTCATAAATATTTAATGTTTGAGCATATATCCTGTCCCCTTCAGAAGGTATTATTTAATCTACTTCCACCAACTTTTTGGGTGAATTTCAAGGCTAGGTGATGCTTCCAGTGAAGCAAAATATTCCAGTGCAAATAGAGAATTGCCCAGGCATATCTGACTATATCTACTGATTAATTTACAACACAGTGTCAAAGATCAGGAAGCTAAAGGAAGGCACCATTAACTTTACTACCATGGAGTATTTAATTTGCCATTAAACTTGTCATTGCTGCTCATGTAGCCCACTTGGCTCCTGATTCGATTATGGGCACAAAATGCTAAATTCTAGAAGCACCCCATACCCATGTACAGTAAGATGATGAACATTCAGATATGGACCAGTAAATTTAAAAATTCATGCCATAACGTGACAACGTAATGTCTATCTCTCAAAAATCTGATTGCTTGCTATTTGTATTTGGCATCCTGCACCCTGAGGTAGCCACTGATGAAACCTTGACTATACCAATATAGATTCTCTACAAGAGCAGGAATGTTCCATGGCAAAGTGCTCATCAGATTCTTATTTGCTGCTTAAGACAAATCGTGGGTGTGTTAAATGCTTTCCGCTTAGGGATTGCACTCAAGACTAATACTCGAGCAGCCTGACACAATCCAGGAAAAACCAGCTGCTCGACTGATACAGTCCATCGTCCTGATGATTCACTCCTTCAATTACTGATACACAATGTCTAGGTAATAGTGGATTTTAATTTAAGAAAATTTGATCTCAAAATGGAGATCTACTGAAAATAGGGGCCCATCTACATCTCTAGATATCATGAATACGTAGTGAGAATCAACATGAACTAACTGAATTGTGGAACAGACTGGATAAACTGTTTGACATATTGATAACCTTGGTACAAATGCAAAGTACTGTAGGTGCTTAGAATCTGAAATTGTAGTCCTGGAGTTGTAAGGAGTTCAGACAGCACCTGTGGAGAGAAACAGTTAATGCTTCAGGATACTAACTTTTCATGAGCCTATAACGTTAATTTTTTTCCCTCCACATATGCCAGCATTTTCTGTTTGATGCCTGTTGAAACGGTTATGAATTTGGATGACTGCCATGCTTTGAATCTACAAACATCTCCTGAATTCTTGATTTGTAATTTTCTGGAGAAAGGAACTAATGAATATTGTGGAGATGAGGAAAATCATGTTGATTATAAGTGGGTTTTGAGAAAGCATCTAGAGGAATATGAAATGCACAGAATTTATATATTTTTTCCTTTTGCCCATTAAAAGCTTTATGCATTTCTTTAGTCGACTATTTTAAACAAGACATTCTGCAAATGCTCGACATCCAGAGCAACATATACAGAATGCTGGAGACACTCAGCAGCTCCATTACCATTTATGGAGGGGGATAAGCATTTGATGTTTTGGGCCGAGATCCTTCATCGGGATATTGAAGTGCAACTTTTAAAATATTTGGAAATTTATTTAATAAATTTAGTACTGAAGTACTTTCTATTGAAATAATAGAACTGCAAATGATCAGAGCATGCTCAGATCATGGTTTTAGTATATACCACACATTAATATATAGTGAGTAATCTCTCAGCAGTTGTTGCACCTGGTTATTTGATACGTTCCCCATCTTCACCAAGAGGTCCAATATTTTAAAATCTAATACAACGAAATAATATCAAGCCAGGCTTTAATTTATTTCAGTCAATGATGTTAAGGTAAGTGATATGAAGTGAGTTCTTAAATTGATGTGGAGAGAATGCTTGCCTTCGTGTTTAACTTGATTATATTAATTAATAGTATTTGAAGAAATATGAATGTATTTGTTCTACAGTTTTGTGGGGGAGATAAGCCTTACATAGCACCAGCAGATCTGCAGCAGCAACACCTGACCTTAAAAGAAGCTTCTATCAAGCAGTTTCGCTCAGTCAAGAAAATGGGCGGAGAAGAGTTCTGTCAGCGTTACCAAGAGCAACTTGAGCAAGAAATGGAGGAGAACTATGCAAATTTTGTAAAGCACAATGACAGCAAAAATATTTTTTATGCTGCCCGTACACCTGCCACGCTCTTTGCTGTGATGTTTGCCATGTACATTATCTCAGGAGTGACTGGATTTATTGGTTTGAACTCGATAGCTTCTTTATGCAATATCGCAATGGGAGTGGCTCTAATATCCCTCTGCACCTGGGCTTACACTAAGTATTCTGGTGAATTCAGAGAATTTGGAGCAATCATTGATCAAGTGGCTGAAACTATATGGGAACAGGTGAGTGTTATCCTTTCACCACTTCCTTGCCTTTATTGCAAATGAGGTTTTAAGAATTTGCTATTTTTCTTAAAAGTTTAGTATTAATGTTAAACATGTAATTTAATACTGGTTTTAAATAAATGGGGAACAGAAGTTTTCAGAGGTTTTCACTGAATCATTTGGCTGCGAGATTTACAAGTAGTATGCTGTGCTGCTACTTGCTCGAATTCAATCTCTATTGTCTTTTCCTAGTAAAATTTCCTTACCATCATGTTCAGGTTCTGCTTCTATATCTTTGCTTGGCAAAATTAAATGAAAATTCTATTTTCTGAATTGCAGTTAACAATTATCAGCAGGTGAAAGTGAAGATGAACAGTTTAAAATTTATTTCAGGAATTGCCCATTCATCTTCCACTTTGACATCCCTAAAGGAAATTTAGGAAGAAGTTGGCACTATTTTCAGCTTGGTTCTTGGAAGTTTATCCCCACACCTCCACTCAAAGGGCTGCTTTCTTGTACTATTGAGTCACTGGTATGATTTGTTATTTTGTTAGAAAGATTGACTTAAATTTTTATGACATTTTACAGCCTTGATGCATTCCAGAACACTTGCTAGCCAATTGTATACTTGTGGTGAAATGACTAATGTTACAGATGAGCTGATGTAGTAATGTCCCATGTAAGAATGAATAGATAATCTGTGGAAATGTCATTTGGGAGATGGCTGAGTGGAGTAATGCCAAGGGATCAGTTGGTCAAGTTGAGAGAACAGTGTTTTCATCATCCCATACGGAATATAGCAGGACATTGAATGGTTGATGATGAAATGTTTGAATTCAGCGTTAATAAGAACTTGTAGTATTTAGGGAATGAGTGCTCAACCAGTGTTATCATGCAGCTTACTGTCTACGTGAAAAATATTTGACAAAACAAAACTTGAATGGAGTTGGTGGAGAAAAGTTGGAGACCGTTGATAAACTGGAGAGAAAGCTATTCCCAGTTAAAAGCAGACATTTTATTTTAAAAGTAAAGCACAAGCAAATACTTTAATAAAAAAGATTTTTATTTTTAGAAGTAGGCAATATTCACAACAATTTACACTATATATTTTCCCTTCGCAATCAGGTTTATTACCACTGTATTGTGGAAGTTGTTTTACAGCAGGAATACAGTGCAACACATGAAATATACTACAAGTTATACAGAAATATGTATTTAAAAATTAAGTAGTACAAAAGAGCTCCTGTACTACTTCTCTGATGGTAATGCGTAGAGGGGATCCCTTGGGTGGTGGTGGTCTTTAATGATGGATGCCACCATTTTGAGGCATCGTCTTTTGAAGAGTTCCTCAGTGGTGGGGAAGCTAAAGCCCATGATGGAGCTTGCTGAGTTTGCAACTCTCTGTAGTTTACTTGCTGTAGCCCCTCCATACCAAACGGTGATGCCTTGTCTTGTCCATACTGTACCAAGCAGTTAGAATGCTCTCCACAGTACGTCTGCAGAAATATGTGAGTTTCTTTGTTGACGTATGAATTCTCGTCAAACTCCTAATGAAGTATAGCCATTATTGTGGCTTCTTTATAATTGCATCAATATGTTGGGCCCAGGATAGATTTTCATTCATGTTGACTCGCAGGGACTTGAAACTCTCACCTTTTCCGCTGCTTGATGTGCAGTGGTATTGATTCAGTCTCAATGAGGATTGGTGTGTTTCTTTAAGTTCCCTTTCCTGAAGTTGAGAAACCCTTTGGTCTTACAGGCATTGAATGCAAGGTTGTTGTTGTGACGCCATACAACGAGCAGATCTGTCTCGCTCCTGTATGTCTGCTCGTCACCACCTGAGATTCTACTAACAACATTTGTGTTATCAGTGAATTTATAGGTGATGGTATTTACAACATGCCTAACTACAAATCATTGTTTGTAGAGAGAGTAAATAGAGGGCTTAACACATCTTCGAATTGCACTGGTTTAATTATCAGTGAGGAGATTATCGTATTTCTCATCTGGACTGACTGTGGTCTCCTGATAAGGAAGTCAAGGATCTCATTGCAGAGGGAGGTCCAGAAGACCAGGTTCTGAAGCTTACTTATTAGTACAGGTTCGGAATTAAGAATTTTCCTGATTTCAGAGTCTCTCCTTATTGGTCCTGGGACCCACCCGCGGATACCAAAAAACACGTATGCTTAAGTCCCTTATTTAACCTGTCTCAGTGCGGGTGGACATTAGGACCTGGCGGAGCTCCGGACCGATGTATATCCTCCCATATACTTTAAATCATCTGTAGATTACTTATAATAAATAATACAATGTAAATGCTATGTAGCAGGTTGTTATTCTGTATTGTTTAGGGAATAATGACGAAATTTATTTTCCCCAACAGAAACATTCAATAAACCATAAAAATATACAGCTTCAAATGAACCAAATCAAACACATGGTAAATGACTTATTTGAATAAATGTAGAACGTCACTGTCACTATAAAACTTCAGTAACTTGTCTTTCTGTTTCTTTAAATCATATACAGTGGTAGCTCTGACACCATATTCTTCAGTAAGACACAGCACAGACACACCACGATCAAGCCTCTGCAATAACTCCACTTTCTGCGTTATTGATAATGATAGATGCTTTCTTCTCTCTTATTGTTACCCATAGGGGTATCTGCAGCTCTTTTCGACATTTTCACAGTGAAATTAAACACGAAGTCAACAGTGAACACAAAATATCAGTGAACAGCAAATGCACGTGTGACCAGTACGAGCACTGTGCCACAACTGACGTCTGGCGGCCTCTGCTAGTGCTGCCATGTCACACCTGAGTGACGTCAGCTGTTGGCAAAAAGACTTATGTTTTTGGAGCTTTTTGGGTTTCAGAATTCCGGATCAGGGATTGTGGACCTGTACTGAGAGGGACAGTGGTGTTGAAAACTGAGCTGTAATCAATAGGCAACAGGCTGACTTGGGTATTGCTGTTGTCCAGGTAGTATTACAGCAGGGCCAGATCCTTGCTTAGGCAAGAGTTTAGGCATGATCACCCTCTCAAAGCATTTCATCACAGTTGCTATGAGTGCAACTGTACAATAGTCATTGAGGCAGCTCACCTCATTTTGGGCACTGGTATGATTGTCACCCTTTTGAATCAAGTGGGAACCTCTAACTGCATCAGTGAGAAATTGAAGATGCCCTTTAACACTCCAGCCAGTTGTCAGCACAGGTTTTCAGTGCCCTACCAAGTACACCATTGAGGCCTGACGCCTTGTGAGGGTTCTTGAAAGATATTCTGATGTTGGCCTAAGACAGATATCAGTGTCAGCAAATGCTGCAGGGACTCGAATGGGTATAGTTCTATTCTCTCTTTCAAAGCATGTATACATAACAAGCATTGAATGAAGCATCAGTCATTTATGATGTTGGGTTTCGCCTTGTAGGAAGTGATGGCCTGCAAGCCGTGGCAGAGCTGATGTACATCCAGTTCTCTTAACTTAACTGGAATTTGCTATTTTGCTCTTAAGATAGCTTTCTGTGGGTTGTACCTGGATGTGCTATAGAGTTTTAGATGATTGTTCTTGATTGCCAAGTTCTAGCCCTCAGGAGATTGCAAATCTCATGGTTCATCCTTGGTTTCTGGTTTGGGTACATCCACACAGGTCTTGATGAAGTCAGTGACAACTGGCATTTCATTCAGATCTGAAGATGAATCCCTGAATGTTGTCCAGTCCACCAATCCATGCTTCCCTTAACTATATCTTTGTAATCCTCACCAGTGGTGCTGTGGTCCTCAGTCTCTACCTGTATGCCAGCAGTAGAAGTACAGCCAGGTAATCAGAATTGCCCAAGTACAGGCGTGGGATGGCACAGTAGATATTCTTGATGGTGGTGTAACAGTGGTCAAGTATGTTGGCTCCTCTGGTTCCACAGGTGACATATTTATGGTAATTTGAGGTTTTCTCAAGCTGACCAGGTTAAGATCCTCGGCAATGATCAAGAAGACGTCAGGATGTGCTATCTCGTAACTGCTGAATACGGTGCTCACTCCTCTAGTACCGGCCTGATGTTGGCCAGGGGTAGAATAGTGTACCCTACAATCAGGGTGATGGTGGAAAATTCCCTCGGTAGGTAAATTGGACAACATTTGATTGCTGAATGTTCCATGTTGGGTTCTTCCATCTTCCTATCCAATTACAGGAGATGCAATGTCTAAACCTCCCTTCCCAGTATCTAGGGACCCAACACTCTTTCCACAGAAGCAATAATGTACTCTGCTCACAATTTAGTGTTGCATTTTCTGTTCGTGATATGGCACCTCTACATTGGAAAAATTGAACTGAAAAAAACTAATGGAGAGCATAAAATTTGAGAAAATCAGTAAAATAATATAAAAACAGTCAGTGAAACCTATCTTGAGTATTTAATAAGTAGAGAGTAGCTATAGTATTCATTGATCCCTTGAAGGACAAGACTGGGGAGAGAAATTCTAAATAATTTGGATTGGTCTTTAGAGGTTTTAGATAAATATTTTGTTGATCTCAAAGGAAATTACAGGGTCGCAGATATACAAATATTAGAAGAGAAGTAAGAAAGAATTTTTTAAAAAGTTACTTCAAACAGTCTAACAAGAGTGGGTCATCACTTCCCTGTGTAACCCCCTGGGTCGCCTCAGGCTCGCTCAGCTCGTTCTCGTCTAGGGGGAGCAGCCTTCGGCCCCGCCAAACTGGGTGATCAGCTGGTGTGGATGCTGTGTGATATCCCCGCCTCGCCCAAAAATAGACAGTACACCATATGCGATTAAATGAGTACAATTTATAAAGGTTACTATAACTAAATGATTAATAACGATACAGTATATATGAAGAAAAAAAATAAAGAAAAGGCGCCAAACTTATCAAAGTCCAAACCACTTCATGCACAACCATCGGAGCTCAATTACTGAAGTCTTCTGGCCACCATTCGATCCCCTCCGAACTCCTCGACTCGCAGCTTAGGACCATCCGAAGTGGTCAACCAAGCACATCTAGCTTCATCTCCTCTCCTCGGAGTGCCTCCTGGCCTCGGACCCCCGCTTGGGGTCCGTTCCTCGCCAAGCTTACAGCATCGCGTCCTCTCTCTCTCAACCCCTCGCGCCGATCTCCCCAAAAGCCCACCAACAATAGCATACAGACTCAGAAGAAAGAACAACATTAATCCCAATTGGTTTACAAAGGAATACAATTCTCGTTATCAGTAAATTTTAACCCAAACAACCTTCCAGCGCTCTCGCAACAAAGAAGCAGTCCTGCTTTTAACAAAACAAAGAAGCCATTTTGATTACATACACAGTAACAAAGAAAAAAGAAGAAACCCCCTTTACACCTGGCTATAGGTTGACTCATAGAGCCTAATGGCCGAGGGGAAGAATGACCTCGTATAGTGCTCTTTGAAGCAGCATAGTTGTCTTCGTCTGCATGCCACCTTGGCTAAACAAAGGAGCACTTTAGTAGTAGACTATGAGGAACATTGTCCAGAATTGCCAGGATTTTCCGTAGGGTCCTCTGTTCTACCACAGCCTCCAGTGTGTCCAGTTTGGCTCCAATAGCAGAGCCAGCCTTTCTAATCAGTTTATTGAGTCTGTTGGCATTACTCCGTGTTGATGTCATTTCCCCAGCAGACTGATAGAACATGTGAAGGAGAGGCCTGTATACTGAAAGGACCTCAGTCTCCTCAGGAAGAAGAGGTGACTCTGGCCCTGCTTGTACACAGCCTCTGCGTTGGTGCTCCATTTAAGTCTGTTATCCAGGTGCATCACCAGGTACTTGTAGATCCTCACCACTTCCATGTCCTCACCATCAATGGTAACAGGGATCATTGCAGAGTTAGACTTACTAAAGTCCTCCACCAGGTCTCTGTATTCATCCTCCCACCCCTTTATATATCCAACTTTGCTGAGTCATCAGAGAATTTCTGTAGATGATGTGACTCAGTGTTGTAACTGAAGTCTGGGATATACAGGGTAAACAAGAGGAGAGCCAATACAGGCCCCTGTGGCCTAGTGCTACTTGTAGCCATGTCTGACACACAACTCTGAAGCTGCATAAACTGTGGTTTACCAGTAAGGTAGTCCATTATCCAGCAAGTGCTAACCTGTATTGAACAGAGCTTTTCCCCCAGCAATATGAGCTGTATGGTATTGAAATCTCTAGAAAAATCAAAAAAACATGATCCTCACAGTGCTGCCCTGCTTATCCTTGTGGGATAATGGGCTCTGTTCAGCAGGTAAATGATGGCATCGTCGAATCCAATGTGCTCCTGGTAGGCAAACTGAGAGGATCAAGGGCTAATCTGACCAGGGGTTGGAAGTGAGCCAGGATCAGCCTCTCTACGGGCTTCACTATGTGAGGTCAGGGTCGCTGGACGGTAGTCATTCAGGACTTTCAGTCTGCCCTTCTTGGGTACTGGGACCACCCATGATGTTTTCCACACAGTTGGAAGCTCTGCAGCCTTGATGTTTTTCATGCCTCTCCATATCTCCTGTGTTCTGCTCTGCCCAAGCTTGTTCTCTTTTAGCTCCCGCTGCACCTGTTTCAATTCCTTCCTGTCTCCTGATCTGAAGGCTCTCTTTTTGTGATTGAGAAGAGCCTTCAGATCACTGATGGCTCATAGTTTGTTGTTAGGGAAGCAGCAAATAGTCCTTGATGGTATTACAGTGTCCACATAGAAGTTGTTGGTAGCCAGTGATGCAATCAGTAAGCTCGTTAATGTCCTCCCCATATGGTTCACTAAGCACATTACAGTCAGTAATCTCAAAGCAGTCCTTCAAGGCCTCAACAGGCACTGGAGATAATTTCTTTACTATCGTGGTGGTAGCTAGCTGTTGCTGTACTTTGGGCTTGTACACAGGCAGAAGTCGAACCAGGTTGTGATCTGATCTTCCAAGTGGGGGCAGAGCTGTGTGCATCTTTAATATTTGTGTAAAAGAGATCCAGTGTTGTATTTTCCCTGGTATGGCACTTGACAAACTGATTGAAGGTGGGTTGGGTTGTTGAGAGAGAAACATGGTTGAAGTCCCCTGATACTGCATTGTGGTGTTGAGTCTGGGGTCTCCTGTATGACGACACACACAGCATCAGGACTGCGTCAGAAAGGCAGAATATAGACAACAAGTGATATGGTGTGGCTGATCTTGTCACATTACATCACATAAATAATAGATCATTGAAGGCTGTGCAGAAACTGAACCTGAAAACCAATTCTATCATTAGAGGAAAACATACTAGGCAAATGGATGGGGCTATAGATCAAGTTTCCTGGATCTAATAGCCTGCTATAAGTGGCTACAAAGGTGATGGAAACTTTGGTTGAAATTTGTCAATAAGCCCTGGTTACACAAGGTCCCAGAGGGTGGGAAGTTGCAAGTATAACACTGCTATTCAAAAACAGAAGAGCATTGGATATCTGGCTCAGCTGTCCTGTCATTTGTATCAATGGATAAATTGTTAGGATCCTTTAAGGGGACATACAAAGAATCATAAGACAGTCAAGCAGAGTCAAATCAGTTTTTCTGAAAGGGAAATATTGTGTGACAGATTTATTAAGGATGTGATAAGAATGGTGTATAATACCCAATAAATGTCATATAATTGATTTCCAAAAGATATTCAGTAGTGTCATGAAAGGTTACTGAACAAGAAGTGCATGGGGTCAGTGCTACCTAACAGTTACAATAATCCAGGTAAAATTTTAAGTTCATGACTGGGTTTCTTGCTTCTTTCCCCACATTTGCTGGTAGTTAATAAGGTAGTCTAATACACACACACACACACACAGACACACACACACACCACCCCCCACACCCCCCCTTGTAATAAACAATAAATGGCTCAGATTGATAGGGTAGAGGCTAACTGCAGAAACTAAAGTTGATGTAAATGGATCCGTTTCAGATTTATAATCAGTGGGTGCCACAGGGATTAGTTCTGGGGCTTCAGCTATTCGCAATATATTTTATATGGGAACCAAGGGTACACTGGGAACCTTCTTAGCACTACCTCAAAGCTGACTGATCCATATGTGCAAACACGAGGAAATCTGCAGATGCTGGAAATTCAAACAACTTACAAAATGCTGGTGGAACACAGCAGGCCAGGTAGCATCTATAGGGAGAAGCACTGTCGACGTTTCGGGCCGAGACCCTTTGTGAGTCCTGATGAAGAGTCTCGGCCTGAAACATCGACAGTGCTTCTCCCTATAGATGCTGCCTGGCCTGCTGTGTTCCACCAGCATTTTGTGTGTGTTGTTTGATTCATATGTGGTTCCTTCTGCTTTTGGTCCTCCGATCTGAACTCTCACAGGTACATATCCAGTACTATTCCTTGAAAAGAAAAAGACATCAGCTTAAGTTGTGTATTTTACCAGGAACCTGGTATAAAGCTCCTGACCTCTCAGTACTTGGGACCTGACATGAACCTCTGTCCTCAGGCAATCCTACAGCAATGAATTGATACAGAAGGCATCTAGTAGTGCTAGCCCAAGACCGAGTGAAGCAGCCATTCCGCACTGGGAAATGTGGCTTAAGGTTGTACTCTGGCTGCACAGTGAGTGCAGACTTTCAGAATAGTGACATCTGATCTTTACTGAAGAATCGCATTTTCTCTATGGTCTTTCATCACTTCTTGTTGGATGGAGATTTCTCAGTGGTGACAAGCTCAGGGGTAGTTACTGACCTTCGAATGTGTTACCACAGAGAAATCTTGAGTTTGGAGATCTGTGTATGCCAAGGGGGAGAGTAGCTGATGATGGCAAAGGGTTATTTGTTAGTTCTATTCTACTCCTCCTCTTTGCTGCCTTTGCTTATTTTGTTTTCTGCACTCTGGTTGAACTCCCTAGTCGGGCAGTTTTTCATTGATTCTGTTATAGTTACTCTTTTATAGATTTGTGGAGTATGCCTGCAGGGAAATGAAACTCAGTGAGATACAGGTACTTTGATAATAAAATTTATTTTGAACTTTGAAAATATAGGGAAAGAAATGTCAGGTTATCCACTTTGGAAGGAAGAATGGAATGCAAATTATTTTAAATGGCATGTGTTTTGAGGTTTAAATAGATCTAAGCCCTAGTGCATGAAAGGCAGGTGCAAAAAGTAATTAGCATGGCTAGTGTACACTGGCTTGCATTGCGAGGGAGAAGATATATAAAGTACAGGTTTTGATTTAACTTTATAGAGTATAGGCAAGGTTGCATCTTGTATACATCGAGCATTACAGCACAGTACAGACCCTTCGGTCCACAAAGTTGTGCCAATTTTTTAACCTACACTAAAATTAACCTAACTCTCTTGCCTTCTATGTAGCCTTTCATTTTCTCTTATCCATGTGACTAGCTAGGAGTTTCTTAGATGTTCCTGTGTCGCTAATGTATCTGCCTGTACCACCACCCCAGCAGTGACACACCACTTTTAAAAGAATTCTCCTATGCCCCCACCACCGCCGTACTTCCAATCACCTTAAAATTATGCCCTCTCATATTAGCTATCTCAACTTTCTGCATCTGTAGGTGAGAGGTGAATAAGGTTGGCATGTGGATCAATGGGGTTTATCAGTCTATGGCATTAGCACTGCTCGTCTCCATAGACACTGTTTTTTTGTTTTCCATTGTCTGCAGTTTTTAGCCCTGGCAATTTCTGATGAACTTCAATTTCTTTTTCCCTACAGATTCTGCCTGAGCTGTTGGGAATTCTTAGCATTCTCCTTTATATCAGATTGCTTACAGCCATTATATTTTGTATTTCAGTTCTAGCAGATTTTTTTCTCTCTCCTCAGCTCTCCCATTTATACCTCCAGATTAGCTTCATTAACAAGGCTTGTACACTCCCTCCTGGATGACATCAATATGTGTTGTCCATGTTGGTATCCACTCATATCCCCTTTCTCCTTATTCTTGCCCCTTCACGAATTTAAGTATGCCTATATTCTAAATTTTTTACAGTTCTGAAGAAGGGTTGGCAACCTGAAATATGAATTGTTTCTCCTCTATAGATGATGCATGGCCTGCTGAATACTTTCAGCACTCCATGACCTCTTTAAGCAAATATTTCAAGATGAACTGTAGAGCATAAAAAATTGGAGGATTTAACCATTTGATTTGATCAAATTTGACCATTTGAGCCTCGGCTGCCATTCAATACAAATGACTTGTACCTCCCCATAACCTACGAGTCCCTATAAATAACTCATCCATGTACAATGATGCAGCCTCCACACTCAGTAGTGAAGAAAACTAAAGATTCTTAGCATCACAAAATGCTGGCAGAACTCAACAGGCCAGACAGCATCTATGGGAGGAGGTAGTGACGACGTGATCTATGGGAGGAGGTAGTAACGACGTGATAAACCCTTTATCCGAAGTGAATAACATGGGATAGTCGAGGAGGGATAAGAAGTGGGGGGAGGGATGAAGTAGAGAGCTAGGAAGTGATAGGCTGGAGGGAAATGGGCTAGGAGGAAGGTGGAGAATTATGGGAAATAAAAGAAAGAAAGAGGTAGGGCTAGGGGGAGATTATGGGGGGGGGGGGGGGAGAGAAAGAGAACCAGACTAAAATTATAGATGGGGATGGGGTAAGGGGGGGGGCAGGGGTATCAATGGAGGTCGTCTTCCTTTTTTAGAGAAAGGGGCTTCCCTTCGTCCACTATCAACTCTGCCCTCCATCGCGTCTCCTGTATTTCACGCACCTCTGTCCTTACCCCATCCCCCCGCCAGCCCACCAGGGGTAGAGTCCCCCTGGTCCTCGCCTATCACCCTCCCAGCCTACAGATCCAATGTATAATCCTCTGTAACTTCTGCCACCTCCTACGGGATCCCACCACCAGACACATCTTCCCCTCCTCTCTCCCCCCCCCCCCCCCCACTCTTGGCTTTCCGCAGGGATCACTCCCTACGCAACTCCCTTGTCCATTCATCCCCCCATCCCTCTCCATTGACCTCCCTCCAGGCTGTTATCCCTGCAAACCGAAGAAGTGCTACACCTGCCCCCACACTTCTTCCCCCACCACCATCCCAGGCCCCAGACAGTCCTTTCAGGTGAGGCACCACTTCACCTGTGAGTCAACTGGGGTGATATACTGTATCCAGTGCTCCCGATGTGACCATTTATACATTGGGACCCGCCGCAGACTGGGAGACCGTTTCGCCAAACTCTGGCGTTCAGTCCTCCAGCAGTGGCGGGATCTCCCTGTGGCCACACGCTTCAATTCCACAGACCACTCCCACTCCGACATGTCTGTCCATGGCCTCCTCTACAGTCAAGATGAGGCCACACGCAGGTTGATGGGGCAACACCTTATTTCCCATCTAGGGAGCCTCCTACCTGCGGGCATGAACATTCAACTCACAGACCTCTGTTGATACCCCTGCCCCCCCCCCCCCTTACCCCATCCCTATCTATAATTTTAGTCTGGTTCTCTTTCTCTCTCTTTCCCCTCACTATAATCTCCCCCCCCCCCCCCCAGCCCTACCTTTCTTTCTCTTTCATTTCCCATAATTCTCCACCTTCCCCCAGCCCATTTCCCTCCAGCCTATCACTTCCCAGCTCTCTACCTTATCCCTCCCCCACTTCTTATCCCCCCTCGACTATCCCATGTTACTTCACTCCTGATGAAGGGTTTCGACCTGAAACGTCGTCACTACCTCCTCCCATAGATGCTGTCTGGCCTGCTGAGTTCTGCCAGCATTTTGTGTTGTTATTTATTTCCAGCATCTGCAGATTCACTTGTGTTGCCTTTAAAGATCCTTAGAACTCTGAACGTTCCTCCTCTGCATTTACCTTGTTAAAACCCCTCAGTGTCTTGTTTCACATTCTTCAATACTCCAAAGTCAAGTTCTTGCCAGCTCAAACTTTCCTCATTGCCTAGAATCAACCTTGTGTATCACTCTTTAAATATGGAGACCAAAATAATGCACTTATATAGTTATAGCAAGACTTTGCTACTCTTGTACTCATTCCTTCCATTTTCCTTTTCTAATTACAGTGTCCACTTTGTTTCATATCAGGATCCAATTTAATATCACCAGCATATGTCATGAAATTTGTTAACTTTGCAGCAGCAATACAATGCCATACATAATGCAATTCATTTATATTCTATATTTATTAAGTTATGTATATTAAATAAATTAAGAATAGTAATGCAAAAACAAGTAAAAAGTTAGGTTGTGTTTATGGGTTCAGTGTCTATTTTAGGAATTGCATGGCAAAGGGGAAGAAGCTGTACCTGAATCGCTGAGTATGTATCTTTAGGGTTCTGTACCTCCTCTCTGATGGTAACAGTGAGAAAATGGTATGCCTTGGGTGAGGGGGGGATCCTTAATAATGGATGCTACCTTTCAGAGGCACTGCTCCTTGAAGATGTCTTGGATACTACTAATACTTGTACCCATGATGGAGCTGACTAATTTTACAATATGCAAAAACACCTAGATCTTTCTACAATCACAATTTACATTCTCAGTGTGTAAACAAAGTTCATTTCAACTTTGCGTTCCTATGTGTTATACAGTATTCCATCTGACAAATCTTGCTTTTGTTTTGAGCTATTTACCTTTGCAGACAGCCTTTCTCGCAACTTGCTTTCCAGCACCCTTACAGTCGCTGTAATAGTACATGCTGCATTGGTTCCTTCATTCACAATATAAGAGCTTAATCGCTATGTCTTGGTAGACAAGATATTGAAGTAATGGGTGAATAAGGCCTATTACTTTCATGGAGTTTTCCAAACAGCAACATTCCAATCTCTGCCCTGCCTGTGGTTTTGGGGTGAAGTACATTGTGGAGTACAGTACTTTGAACTCTCAGGAGTTGGCTCCAAATTTGCGATCTACCTCCAGAAGCAAGGAGTTATAGGGCATTAGAAGAAAGGAAACAAAACTAGAAATGAATTTAGGGCTGGTTGAGCAAGTGCAGGATCTAAAGACTAGATTCTGATTTATTACTGTCTCCTATTGTTTCTGAAATTGGTAAGTATATATGGGGGGGAGGTGTTTTTAAAAGCATCTTTATCCAGTCTTAAGCAAAATAAGGATTCCTTGTCTCTGCTTACGTTGATCATGAAACTGAATAAATTATATTGCACTATAAAATTGCAAAATATCACTCTTTAAGAAGGGTGGGGGGGGCAGGCAAAAGACTGAATTACAGGCTAGTTAGCCTGACCTCAGTGGTTGGCAAGATGTTGGATCCTATTATTAAGGATAAGGTTTCAGAGTACTTGGAAGTGCATGATAAAATAGGCCAAGTCAGAATGGTCTCCTTAAATGGAAATATCTGAAAAATCTATTTGAATTATCTATTTGAGGAAATAATAGGTAGGATAGACAAAGCAGTGTCAATGGATGTTTACTTGCATTTTCAGAAGGCCTTTGACAAGGCTGCTATGCATGTGAGGCTGCTAAATAACATAAGTGCTCATGGTATTACAGGAAAGATACTAGCATGGATAGAAAATTTGCCTCCTGCCTGTCAGCCAGAATGGAAATAGCTGGGTCTATTCTGGTTGGCTGTCACTGACTAGTGGTAGTTCATAGGACTGTTTTTGCACATTACCTTTCAATGATTTGTGTGATGGAATTGATGGTTTTATGGCCAAGTTTGCAGGTGATACAGAGATAAGTGATGAAGTGATGTCTGCAGAAGGACTTAGACTTGCAAGGGTAAGGAAGTGGTAAATGGATATAGTATAGGTAAACATACACTTTGGTAGAAGAAATAAAGACCTACTCCAGACTTTTCTCTAAACAGGGAACAAATTCAGAAATCAGAAGTAAAAAGGAACTTGGAGGTCATGAATTTCCTAAAGGTTAACTTGCAGGTTGAATTGGTAGAAAGGAAGGTAAATGCTATGTTAGCATTTATTTTGTGAGGACTAGTATAGGAAAGCAAGAATTAAAGCCTCAGCACTACAAGGCAGCGGTCAGACTGCACTTGGAGAATTCTGAACAGTTTTACACCCCTAGTCTAAGAAAAGATGTGTTGGCATTGATGACATTCACAAGAATGTTTCATTCAGCAGATGGAACAATTTTATTTATGCCTTTGCCTCTCTGCCTGTACTTGTACTCACTGGAGTTCAGAAGAATGAGAGGTAATCTCATTAAAAACTATTGAATATTGAAAGGCTTAGTGGACATGGAGGAAGGTCAGACCAGAGAGCACAGCCTCAGAATAGGACTTCCCTTTAGAACAGAGGAGGAATTTATTTAGCCAGAGGGTGGTGATTCTGTGGAATTCATTGCTGTGGAGGCCAATAATTGGATATTTTTAAAGCAGAAATTGATATGTAAGGGTGTAAAAGGTTACAAGGAGAAAGCAAGACCGTGGGGTTGGGAGGGATAATAAATCAGCCATGGTGGAATGGTGGAGCTGACTCTGAGCTGAATGGCCTAACTCTTCTCCTACATCTTACGGCCTTAACCAAAATCTTGCTTAACTAGATCATAACATGAGATGGTGGAAATAAGACAACATGTTTTAAGTAGTTCAAACAGTCAACAGCAGGTCCAGTGAGATCTAGGTTTTTATCGTGAGGCTTGGAGTACAATTTATAACTGTAGTTAGACCAAAGCGGGATTGTTCTGAGCAGTTTGGTTTGGTTTATTATTGTCACAGACTGAGGTGCAGTGAAAAGCTTCATGCCACCCATAATTACATTGAGGTAGTTTAAAAAAGCAGTGCAGTGTTGCAGTTAGAGAAAGCGCAGGTAGGCAAAGTTCAAGGACCACAAAAGGGGTTCTTGTCTATTCAAAGGTCTATTCAAGCGTCTGGTAACAGTGGGATTAGAAGCTGACCTAATATGTGCTATCTGGCCTTTTTAGCTTTTGCCTGAGGAACTTGTAGAAATGAGAATTCAATTGGTATTCAAATCATCCTTGATTTTATTGAATGGCAGGACAGAGTTAAAGGGAAATATTAACTACTCCTGTTCAAATTAAGAAGGGGTTTGGGAATTAAAAGGAAGATTTGGGTTACTCATTTAATGTTTGTTCCTGCTCTGGGACTGACCTGAATAAATATTTCCCCTGGCTGTATCGTGCTCTGCAGACTGTCCTTGGATCTTCAAATTTAAGCTTTGCTTTCTAAACTTTAGTCTGTCTATACTTATCACTGTACACTAACTGCCTTTTCTTTCTTTTTTTCCTCGCAATCCAGCGGAGTCCAAAGAAGGTGAAAACCTTGTTTTCTGGAAAATTTGTTTATTGTAATTGTCCCAGTCAATCTTTTTGAGAAATATAGTACTTTGTAGTCACTAACAAACAACTCCTTGTTTTAGGTGTTAAGCAAGCTGTTCACATCAGCTCGAAATAGAGTGATCCATCGTACTGTTACATCATCACTGAGGCTATCATCCAACAACAACAAGAAGAAAAACTAGCTGTTGTCCTTTCATGTTTTGGGATTGGGATGCAAGTGTGGACAATGACATGTACAGCATGAACTGGTCAGGGTTTTACTGCGCAGGAAGCTATAAATTGTACATGGCTAACTCAATGTAGGGTGCAGAGCTACTTATTTCTTAAGTGACATTAAAAACTGAGTTGAAAGTTGTGGTAAATGCATCTTAAGATCATGAACTTTTTAAAATTTAATTTATATATATATATATATATATATAAACCTTGTATTATCCATTGTATTATATAATGCCAGAATTGCACAATCAATAGTTAGCTTATTTTTCCACAACTTTCTTTAGTTGAACTTAGTTTTCCATTCCATTTTTTAATTCTTTATTCATATAGCTATTCTGAAGCTACTTAATGGGGAAACTTACAATGAACATATTTCTGCTTTCTGTTAGTATGTTTTTAAGTCTCCCTTTTTTTTCTTTTAACATTCCCATATTACAGGTGTTGAAGCCACTGAGTGACAGTTTGATGGAGGACAACATAAAGCAAACTGTAGCAAACTCCATCAAAGCAGGTTTGACTGAGCAGGGCTCCCAACATGCCAAATTAAAGACAAACTGACAATCCAACTTGCCTGGTTCTTTTGCTGTCAAGTGTTTGCTATAGGTTCTGGACTTGGTGCATCAATATATTCTGTGTAGATTTTGAAGTGAAAGTCCCAACTTCACTGGATGCTGCCATAAAGGTCTGAAGAAAGAAGGAATTTTGCTGGAGAAGATTTTAATAATGGATAGAAAATTACATTAAATAAAGTTCAGGGATAAATTAAAATCAAAATTAATTTTGAATGTTACTTATTGTCATGAACATAAGTTGAATTTCCTTTTCAAGTCACCTCTAGTGCATTGGTGGATTTGTGTAATAGACTGATTTGTACTGAGTTATCTGTACAGATGAATCAATGGGATCATTTGAGGTGATGCATAGAAAATCAGTCAGTGCATACTTCCTTTATTTTGTTAAAGTTCTGCTTTTATTACCAGTATTACAGTGCATGAATCCAAACTTTGTTAGGTTGAGAGTAATTGAAGCTTGCCAGGCCTTTTTTTTTCCCTGAATACATACTGACAACATCATGCATCATTTACAGTTGAACTGCTGGGAGATTTCACCATTTCATTACTGCCACTAATCCATCCAACATGCTTTTCATTTTCCTTTTTAACAGTAAGTCCATCCACAAAGAACTGTTACCCATGGTTGTAAGTTAGTATTTGCCTGCACACTGCATTATCTTTAATTTAATTTTCTATCAAATTATGGACATGGGGCATGTATATGAAATATAAATATATAAATACCAAATTTTGTATCAAAGTTTTTGTAGTTAATGGCAAAATCTGGTACAGTGGTAGACTCCGTGCAGTTTATGTAAAGGACTGTTATTTGTGAGTGATGTAAGCATCAAAATGCATCAAATTTGAGGTTTTGATATATTTGTGATATTAACTGCCTTGAGCGTTGCAATCCTACCCCTTATTGCAAAGCATTGGGAATGTTTGTTGTGGAATTCAGTTGTCTTCTGTTGCATTTTAAAGTTATTTCCTGTAATTTATTTTTCAATACATAATTAAAGTACTCTGATATTTCCTGCTTCTGTTTGTATTTTTTGGGTGAAATGAATTCTGCAAGATGTAATGGTCATTTAAGTGTCAAAACTTTTTTTAAATTTAATACTTAATCTGTAAAATGTATCTAGGTCATATTGGCCTCATTTAAATGTACAAAGAAATGTGTTTCTGCCCCCCAAGAGTGCTTGTATCTGTATATAAAATCCGTAATGGGTAATATAAATTGTTTAGATACACATTGAACAGTTTTCACAAACTTGCTGATTGTGCTTCAGAAACATTCTAATATTTCAGTATTGTATATTGTTGCTCAGATGGAATAAAGTAATTTAATTTGGCAGTAATAAAATTTTATTTTCCTCCTGTCAAAACAATTGAAAACAACTGAATCTGCAGTAACTGTTATGGATGAAGCTATAATTGGTCTAGTTGGATGTATGTCTCAAAAGCCAGCTTGGAGTGGTTAGTTGGATCATGATTGATTGATGAAGATATTCTGATGTCTGAATGTCATTGACAGGCACAGTTTGCATCATTTCAGTGTACCCTGACTCTGAAGCTTCAAAATAATCTGGTCAGCTCTAATTGAATCCAATTTGTGTATAGCACCAAAATATAGCTAAGGTTTCGACTTTAAGGTGGTGGTGTGATCACTTCAGTCTAGTAAAATGTTCTCTTAAGGGGTTGTCCTTGGGTGGCTGTACAGGCTGGCCCATGATCCACTTGAATCCATGCAACATGCTTTTCATTTTCCTATTTAAAGGTGATAATCAGCCTATTCAAATAATGCTGTGGGGTTTTGAGTGGTGGCCAAAAAAATCCTGTCCCCTTTCATTAACTTCTTCCTATGAGTATTCTTTCACACATTTGTGCGTGTGAACAATTACTAGTCAATCTTGCCTCTGTAACAACTACGAGAACTAGAAAGTATACAAATAAAGTATGATTGTAAACAAGAAGCTTTGACAATGAAAATAAAGAAAATTGCAGATGTTGGCAATATGAAATAAAAAAATACAATATTGGAAACAGTTGATGCATCTCTGGAAAGAGGAAGTTAATGTTTCACCTTGTAAATACTGTAGTGCAGGGGCTCCCAGTCTCTTTTTATGCCATTAACTGATGGATCTGTGGACACCAGGTTGGGAACTCCTGCTGTAGTGGAAGGTTTTTGAAGTGTTTTTGGCCTGAAACCTTAACTTCCACTGAAGACATAGAATTGGGTCATTCAGCCCACTGAGTCTACTCCACAATTCCATCATGGCTGACTTACTATTCCTCTCAAATCGGTCTCCTAATCTTTGCCAAGCACCTAAGCTCTTTTGGGAAAAAAGAATGGGATCGGCCAAGGACATAGGGTAACAGAGGAAATGAAACAGATTGAAATTAAGAAGGAAACGGTGATGAGTAAACTGATGGACTGAAGGCTGACAAATCCCCAGGTCCAGATGGTCTGCATCCTAGGGTACTAAAGGAGCTGGCTCTGGAAATTGCGGATGCTTTGGTAATCATTTCCAATGTTCCTTAGATTCAGGATCAGTTCCTGAGGATTGGAGAATGGCTAATGTTATCCCATTTTTTAAGAAAGGAGGGAGAAAACAGAGAACTATTGTCCTGTCAGCCTAACATCAGTAGTGGGAAAGACGCTAGAGTCCATTATTAAAGATGAAATAGTGGCATATCTAGATAGTAGTGATAGGATTGGGCCGAGCCAGCATGGATTTACTAAGGGCAAATCATGCTTGACTAATTGGAGTTTTTCGAGGATGTAACCAGGAAGTTAGACAAGGGAGATCCAGTGGATGTAGTGTACCTCGATTTTCAGAAGGCATTTGATAAGGTCCCACATAGGAGATTGGTGGGTAAAATCAGAGCTCATGGCATTGGGGGGGGGGGGGGGAGACATTGACATGGATAGAAAACTGGTTGGCAGATAGGAAGCAAAGGGTAATGGTGAATGGGTGTTTCTCGGAATGGCAGGTGGTGACTAGTGGGGTGCCACAGGGCGCGGTATTGGGACCACAGCTGTTTACGATTTACATCAACTATTTAGATGAAGGCATTGAGAATAACATCAAGTTTGCTGATGATACTAAGCTGGGTGGCAGTGTGACATGTGATGAGGATGTTAGGAGAATTCAGGGTGACTTGGATAGGCTGGGTGAGTGGGCAGATACTTGGCAGGTGATTAATGTGAATAAGTATGAGGTTATCCACTTTGGGAGTAAGAACAGGAAGGCAGATTATCTGAACGGTGTAGAGTTAGGTAAGGGAGAAATACAAAGAGATCTAGGAGTCCTTGTTCATCAGTCACTGAAGGTGAATGAGCAAGTGCAGCAGGCAGTGAAGAAGACAAATGGAATGTTGGCCTTTATTACAAAGGGAATTGAGTACAAGAGCAAGGAAATCCTTTTGCATTTGTACAGAGTCCTGGTGAGACCACACCTGGAGTATTGTGTACAGTTTTGGTCTCCAGGGTAAAGGAAGGACATCCTGGCTGTGCTCAACTAGTGGAATAAGTGCCTGCAAGGAGAAGTATAATTTGAGTAACACAAAATCTGAGCGCTAATATTGGCTGAGTATGCACTACAATAATTGAATTTGGAAGTTGAAAATGAAAGCTGGAAAGAAGAGTCAAGGTTGATTACCTGCTCCAACATCAAACTGAAAGGTTATGAAAAGATGAAAGGGACAAAGTATTTCACAAATCCCTTAAGCAGATCTAGCTTAAGGCTCCCAGAGTTCACAAAACATTCATTCTATTGGGACAAATTGAACATGGATTATGAGAACAAATGCCATCGAGCAGAGAAGGATGTAGATGCAGAAATAAATTTGAAGATGATTTGAAAGTTGTTGGTGGTGAGATATGTGGTGAACTACATATACCTGTCTGGACATGCCCCCTGCTGACTGCTCCTGTGGCTCCTCCCACAGACCCCTGTATAAAGGCGATTGGGGCCTGAGCTCCCAGTCTCCAGGATGTAGTATTGTGGTCAACCAGTGCTTGTTCCTTTTTCCAGTCAATAAAATAGATGCACCATCAATAACTCACTCTGAGACGTAAAGGGGAGATATCGGCTTTTATTGACTGGAAGAAGGAACAAGCAGTGGTTGACCACCATACTACAAGATAGTGAGCAAAGTTGTGTAAGGCACTTTTGGATATAGATCAGATAGCATTAAATCTGGACAAGTGAAAGGTGATGCATTTTGGGAATTCAAATAGAGATAGGACATGAAGAGGTTTAGAGCTCAAAGTTTGTGGTCCCCTGTAAGTGGCAAGGTTAGTTGGGTGATGAGGGTATATGGCCTGCTTGGCTGTCTGGGTGATGCACCATCAATAACTCACTCTGAGACGTAAGGCGAGATATCGGCTTTTATTGACTGAAGAAGGAACCAGCAGTGAGTGACCATCATATTACATCCTGGAGAATGAGGCAGAGGATTAGACCTGAATTGCCTTTATACAGGGGCCTGTGGGAGGAGCCACAGGAGCAGTCAGAAGGGGGCGTGTCCAGACAGGCACATAGTTCACCACACTGAGCGAGGTGTAGAATATTAAGAATTGTGATTTTATGTTGCAACAGTACAAACCACTGTTTTGTCTTCATTTGGAGTACTGTATACAAGTCTGGTTGTCACACTTTAAGCAGGATGTGATTGCACTGGAGAGAGGGTATATGATATTCACCAGGATAGTGCTTGGATAGAGAGAGAGGATAAGCTTTGTTTTCCCCTGGAGTGGCAGACATTGAGGAGGGACCTGATAAAGTGTATAAAATTTGAGAGGCATAAATAGGGTAGATACTTAGATGGTGGTAAAAACTAAAGGGCAAAGGATTAAGGTGAGAGTAAGATTTAAAATGAATCATAGGGGGTAGTTTTATTTTACGGAGGTTGATACCTGGAATGTACAGGTGCAGGTGCAATCAAATAAAATTACTGTTTAAGAGGCATTTCAACAGATACTTAAATAGGCAAGGCATAGAATAACAGCCTTAATGCAGGTGAATTGGATTGGTGTACATGGGTAAGTAGTTTTGCATGCACCTAGTGGGCAGGTAAGCATGTTTCCCTGCTTCGGTGACAATACTGGTAGATTTTGGCTTTTTGCAGGAGCGATCACCCTGGGGCCTTTCCTGAAGGCAGAAAGGTGAAGTTTGGGTATAGGAAGCTTAAAGGTGCAGAGAGTGTAGGATTTGAAGGAGACAGAGCAGTCACAACAAAGAATCTATTGTATGGGGCAAGAGCAGACCTGAGTTAGAAGGGACATGTTACCATTTGAGAGAATGATTTGGAATCTGCAGATTTCAAAGTTAGAGACGAACCTGAATAGTTGAATAACCAGAGTTGGATTAGGTAAGCAGTAGGAGGAGATTAACTTGGCTAGAGGACAAGGAAAAGGCCCTTCCATCCCAACAAACCACACCATCCATCAATCACCTAGTTAATATTGGTCTAATCACAGGACAATTTATAATGACTGATTAACCTACTTACTGGTATACCTTTGGACTGTTAGAGGAAACTGGAGCAGCTGGAGGAAACCCATGCAGCTCAGGGGGAGAAGGTACAAACTTACAAGTAACACTGGAATAATGTCATGCTAACTCTTAGTTAGGGAGGCCCTTATTTAGTTGGGATATTAATTTAGAACAGAGATAAGGAGGGTAGTGAATCTGTGGAATACATTGCCATGGATGGCTGTGGAGGCCAAGTCAAAGGTAACAGGAAGAAGGCAGGAGAATAGGATTGAGAGGGATAATAAATCAAACATGATAGAGCAGACACAATGGGTCAAATGGCTTAATTCTGCTCCTATATCTTATGCTGTTCGGTTGATAACTAATCACCCTTGCTGATTATGTTCCTGTACTGGAGTCTGATACAATGTTTGAATCTGGGACTGTTCAAACAGGGTTTGGAATATTCCAGTGTGCTCAGACCACTTAAATAAAATATTACATACCTTCATCCAGAGAAGGTTACTGCTTGCAGTTTCATGGTCACACATTGATCCATCAGTGAAAGGCAAATCAAGCCAAAGTATACCCGAAACCACTGGAAACACTTAACAAGTCAGGCAGCAGTAGAAAAAGGAAGTTAAAGTTTCAGGTCAGAACTAGGAAAGACAAAAATAAAACTAAGTCAGAGAGGAATGAATAGGGCAAAGTGAATGTGATAGGTTTGAGGCATGGTTTCTGTGAGAGTGTGATCTATTGCAAATAGTAAGTCTAGCCAGTATCAGAGTTATCAGATGTTGGAGAATTCAGTGTTGTGCCCAGGCAGGAGATGAGATGCTGGTCCTCAAGTTTTCATTAGACTTCATTTTGACTGCACTGTATAGTGAGTAACAGATTCAGGGCATTCAGGGAATGTCAGGGCATAATACAGGTGGGACACATCATGACTCAACTGGTGAGCTCGTACACTAGAAGGGTTCTGAGCACAGAGAGGAGGCTGTTCAGTAAACACAACATCCTGTCCCAGATACATAGGGACTGGTTCTCAACAGCAGCAGGACTTGGCACAGAAATTCTCTATGGTAAGGTGGTCCATGTGAATGTGCTCTGCAGAAACAAAAAACTTGAACAACTTTCTAAAGAACCATAGTGTAATTTGACAAGAGGACCCATCTGTTAATGGGTTAGAGTATTTGCTTTGGCTAGGTACTGTGATCCTGTTTAAAGTTGGTGATGTTTGACCAGTATGGTAACATAAGGCAGAATATATTACCTTGAACACAACTGCTGCACTTGAAACAGCAAAGGGCACAGATTCAAGCCCAATACTCAACAGAAGAATGAATATGTACTTGGAGAGAATTACTGAAACACGGAGAGTGGGACCTGTTTTTCTCAGTCATTAACTTGAAATGTTAGCTTTTTCTCTCTTAACAGACCTGCCTAAGTACTTACAGCATTTAAACAATATATATATCTTTACCAGCACAGTGGCCAATTTGGACTCCCATGGTCTGCATAAGGATTTCATGAACATTTGGTTTCAGAAGCTACCCCAACATTTCTGTTTAAAAACCAGGTCATTGATACTATTGGCTTCACACTAGTTCTTTAACACGCTGAAGCACAATGGCCATAGAAAAATATTTCATGAGTAGCAGTCACTGAAGCCATGAACTTTAAATTGACGAAGGGTCTCGACCCGAAATGTTGACTGCTTCTTTCAACGGATGCTGCCCGACCTGCTGAGTTCATCCAGCCTTTTTGTACGTTTTGATTTGACCACAGTATCCGCAGTGTGCTTTGTGTTTAATAAATCAGTGGCTGATGCATTGAACCAACCAGGAAAGAGCAAGATGAGCAAATCCTGCTTTTACCAAGAAACTTCTCTCACTCTAAGTAATGATCCAAGAGAACCATCTGATACAAAAATAAATACCAGCCTTTAAAGTCATGTGGATTCCAAATTCGTATTGGGCCCACTTGCTTAAAGTCATTGCAGATGTATCATTCGGTAAATAATTTTGGCTTTATCCTGGATGCCAGCTCAGAATGGAAAAGGGATGCCCAAATGGAGTAAATCAAGTGAGATCTGGGTCAGGTGCACTGATCAGTAAAGGCAAAACCATTACATAGTTTAAAAACACACCTGTAAAGTAAGGCAGTTATTCTAAGCACATATAGAATGGTGCTTAAACCACACCTGGAGTACTGTGAACATTTCGGATCTCTATATTAGTGAGGCACTAAAGCATTGGACAAAGTAATAGTTTTTCAGAAGTCAGTAGAGCTTATCTCAGATCAAATCTGAGATATTTAATGTTATGAAGGAACTTGATAGATGCAAAAAAGTTATGTCTTCATTATGACTAAGATCAACTGGCATAATTATGAGATAGTTACAAATAAATCCAAACAGAAAATCCAGAGGAATTTCTTTATATAGATAGAGGATGTGGTGGCTTTTATAGATTTAGTAAGATGCAATGTTAGCACTGATGAAGCTTTGGAGATTTACACATCTGATGGAAATGTATTAAGTTTCATACCGGAGACTCACATGGCAAGATCAGAAACTTGAGAAGCTGTAAAGACCCAGACAATTTTTCTCCGGGCTGGAAAATGTTCTTTACTAGATAGAAGTATTTTGCCGTGTTTGAACACTGCTGTTCAATACAGCTAAATACTTCTCCCATAGAATGCGGAGTTCACACTTCATGCCAACGGCTTAATAACATGCTCCAAAGCTTCACTGTCCCTACTGAAATATTTAATTACAATAAAATATTCAATTTACAATGAATGAATGAATGGAGACTTTGCCCAAGTCTTCGCAGCTCCACAGACAGATCGCTGGGTTGGTCTCTTATGCACACACTCTTTCCCTGGCTATCCACTTGTTCTTAAATATACTTATAAAATGCCTTGCAATTTCTTACTCTTACCTGTCAGTGATGTTTTGTGGCTGTTGATCTCTTAATTTAAGTATCCCCCTACATGCTCTTATATTCCTGTAAGACCTATTTTTATTTTCTATGTTTTCTTTTCCTTTACCAAACTAGCATTCCAATGCTCTTGGTCCTGAACTTTCATTAACATTAATTCACATATGTTGATTTACCTACACACTTGCTCCCAGTCTGCATTTCCCAGATCCGTCTATTGCTGTTGCATTTGGCCTTATCCTTAATTCAGACTTGGGATATATCTCATCAGGCCCTGAGATCAAGAAGGGCACAAATTAGACAGGCATCAGTGAAAGTCATGGCACAAGGAAACACACGGCATGCAAGTTAATTCCTAGAAACATGCTTTTCCATGAACAACTCTATAACAAACCCATAGACCTCAATCCTATTTATAAACAGATAAGGGCAAAATTTCAGACCACAAAGTGCACCTTACAGCCAATCAGCCACATTATAAATGACTTTCTGAAATTACATCCAATCAGCTGTTTGAGAAGCACTTAAAGGCCAAGCATGGATACACCACCACCACCAGCACATTGACGATGTCTCCTCGCATAGTGACAAAACGTTTGCAAGTAAATTGCCAAGATCAGAGAACAAATCAACCCAACCATCCAATGTCTCCTTTTATAATGTTAAGGTGCTCTAGAAATTCATCATCCCTATTGAAATGTACAATGACTATGTTGTTCTGCTTAGTGAATGCAGATGAAAAGCATCCATTTGACTTCTAGATTATCCTTTTCCATGTCCACTAACACTCCATCCTTCCATCCTCTCACCAAGGTTTATTCCCTGGGATTACTTTAATCACTCCCTCATCCCTAGTTATACTCCCTACATACGGACTTAAAAACCTCTAATAAATGCACCTTAAAATTTCACCCCAATGCTTTCAAACCGAGTGATCCAGTAATAATGGGATGTTGAAATCTGTGACCGTCGGCAACCCTATTCCTCTACATTTCTAGGATTTGTCTACACCTGCCACAGACTGTTGGGAGGCTTGTGATATAATCACAGCAGTATTTTATATTTCTAAGCTCCACTCACAATTCCTTCATTACTGCACCGATGGTTTCCTTGATTAATAATGCTAAACCATCTGCTTTTTAAGAAAAAACACCCATCATATCTGCATCCTATTCTTTTGAATGCGAGTTGTCACTCTGTGATTGTAAGAATTCCTGTGTGCCAGTCTCCTTGCAATTAGTTAGATGCAAATGAGCTTCCAGTCCTCCCATGAACCTTATGCCATACCTCACTTCCTGGACTGGCCTAATTTATCTATAACGACGTCATTCCCATGTGCTGTAGCTTTATTGGGAGATGACCGCCAGTATGGACGAGTAAGAAAATCTCCTTGCTGACAATCACCTCAAGGATGTATGCTTAACCCACTACCCATTCCTGAGCACAGCTCAATGATGATACCATTGTTGCCAACAGAATCTCAGATGGCAACAAGGAGGCATATAAAAGTGCAATAGATTAGCTGGTTGAGTGGTCACAACCAAGTAATTGATTGTGGACTTCAGAAAGGGGAAGTCTGGGGAAAACACACCAGCCCTTATGGAGGTGAGCGGTGTAAAGGTGCATTGCTTCTAGTTCCTGGGCGTCAACATCTCAGCAGACCTACCTTCAATGGAATCAAAGGTGACACGCCAGCAGCTCTACTTTATTATGAGTTAGAGAATACCAAAGGTTTGCAAATGTTTAAAATGTACAGTGGAGAGGATTATAACTGGTTGCATCACTAGCTGGTATGAAGGCTCCTTAACAGGACCAAGAGGCTACAGAGGATTGTAGATGCAGCCAGTTCCATCACTGACACAACCCTCCCAACCATTGAGGACATCTTCAACTTCAGTGCCTCAAAGGCCCTCACCATTCAAGTTATGCTTTCTCTGTGTTACAGATAAGGGAGGAGTCAGAAAAACCTGCAGTCTTCTTGTGCTTCCTCCCTTCCACCGTCAGATTTCCGAATGGTCCTGGAACATTACCTCATTATTTGTCTTTTGCACTTATTTTACAACCAATAAAAATGTTCGTCTTGCACTATACTACAGCCATGAAACAACAAATTTAACATACAGTATAGTACTGTGCAAGTCTTCGGCCAGAGTGACCAAGACTTTTGCACAGTATGTAGTAATTTTATGCATTGCGCTGTTCTGTGAGAAATGATGCACCTGATTCTGATATGGGTTTCTATTTTGGATTGAAGGGGTTAGGGAGAGGGGAATTATGGTTGGGGGGAAAAGGGAAAATATGGCTATATAAGCACCCAAGACTTTTGAACAGTACTGTATGTCAGGCTTAGGGCAGAGCACTTCAAAGACATGGAATGCACGGCTGAGCCAATGTCTATGATATCATGATTAGGAAATGTCATTAGCTGCAGTGCCAGAAGGCTTTGTGCCCTATGGAATTAAGGTGCTGATATGCCCGTTGAATAACACAATGTAATCAAAAATAGACAGGGAGAAAGATCAAGCAAGTAGACCACCGAATCACCCAACAGTGTTCACCTTTGAGTACCAGTGGGTTGGGGGCAGGGAAATGGTTTCCCCCTGGAGAGCACACAGCTGAATTTCAAGGATCAGCTGTTTAGTACTCTCAAGGTTGAAATTCTTCCGAGGGCAGTGGATCTTTAGAATTCGCTACCCTCAATCATAGTGAGGAAATCAGACAAGAATGTGGAGCTGAGACCAAAGATCAAATCTGACCAGCAAACATGATCTTAATATTGGCTCAGGTTCTCCTCTTACTCCTAATTTGTATACACTCACTGAGAATTCCTCTACATTAAAGTTAGAACTGAAATTCCTTGATCCTACACAAAATTCTGTACACAAGGCATGCACCTAAATGGCTTTCAAGTAACAAGTTGAAAAGTAGTCACTGAGAAACCAAACAGTGATGGAGAGATGCTCTCTCCAAACTCTCAAAGAAATTTGGAATCAAAATTAAAGTTAATACCAAACTTTAATGTCAATAGAGCATCACAGTTGCAGATTCAACATTAAAATGTTGTATTTTTACTTAATATAATAGTAAACAAAATCCTAGAAACCCTTGTGTACAACAGAAACCAAAAGACACTAGTTTACAAAATCAGATGGGACCAGATCCACACCCTAAAATCTTTAGGGCGATATATTAGAGCCTTGAGTAGCGTTTTCTCTTCAGAAGCAAAAGAAATGTCATCCACTGGTCACTCAGATCCCCTGGTCTTCTCATTTGCTTTAAATAAGATCAGCAACTAGACAAAAAATAACCAGAATGTAAACACATAAGACAGGTCAAATTCAGCACAATCTAAATTGTACAAACATATCATACAAGATCTGCTACAACACAAAATGTTGAAGCAACTCAGCAGATCAGGCAACATTTATGGCAACCCTTCATTAGTACTGGAAAAGAAGGCTGACACAGCCAGAATAAGGTGGTGGGGAGAGGAAGGGGTAGTTTCTTCCTCTTTCCTTTCCAGTCCTGATGAAGGGTCTCGGCCCAAATCATTGACTGTTTATTCCTCTCTAGTGTTTCCTGACCTGCCAAGTTCCTTCAGCAATTTGCATGTGCTGCCATGGATTTCTCGCATCTGCAGAATCTTTTTTATGTTTATGACAAGATCTGCTGCATGGAATTTTATTCTCCCTGAAAATGCCAAAGAAAAATAGAGAAAACTTGCTACTGTAACCGTCACAGTATTAGTAGACTTCCACCTTACTGTTTATTTAAGGAGGGATCTGCTTGCATTAAAGGTAGTGCAAAGAAGGTTCACTAGGTGGATTCCTGGATGAAAATATCATGACAGAAGAAAGGTTCTGAGTGTTGTGAATTTCTGGAATTCTCCAACGCAGAGGGATATGAAAGGTATTCAATACAAATTATTAGCTGATTTTTTAGACTACAAAACTGTAGGGAGAGGGTAGGAAAGTGGAGTTGAAGCAAAATCAAATTGGCATGAGCTCTTCAAATGACAGAGCAGTGAAGAAATATTTAACCATTATATAGTTAGAAAGATGCAAGTATATAATAAGGCGCTTTTACTTGTGTTTGTTCTTGCATTTGCTCTGCTCAGCTAGGAGGAGCAAACTGCTATTTCTGCCCAAAATTAACAAGAGTACTGAAGGTGGTAAAAATCACCAGGTTTGGTCTAAGCCTGGCATTGTCAAGTATATTCCACACCCCAATTTAAATGTGCACATTTTAAATGTGAGATTTTGTTCCAGCTAATGGTTTCCAGTTTATTATTGGCACCAATCAGATTTTAGAATGGGTATCTCCAAGCATCCGAGTATGCTCATGAATTGCTAAAAGATACAAAGTTGACTCCAGATTGTCCTGATAGCTGTCTAGAGGTAAAGAACTGAACAAGAGCTCACCGTTCATTGGCATTTCATCAATCTGCGTTGAGTAGTACTGTTCAATATCTCGCAGAATACGAATGTCATCGTTCTTGACAAAGTTGATGGCCACACCTTTGCGTCCATATCGTCCTGATCGGCCAATCCTACAACCAATGGCAGGGAACGTCAGAACAGGGGGCTGGGGGAGGGAGAGAGGATATTGGCTACCATACCATATTAATTAGCCAATTGTTTCAAAGATCTGCATGGTAATAAGGTAATGTTAATTACTTCTGTATTAACTACTCATTTCACCTCACTAAGACTTTAATATTTCATTTTCAAAATCTTTGCATTTGATTTATTTAGAGATACCTCACCTAACAGCCCTTTCCGGCCCAACGAGTCTCACCATCCAGCAACCCACCCATTTAATTCTAGCCTAATAACAGGACAATTTACAAGGACCTTTTATGCTTACTAACTGGTATGTCTTTGGACTGTGGGAGGAAACCAGAGCACCCAGAGGAAACCCTTGTGCTCATGGGAAGGACAAACAAGCCTCTTACTGAGGATGCTGGAATTGAACCTTGACGCTCTGAGTTATTAACACTGTCGTGCTAACCCACTACACTACTGAGGGGCCCTAATACTATATTACTTTAATTGGTAATAATTTGGTTTCATACTTCAGATGTTATGCATTACACAATCATGGAAGCTATTATCAAGTTGCAATTGGATATTTTGAATTCCACCAACAGCAGCGATGTGGCAGAGGATGAGGCGTGACTACACACAATGGCTCTTCAGTCACTGAAGAGAGGGGATGGAAGAGAGGAGATTGTGGTTCATTTGGCCAATGACATCAAGAATGATAAAACCAAACCTAGCACAACCAACACACTAAAGTTACCTGTGGATGTACAATTCTCTGTTATTGGGCAAGTCATAGTTTATGATCAACGACACTTGAGGGACATCCAAACCCCTGGCCCAAACATCTGTAGAAATGAGCACCCGGCTGTTTAAAAAAAAAACAAGCAGAAGTCATGTTTTGTCACTGATGTCCAAAATGATCAGAACTCTTGGAGCTTTCAAACACTACACACCTTGCACCAGAGCGGAATTCCTTCATGATGGATTCCCTCTCCTTCTGTGGCATGTCACCATGCATGGATGACACTGTGAAGTTAGCCTCTCTCATTTTTTCAGTGAGCCAATCCACCTACAATTAAGAAATTGGTGTTGAAAACAGTGTGTTAATTTCCCCTTTATGGACAAAAGCAATTCCGAACACTAATAAATACTTTTACATTAAATGTTTTAGCAATCAGCATTTAACATCTCCAATGTGTGCAAGTTGGGGCTGAAAATTTTCCAGAAGTAATGGCTACAGGAACTCTAAACACTTGCACAAAAATTCAACAAACTGCCACACAATAGGGACATTACACCATTTCCAGCACCTGCAGAATCTCATCTATGTAACTATATATTTTTTTCATATTTAACTTTTCTTTTGCAATACATACTTTATAAAATTCCATGATTCCATACAAACTTTGTTAAAATGTCTTATTAGACTGTGACAGGAAACGTACAAACTCCACAGACAGCAATAAAATAAACGAGCGATGAGGCAGTAGTTCTACCTCCTGTGCCCTTGACATTAAGTAAAGTTTTGTTTAGTATTTAGTTGCTTTTCTTTACCAAATGAGTGGAAAGATAACATGCTGAAGTGACAATGAAGCCTGGGTATGTTTCCTACCTTCCGCTTGGTGTTGCAGAAGATGACAGCCTGGGTAATGGTCAATGTGTCGTACAGATCACACAATGTGTCAAACTTCCACTCCTCCCTTTCAACTGCCACAAAGAACTGTTTGATTCCTTCCAAGGTCAACTCATCACTGTAAACACAATGTAATCATATTAAAATACATGGCACAGCAGAAACTGACCCGAAGCCTCTAAATTTGATAGTTGCCTACTGCACTGCCTGTGTAATAGGACTTCATCAGTTACATTTTGACTACTATAAAAGATTAGATTAGCTTTGCCACATGTACATTGAAACACAGTGAACCCTGTTGTTCTGCATCAACATTCAATACAGTTACAGAATATCTTGGGGGCAGCCCGCAAGTGTCGCCACCCATCCAGCACCAACATAGCATGCCCACAACTCACTAACCCCAACCCATAGGTCTCTGGACTGTGGGAGAAAACCGGAGAACCCAGAGGAAGCCCATGTGGTCATGGAGGGAACTGAACCCTGATTCTTGGCGCTGTAAAGCATTACGCAAACCACTGCGCTACTGTACTGTAAACAATTGGAATTAATTTATTTGTCTGCTCAACTCCCCTTCAAATATTAACCCCAGGGTATCAGAGCTAACAAAATGGGAACCGGGTCTGTCAGAATTTAAGTGAAACAAGATCAGTTTTGGAAAGGAATGCCACAACTTGGTACCAAATTGCAATCATTAAATTTGTGGTGAGCAAGTGTTCAGAGTTCAAAGGTCACTGATACCTCAGGGGGAATACAAAGTAAGAAAATACAGGGAGAAGCAAGACCACAAAGGGTTTGAAATCAGCAAGTCAGCATGCACTGGACTGAAGGGTGACACCTGGGCAGCAGAAATATGGATGACCTCAAAATCATGGAGAGTAGTGTAAAGGAATTAACACCGGAATGGTAACTGCAGCAGATGAGTGAAGGCCGGCTCAGAGTCAAATGTTATGAAGTTAGAAACAGGATTGCTTAGTACTGGCTCAGACTCGAGGCACTCCAAAGTTGTCAACATTCTGGTTCAGTCTCAGCAGTCAGTTCGGGTTTGGAAATGAAGCTTGTAATATGGACCAAAGGCAAATCTGTAGTCTTCCACTGAATTTTCCATCAATGGGAATTTCTGCTCAACAGGACTAGACTAAGAACAAAATGTTTCTGACAAATGTAAGACAAAGAGGAGTTTGAAGGTAAAGGTTAGTGTACATTTGGTTATTGAGTGTGTTTTTTGAGATGCCACTGAGAGGTACCGTACAGATGAGATAAAGGAAGGGGCCAAGGATAGATTCTCAAAGGACACCATAGAAAAGGAAGCCAATGCTGGTTATTTTCTGGTTACAAGTAATGGAAGAAAGGGTACTAGGTGAGTGTGGAACATGGAACTTCACAGCTCAATGGCTTGTGGTGAAATTTAGAACACTGCAAGGTTCTCAGGCAGAAAGAATCCTACCGTTTGACCAGGATTCGGATGGGGTCCGTCATGAATTTGTTGGTCATTTCCAAGATTTCGTGAGGCAAGGTAGCACTGATAAGAATCACTTGTGTGGCTGGAGGTAAATATCTGTACACATCATAGATCTGTTCCTTAAAACCTGCGGTCAGTAAAACAAACCACATAATGCATTCAAAAAAAATGTGGAGTACCATCGCCAACCAGCTAGTGTCATGTTAAAGCCAATCTTACTTAGAGAACAATGCAACACAATCAAAATTCTATTATTATTTCAATAGCCTTTCACAAATATGTTTATTGAAAACAAATAGTTCACACAGTTTTAGCTTTTTTATTTGGGAAAATAATAGGCCACAGTTACAACTGCACTTTTCTTGCTTAGTGTCCACACAGTACAGAAACAGGCCATTGAGCTCAGTCAACACCTGGACGCAAACTTGCTTCCAAACTACTTTCCCCTCCGCTTCTTTGCTTGTTCAGCTCCCCTATAAAGCATCTGCTGCATACAACTGACTTCAGCCATCACTCATGGAAGTGCACGTTTAGAAACCACTAAGTACAGCCCTTCCCCTCTCATTCCCAATTGGATTTCCTGGGGACCGTTACTGCGATGGCTTCATCAGGATGTTCACGAAATGACCCTGGAATAAAAGTGTTATGAGGATCGCTTGATGACACTAGACCCATACTTGCTACAATTCTTTCTGCCCTCTTCTTTGTGGTGGCGTGCTGGGGGGGCAGCATTAAGAAGAGGGACGCCTCACGTCTTAATAAGCTGGTAAGGAAGGCGGGCTCTGTCGTGTGCACAGAACTGGAGAGTATGACATCGGTGGCAGAGCGGAGGGCGCTGAGTAGGCTACGGTCAATCATGGAAAACCCTGAACATCCTCTGCACAGCACCATCCAGAGACAGAGAAGCAACTGCAGCGGCAGGTTGCTGTCAATGCAATGCTCCTCAGACAGGATGAAGAGATCATTACTCCCCAACGCCATTCGGCTCTACAATTCAACCACCAGGGGCAAGACATGTTAAAGTGCCGGGGTTAGGACTGAGCTTAAGTTACCACTCAATGCACTTTAGTAAAACTATTTAAGAACTTTTTAAAAGCTATTTATTAATGCTTTTTGGGAGGGTGTTTTTAGATGCATATCATATTTATACTGAGTTAAATACTGTATGTAATTAGGTTTGCTACAATAAGTGTATGGGACACTGGAAAAAAGTTGAATTTCCCCTTGGGGATGAATAAAGTATCTATCTATCAATTTAGAAGAATGAGGCGGGGAGTCTCACTGAAACCTATTGAATATTAAAAGGCAGGCGTAGATACATTGCACATGGAAAGGATGTTTCCTACAGTGGAGGGGTCTAGGACTATAGGGCACAGCCTCCGATTAATTTGGCCTTTTAGAACAGAGAGGAGGAATTACTTCAGCCAGTGGAATTCATTACCATGGACAGCTGTGGAGGCCAAGTTACTGGATACATTTAAAGCAGCGAATCAGACTGAGGGGGAATAATAAATCAGCCATGATGGAATGGCGTACTGAGTGCAATGTCTCCCAAGTTTTTAGATACAATAGTGAATTTCTTCAGGTGATTTTGCTCTGATTTTAGAATTGTTTCCTTTGCCCACTTGGGGCTTGTTGACCTTCTTTTAACTGGGGGTAAAGGATCTGTTTCCAGGGAAACAAATTAGAATTTATTTAAATCTTACATCCATCCCACAACATGAGGGAGTGGAAAAACTTTGTGTTATGACTCCGTTGCAACATACAGTCATGTGAATATAAAAGTCTAATGGCTTGTAGAAAGCTGTCCAGTAGCCTGCTGGACCCGGCTTTAATGCTGCGGTACTGTTTGCCAGACAGAAGCAGCTGAAAACAGTTTATGGTCAGGGTGACGTGTGTCCCTGATCATCTTTCAGGTCTTCTTTCTGCACCTGCTGCTATAAACGTTCTCAATGGAGGGACGTTCACATCCACAGGTGCGCTGGGCTGTCCATACCACTCTCTGCAGTACCCAGTGATCAAGGTCGGTGCAGTTCCCATACCAGGTGATGATAAAGCCCACCAGTACATTTTCAATGGTGTTCCTGTAGAAGGTCTTGAGGATTTGGGGGCTCATGCCGAACTTCTTCAGTCGCCCGAGGTGGAAGAGATGCTGTTGTGCTTTTTTTAAACCACAAAGCCAGTGTCCAGCTAATATGACCTATCCATCGGAGTTGATATTGCTAGATATTGGTATGTAGAATAACTCACAGTAACACTTCGGGCAAAATAGGTCAAAGGGAGGAATGCCAAGTAATTACAAAGGCACTGCCATTCATATATTGTAACTCATAACTCAATGGCACATCAGCCTCATTTAACCACCCTTCCTCCATTTCCTTTGATGGTCTAACCCAACTCAATTGCTTGAAGTGGCCAATTTACCAAGCCATGACAGCGTTTAGAGAAAGCTGGCTATGGATTTTCTAATCTTGTTTTGAATGGCCTTCCTCCCCTCCCCCGAAAGTTTCCCTCTCCATCAACCTTCTGGAATCTCTTTATAAAATTAAATGCTCTGCTCATAACACTTCTAAAACATCTACAGTGAAAAGAGTACAGACCACACTATTTAACCTAGCTTCAGAATGCAAAGATGAGGTACCTTTGTTCAGCATTTCATCTGCTTCATCAAGAACCAACATTTTGATAGAACGTGTCCTCAAACTTCGTCTTCGTATCATATCTATTGAATAAAATCTATGGTTAAGGTCATTCTTACATGATCTCAATGGCCTCTGATGGTCATCTATACAATTACAACTTGAGTAAAAACTCAGCCAAAAAAAAATCAAGACTTAAATCAGCAACAGCCTTTGATCAGTTAAAACTTTCAAACAGTCGGTTATCTTGGAAAACTAAAAATGGGATCATTTATTGGTATATTTGTAAAAACTCTATTTGGCAGGGGAGTGAATACAATAAAGCCTTAGATTTTAGGGGAGATGCATTTTAGAAACAGCTGTGAGTCAAGTACCATTTTTAAAATCAGTCATGATAAAATGGCAGAACAGACTCAACGGGCCAAATGGCCTAATTCTGCTAGTGTCTTATGGCCTTACATCAATGGTTTGAAAGGGTACCAGAGTAACCAACACCGGTTAGCTGAAGAGGGTAAATAGTTTTTTCCTGTTAATTTACTTATTATTACAATGACCTGTTAAATTTTGAGAAGCTGCACGATATTCTCAAGGGGGAGGGTAAACTTCAGAGGTCATGGTGCATATTGGCACCAATGACATAGGCAGAAAAGGGAGAAGAGGTCCTACACAGTGAGTACAGGGAGTTAGGAAAGAGGCTGAAGAGAAGGACATCTAAGGTAATAATCTCTGGGTTACTCCTAGTGCAACGTGCTAGTGCAGGTAGGATTGTGATGATAGCACAGATGAATGAGTGGCTGAGGAGATGGTGCAGGAGGCAGTATTTTAAGTTGTTGAATCACTGGAATCTTTTCTGGTGAAGGGATGAACTATACAAGAGTGACAGGTTGCACCTGAACTGGAGGGGAACCAACATCGTGGTGGGGAGGTTTGCTAATACTACTTGAGAGAGTTTAAAGTTTTGCAGGGGGTTGGGAACCAGAGCACCAGGTCAGTAAGTGAAGGAACAGACAGGGAAAGTAGCTTTCAGGGAAAGTAGCTTTCAGGGAAAGTACTGATAGGCAAAAATTAATATAAGTATGATGGTACAGATAGTTTGAAGTGTGTGTATTTTAGAGAGAGCATCAAGGCTGAAGGTGAGGAGAATGAATCAGTACATGGAACTAACAATGTTGCGTCCATTACAGAGACTTGGTTGACAGAGGGGTTAATGTACCAGGTTTCAAAGTTTTAGGAAAGATCAAAAGGAGTGGGGGTGGGGGGGGGGAAGAGAGTTGCACTACTAATCAAGTACAATATTACAGCCGCATGCAGGAGAGACAGTGGCAGGTACAGATTCTTAAGTCAATTGAGTAGTGCGATCACTCGAACTCTAGTAAGGTATGTAGACAAAGTCCCTCATGGGAGGCTAATTCAGAAGATGACGATGCATGGGGCCCCTGATGAATTCAGAACTGGCATCTGCATAGAAGTTAGAGGGTAGTGGTTGAAGGAACTAATTTGAACTTGAGGTCCGTAATTAGCTGTGTTCCACAGGGATCAGTGCTGGGACCTCTGCTGTTTATGATTAATATAAATGACCTGGATGAAAATGTAGATGGGTGGGTTAGTAAGTTTGCAGGTGATTAGTATAGAAGTCTGACAAAGAATACAACATGATATAGATCAGTTGCAGATAAGAGTTGAGAAATGGCAGATGAGTTTAACTAAATTTAATAAATAAATTTAATAAATCTGAGGTGTTGGCATCTTGGTAAGGCAAATGCAAGGATACAGTACACTGTTAGGGGAAAAGACCCTTAACAGTGTTGCTGCGCAGGTAGATCTTGGGGTCTAAATTCATAGTTCCTTGTAAGCGGCTATAGAGGTCGATTGGGTGATTAAGACAGCTTATGGTATGCTTGTTTTTTTATTAGTTGAGGCATTGAGTTCAAAAGTCAAGAGGAATGTTGCAACTTCCTGGTTAGGCTACATCTGGAGCATTGAATACAGTTCTGGTCGTCCCACTATTGGAAGATGTTGAGGCTTTGGAGGGGTTTAGCAGGATGCTGCCTCGTTTGGAGGGCATGTGCTATCATGACAGGCTGAGGGGAGCTCTGACAGAGGTTTATAAGATTATGAGAGGCATAGAAAGAGTGGACAGGGAGTTTCTTTTTCACAGGGTAGAAATGTCTAATACCACAGGGCACGCATTGAAGGCGAGGTAGGTTCAAAGGGGATGTGAGGGGCAAGTTTTTTTTAAACAGAGTGCAGCATGTGTGGGATCAGTTGTTTGGTATGGTGGTAGAGGCAAATATCTTAGAGGCTTTTATGAGACTTTTAGAAAAGCACATGAATATGAGATAGATGGAGGGATATGGACATTGTGTGGGCAGGAGGGATTATGTTGTGTTTTTTTATTTACTTTTTAGCTGGCTAGGCACAACATTGTGGGCCGAAGGGCCTATTCCTGTGTCGTACTGTCCTATATTCTATCCACAAATGGATTGACTCCGAATTCATGAAAACACAAAACGGTTTATAGTAATATTTGTTCTCTTCCTTTACCTGGAGTGGGGTTGGACAGATGAGGTGTTAGAAAGTATGGAGATCTCAAAACAGCAGTCTTGTTGCACTAGAATGTGGAATAGAAAGGTGGGTGTCTTGGCCTGGCCAATGTTTAAAATAATTAAAACAATGTTGTGGTCATTATCGACTTGCTATTTGTGGCAACTTGTGAGCAAATGTTGACTGATGTTAGATTACAATGACAGCAACTGTATTGCAGGAACAAAACCATTTGGGTCATCCCAAGATTGTTCAATGGACCACTTTACACTGTACAATTTATGAAGTTTCCCTAACATATTTGCCTAATGCCACGACAGGTCAATGACAGACACAATCTCAATGGCTCTCCACATGGCTTTTGACCACCTGGACAACACAGCCACCTAAGTCAGGATGCTGTTCATCAACTATAGCTCAGCATTTAATACCATCATTCCCACAATCCTGATTGAGAAGTTGCAGAACCTGGACCTCTGTACCTCCCTACCTCCCTCTGCAAATGGACCCTCAACTTCCTAATCTGTGCGGATTGGTGATAACATCCTCCTCGCTGATCAACACTGGCGCACCTCAGGGGTGTGTGCTTAGCCCACTGCTCTACTCTCTATATACACAACTGTGTGGTTAGGCATAGCTGAAATACCATCTATAAATTTGCTGATGATACAACCATTGTTGGTAGAATCTCAGGTGGTGATGAGAGCGTGTACAGGAGTGAGATATGCCAACTAGTGGAGTGGTGCCGCAGCAACAACCTGGCACTCAGACGTTGATTGTGGACTTAAGGGTACAGAGTGAGCAGCTTCGTTCCTGGGTGTCAAGACCTCTGAGGATCTAACCTGGTCCCAACATATCGATGTAGTTATAACAAAGGCAAGACAGCAGCTATACTTTATTAGGAGTTAAAAGATTTGGCATGTCAACAAATACAATCTAAAACTTCTATAGTTGTACCGTGGAGAGCATTCTGACAGGCTGCATCACTGTCTGGTGTGGAGGGGCTACTACACAGGACTGAAAGAAGCTGCAGAGGATTGCAAATCTAGTCAGTGTCCATTATTAAGGACCTCTAGCACTGAGGGCATGCCCTTTCCTCAATGTTACCATCAGATAAGAGGTACAGAAGCCTGAAGGCACGCACTCCACAATTCAAAAACTGCTTCTTCCCCTCTGCCATCTGATTCCTAAATGGACAGAATCTTTGGACATTACTTCACTTTTTAAAAATATACAGTATTTCTGTTTTTGCACTTTTTAAAAATCTATTCACTATATGTAATTGATTTACTTGTTTATTTTTAAAACTTTATTCTCTCTGCTAGATTATATATTGCATTGAACTGCTGCTGCTGCTAAGTTAACAAATTTCACACCACATGCTGATGGTGATGATAAACCCGATTCTGATACTATACATTAATAAGGTGCAACTGGTGAGGTTCAATGGCAATGGTGCACACAAATTTTGAAAACGCGGACACACAGACTCACTTAAAGAAAAATAAGCCCTTACTAATTCAAACTAAAGACCAATACAGGTCCCTTACCAAACACACGTCCTGGAGTACCAGAAACTACATGCTGTCCATAGTCCAGCTTGCGAATGTCTTCTCCAACATTGGTCCCTCCAATGCAAGCATGGCATTGTACGTTCATGTAGTCACCAAGAGCGAGGAGTACCTGACCAACAGACACATGACAGTCACGCTGCAACAAAAACTGCACCAAACTACCCCTAGCATTCTTAAAAACCGCTCATTTAGGGGATTGGGACATTGCTATTCACAAACAGATCATTCTCTTCATCTGTATGTCCCTCAAAGATTTAAAATAACTTGAATTACTTAAGATGTAAAGAGACAGATCTTACAAATATCACACAAGAGCAGGCAGCACTTCCTATGCCCTGACAAATGTTTAAGACCCATGTTTCATTTTGATCACTGCTTCCTAAATGCTCTCAATGACCAGATCCTCCCAAAGCACAAGCCTGGACATAAAGCAGCCTGCTCTCTCAAGCAAGTTCAGATCTACATGCAGCACTGTGAATGCGGCATGAAAGCAATAGGCAGAAGATGCCTTTGCTCTTGTACTCAAAATCTTCTTTTAATATAGGTTAATGTATTGCAAGTGGTCTTAATTGCTGCTGAGTAGTGAAATGTCTTTTAATGATTGGTGTACACCACCACCCAAGCCCCCATCTTACCAAACACCCTTTTCCAATCCGTCATTATTTTTTTTAAAAAACTCTGCCTTTCTAATGTTTAACTATTGCTTGACACCCTTGAGTCTTTCTTCTTGAAACTTCTCTATATCCTGCACAAGCCCACACTACCATCTAACTTTTTAAACACTAAATAAGCTTGGATATATTACATGACTCCCTCAGACAAGTTACTAAATAGATAGTGAACATCTGCAGCAAGCTCTTCCAACCTGAAAGTGACCTGTTTATTTCTACTGTTTTCATGGCAGGATATTACATCTAATACAATATAATCTAGTTCTGTTCAATCACAGTTCCTTATCCAAAACCTTCTGAATGTTCATGTATGATAGAAAAACTAGTTCACCCTTAATCTGCTAGTTTACAAGCTCAAAATTCTGAACAATTTGTCCAGAATGATTTCTTTTCCATGAATTCCTCTTACTCTGGCTATTCCTAGTACTATTTTCTAAGTGGCTTGTAAGCACTTCTTTATGAACATTTCTAGCCATTTCCCTTTTATTCATGGTAGTGTGGTGGTTAACTAGATGCTGTTACAGCACCAGATTGGAATTCAATTCTCACCGCTGCCTGTAAGGAGTTTGTACCTTCTTCCCGTAACAATGAGTTTCCTCAGGGCGCTCTGGTTTCATCCCACATTTGAAAGATGTGTAGTTAGGATTATTATGTTGACACCAAAAGTGTGGTGACACTTGCGGCTGACCAGCTCAAACCTCACTGATTTGATTTGACACAAACGACACATTTTCTTATACATTTTGATGTACGTGTGACAAACAAAGCTTGTCTTTTTTCATGCCAAATGAACTGGTGTATAGTTCTTTTCTCTCATTAAATAGCACCATTTCATTTGTTACCTTCCAGCCTATGAGGACTGTACTCTCAGCAACAGAATATATTTGAGAACTAGGTCATCCATCTATATGTAAACACGAGGAACTCTGCAGATGCCGGAAATTCAAGCAACACACACAAAATGCTGGTGGAATGCAGCAGGCCAGGGCCTTCTAACTGAAAGAGTCCTGATGAAGGGTCTTGGCCTGAAACGTTGACTGTACTTCTTCCTATAGATGCTGCCTGGCCTGCTGCATTCCACCAGCATTTTGTGTGTGTTGCATCCATCTATATAGCCACTTTTGCAAGCAGGTCATCAGCTCCATTAACTTCCTCAACACTAATGCTTTGGTTAATGCTAATTTCTTTACTCATTCACTCTCGGGCACAGAAAAGCTCTTCAACCCACCTAGTCCATGCCAACTAATATTATGCCTAGTCCCATCGATCTGCATCTGGACTATAAGCCCTTCATACCTCTCTCATCTACATACATATCCACACTTCCTTAAATGTTGAAACCAAACCTGTATCCATCACTTCTGCCTGCAGCTCGTTCCACACTCTCAGCAGCTTGAGTGAACTAATGCCCCCCCTGTTCCCCTTAGACATTTCACCTTTCACCCTTAATTCATGCCCTCTAGTCTCACCCAACCTCCATGGAAAAAGCTTGCTTGCATTTACCCTATACCATTCAATTTTACATACCTCTATCAAATCTCCCCTCATTCTCCTACGCTCCAAGGAATAAAGTCCTAACCTATTCAAACTTTCCCTGTAAGTCAGATCCTTACTTACTGTTACACCTCTTAACAGCGATTCCAAACTACTATAGTCAAGTCCCACCTTCATGGCCTGCTTTTAGATTTAAAACCCCTGTTTGAGATTGAACTAAATCACTTTCAGCCTTTATATAAAACTGTCACATTGTGATCATTGTTCTCTCAAGACCCTTACCTATTAAGACTACCGAAAAACTTTTATTATACAACACTGGATCTAAAACTTCGTTCTGTTGATAAACATCTCATCACATGCCCATCTAGAAAAGCACCCCTAAACAAAACATTCACTTTTCCTAACACAAATGCTGGAACCAATTGTGGTATGCTACTCTGGCCTGGGTGTACTGACAATGAAGTCACTTAAGAATGAAATAGAATTTTTCACCTAGTTTTATTGAAGAAAGCCTAACTTGTAAAAATTTTAATTCTTACTTTCTGTATCTGTCCTGCGAGCTCCCGTGTTGGTGCCAATATAAGTGCCTGAGTCTCACGAACCTAGATGTAAAAAGAACTTGTTTTAAAAAGGATAGAAATCGACATTCAATTATAATCTGTGAAATGGATGTCATTAATCTAAAACAATTACTTAAATTTTATTTACACTGCTTCTATGTACACAGTCCTATAAGATAATCTGTTTACCAAGATAAAAATAAATATAGATGTTAACAAGTATTACCTGAATATCCAGGCACTGTAATACTGATACACAGAAAGTTGCTGTCTTTCCTGTTCCAGACTGGGATCTGGGTAAAAAGATGGGAAGTATTAAATAAGCAGTTCAATTTTAATGTGCAATTACAAAACTGAAGAGATGTACTTACTGAGCAATGACATCCCTTCCTTTAATTATTTGTTTAATGGCCCTCTGTTGAATAGCTGATGGTTTCTCAAAGCCTGCAAATTAAAAAAATCACACTGCTCAATTCTTGAAAATATATTTTGCAATTAAACAGAACATATTTTCTGTAGAACAAGAGAGAGGAACAGTTGTTACATCGTCAATAACAGCACTCCTGACAGCACGCACAGGGTAAAACAACATTTTGAAATAACTACAGATGTGAGGAGTCTGTTGTAAGACTTCCGCGATCCTGTTGTGAATATTGTTAGCACCACCTACTCTTTCCTGACCCCCACCACAGAGCTTCACTCCCTGAAGCTTTTATGAGATGAATAGATTGGAATTACACAAGATTTCATGTGTTTTTTGCTAAAATTTAATACTGTTTGACAGAAAACATCCGTCATGTCAAGGCAGGTATGCTGGAGACAGATGTTAGAGCAGGAATTCACAAAAGAATGTCTGAATTGAGGAATACCTGTTCCAGTTTCTTCTCAATTCTTTAATGACCTTGAGTTACAAGCCAATAAAATCTTTCCATTATCAAAGCAGGATTGCAGCATGCACTATCCCCAGGGTGCAATGGAATAACTCAACAAGAATCTACCAAACTCGTGATGTACAAGGAAAAACTAGCACTTCGAGGTTTCCCTTCAAATGATGCACTTGGGGCAATTATTACTGTCCCTTCAGTGTCCCAAAGAGAACATCCCAAAATACCCTGCCCATCTGGACACTGGAAGCACACTGACAACAGAACAGGGGCTGCAGTATGCTCAAGGCAGCTGCCCACAACCACATTCTCCAGAGCAACTGAGGATAGAGGATAAATTCTCTTTTGTCACTGCTCCTCTGACGCAAGAATATTTCTAAATGGAAGCTTGCATATTTTTATAAAACAGCAGATCTACAAAGAATCACAAGGTCAGATTCCTGCCCTTTCATTATATTCTCCACTGTTTGTTCAATTAGTGTACCAGTGGCTGCCATGTGTTGGTAAAACTGCAGTTCCCTCCAACATCAGAAACATTTAACTTTCGACTATTAAAATGGCCCTTTCCAAGGAAAATCAAGAGGTTTCTGAATGCAACAAGCTTTACAAAAGTAAACACAAATGTTTGAGAATCACTATGGTATTTCCTTCAGTGCAACCTATCACAAAGTATTTACATCAATTGTTTATCCCAACAGACATGCTGGTGTTTCTTCCACCATTCTTCAGCTACATTTAACAAAGCAATCACATGCTAGCGATTTAATTAAGTGGATGAAACTGACGAGTTCAGCACTGGTGCAGGAAGCAGCACCAATGCAGTCATCAATGTAGCGTAGGAAAAGTGTCATCAATGTAAGCTTGGAACATTGACTTTTCCATGTAGCAGGCAAACAGGCAGGCACAGCTAGGACCCATGCAAGTGCCCATGCCTATCCGTTTTGGTTGAAGGAAGTGGGAGGAGCCAAAGGAGAAATTATTTAGAGTGAGGACAAGTTCTGCTAGGCAGAGGAGAATGATGGTGGAGGGGAATTGGTTGGGTCTGGTTTCCAGAAAGAAATGGAGAGCTCTGAAGCCTTCCTGTTGGGGGATAGAAGTGTATAGGGACTGGACATTCATAGCAAAAGTAAGATGATAGAGGCCAGGGAACCGGAAATCCTTGAAAAGATCAAGAGTGTGTGAGTTGTGTCAATGATGTAGGTAGGAAGGGACTGAACTGAGGGTGGGGAGGGGAGGCCAAAACAGAGTTGAGGTCTTGGTTGTAGTTGCTCCAGGCATTAAACGTCTACACATGGATTCCTGGTAATGCCTAAAATTGAATACTGCACATGAAGGACTTTAAGGCAGAAAAATGGCTTTGTCAGTATTGATTGCAGGAAAGAGGGGGAAGAATAGCAAGCTTCAGAATTATAAACTTCGAAGAATATTTAACAAACATTAGATCACCATCCAACATTCAGTTTGACCCACAATTATTTAGCTGAAGGTCACCAATTGTGAGTTAGAGGTGTCATTATAAACACTCATTGCCTTGTGGTGATGCCTTCTGTCATACTTCTGAATAAAGGATCAGCCTTATGTCAAAAAATAATTCACAGATGGATACATCATGTCACCAACTCTATCCAGCAGTACTACATACAGACATGCCTCATTACATTTACAGTATCCAGGTTGACACTGGGAAAGATGTGGTTTTTGAGAGATCCTAGCATAATTATATCCATGGGTCACTGTGTGTGTATGTGCACTTGACAGACAAGTCTCAGGAGTAACTTCTACCTTCACTCTGATAAAAGGCAAGAGAAAGAACCAGACAACTGGTAGTTAATTCCTATATAACCACAAATGAATCATTGATACCAGAGTTAACTAACACCAGCAGAAGTGATGTCATTGAGACAGATAAACCTGGGAAACAAGGATGGTCACAAGTTTACTGAGAAAAAGAGATGGTGAAGAGCAAGTTTGGAGAACTGTGCAAAGCTGGGGAGCATTAAGATTTTGGATTACACAAAATGTATTCTTTGACAAAAATAAGTCCTGTTGCTGCTCTCAAACCAGGTGGTCCTACTGATGATTAGGAGACAGCAGGGATACTGTCATTGAGGAAGAGTACGACAGTTGGATGTATTAAACAGTCTTTTTAATTTTTGCAGAATTAAGCTGGTATGAGATTGAAGGAAAATTGTGACTAGAGTTTTTATTAATAACCAAGGTTGACGAGAGCAATGCATTCGATGATATGGTCTATGTGAATTTTAGTTAGGTGTTTGATGAGATCACACGACTGACTAATCCAAAAAGTAAAAGTTTGCCAAATCCAAGTGAAAGGAGTAAATTGGATCTGAAGTGAACACAGTTAAAGGAAGCAAAAGGTAATGGGTGAAAAGCATTATATCTTTGCTGTGGAGTTCACAGGACTCAAAGCTGCACTGACAAGGCACTAAATTACTGCTGGTGTCATCTGTACGTGGTAAAATGGAGGACTTGCACTCAAAACACATTGCATGATTTAACACCAAAACTGATTAAGAGGTTGGCTGTTGGACAGAGCATTGTAGACTGCAGACAGATAGCAACAGAGATTGGTAATGGTTAGGTGGGCAGAAAAATGGCAGAAGGAAAATAGTTTGGAGAAATGTGATAAAGTATTTGGGAAAGGCAGAGATTAGAGAAATGTAAAAGGATAGGTAGACCAGATAAGGTTATATTTAGATATATCACTTTAATAGAGGAGTCATTCTTCTCTACAACAAAGATATTATGCCAGAGACCAGAATTAGAATAACAGATAGAGTTCTAGTCACTTTAGAGACCAAAGAAAAGAGCTTTAAAGAGACATCAGCAAGCTTGGGGAGTTTAAATTATGAAGACATTGAGTGGATTAGGGCTATTTAAGGATATTTTCATTTGTGACAAACTCTGAATCGAAGAGCATAATCTGTAAGCCGACTTGCAGAATTTGGCAAAACGAATTTTAAGTGAATTGGTGTAAGTATTTGAAAAAAAACTTGTAGTCCACAATTCAATACTTGAAAGAGTGGGGGACGTAAAAACGAGCATCAGATTTTACTCCAGAGATGGAAAACAGTTTCAACCCAAATAGTTACTATGGAAGTTAGCTTCCTCTAAATTTCTATCGTTGTACTTCCCTCATGGCGGATGCGAATGCAGTCTTCAGATACTTTGTGATCTGTATGGTGAATTTTACATCAGGACATCCCCAAACAGGTAACGAGGGCGGGGCAAAGAGGAGATATACATGAACAGCAAGACACCACGGTAACAACCAGAGCCATTTACAGCGATGTTCGTTGATCAGTCATTAGGATTCAGCAATATCAGAGAGGCGACGCCGCGACCGTCCAGCACTTCGACACAGGTGTCGGCTTAATCCGGGTGCAGGCTCGGCCCATCAGTAGACAGGGGGTCCGCGGCCTCAAACCCAGGCTTTTACCACGACAACCTCGTCCACCTGCCTCAGGCCACACTCACCGTACGCGTAAATTCCCCGCAGTAAGTCTTCTCGGAGGCCCATGGTGTCGAAGGTGGGGGTAACGTCCACCTCCTCGCTGGTCTCGAACTCCACCTTGGAGATATCCTCCTCCTTCAGGATGCGTTTCCTTCCCGAGCTCGCCATCTTCGACCACCACACCACCAGGGTCTGCAACACGCATGCGTCAACATGCTAGGCGTCACGGGGCACGAACTGAATCAACTTCCGACGCGCGACTTTACACGTGATCGAGACGAGCCGCCTTTGGTGGGCGGGCTTAACGTTTGATTGACAGGCGGCTGGGTCGCGATTGGTTGTGCTCTGAATATAGAACATTCCCTTCGGCCCCTCATGCTGTGCTGACCATTGAACCTACTCCAAGATCAACCTAACCCTTGCCTCCCACACAGTCCTCCATTTTTCCTTCCGTAATGTATCTGCCTCTATCGCTATCCCTGACAGTGTGCTCCATCCCTAACCACTCCATGTACAACAAACCTGCCTCTCACATCCTCCCTATGCTTTCACCTTAAAATTATACTCCCTTGTACTAGCCATTTCTGACCTGGCAGGGGGGAAATTTCTTGATCTGTGCATTTTATCATCTTGTACACCTCTAAGTCACCTCTCACCCTCCTACACTCCAAAGAGTAAAGCTTTAGCTCACTCAACCTTTCCTCATAAGACTTGCCCTCTAGTACGGGCAGCATCTAGGTAAGTTTCTCCAAACCTTCCACATAACGAGGCAACTAGAACTGAACACAAATTTATAACCTTGGAGTTGCAACATCTCACAACTCTTGAATTCAGTCTGCTGACTAGTGAATGCCAACATTCCATATGCCTTCTTAACCACCCTATCAACTTTGAGGGATCTATGGATGTCATTCCCAAGATCCCTCCGTTCCTCCACACTGCTATGAATCCTGCCATTAACTCTGTACAGTACTCTACCTTCAAGTTCGACTTTCTAAAGTGAATCGCTTCACAGCTTTCCAGGCTGCACTCCATCTGCCTCCTCTCAGCCCAGCTCTGCATCCCATCAGTGTCCCATCGGTCAAGTTTAACTTCATATAAACCATGTAACAATCACAGCACGGAAACAGGCCACCTTGGCCCTCCTAGTCCGTGCCGAACTCTTAATCTCACCTAGTCCCACCTACCCGCACTCAGCCCATAACCCTCCACTCCTTTCCTGTCCATATACCTATCCAATTTTACCTTAAATGACACAACTGAACTGGCCTCTACTACTTCTACAGGAAGCTCATTCCACACAGCTATCACTCTTTGAGTAAAGAAATACCCCCTCGTGTTTCCCTTAACCTTCTGCCCCCTAACTCTCAAATCATGTCCTCTCATTTGAATCTCCCCTACTCTCAATGGAAACAGCCTGTTCACGTCAACTCTATCTGTCCCTCTCAAAATTTTAAATACCTCGATCAAATCCCCCCTCAACCTTCTACTCTCCAATGAATAGAGACCTAACTTGTTCAACCTTTCTCTGTCACTTAAGTGCTGAAACCCAGGTAACATCCTAGTAAATCGTCTCTGCACTCTCTCTAATTTATTGATATCTTTCCTATAATTTGGTGACCAGAACTGCACACAATATTCCAAATTTGGCCTTACTATTGCCTTGTACAATTTTAACATTACAATCCAACTTCTGTACTCAATGCTTTGATTTATAAAGGCCAGCATTCCAAAAGCCTTCTTCACCACTCTATCTACATGAGACTCCACCTTCAGGGAACTATGCACTGTTATTCCTAGATTTCTCTGTTCCTCTGCATTCCTCAATGCCCTACCATTTACCCTGTATGTTCTATTTGGATTATTCCTGCCAAAATGTAGAACCTCACACTTCTCAGCATTAAACTCCATCTGCCAACGTTCAGCCCATTCTTCTAACCGGCATAAATCTCCCTGCAAGCTTTGAAAACCCACCTCATTATCCACAACACCTCCTACCTTAGTATCATCGGCATACTTACTAATCCAATTTACCACCCCATCATCCTGATCATTTATGTATATTACAAACAACATTGGGCCCAAAACAGATCCCTGAGGCACCCCGCTAGTCACCGGCCTCCATCCCGATAAACAATTATCCACCACTACTCTCTGGCATCTCCCATCTGGCCACTGTTGAATCCATTTTATTACTCCAGCATTAATACCTAACGACTGAACCTTCTTAACTAACCTTCCATGTGGAACTTTGTCAAAGGCTTTGCTGAAGTCCATATAGACTACATCCACTGCCTTACCCTCGTCAACATTCCTCGTAACTTCTTCAAAAAATTCAATAAGGTTTGTCAAACATGACCTTCCACGCACAAATCCATGCTGGCTACTCCTAATCAGATCCTGTCAATCCAGATAATTATTAATACTATCTCTAAGAATACTTTCCATTAATTTACCCACCACTGATGTCAAACTGACAGGTCTATAATTGCTAGGCTTACTTCTAGAACCCTTTTTAAACAATGGAACCACATGAGCAATACGCCAATCCTCCAGCACAATCCCCGTTTCAGATTCAGTTTATTGTCATTCAGCCATACACATGCATACCACCAAACGAAACAAGGTTCCTCTGGATCAAGGTGCACAACACAGTACATATAACTCACACACTAGTAAATTAATGAATAATAAGGTGCATTTAGGACACAAGTTAAAAAGTAAACAGTATAATGCTACTGGCATTACGTACATGATGAGACATGGCTAGTTGCAGGAAATTCAGTGTTTTTACGGCTGGGGGGAGAAAAGCTCTTTCCCATCCTAACAGTTCGTGTCCTAACGCTATGGTACCTACTGTCTAATGGTAAAGGGTCTAAGAGATTGTTGGATAGATGGGAGGGATTATTGACAATGCTAAGTCAGGTCAAGTCAACTGTACCATAACTGCTGGTACAGTACACAGTAAAAATGAGACAATGTTTTTCAGGGCCATGGTGCTACATGAAACAGTACAAAAGCTACACTGGGCTACGTAAAAACAACACAGAAACAACTACACTAGACTACAGACCTAGTCAAGACTGCATAAAGTGCACAAAACAGTGCAGGCATTACAATAAATAATAATCAAGACAATAGGCACAGTAGAGGGCAGTAAGTTGGTGTCAGTCCAAATTCTGGGTATTGAGGAGTCTGATGGCTTGGGGGAAGAAACTGTTACATATTCTGGTCGTGAGATCCCAAATGCTTCAGTGCCTTTTCCCAGATGACAGGAGGGAGAAGAGTTTGTGGTCCTTCATAAAGCTGTTTGCTTTGCAGATGCAGCGTGTAGTGTAAATGTCCGTGATAGCGGGAAGAGAGAACCCAATGATCTTCTCAGCTGACCTCACTATCCGCTGCAGGGTCTTGCGATCTGAGATGATGCAATTTCTGAACCAGGCAGTGATGCAGCTGCTCAGGATGCTCTCAATACAATCCCTGTAGAATGTGATGAGGATGGGGGGGTGGGAGAAGGACTTTCCTCAGCTTTCGCAGACAGTAGAGACGCTGCTGGGCTTTCTTTGCTATGGAGCTGGTGTTGAGGGACCAGGTGAGATTCTCTGCCAGGTGAACACCAAGAAATTTGGTGCTCTTTACGATCCCTACCGAGGAGCCATCGGTGTTCAGCGGGGAGTGCCCTCCTGAAGTCAACAACCATCTCTTTTGTTTTGTTCACATTCAGAGACAGGCTGTTGGCTCTGCACCAGTCTGTTAGCTGCTGCACCTCCTCTCTGTAAGCTGACTTATCGTTCTTGCTGACGAGACCCACCATGGTGGTGTCATTGGCAAACTTGATGATGTGGTTTGAGCTGCGTGTTGCAGCGCAGTCGTGGGTCAGCAGACAAGGGTCCTGCATGTACAGTGCTCCAGACAGGTATCTTTGACGCATGGAAGACAGGCCCCGATGATCCTCTTAGCAGTCTTCAGAATCCCTGGTAGGCTCTTGCAGTCAGATGCCTGACAATGTCTGTACCAGATGGTGATGCAGTTGGTCAGGATGATGGGCGGGGCCTTACTTGCCTTAATCTCCTTAGGAAGTGGAGATGCTGCTGTGCTTACTTGATATAGGAAGTAGGTGAGATTGTCCGTTCAGTGAAACACGATGGTCCTAACTCTCTCCGTCAGTCCTGCAGCTTCCTCAAGCCCACAGCCATCTCCTTGGTCTTGTCCACACTGAGGCTCAAGTTATTGTATCTACTCCATTCTACCAACTGCCCTACCTCCTCTCTGTACACCGCCTCGTCATCGCTGTTGATGAGGCCACTGTTGCGTCATCAGAAATTTGATGATGTGGCTTAAACTAAATCCAGGAGTGCAGTCATGCATCAGCGACGTGAACAGCAGTGAGCTGAGGATGCAACTCTGATGCTCAGTGTGATGGAGTTAGAGATGTTTCCATCAAAACCTATGAATGTCCATATCACCACCAACATTCGCATCATTTGCAAACTTACTAACCCACCCTTCCTTATCCAGGTCATCCATAAAAATCACAAAGAGTAGGGGTCCCAGAACGGATCCCTATTGAACGCCATTGGTCATTGGCCTCCAGGCAGAATGCTTTCATCTACAACCACCCTCTGCCTTCTGTGGGCAAGCCATACAGCCCAGTTTCCCTGGATCGCAAGCCTCCTGATCTTCTGAGTAAACTTCTGATGGGCAACCTAGATGAAGGCCTTACTAAAATCCATATACCCCACATCCACTACCCTATCTTCATTAATTTGTTCCTCACTACCTCAAAGAATTCAATAGACACGAGACATGACCTGCCCCTCACAAAGCATACATACAGACTATCCCTAATCAGACTATGCTTCCCCAAATGCTTATAAATCCTGTTTCTAACAATCCTTTTCAATAATTTGCCCAATCCTAGTCTATAATTTCCAGTATTACCTATATTGAACAAAGGAATATTTGCCATCCCCAATCTTCTGATACTATTCCAATGACTAGTGAAGATGCAAAGCTCAGAGGCACAGCCATCTCAAAGTAAAATTTATTATCAGAGTTCGAACATGTCACCACATACATCCCAGAGATTCTTCTGCAGCGGTTATACTTAGCAAATCTATCAACCAGTAACTGTAAACAGGATCAATGGGCAACAAACTTTGCAAATGTAATAAACAACGAGCATGAAATAACAAGATAAACGTGTCACCAAATGAGTGTAGTTCCCAGTTTATGGTCCCAAGCCCTGCCTAATAGCATCATAATTCACCCTTCCCCAATTAAATGCCATCTGCTTCTATCCCTGAACAATTGTGGCCACTGTTCGTCCACTGAAATATCTGTCACCTGACCAGGTTCATTGCTGAGCACCAGATCCAATGTGGCCTCTCCTCTAGTCAGCTTGTCAGGAATCCTTCCTGGACACAGCTAATAAATTCTGCCCCACCTAAAACTTCTGACTAAGGAGGTGCCATTGGAGATGCTGACATTACTCACGGCAACATCCTGCTTTTTTTCCAAAACCTGTTCCTCAGTGATTCCGTTGGAGTTCTGTGGAATACTCCCAAATAGAGTGGTTGCTCTCTTCCCATCTGTCAGCCGTCCATGCTGACTAATTCGATGATCCCGCCGAGATGTTCTCCCTTTCTGCAACTGTGATACAATGCCTGAATGGTAATGCCACTCCCCATCTCTTCATCTCCCTCCCTAGATGGGCCAAAGGGCCTGTTTCTGTGCTGCACTTCAATGACTCTTGAGCCAAAGCCTCAGTTCCCCATTCTAACTCTCTCCAAACACATTATGGCCACTAAAGTTGGGGCGTTAGAGCTAAAGTGAACATTGCAAAGCACCTACATCATTTCCCTCCCACATAGATTCTGCCTGACCCCATTTCGCAAGAAACCATTACCTCTTCTTTAAAGATACCAGCATTTTCCCTGTTACTGATGTCAGGAAAACTGGCCATGGTTCCCTGTTTCCTCTCTTCTTCCTTTCTTAAATAGTGGTGTTACATTTGCTACATTCCAAACTGTGCAAACCATTTGAGAATCTATGGAATTTCGTAAAGTGACAACCAGTGTATCCACCACCTCTTTTAAAATTCCAAGAGGCAGATCAAGTTCAAGATTCTTGTCATTCATTTGAAGTCCGGAGGCCGAGGTCCATTGGCCGGAGCCCCAGGTCTGTGAATCTCTGAGAGTCCGCTGGGGAAGTCAAAGCCTTCAGGGAGAAGACAGGGCAGTGGGGTTTGAGATGGATAATAAATCAGCCATGATGGAATAGCGGGGCAGGCTCGATGGGCTGAATAGCCTCATTCTGCTTTTAAGTCTTATGGTCTAGCCATTGTGGACAAGCCTACGAGCACAGACAAGGCCTCAAGAACTGCATCCTGATGCCTGTTCTGTATAGCCCTCGTGGCTTTCGGAGTGTTTTCATAGTCAAAGACCTTTGCCTTTGTCCCTATAAGTTTCTGATGATCAGAGACAGTCGAAGTTGAGTGTAAATTAACAAACAATTTCATATGTAAATTAATTTACATTAATCTCATTATAGAGGTGGATAGGGCCCTAATTTAGTGTCTCAACTGAAAGAAAATACAATAATTGCATTCCACTCATTCCTGAAAGCGAATGCCAAATACTGAAAGCCGTCGTTACACACTCACGTGTACGTATGAAGACCTTGGCAAGACTTGTTCCTCCACGCCAGCAGGGGCTGCAAGCAAGAACGGGCAGTTTGAGGAGGGTGGTTTCTGCGGTGGAGGAGAAGCCGGTGGGAAGACGAGCGACTGGTTGGGAGTTCAGAGGCTCGATTTGATTGAACGGTGAGGCGCTACACCCAGCCGCTACATCGGAACAAAGCGGAGCGCCGAGGAAAAGCCCCGCCGCCCGACATGAAAGAGAGACGGTGAAGTGGGAGAGAGGTAATGTAAATTTAATCATACATTTATTTTAAAAGTTTGGGTTTAACAGATTCTGCTTCCGCGTGCACTTTAAAATTATTAATTGTCCGACTCTACTTTGAGAGAGTCGGTTTGGTTCCCATGGTGAAGCGTTGTCCACGCTGCCATAAAAAGTCGTGACTTACAGAGGGTTTTAGTGCCCATTGTTTTGCATGAGATTTGGGTTTTAAATCTTGGTCTTTTTAAAAAGGTGCAGTTTTTTTCTGTTGCAGCTGCGTTTTCTATTTTACCTCGCCTCTTTCCATTCGATGGGGTGCTAATGGCGGGCGATGTCTGCGGAACGCGTTGTGGCGCTTGGGTTTGTCGGGGTGAGTCAGGGATCCAGTCGAGAAGGAGACGGGGTTGTTGTGACTTGCTCTGAGCCCAACTCTCGACGCGCTATTGGGTCGGTTCCCCTTGGGCTTTGCAGTCGCCCACAGGAGACAGTTTTAATCGGGAACGTACATCGTTGAGGCTCTCGCACCCCGTTTGCTTAATGCAAGGCACTTTCTCTGTGGCGGCAAGCACTTACTCTTGGCTCTGCTTTCTGTTACCACCTCGAAGGCATGAAAACGATGAGCTTTTTCATTCGGGCGGTGCAGTTAAACACCTACCGTGGAAGGGCCGCGACGATATAGATTGGGAAATCCCAATAATAATAAACATATCTCTCATCTCTACCATCCCAACGCATCCGTCTATTTTCAACGAAGTGTAATGTATCCACCCCCGTTGTCCTCTGGACCCCAGTAATTTGTGTGAGATTAAAAGCGCTGTTTGATGCGATCCTGAACTATTACTGTAACTTCGGTATGTCCCTTGAAGCTACATAACGATTAATCACACGCGGCAGTATAAAGATACCCAGTTTACTCTCTCGAGAATAATTTATGTCTCCTCTGCTGGAGTAGTTTGCTTTTCTGCTCAACGCCGCAGTTATTTCGAGGCGAGGACAAACTGCTAATAAATACATTTAGGGAGAAACGTGTCTCTATCAACCCGTGTGCTTGTGGTCCCAGCAACACTCTATAGATCTGTAGGTAATAAGTACTTCGAAGTTGTCAAGTCTTGCAAAAATTGTTCTTGTTACACAGTGTACAAACACAAGCATTGCTGAGCTTGACATGCTGGTAAAATTTACGATCTCCCGCCCGGCATGCCACAAATTATGTTTCCCTTACTTGTCAGTGGCATTTTAAAAAAAATGAAGAATGAAGTTTGCATTCACTGAGCGTAAAGTGCACCACTATTCTGAGGTCGTGATTAATTTTTTTGAATCAATTTTTTAAAAAATACAGTACCCTTTTCTTATTTTTTTCACTATTTTGGTGTCCTGTGTGTATCGGGGCTCATCTGAGTGTGCAAACAACATGTAGGATATCTTTATCTAAATATATATTAAGAAACGTCCACACCTCTCTATCTGCTGGCTTTAACTTCCTAATCACAATCAGTAGTGATGCTGGGAAGAATGTACAAGACTCTGCATGTTTCTTTTACAGAAGATAAAACCTCAGGCAAAAATATAATACAAAGACCTGGATAATAAAGGCGCATCTTGGCACAAAACCGAAGGTTCTTGGGAAATTTCAGAAACTACACAAACTCTGGTCGATTATTTGCAAACGGAGTTATTAATAAAATGATTTTTTTTATCGTCCTGATATAATGACCAGACGGACTTGCCGGTGTAACAGCATGTAGCAAACTGAAAGACACTCAGCTAGTTGAAGGTTTTGTATTTTGTTTTGTTTCATAATATTAATGAAGAACAAATGGGACTACAGTGTTTCTGATTTGCACCAGAAATACGGAATGAATTTATTCAATGTATAGAATATCTCCTCCTTTACTTTGAAGTGCTCCACAGTCTGGACTCTGGTCAGTTCTAATCCCTGGCAGGTATACAACTGACTTTAGTTCTGAATGACATCTTTTGTGCCCCCCCAATCCCACTCGCCCCACTCATCTTTGGGAATGTTGCCTCTTACAGCATTGGAATCCTTTCTGTTAAACTTTGCCACCCTCATTTCAGATACTCCTTCAGCTGCATCTGTGACAATGAGGCATGTTTTAATGTCTCCCTTTCTTTTGGCATGCCGACAGTTTCTTTGCAGCATAGGAGGAGGTGGGTCATCCCACGGATTGGTGCTTTAGGACAATCCCCTCAGTCCATCTCCTCCCCCGTGCCCTTTACCTTCCCTGATTCTTCTGTTGCCTGCTTCCCCTGACCAACGCTGCACCCACAAGCAGCGTGTATGAGGGATGTGGGAAGAAATGGGAGCATCCTGGGGAAACCCTTGCAGCCAGAGGGGATAACAGTTCAAACTCCACACACAGACAATGCCTGAAGAAGGGGTCCAGGCCACTGGAGTCGTGTGGCAGGAGGCCCCGTGCAGCTGAGAGATGTTATTGTTCCTTCCTGTGCTTGGTTATCTGATGGAACCAAGCCCAGATAACGCTGTCCTAAGATGTACACATTTCGTGTTCAGGATAAAGTACTGATGGGTCAGGCTATCCGGAATCTCCCCAAGCAGATCCTGTACGCCCAGTTGAAGGAAGGTCAGCGAGCCCCTGGTGGGCAAAGGAAACACTTCAAAGATCACATCAGAAGCAGCCTGAAGGAATTCAACATTGGAGCTAAAATCTGGGAAGGCAGAGCTCTCGGTTTCCTGGAGGAACTCTGTTCAAGGGGGAGCTGAGCAGCCACAGGGACCGAGAGTCGGAGCAATTAAAGGACCACTTCCTCTTGCCTACACTGTAGATCCGGGATTTGCCTCTACAGACACCTGAGGAGCTCCTTAGGAGAACTTCATGCTCGACCCGAGTGATTGCAGGTCACCGTAGTGTAAGAATTTAATCTAAAACCTTGGCCTGAAACTTCGACTGTGTATTCCTGTCCACACGTGCTGCCTGCTCTCCTGTGTGTGTGTGTTTTGCTCTGGATTTCCAGCATCCACAGAATCTCTTGTGCTCAGAATCTCACTGTGTTATGTTCCCCACATTTGAGAATATTGTTCAAGGATGGACCTGGTCTCTCTGACTATGCTGGTCTTGACAGTCACTTATCGAGAAGGCAGAATGGACCGGTGCTCTCGGCCAGTGATAGCAGATGTCAGGCGTGGAAAGGGAGAAAGTTGCTTGACGTGTGAGCAAAGATTAAAAGTATTGATTGACACAAGAAGTGTGGCGCAGTGGCAGACTAAAAACAGAGCTGTGAGTTCCTGTGAAGCAGCTGCAGAGAGTGTGTCTAAAAACACTCCACGAAAAGCCAGAGGAGAGGAAATACTCCCAGTTCTCTGCTGCCTTTCCCTGCCCCACGGTATCTCAAAGTGCCTGGCAGCCGTGAGCCAGTTCTCAGTTGTACTCACTACTGGAATGTAGAAAATGCAGAAGGAAACTTGTCCTACAGACAAGAATTAAACACACGTCCAGTACTTGTGTCCTGCTTATGCAGCCTTGGAGCAACCAAGTCCTCTCCTTTAACGATTATGGGTCATTTTTTTTTCTGGAGAAAAGGGGAGAATTCAATTAAAACATTTCAGGGTAATACCAGGCCCTCTGGCCCGTGATGGATTTTAACCTACTGTATCTAGCTAAGATCAATCTAACCCTTCCCTCCAACATAACCCTCCATTTTTCTATCATCCATGTGCCTGTCTAAAAACCTCTTGCATGTTCCTAATGTGTCGGCCTCGACCACCGCCCTGGCTATGCATTCCACGCACCCATCACTTGATGTGTAAAAGAAACCTCTCTCTGCTTCTGTCTGTAAAAACCACCAGTAATCTTCAATTTACTTGATTCTTCCCTAAAGTTAAAGCTTAACAGAGATTCAGAAACTAGTGAGAGAGCTGCAAGACTGACACAGACACAAGATCCTGCAGATGTTGTAAATCCAGAGTAAACCACACAAAATGCTGGACAAACTGAAGTACTGATGAAGAGTCTTGGCACGAAATGACGTCTAATTATTCCTCTCCACAGATGCTGCCTGACCTGCTAAGACCAACACAGATACAGTATACATTGATGTTTTTTAGCAATGGTTTGTAAACCTGTACCTTAAGCGTAACTGCCACCTGCTACACCACGTCTTCAGCACATGCTAATACTCATGTTACGGTGCATTTTCACCAGTGAAAGTCGATTTGCAGTCTGTGTGTGGTGCTTTCTGCATGTATTTTGCCTTTCATTGGGTCTGCCTCTTGAATGGCTCTCAATACCAGGGGACACGCTGTGTGGGGAGGAAATTGTAGGGAGGTGTCAGAAGTAGGTGTTTCACACAGAGCCACCGGCAGTGGTGAGGCAGGTACATTAGGGAAATTTAAGTTTCAAAATTGTTTAATATCATTCCCAGTACACAAGTGTAAAGGAGAATGAAATAATTGTGATTCTGGATCTGATGCAACAAAAAAAGCACAATAAGATAAAGAACACAATAAATACTGTATAAATATGTAAGATAGCTTGTATACGTTGTATGTCCATGAAGTGCTGCTAGGCACAGGAGTGCCATAGGTAAGGGGACTGACATGAAATGATAAAGTAGTGGGGTGGACTGATGGGTGGAACTGTCTATCTAAGAGTCTCTTAACTTAAAAGCAGTTACTACTTCCTTAGCTTACTGCTTGGGAAAAAATAACTGTTTTTCGAGCTAAGAGACTTGGATAGATACAGTGATATAAGATTCTGGGCTATGTAGGAGGGTAGGGTTAGATTGATAGTGGAGTAGTTTTAGTTAGGTCGGCGCATCATCATGGGCTGAAGGGCCTGTACTGTGCTGTACTAATCTACGTTATATGTTCTGCCATACTTTGCTCCTATCACCTTAAAACTATATCCCTTCTCTTAGTCATTTCTGCCCTGGGAAAATACCTCTGGCTGTCCACTCAATCTATGCCTCTCTTCATCTTGTAAGCCTCTCATCCTGCTTCGCTCCAGCGGACGCACTTCTGAGGGTGGTTGTGATACCATTGACCTTGTCTCTTTTGACATAGTTGAGTGATCGACAGGAATTTTTTTTTTCCGTGTAATGTAGAACATGGCATCTTGCAGTTTCTGATTGTAATCACTCTCTCATCGAGTTTCTGATGTCCTAAGCCCACTCCCAATTATTCTTCTCAACAGCTCTCTTCCATTCGAAATGCTCATTAAAATCTTGGACCAAGCGTTTGGTCATCTGTTGTAATAGACGCCTCCTTTATGATATTCTGACTGATAACTCTCTAGTGAACAGTCTCAAAATATCTGACTGCGTTAAAAGCGAGATACAAATATCCTACCACAAAGAATCTCCTCCAGCAGGTTCAACCACCAGGGTCACTCACCTCAACCCCAAACCCATTTACATTTTATGAATTGACTTTCAAAGACTCTACAACACATATTCTCAGTAATACTTATTTATTATTTTTGGATTTGCATAGTTTGTCTTTTGCAGATTTGCTGTTTGGCAGTCTTTGTGTGTAGTTTCTCATTGTCTCCATTGTATCTCTCTTTTTTGTTGTGAATGCCTGCCGGAAAATGAATCTTAAAATCGTATATGATGATGTATATGTACTTCGATAATAAATTTACATTGAATTTTGATATTTTTGAAATCTTAGGTAATTTATTGAAATTACAGTGTCACAGCATCATTATGAGTGCAGAGGTATACAAATATTAGAAGAGAAGTAAGAAAGAATAAAAAATAAGTTAGTTCAAGCAGTCTAACAGGAAGGGGGTCATCACTTCCCCCGCTATAGGTTGACTCATTATAGAGCCTAATGGCTGAGGGTAAGAATGACCTCATACAGTGCTCTTTGGAGCAGCGCATTTGTCTTAGTCTATCACTAAACGTTCTCCTCTGTTCAGCCAAGGTGGTATGCAGAGGGTGAGAAACATTGTCTAGAATTGCCAGGATTTTCCGTAGGGTCCTTTGTTCTACCACAGCCTCCAGTGTGTCCAGTTTGACTCCTATAACAGAGCCAGGCTTTCTAATCAGTTTATTGAGCCTGTTGGCATCAACTGTGTTGACAGTATTGCCCCGGCACACTACCGCATAGGAGATTGTATTGGTGACAACAGACTGGTAGAACATGTGAAGGAGAGGCCTGCAGACTCCAAAGGACCTCAGTCTCCTCAGGGAGTAGAGCCGACTCTGGGCCTGCTTGTACACAGCCTCTGTGTTGGTGCTCCACTCAAGTCTGTCATCCAGATGCACCCCCAGCTACTTGTAGGTCTTCACCACATCCACGTCCTCACCTTCGATAGTAGCAGGGACCAGTGCAGGCTTTGTCTTCCTGAAGTCTATTATCTCCTCTGGCTCACTGCCATTGAGCTGCAGATGATTCAGCCTGCACTGTTTGATAAAGTCCTTCACCAGGGCCCTGTATTCACCCTTCCGTCCTCCCATTATGCACCCAACTGTTGCTGAGTCATCAAAGTAGTTATGGATTTTAGGTAAAAGTGTGATGATTCTACACATGGGCAAATACCAATTTAATAGCTCAAAGTTAACTTGAAAGTTTAAGTATTTAAATTGTGTTCACTGTATTGCATCAACCACAAAACTAGTGCTTTTGTGCTTAAATAAAGTAAAGTGAATCTGTGGAATGCTCTGCCACAGACTGCATGAGTATATTCAAAGAGGAAGTTGGTCATTTCCTGATCAGTCAGGGCATTAAAGGATATGGCGAGAGGGCAGGTGTATGGGGTTGAGGAGGATCAGCCATGAAGGAATGGTGGAGCAGACTCAATGGGCTGTACGGCCTAATTCTGCTCCTGTGTCTTATGGTCTTAAGGAAGGATCTCTGCTGAAACGTTACGAGATTGAGGAGAGAAGGCAGAAGAAAGCAGTCGTGAATAACAGCAGGACCAGAGTGGGAAAGGTGAAAGCACAGGCAGAGGCTCATGGGGCAGTGAAGAATGGCGTTAAAGCAGACAAGGGCAGTCATGTCGATGGCCTGGCAGAAGAAGCAGTGGGGTGCGGCAACATGAGGAAGCTGTCCAGCAAGTACAGTAAGCCTGAGAGGCCAGTTGTGGATGGGGATGAAAGGACATAATGAGGACAAAGCAGCAGCTGAACAGGAGTAGTTGAACGCTCTGGAGATGGTCTGAACAGACCCGCACCTCTAAACGTACCTCCATCCCTCCAGCCAGTACTGACCTGCCTACCAGAGAGGAGATCAGGAAAGCGAGAAAGCTGCTAAAGAACTGTAAAGCAGCCAGTCCAGATGACATTCCTGGAGAACTTCTCAAGACAGAGCTGGGCACCACAGAAGTGATTCTGTACCCTCTCTTTTAGAAGATCTGGAAAGAAGAGCAAGTACCAGCAGACTGGAAAGAGGACTACCTCGCCAAGATTCCAAAAAAGGGGAGACCTTAGTAACTGTTCCATCTACAGAAGCATCACACTCTGGTCCCAGGGGAAGTCTTCTACAGGATAATACTAGAGACGATGCAATATGCTGTAAACACTGGACTAGGAGAAGAACAAGCAAGCTTCCACGAGAACAGATCACGTAGCCACGCGATGCATCTTAGTTGAGCAGTCGCTTGAGTGGAATTCATCTCTGTACGTCAACTTTATCGATTATGGAAAATCCTTCAGCAGCGTAGATGGAGAGTCCCTGTGTAGTATCCCCGTGGCACTACTGAGTACCAGGCAAGATGGTTAGACTGATCAAGAATTCGTACTAGGGAATGTTTTGCAGAGTCAACCATGGCAGACAGCTCACCAACAGCTTTCAGGTGAAGACAGGAGTCCGGCAAGATGTCTGACGTCCCCTTTCCCGTTTCTCCAGTCATCGACTGGATAATGAAGACACAGAAAAAGAATGGGATCCTGTGGACTCCATGACCTGATGATATAGCTTTCTTGTCCCGTACCCACAAGCAGATGCAGGGGAAAAACAACAGACCCAACAACCACATCGGTGTAAGTGGACTTTAATGTCTGCAACGAGGAAGCCAAAGTCTTCAAGATCAACTCAACCTGTGTTGACCCAGTCATCCTTGAGGGAAGTCCTCTTGAGGATGTAAAAGCTTTCACCTACCTGACCAGGGTGGCATTGATGGGATGTCAAGACAAGGGTCGGCAAAGCTAGGGCATCTGATTATAGAACATAGAACTACAGCACATTACAGGCCCTTTGGCCCACAATGTTGTGCCAACCATGTAACCTATACTAGAAACTGCCTGGAATTTCCCTAGCACATAGCCCTCTATTTTTCTAAGCTCCATGTGCCTATCTAAGAGGCTCTTAAAAGACCCTTATTGTATCTGCTTCCACCACCGCCACTGACAGAGCATTCTACACACCCCCCACTCTGTGTGAAAGTGCATTCTACACACCCACCACTCTGTGAAAATACATTCTACACACCCACCACTCTGTGTGTGGAAGTGCATTCTACATACCCACCACTCTGTGAAAATACATTCTACACACCCACCACTCTGTGAAAATGCATTCTACATACCCACCACTCTGTGTGGAAGTGCATTCTACACACCCACCACTCTGTGTGTGGAAGTGCATTCTACACACCCACCACTCTGTGTGGAAGTGCATTCTACACACCCACCACTCTGTGTGGAAGTGCATTCTACACACCCCCCACTCTGTGTGTGGAAGTGCATTCTACACACCCACCACTCTGTGAAAATGCATTCTACACACCCACCACTCTGTGTGTGAAAGTGCATTTTACACACCCACCACTCTGTGAAAATGCATTCTACACACCCACCACTCTGTGTGTAAAAGTGCATTTTACACACCCACCACTCTGAAAATGCATTCTACACACCCACCACTCTGTGTGTGAAAGTGCATTCTACACACCCACCACTCTGTGAAAATGCATTCTACACACCCACCACTCTGTGTGAAAGTGCATTCTACACACCCACCACTCTGTGTGTGAAAGTGCATTCTACACACCCACCACTCTGTGTGTGAAAGTGCGTTCTACACACCCACCACTCTGTGTGTGAAAGTGCATTCTACACACCCACCGCTCTGTGTGAAAGTGCATTCTACACACCCACCACTCTGTGAAAATGCATTCTACACACCCCCCACTCTGTGTGAAAGTGCATTCTACATACCCACCACTCTGTGTGGAAGTGCATTCTACACACCCACCACTCTGTGTGTGAAAGTGCATTCTACACACCCACCACTCTGTGAAAATGCATTCTACACACCCACCACTCTGTGAAAATGCATTCTACACACCCACCACTCTGTGAAAATGCATTCTACACACCCACCACTCTGTGAAAATGCATTCTACATACCCACCACTCTGTGAAAATGCATTCTACACACCCACCACTCTGTGTGAAAGTGCATTTTACACACCCACCACTCTGTGTGTAAAAGTGCATTTTACACACCCACCACTCTGTGTGTAAAAGTGCATTTTACACACCCACCACTCTGTGAAAATGCATTCTACACACCCACCACTCTGTGTGAAAGTGCATTTTACACACCCACCACTCTGTGTGTAAAAGTGCATTTTACACACCCACCACTCTGTGTGTAAAAGTGCATTTTACACACCCACCACTCTGTGAAAATGCATTCTACACACCCACCACTCTGTGAAAATGCATTCTACATACCCACCACTCTGTGAAAATGCATTCTACACACCCACCACTCTGTGTGAAAGTGCATTTTACACACCCACCACTCTGTGTGTAAAAGTGCATTTTACACACCCACCACTCTGTGAAAATGCATTCTACACACCCACCACTCTGTGTGTGAAAGTGCATTCTACACACCCACCACTCTGTGTGTGAAAGTGCATTCTACACACCCACCACTCTGTGTGTGAAAGTGCATTCTACACACCCACCACTCTGTGTGAAAGTGCATTCTACACACCCACCACTCTGTGTGAAAGTGCATTCTACACACCCACCACTCTGTGTGAAAGTGCATTCTACACACCCACCGCTCTGTGTGTGAAAGTGCATTCTACACACCCACCACTCTGTGTGGAAGTGCATTCTACACACCCACCACTCTGTGTGGAAGTGCATTCTACACACCCACCACTCTGTGTGTGAAAGTGCATTTTACACACCCACCACTCTGTGAAAATGCATTCTACACACCCACCACTCTGTGTGTGAAAGTGCATTCTACACACCCACCACTCTGTGTGTGAAAGTGCATTCTACACACCCACCACTCTGTGTGTGAAAGTGCATTCTACACACCCACCGCTCTGTGTGAAAGTGCATTCTACACACCCACCACTCTGTGAAAATGCATTCTACACACCCCCCACTCTGTGTGAAAGTGCATTCTACACACCCACCACTCTGTGTGGAAGTGCATTCTACACACCCACCACTCTGTGTGTGAAAGTGCATTCTACACACCCACCACTCTGTGAAAATGCATTCTACACACCCACCACTCTGTGTGTGGAAGTGCATTCTACACACCCACCACTCTGTGTGTGGAAGTGCATTCTACACACCCACCACTCTGTGAAAATGCATTCTACACACCCACCACTCTGTGTGAAAGTGCATTTTACACACCCACCACTCTGTGTGTAAAAGTGCATTTTACACACCCACCACTCTGTGAAAATGCATTCTACACACCCACCACTCTGTGTGTGAAAGTGCATTCTACACACCCACCACTCTGTGTGTGAAAGTGCATTCTACACACCCACCACTCTGTGTGTGAAAGTGCATTCTACACACCCACCACTCTGTGTGTGAAAGTGCATTCTACACACCCACCACTCTGTGTGTGAAAGTGCATTCTACACACCCATCACTCTGTGTGTGAAAGTGCATTCTACACACCCACCACTCTGTGTGTGAAAGTGCATTCTACACACCCACCACTCTGTGAAAATGCATTCTACACACCCACCACTCTGTGTGTGGAAGTGCATTCTACACACCCACCACTCTGTGTGTGAAAATGCATTCTACATACCCACCACTCTGTGAAAATGCATTCTACACACCCACCACTCTGTGTGAAAGTGCATTTTACACACCCACCACTCTGTGTGTAAAAGTGCATTTTACACACCCACCACTCTGTGAAAATGCATTCTACACACCCACCACTCTGTGTGTGAAAGTGCATTCTACACACCCACCACTCTGTGTGTGAAAGTGCATTCTACACACCCACCACTCTGTGTGTGAAAGTGCATTCTACACACCCACCACTCTGTGTGTGAAAGTGCATTCTACACACCCACCACTCTGTGTGTGAAAGTGCATTCTACACACCCATCACTCTGTGTGTGAAAGTGCATTCTACACACCCACCACTCTGTGAAAATGCATTCTACACACCCACCGCTCTGTGTGAAAGTGCATTCTACACACCCACCGCTCTGTGAAAATGCATTCTACATACCCACCACTCTGTGTGAAAGTGCATTCTACACACCCACCGCTCTGTGTGTGAAAGTGCATTCTACACACCCACCACTCTGTGTGTAAAAGTGCATTTTACACACCCACCACTCTGTGAAAATGCATTCTACACACCCACCACTCTGTGTGTGAAAGTGCATTCTACACACCCACCACTCTGTGTGTGAAAGTGCATTCTACACACCCACCACTCTGTGAAAATGCATTCTACACACCCACCACTCTGTGTGTGAAAGTGCATTCTACACACCCACCACTCCGTGTGTGAAAGTGCATTCTACACACCCACCACTCTGTGTGTGAAAGTGCGTTCTACACACCCACCACTCTGTGTGAAAGTGCATTCTACACACCCACCACTCTGTGAAAATGCATTCTACACACCCCCCACTCTGTGTGGAAGTGCATTCTACACACCCACCACTCTGTGTGTGAAAGTGCATTCTACACACCCACCACTCTGTGAAAATGCATTCTACACACCCACCACTCTGTGAAAATGCATTCTACACACCCACCACTCTGTGTGTGGAAGTGCATTCTACATACCCACCACTCTGTGAAAATGCATTCTACACACCCACCACTCTGTGAAAATGCATTCTACATACCCACCACTCTGTGAAAATGCATTCTACACACCCACCACTCTGTGTGTAAAAGTGCATTTTACACACCCACCACTCTGTGTGTAAAAGTGCATTTTACACACCCACCACTCTGTGAAAATGCATTCTACACACCCACCACTCTGTGTGTGAAAGTGCATTCTACACACCCACCACTCTGTGTGTGAAAGTGCATTCTACACACCCACCACTCTGTGAAAATGCATTCTACACACCCACCACTCTGTGAAAATGCATTCTACACACCCACCACTCTGTGTGTGAAAGTGCATTTTACACACCCACCACTCTGTGAAAATGCATTCTACACACCCACCACTCTGTGTGTGAAAGTGCATTCTACACACCCACCACTCTGTGTGTGAAAGTGCATTCTACACACCCACCACTCTGTGTGTGAAAGTGCATTCTACACACCCACCACTCTGTGTGAAAGTGCATTCTACACACCCACCACTCTGTGTGAAAGTGCATTCTACACACCCACCGCTCTGTGTGAAAGTGCATTCTACACACCCACCACTCTGTGTGAAAGTGCATTCTACACACCCACCGCTCTGTGTGAAAGTGCATTCTACACACCCACCGCTCTGTGTGAAAGTGCATTCTACACACCCACCGCTCTGTGTGAAAGTGCATTCTACACACCCACCACTCTGTGTGTGAAAGTGCATTCTACACACCCACCACTCTGTGTGTGAAAATGCATTCTACACACCCACCGCTCTGTGTGAAAGTGCATTCTACACACCCACCACTCTGTGTGTGAAAGTGCATTCTACACACCCACCACTCTGTGTGTGAAAATGCATTCTACACACCCACCACTCTGTGTGGAAGTGCATTCCATGGACCCACCGTTCTATAAGTTACAATGAGAAATAACTTAAAATAAATAGTGCAAAAAAAAAGAGCAAAATAGAAAATTGATAGTATTCATGAGTGGAAAGATAGAGGCAAGGACGTGGTTTCCACTGGTCAGTGAGACTGGAACTAGGGAAATGGCCTCGAGTTTCCGGGGAATAAATTTGGGACAGATATGAGCTGAAACTGCTTTTTCCAGAGAGTAGTGTATCTGTGGAATTCTCTGTCCAGGGATGCAGTAGGGCTTATCTCTATGTCATTGTGTGTGTATGTAATAAAGAACTTCAGTTCTTAGTGTGCAGTGTGGACAGTTCACCCGGAACCAGAAATTATGCTGGTGAACAGGACACACAAGCTCTTGGCAGGCTGGAGTGTCCCGAGTAAAATGTGGTCGAGCTGAAGTCATTCTGTAAATCTATGTATAAAATAGTTCTAGCGTATTAACCCTTGCAAGTTTCTCCAAGAATCTTAGTGCACTAAGATCTGGCTGTTCAACCCTACCATGAAGTCAGTTCTTCCGTAAAGAGCAGAGTCCCGGAGGACAACAAAGACGATATTTAGGAAAGTGCAGACCTTTATTAATAACTGTCTGAAAAATCCTCCAGACTCTCTGGCCAGGGGTAATTAACAACACCAATCTATGGCAGAGAACATACCAGCTAGCAGCAAAAGTAGAATTAAGGAAAAAAAGATGTGGATAGATAGGACACACGCTCAAGCCAAGTACCAACATCAGCAGGCAAGCAATTACATGGAATCTCAAGGGAAAGCAGAAGAGAGGATGGCCAAAGAACACCTGGTGACAGGACCTTAAAGATGACACCAAACAGATGGGCTGCACCTGGAAAACTGGCCCAGGACAAAGGACTCCAGCGAGCTGCTTTTGGCAGCCTCTGCCCCAATAGGCGAAATGGGACGATAGCTGAGACGATATGCCTGAGAAGATTTTTCTTAAAACAAAGATTTCCTTTTCGCAGTTATATCTTAATGGACTAAACTTTGTATGTGTTGATTTCCGGTCTTCTAGCTGAAAGGTGATTGTGACTCTGATGGTGGAATGTTTTATGTAAAGTATGTGGTTTTTAGGAATTGCGTGACAGCTGTGACACTTAGCTCGGAAATGGCCCTGCTGGTTATACTTAACAAACCATGTTGGCTGGAGAAGAATTGCCAAACTGTTCATAGTGGGCTAGTAATGTCAATGTGTCTGCGGTCAAGTGCTACAAGTGCCCGATGTCTCCTTCCTTTAAGATGGCAAATAACTTTGCTGTTCAGATCTGGGCCTGTGCTGGATGAAGGGCTCAGTTTTGATTAAAATAGGGTCTTAAACAATCCTCGGTGTAAGATCAGCTTGGAACTTTGTTTTCTGTTACTGTGCTCTGCTGCACACGGTGATTAGTCAACTGCGAATCACTCTGTGGTGGAATAACTTGTCACCATCACTTTAGATGTGTATTGAATAAATAATGGCTAGGGGATTGCATTGCAGCTGAGGAGAGGATCAAAAAACTACAGTAAAAATAATTGTCAATCAGGTAGTGTTGGTGGCACAGTAGCGTAGTGGTTTGTATAAGGAGTTTGTACCGCTCTCCCCGTGACCATGTAGGTTTCCTCCGGGTGCTCTGGTTTCATTCCAACGACGTACGGGTTAGTGTTCCGGAAGCGCGGCAACTCTTGCGGGTTTGCTCCCAGCACGTCATGAACAATGACGCAAGTGATGCATTTCACTGTGTGTTTCAACGTACGTATGACAAATAAAGCTATTCTTTAAAAGACCTTTTATCTTTTAGTTACTCCAAGCCCTCATTCGTCCTGAGGGATAGGGGCAGTGCAAAACAGAGAGGCGTGAATGCCACCACGGCCATCAGTAATGACGCTGAAGCCACAGGGGCGTTCGGTGCTCCACCCCTTCCGCAGGAGGGACAGCTTCTGCCCAAGTCTCAGCTAAAATGTACAATGACACTGATTCTCACCCTGGCTCTGTCTGCACAGGGGCTATTGACATTGCCAGCACGGGTTGCAGAGAGGGTGCTTCCTATCACGGGGGGTCTAGGACCAGTGGGCAGAACCTCAGAATAGAAGGGCATCCCTTTAGGAGAGGGGTGAGGAGGAATTCCATAGATTTTTAGCCAGAGGGCAGTGAATCTATGGAATTCACTGTCACAGGTGGCCGTGGAGATCAAGTCATTGGGTGTGTTTAAGGTGGAAGTTGGTAGGTTCTTGATTAGCAAGGATGTCAAAGGTTATGGGGAGAAGGTGGGACTCGGAGGCTGAGAGGGATAATAAATTGACCCTGATGGAATGGCAGAGTAGGCTCGATGAGCTGAATGGCCTAAATCTGCTGCTCTGTCTTGTGGTCTTTTGGTTGACAATGAGGACCATCTTGTGGCAAGCAGGGTTGACTGGACACCACTGACGCCAAGTTTTGGTTCCTCCTCGATGTCGAAGGACTGTGTTACGGCGCCGACACTAACGTCCTAAAGAATAAGTGAGAAAATTTGGGTGAATTGTACAGCTCTGATGTTGATGGACAGCAGCTATATGAAGAAATTCTGGACTGCAGAATGTTGCCATCAAGGTGGGTCAATGTGAAAATATCAAGACCTGAAGAGCTTCTTGAATTTATTGTTCAGTATGGAGATGAGAGCATCTTCCCCAATCTTCGCATTGCTATTCAGATAATGCTAACCATCGCAGTTTCCATCGCCAGCTGTGACAGATCAATCAGCAAGTTAAAACTAATACTTTCATATTTGAGAGCCTCCATGGGTCAAGGCAGACTCTGTGATCTTGTTCTGTTGAGTGTAGACAGAGAAGACACTGAAAAAACTGACTTTGATCACGTCACAGACCGATTTGCATCAGTGAAAGCAAGGAACGTGCAGTTATAATTTTCACGTAGTGCCATAATTTGTTAATTAAAAGATTAACGAGCTTGACTTGTACTTTTGAGCTGATATGATAAAGTTATCTAAAAGATGGGTGTCAGATGTTTGGACAGGGGCGCAATTTCCATGCTTGCCCTAGGTGCTATTTTCCGTAGATACGCCCCTGCACCGCAGGAGTGTATTGACCCTCGGTGCTACTTGGCTGACCTTGCGAGTGTTCAGACCCTCAGGACTGACACACTCGGGTGTGAGGAATGGAAGTGCAGAGTGATTTAGAAATTCAGATTCAAATTTATTTATTGCACGTACATCGAAATATACGGTGAAATGTGTTGTTTGCATTAGCAACCTGAACACCTGGACAGCCCTCAAGTGTGGCCACACATTCTGGCACCGGCATAGCGCGCCCACAGTGTTCACTGTAATGACGCAACACAAGCAGCGGCAATGGAGGAAACTAGACAGCAACAGCGGCAAATCAAGCCCCTTTCCCATCCTCCCACCCCCTCGCGCACACACAGGCCTCCAGCCCCAGGGCAGGCCACCTCTGGGCTTCCAGTCTCTGACCTGGAAGCCCAGACTTGCAGATATTGGGCCTCTTCCTTCCAGTCTCTGGCCTGGACTCACCCTCTATGTCCGGACTTGCTGATTTTGGTCTTCAGCCTCCGATTTGCCTGGCTCTGGATTTCAACATTCAGCTTTGCCCCTCAGGCATCACCGGCCTCAGGGTGTCGACCCCAGGACTTGTCTACCATGGGCCTGATCTTCGGGCCTGTGCTGTCATCGGTACTGAAAGGTGCAACACAGTTAGGGGTGTTGTGTTTTGCGTGAGATACTACAGTAGGGTTTCCCAACCATGGTCCGCGGACCCCTTGCTTAATGGTATAGGTACGCGGCAGTAAAAGTGCTGGGAAGCCCTGCTTTAGAGCTGAAGCTGACCCCTCAGGCAAACATTAAAGAGCCCGTGATAAAGGGAGTTCTCCCCCAAGTCAATTACTTAATCCTTGTTCCTCAAACTAGTCATTATGAAATTGCTGACTGGCAATTGTGTGCAAATTTGCCACTGCTTTTCTGTCATTGTGGTGCTGGCTTCAGGGAGCGGTCTTTGATGATGCTCACATCGAGAATGGTGCTAGATTTTTTGCTGGGCACTCTTCGGGCTTGGAGAGGGGTCTTCACGTATGCCAATATAAGTGTTTGGTTCATTTGTTTTAATATTTTGCCCTCGACAAAACTCAGTTTGTACCTTCAGAAAGGACATTAAGGACAGAAAGGACATAGGTTTGTTAAGAAGGCGTTTGATTGAGTTCAACAGTCACGAGGTAATTTTACAGCTCTGTCATAGCCTGGTTCGACCACACTTGGAATTTTGTGTTCAGTTTTCGTTGCCTCATTATAGGAAGGATGTGGAAGCTTTAGAGAAGGTGCAGAGAAGACTTATCAGGATGCTGCCTCGATTAGAGAGCATGTCTTCTGAGGAACAGTTGAGAGAGTTGGTGCTTTTCTCTTTGGGGCGAAGGATGAGAGGAGTACAAGATGAAAAGAGACATAGTTTGAGTCCATTGTGGCTTCTCTCCGTGCCATTGGGTGGCAACCTTTCCATTTCTTTAGCATTTTTGAGGCCGAGTTGTTAGCTGAACGCTCAGCCCAGCACGGGTTGAAAGCATGCCACGACTCGGCCAGATTCGCCTCGAAGTCTGGTGCCGATGCCACTACACCACCGGCGGCCTATTGAATTGACAACCTGAGTCTATTTCCCAGGGCAGAAATGGCTAATACAAGGGGGCATAATTTGAAAGCAATTGAAGAGGAGCACAGGGCGGATGTCAGAGATAGTTTTTTTTTACACAGAGTGGTGTGTGTGTGGAATGTCCTGCCAGGGGTAGTCATAGAGGCAGATTCAGTAGAGACGTTTATGAGCACTGAGTTATGTAGATTCATGGATGATATAGAAATGGAGGGCTATGTGGGAAGAAAAGGTTAGATTAATCTTATCGTAGGCCATCGTGCTGTAGTGTTCCATGTTCTATCCATGTTCACTCCTTTTCTCTGGGGGGAAAAAATATCACCCATAATCCTCAAGTGGAAGGATTGGGTGCTCCAAGGCCCCAACAAACAATACAAGTTCAGCACAGAATTGTGGGGTGAAGCTGTAATCGGTTTAAGATGGTGCTACTGAACTTGTGTGACTGCTTACTGGTAGTTCAGAAGGTAAGAAATATGACTAAAAACATCATTAATAGTACTTCTGAGGAAAATTGTGGTATACTATCACTGCAAACAGTGAAGAGGTGAGCAGAGGTGAAGCTGTCTCGAGAGATGAGCTGTGATGATGCATTGCAAAGTCAGTGTGCAAGGTGTTTGAGGTGTTTCCGAAGATGGAGTTGGAGCAAACGATTCAAAGAGGAGTTGAGGCAGAGAAGGTTTGGTGCCTGTCGATCTAAACCAGGTGCGAGCCGATTCGGAGAGGTCGAGAACAGCTTTGGGCTGGGCGGCAAGGTCTAGGCCTTGCTCTGGGGCCTGGCAGGGCACGACCCTGTGTTTTGGATGACAAATGCCAGCCCTGATAGACTGGAAAGACAGGGCTCTGGGACCTTGCTCTCCCGTGATGTTCACTCCTCCCTCCGCAGCGCTGAGGCTGTGAGTCTGCTCCCGTTGCTGTGCGCTTCGTGGCAGCTTGCCCTGCTGTATGATGACCTTGAGACCAAGGCTTTGGGCCTACTCCGGCTGCTCCCGGGATTCAGGTCTACGGACTCAATTTGGTTCAGAATGCTGTTGCTTGCATAATTTGTGTCTTTTTTCCTCGTCTCCGTGCATTGGTTTTTCTTTTTTACATTGGGTTCTTTAGGGTTTCTTGCTTTGTGGCACAAGCATGCAGGCAAATCTCTTTTTTTCTTTTTCAATCTCTTTATTAAATTTCATATATAAAGAAAAACATAACATAATATTAAATAGGTTATAAATGCACTAGGCTTGAAGTTAAATTAGTAATAAGATAACAATATCTTATTAAAATATCAGCAAAAAAATCGTACAATAATCAATCAAACCTATATTGATTATACGTGAAAAAGAATAATCACCGAAAGAAAAAAAAAGAAAAAAAATATAAAAATGCAAGAAAAAATGTATATTAAAAAAAAACCTAAACTAACATGGGCAATAATAACAGTTTATATGTACATGATAGTGTCAAGAACTCCGGAACTCCATACCTGAACAAGAATAAAAAGAGAAAAGGTCTCGAAGAGGCCAAATTAATTCATATGAAAATGTCGAATGAACGGTCCCCAAGTTTCTTCAAATTTAATTGATGAATCGAAAATAGTACTTCTAATTTTTTCTAAGCTCAGACAAGAAATAGTTTGAGAGAACCATTGAAACGTGGTAGGAGGATTTACTTCTTTCCAATTTTGTAATAGAGACCTTCTGGCCATTAAGGTTGCAAAAGTGATCATTCGTCTAATTGAAGGGGAAAGTTGACTACCATCCTCATTTGGTATACCAAAAATTGCAGTTATAAAATGAGGTTGTAAATCAATATTCCAAACTGAGGAAATGGTAGCAAATATGTCCTTCCAATATTTATGTAAGGTGTGACATGACCAAAACATGTGGGTTAATGAGGCCACATCTGAATGACATCTGTCACATTGAGGGTTAATATGGGAATAAAATCGAGCAAGCTTATCTTTAGACATATGAGCTCTATGTACGACCTTAAATTGTATTAAAGCATGTTTAGCACATATAGAAGAATTAACCATTTGTAAAATTTTTTCCCATTTTTCTGTTGATATATTATATTGAAGTTCTTTTTCCCACTCTTGTTTAATTCTACCTGACATTTCTGGTTGTCTCTTCATAATCATATTATAAATAAGAGCCACTAATCCTTTCTGACAAGGATTCAGGGTAAAAATCATGTCTGAAAAATCTATCGAAGTTGAATTGGGAAAGGATGGTAGAACTTTATATAAAAAATTTCTGATTTGTAAATATCTAAAAAAATAAGATTTAGGTAATTTAAATTTGTTGGAAAGTTGGTCAAAAGACATCAAACTACCTTCAGAAAAAAGATCACGAAAACATATTATACCTTTCCTTTTCCATATGCTAAAAGCTTGATCTGTTAAAGAAGGTTTAAAAAAGAAGTTAAGTAAAATAGGGCTATCAAGAACAAAGTTTTTCAGAGTAAAAAACTTACGCAATTGAAACCAAATTCGTAATGTGTGTTTGACAATAGGGTTGGATATCTGCTTATTGAGTTTGACTAAATCAGCAGGAAGAGAAGAACCAAGAACGGAGAATAAAGAATATCCTTGTGCATCACTGCATTCTAAATTTACCCACTGTGGGCACAATGGTGAATCCAAATCTAGTTTCCAATATATTAAGTTTCGAATATTATTCACCCAAATAGTAAAATCTGAGGTTAGGTAAAGCTAAACCACCATCTTTTTTAGATTTCTGTAACTGTCTTTTACTTAACCTGGGGTTTTTATTTTGCCACACAAATGAGGAAAGTTTTGAATCAATGTTATCAAAAAAAGATTTAGGAATAAAAATTGGTAAAGCTTGAAATAAATATAAAAATTTCGGTAAAATCATCATTTTAATAGCATTAATCCGACCAACCAATGATAAGGATAAGGGAGACCATCTTGTAGTAAGTTGTTGAATTTGATGGAGCATAGGTAAAAAATTCAATCTGAATAAATCTTTATATTTCTTCGTAATTTTTATACCTAAATAAAGTTATCAGTAACAACTTTAAATGGTATCCTATCATTCAATAAAGTTTGTGCATTTAAAGGGAATAATTCACTCTTATCCAAGTTTAGTTTATAACCAGAAAAACTACCAAATTGAACCAACAAGGATAGAATAGCGGGAATAGACCTATCAGGATCAGAAATGTATAACAACAAGTCATCAGCATAAAGTGATAACTTGTATAACTTCTCATTACGGGTAACACCAAAAATATTAGGAGATTCACAAATAGCAATGGCTAGAGGTTCTAATGCGATATTAAATAATAAAGGACTTAAGGGACAACCTTGTCTCGTACCACGAGATAATTGAAAAAAAGAGGATCTGTAATTATTTGTAAGAACAGAAGCAACAGGTTTATAATATATTAATTTAATCCATGATATAAAATTAGAACTAAAATTAAAATTTTTCAAGGCATTAAATAAGTATGTCCATTCAACTCTATCAAAAGCTTTTTCAGCATCTAATGAAATAACACATTCTGAGGTTGTGGGTGAAGAAGTATAGATTATATTAACCAATTTTCTAACATTGAAAAAGGAATACCGGTTCCTAATAAAACCAGTTTGATCTTCTGAAATAACCTGTGATAGTATCTTTTCTAACCTAATAGCTAAAATTTTTGTAAGAATCTTAGAGTCTACATTTAATAGCGATATAGGGCGATAAGATGCACATAAAGTAGGATCCTTATCTTTTTTAAGAATTAGAGAGATAGTAGCTTCATAAAAAGACTGGGGTAATCTCTTCTTAGTAAATGCATCATTAAAGATTTCACATAACCAAGGGGAAAGCAAAGAAAAAGTTTAAAAAAATTCTATAATATAACCATCAGGACCAGGAGCTTTCCCTGAATTCATTGATGAGATAGCCTCTCCTACTTCGGCCATAGAAATAGGAGCATCAAACAAACTCCGATCTTCATCTGTCAGTTTGGGAATATTCAAATTGTTAAAAAAATTATCCATCATGGACAGATCGCCGTCAAATTCTGATTGATATAAAGATTTATAAAAATCTTGAAAAGTATTATTAATTTCTTTATGATCAGTAGTTAGATTACCGTCTTGTTTACGAATTTTAATAATTTGTCACTTAGTTGAAATTGCTTTTAATTGGTTAGCTAACAATTTACCAGTTCGATCACTATGAATATAAAATTGAGCCCTGGTCTTGATTAATTGATTCTCAATTGAAGAAGATAATAATAAGCTATGTTCCATTTGAAGCTCAACTCTCTTCTTATAAAGTTCTTTGGCAAGAGTCACGGAGTAAATCTTATCAATTTATTTAATTTTATCCACCAATAAAGCTATATCTAAATATCTTTGTTTTCTTTTACCAACGGAATATGAGATAATTTGTCCACGGATAAAAGCCTTAAAAGAGTCCCAAAGTTTTCCTCTGTCAATCCCTTCGGTATAGTTTGTTGAAAAAAACAAGTCAATTTGCTGTTCTATGAAGGTGATAAATTCTGGATCTTGAAGCAAAGTAGCGTTGAGTCTCCAAGATCTAGTATTAATGGAAGAGTCCGAAATCTTAATAGATAACTTCAAAGGTGCATGATCCGAAATGGCAATAGAATCGTATTTACAATCAGTAACATCTGTTAATAAACGATGATCAATAAGGAAATAATCAATTCTAGAATAACTATGATATACATGTGAAAAAAATGAAAATTCTTTATCTTTAGGGTTCAAAAACCGCCATATTTCAGTAATTCCCGAATCAACCATAAAGGAATTAATAAGTAAGGCTGATCTATTTGGATGAATTCGAATAGGTTTAGATCTATCCATCAAAGGATTCAAACAACAATTGAAATCTCCACCCATTATCAACATATATTCATTTAGATTAGGAAGGGAAGTAAATAAAAGTTTAAAAAATTCAGGGCAGTCAAAGTTTGGAGCATAAGTATTAACTAGAGCCACTTTTCGATTAAAAAGTGAATCAGTAATCAACAAAAATCTGCCCTGTGGGTCAGACATAATTAAATGATGTGTAAACGAAATTGAGGGGTCTATAAAAATAGACACACCCCTAATTTTGGCGGTACAATTCGAGTGAAATTGTTGACCCTACCAGAACCTAAAAAAGCGTTGATTATCCTCCCTCCTAATATGGGTCTCCTGTGCAAAGATAATATTAGCATTTAGTCTATGGAATACTTTAAATTTTTTTTACGTTTAATCGGATGATTTAAACCATTAGTATTCCAAGAGATAAAATTAATAGACATCCATCATGCCAATATTAATTGTATATATCATAAAAGGTTAAAAAGACACATAACCCATAATTCAGGAAGAAGGAAAAAAGATTCAGGAGCAACCGGAGAACATGACACCTCAACAATATTAATAATTTAAAGTCGGCCCATAAACTAAAAGCAAAAAAATAAAAAGCAGAAGCGTGAAAAAAGATCCCTACCCCCTCCCCCAACCCCTCGAAAAAAAAGCCAAGCGGCAGGCGCACAAACTAATACTAATATTACCCCCATTTCAAGATGGCAACTCCATGAAAAGATAAAAAGAGACTATATAACACCCAGATTTAAATACAGGGTTGCAAAAAAAAAGGATATATATCAATCAAAATGAAAAAAAAAGTGATATAATAAAGCAAAAGATCATTAATAAAAAAGGATAAACATTAAAAAGTGTAATATGCCTTTAAAAAAAAGATTCCATATTCAAATACAAGAAAATGACGTTTCAAAAGCAAAGACTTATGGGAAGAAGAAACGACATTTTGAAAAAACCATATTACAAAATATAAATGTAAATGCACCAATCTATTAAAAATTTTTTTTAAAAAGTCATCAAAATGGGATTGAAAAAGGATTCAATAATCACTACAATATAAAAAAAAGGTCCAAAAATCCAAAACATTCGTCCCATTTTCAAGTACAAGCAAACAAAAAACGCTTACGAAAAGCAAAGTCTTATGGGAAGAAGAAACGACATCTTAAAAAATAAATCATTATTACAAAATATAGACGTGTATATCCAATTCAGAGAAAAAAAATTAAGAAAAAAAACATTATAGTAAAATTAAAAGAGCATCTATAAACCATGATAATAAAAAAAACCAGGTCTACAGACCAAAGTAACAAGCTATAACGCAGCTTCATAAGTTAAAGCCCAAAACGAAATGGCATCTTCTCTCCAAAAATTCTTCAACATAACACATAGTTCAACTTATTCTAGAAGATCGATATTCTTCGATGAATTTCTTCGCATCTGCCGGAGTATTAAAGAAGCGCTGACTTTCGTCACTCAACGTAATTCTGAGATTCGCTGGGTATCTTAAAGCTTGTTTAAATCCAATCGAATGAATCTCTGCCATCACTGGTTTAAAAGCGATTCTCGCTTTCATCACTTCAAATGAATAATCTTCAACAATACGAAACTTATTGTTTCTGTGAGAAATCATACCTTTCTGACGAGCTAATCGGATTAAAAGCTCTTTCTCCCGAGGATAATGGAAGCGAACAATCACAGCTCGTGGCTTGTCGCTCAAGATCGAAAATCTCGAAACTCTGTGGGCACGATCAATAGTAGGTTTAGCCTGTAAAGCTTCAGCGCCAAAAACTTCCCATAATAAATTAGAGATAAATTCAGTTAAGTCACCAGATTCAACATTTTCGGGAAGCCCGATGATTCGCAAATTCTGTCTGCGAGATCAGTTTTCAAGATCGGTGATTTTAAACTTATAATGCTCTACTGTATGAGCAGTCGACAGTACCTTCTTCTCCAATGTTTCAATTGTACGTATTTTTTCACAAATTAACTTTTCAAGAGCCGCGAACTTTTCTTCATGCCGTTCAATATCTGCTGCCTGCGATTGAAGCTTGGTATCAAGCGACCTAACAACTTCTTCAAGCTGAGACATTTTCGCAGTAAGCTTATTTTCCAGACTTGTCATTTTACTTTCCAAACTTGCAAGTTTAGTATCCAGAAGATTAGAAATTGCCTCAAGAGATAGAGGCTCTTTAGACGATTTCTTAGGTGCAGCCATTTTAAGTTTGAAAAGATTAAATCAAGTATTATTTTAGAAAAGAAGTAAATCGTAAGTATCAACCCTTGTAATTAAGTACGAAAAGATTTGATTAAAGGGTGATTATAGTTTAAAAAATGAAGAGCGCCTAAAAGGCAGATGTCTACGTCGCCATCTTGAAACTCTGGGCAGGCAAATCTCAAGGTTGTGTAATTTATACTTTGATAATAAATGTACTTTGAATCTTTAATGTTCTATAAAGTTGTATGAAGTTATCGAGGGTTGGTGCATTTCTTGGATGCAGTGAAATAACTAACTATAAATATATCATCTTGATCATTGGAACAATCATAAAAGTGCCAGGAACATGGAGCTGGTTAGGTACCCTCCACAGAGGGAGGGAGAAGCTGAGTTAATGTTGATTTGTCCTTTATGCTGTTGTTTATGGGAGTCTGGATGCTCGATCCCATCTGAACGTGTCATCGCTGATACAGTGAACTCCAAAAACCCGTGCTTACTCACTTTATTTACTCATGCAGGAGAATGGTGTGGCCCCATCACCAAACCATTCAGAAGTTTGAACAGAGAAATGCTACTTTTATACAGAGTTGACTAGCAGTTACAGATATTGACCATTTGATAACTTTGTGTATGTTCGCAATCCTTATTCGCCCACAAGGGTAACCACCTTCTGGCGCCAGCATAGTATGCCCACAACTCAATAACCCTAACTGTACGTCTTTGGAATGTAGGAGGAAACCGGAACACCCAGAGGAAACTTGTGAGGTCGCAGAGAGAACGTACAATTTGCGGTTGGGGTGACTCGGGTCTCCAATGATCCTTCAGGCCCTTTTTACGCAGCTCTCTCTGTAAGTGTCCTGAGTAGTGGGGAGTTCACAGCCAGAGATGCACTTGGCTGCCCACACCACTCTCTGCAGAATCCTGCCATTGAGGGAAGTACAGTTCCCGTACCAGTCAGTGATGCAGCCATTTGTTTGAAGCTGTTAACTGGAAATTTTTTTTTTAGATCTGCTCACAAATTGTTCAAACTGCAGCTGAAAGCTCCAGAGAATTTCCCTTTCTGATAACCTCGTTTTCTTCCTCCTCCCTCACTTTGGAACTTGAAGTGGCAGTGCATGAGTTCAATGACCTCACTTGCTCTTGATTTTTCTTTAAAGCAGTATTCTTACTGTTGTTGCAGACAGCTGGGTGGTGCTATGGGATGGATGAAGTGGAGCAGGAGAAGTACGTGTCCCAGCTGAAGGATGTGTTTGACAGCTGCGATGCCACGGGGACGGGATACCTGGATCAGGAGGAGTTGACTGAACTCTGCCAAAAGCTTCACTTGGAAGCCCAGATCCCCCTCCTTCTGCAAATACTTCGGGGCAGCAAACTCGATGCCAAGGTAAGCCTCCGTCTGCATGGAAACATGAGGTGACTTTGCACTCTTTTTAAGTGCATAACACGAGTCCCTCTGGTGCGCTCTGCTAGTGCTGCTGTGATATTTGCATGTGGATCCCGAATTGAATTTCATAAAACCTGGTGTACAAGTTTAGAACATAGAACATTACAGTACGGGCCCTTTGGCCCACAATGTGCCAACCTTTTAATGTACTCTAAGAGCAATCTACTCTTCCCTCCATTTTGCTCTCGTCCGTGTATCTGTCTTAAGAGTTTCTTAAATACCCCTAATGTATCTGCCTCTACCACCACCCCTGGCAGAGCATTCCACGCACCCACCCATCTCTTTAATGAATTTACCTCTGACATCCCCTCCTATACTTTCCACCAATCACCTTAAAATTATGCCCCCACCCTCGAATGAGCTATTTCTGTACGAGGACAAAGTCTCTATCATCTTGTACACTATCACCCAGTCACCCAGTTTACTTTCTAGAAATTTTTCGGAGAGTCTCATGAAAGGGGGGCGACTTTTAGATCAGTGCACCATGAAACCAGTTTATAACTGTCTGCCACATAAAGTTAGGTTTGGTAGAATTCAGCTTTTATTTTTTCGGAATATGGTGGTGTGCTGAGCTTTATGCTTGTTCAGATTTTGCTGGAATTGGTGAAACTGTAAAACAAAACAATAGGATTTCAAGACTTTGTTATTACAGTAATGCTCATAAGGAGAAATTATGTGTATTTTCTGTTGAGGACAGTTTACCTGTGATGGAAGCACATAAAGGTGGGGGGGGGGGGGGGGTGGTGAGGACAGTGCAAGTGATATCCTTGTATAAATTTGCTTCAGATACTTAGAGTTGAGGCTTTGTCTGTTATGGCAGAGGACTTGAGAGTCTGCTCACTGGAGAGGAATTGATGCACCATCAATAACTCACTCTGAGACGTAAGGCGAGATATCGGCTTTTATTGACTGGAAGAAGGAACAAGCAGTGGTTGACCACCATACTACATCCTGGAGACTGAGAGGCCGGGCTCAGGCCTCAATCGCCTTTATCCAGGGGTCTGTGGGAGGAGCCACAGGAGCAGTCAGCAGGGGACATGTCCAGACAGGTATATGTAGTTCACCACAGGAATGAAAAGAATCTTGTACCCCAAATGAGGATATTTGGCCCATTGTGCCTGTTCAAGTTCTTTTAAAGAGCTATCATTAGCTCCTGTTTCCCATTTTATTCAATGATATTGATGTCACACCCTTCAGTGATACAAAATGTCGTGTGGTCCACAGGACCATTATCCCACATAATGGTGGGGCGCGTAAGGAAACCTCAGGGCAGGTGGATTCTGAGGAAAATATTTACAAGGATGTTGCTGGGACTTGAGGACCAGATACAGGGAAAGGTTGAATATGTTAGAACTTTTTTCTGGAGCGTAGGAGGGAAGATTTGATAGAAGTATACAATATTACGAGGGGCATAGATAGGGTAAATGCAAACAGGCTTTTTCCAGTTGGGTGAGACTAGATCTAGAGGTCATACTAGGTTAAGGATGAAAGGTGAAATATTTAAGGGGAACACGAGGGGGAATATCTTCACTCAGAGAGGGTGAGAGTGTGGAACGAGCAGCAAGAGGAAGCAGTGGATGTGGGTTCAATTTCAGTATTTCAGAAAAATTTTGATAAGTACGTGGATGGGAGGGGTATGGATGGCTGTGGTTGATAGGTAGGGTAACTGTTTGACGTTGACGAGATGAGCCTGCTCCTGTGCTGTTGTGCCCTTCGACTCTATGAGAACCTTAGAGAGGGCTGGAGAGCTGGGAATTCCAGACCTCATGGCTTCAAAATGCAAATCTTGTTGCTCGTGCTCTTTCTCCTGCAAAGGAACTGATGCTTTTGAAACTTTCAGGTGAACTTTGAGGAGTTTAAGGAAGGTTTTGTTGCCGTGTTGTCTACCGGTATCGACCACAGTACCTCAGAAGATGAGAGCAGTTGCTTAGAACCGGGTGAGTACTCCTCACAGTATCAGCGCTTTTCCTTCATTTAGACAGACTTCATTAATCCCGAGGGAAACTGGGCTTCGTTACAGTCGCACCAACCAAGAACAGTGCAGAAATATAGCAATATAGAACCATAAATAATTAAATAATAATGTTAATCATGCCAAGTGGAAATAAGTCCAGGACCAGCCTATTGGCTCAGGGTGTCTGACACTCCGAGGGAGGAGTTGTAAAGTTTGATGGCCACAGGCAAGAATGACTTCCTGTGATGCTCAGTGTTACATCTCGGTGGAATGAGTCTCTGGCTGAACGTATTCCTGTGCCTAACCAGTACATTATGGAGTGGATGGGAGACATTGTCCAAGATGGCATGCAACTTGGACAGCATCCTCTTTTCAGACACCACCGCCAGAGAGTCCAGTTCCACCCCCACAACATCACTGGCCTTACAAATGAGTTTGTTGATTCTGTTGGTGTCCACTACCCTCAGCCTGCTGCCCCAGCACACAACAGCAAACATGATAGCACTGGCCACCACAGCCTCGTAGAACATCCTCAGCATCTTCCGGCAGATGTTAAAGGACCTCAGCCTCCTCAGGAAGTAGAGACAGCTCTGACCCTTCTTGTAGACAGCCTCAATGTTCTTTGACCAGTCCAGTTTATTGTCAATTCGTATCCCCAGGTATTTGTAATCCTCCACCATGTCCACACTGACCCCTTGGATGGAAACAGGGGTCACCAGTGCCTTAGCCCTCCTCAGGTCCGCCACCAGCTAACTTAGTCTTTTTCACATTAAGCTGCAGATGATTCTGCTCGCACCATGTGACAAAGTTTCCCACCGTAGCCCTGTACTCAGCCTCATCTCCCCTGCTGATGCATCCAACTATGGCAGAGTCATCAGAAAACTTCTGAAGGTGGCAAGACTCTGTGCAGTAGTTGAAGTCCGAGGTGTAGATGGTGAAGAGAAAGGGAGACAGGACAGTCCCCTGTGGAGCCCCAGTGCTGCTGACCACTCTGTCTGACACACAGTGCACGTACTGTGGTCTGCCAGTCAGGTAATCAATAATCCATGACACCAGGGAAGCATCCACCTGCATCACTGTCAGCTTCTCACCCAGCAGAGCAGGGCGGATGGTGTTGAATACTTTGGAGAAGTCAAAACATGACCCTCAGAGTGCTCGCCGGCTTGTCTTCATACTGAAGATAACAGCGGGTCCCATTTTCTCTCTTCAGGCTGACAGGGCAAGACTTTAATATCCAGTCTATAAAACATGGAGAAGGAACAAAAATTTCAGACGCTGCAAGTCTGACATAGCAAATAGGAAAGAACACTGGAAACATTAGATAATGTCGGGCAGCATCACCAGCCTGAAAAATTGATTCCATTTCTCTCTCCTCGGAGGCTGCCCAACCAGTTAAGTGTTTCCAGCATTCTCCAGTGGAGGTAACAAGATCTGTGCAGGGCAGTTCTTATCCTTGTAAGCATTGCTGAAACTCTGTTATCTGTTCATTATTATACTGAATTTGTACAATCAGTGGCCACTTTATTACTTACCTTCTCTACCTCATAAAGTGGCCACCAGGTTGTGTTTATGGTCTTCTGCTGCTGTAGCCCATCCACTTTACGGTTTGATGTGTTGTGCATTCAGAGATGCTCTTCTGCACACCACTGTTGTAACGTGTGGTTACCTGAGTTGCTGTTGCCGTCACATCAGCCTGAAGCAGTCCTGCCACTCTCCTTGAACCTCTCTTATTAGCAAGCCATTTTGACCGACAGAACTGCTGCTCACTGGATATTTTTTTCTCTGTAAACTCTTGAGACTGTTATGCGTGAAAATCTCAGGATTTGAGATTTCTGAGTTCCTGAGATACTCAAACCACCCCGTCTGGCACCAACAATCATTCCGTGGTCAAAATCACTTGGATCACATTTCCACCTATTTCTGATGTCCGATCTGAACTACAACTGAACCTCTCGACCATGTCTGCGTGCTTTTATGCATTGAGTTGCTGCCACGTGATTGGCTGAGTAGATATTTGCATTAATGTACGGGTTGTAATTAATGAAGTGGCCACTAAGTGTAATTAGTGTGCAGCAGAAATCAGAAGTGCTGTCCTGTGGCTCTGGAAGCAGGGTGTTATTGTACTGGAGAGAGCACAGACGTTGGCTGGATTGCAGCACTTCAGTTATGGGCGGAGATTGGGGTAGGTTGGACTTGTGAGCGAAAGAGACTGAATGGTTACCTGATGGAGCTGTACACGACCATCAGATGGGGTAGGTAGCTACACCCTGCCTCAGAACCTGACTTTGGGTATAACCTGCATAGAATTCAGACATTTTCATGGTTCAGCGGGCTGCTTCAGTTCCCTCCCTGCCTCAATGAAGTGTGGTTTTGTCGGAGTAACTTACCCGTAGGGCGTGAGTGGGTGGAGGAATCTGGGCAGAGTTGATAGGAAAGTGAGGGAGAATGAAGAAGAGGAATGAACTGATGATTCTGCTGTATGTGGGGCCACGCATGAAGGGAACAAATGCACTCCGGTATAATAACCAAGTGGGGTTAAGAGTATTCAGAGATTAGCTTTAATCTTTAAAGTTTATCTTTACATCGAAATGCATCCTTCTGCATCGGCAGCCAGCACAGTCTGAGAATTGGGGTAGGGGCTGCCTGCAAGTGTTCCAGTGTAGCATGCCCGCAGCTTACTAACACCGACGATCTGCGGAAGCTGGGGGAACCCACGTGGCCACAGGGAAACAAAAACCTACAAGCTCCTTACAGACAGCAGTGGGAATCGAACCCCGATCAGCGATTGCCGGTGCTGTAAAGCAACTGTGCTAACCGCTAAGCTACCATGCCAGCCGCAGTCCTGCAGGAATATGTTGGCCAGTGTGAAGTGAGTTGTCGACTCGGTTCATTCTGCAGCTTTAATATAAAATAGATCTGTTCTGGTGTGTTTCCTACTTCAAGTCCCTTTGCAGTCTGGTTTGGTTTTGTGACTAAAAATGCATCATAACTCCATTTTGAGTTTGAAAGTCTCCAGTTCCTTGCATTCTCAAATACGTAAGTGTGTTCGATGATGATTTATCTCCAGGGTGATCGGGAAAGGTTTTGTAGCCACTGAATTTGGGTGTTCACATTTTTTCAGCAGTTGTGGAGGAGGTTCAGCCAAAGTATGTCAGGGGATCAAAACGATATGGACGCCGATCCTTGCCTGAACTCCTCGATTCCGAGATCGAAACTACAGATGATTTGGAGGAGCCACTTCACTTTAAGGCTGAACCCCTTGTGCAAAACACCAAGAGAAGTCAGTTGAGACGCTCAGCATCTCTTGAAAGTGTAGAGGTTTGTCTGTTCTGCTTTTTTAAAAAATCTTCGTTCCTGCCGCTGTCGGTAAGGAGTTTGTACATTCTCGCTGTGATCGGGTGGGCTTCCTCTGGGTACTCTGGTTTAAGACCGTGAGAATGAGGCCATTTGGCCCATCAAATGTAGTTTATCCCACATTCCAAATATGTACAGGTTAGTTGGTTAATTGGTCACTTGCATGCAATTGAGCAGCACAGGCTGGTTGGGAGGGAAGGCCTATTATTGTGCTGTATCTTTAAATAAAATAAATACTGTGGAGACACTCAGCAAGTGAGGGAGGAGGGGAGGAAGGGAAAGAGGGGAAGAGAGAGGGAGAGGGGAAGGAAGAACATTCATGTTGACCCTTTATCAGGACTGACAATTCATTGACCTTAACTGTTGACTGGCTGACTTATTTGCTATTTCCTGCGTTTCCTGTTTTTACGGTACTGTAGCTATACCTATGTACCTAAGACTTTTGCACAGCACTGAATTTCCAATTTCCATGTCCATGAAAATAGGCAAAACCACAAATGCTGGAAGCCTGAAATAAAATTAGAAACTGCTGCCCGACTTCCTGAAGGTTTGAAACCGATTTTGTTTTTATTATGTTGCACTTTATTATTTGCACTGTCGTTATAATCTTTATTCCTACCGACTCAGCTTCATTCTTGGACCAGCGACACCTCGAATTTACAAAACTTGTATTCAAAGGGACTGTTTTCACCCCTCTGTTTATCTGTAATTTTCTTTGTCCAGACAATGTCCTTAAAACTCTGCACTGCTCTGCTGGTCTGGTGCACATGGGACCTCCTACATTCCAGCTCGGTGACTGTTCCTTCAGGTGTCTAGCCCTGTTCTGTGTTGTTCATCTCAGTCAATGCACAAAAACTCCTAGAGCTGGGTTTCTCAACCTGGGGTCCAGAGACCCCTGGGTTAATGATAGGGGTCTGTGGCATAAGAAAAGGTGGGAACCCTGTTCTAGAGGGCCTCAACAAGTCAGGAGCCATGGAAGGAATAAACAGTTAACCTGTTGAAGGGTCCTGCTCAAAACATCGACTATTTATTCCCTTTCATAGATGCACCTGACCTACTGAATTCCTCCTGCATTTTGTGTGTGTTGCTGAGGATTTCCAGTATCTGCAGAATCTCTTCTGTTTATGTTCTTCTCTTTTACCTTTTGAAGGTGAAGGTTAGGTCTGCTTCTAACTTTGCCCAAGCAGTTGCTCAGTATTTTCTGTGGAGTTAATTGTCCAGCTTTGTTTAGTTGTGCTGTGTATTAATCTCTGTTTAATTTCCTCCTTCTGTGACCAACCCCAGCAGGTCCGCAAGGACTGTGTCTGTTTGTACGTTCTTTCTGTGACCACGCGTGTTTCCTCTTTGTGCTCTGGTTCCCCCCCCCCCCCCAAATTCCAAACGTGGGCGGGTTACTGTTAGTGTTGGTAAGTTGTGGGCATGCTGTATTGGCGCTGGAAGCAGGTTGGACCCAGCCCATTCAAATCCACACCCACTACTTTCACTGGCAGCTCATTTCACACTTGCACTGCCCCCTGAGTGAAGTTCCCCCTCAGTTCCCCTTAAATATTTCACCTTTCACCCTTAGCTATGACCTCTGGAATTAGTCTCACCCAATCTCAGTGGAAAATGCCTGCTTGGACTTGTCCTGTCTATACCCCTCATAATTTTGTATCAAACTCCCCTCATTCTCCAATGCTCCAGGAATAACATTCCAACCTTTTCAGCCTTTCCCTATAATTCGAGTCCTCAAGTCCCGGCAACATCTATGTAAATTTTCCCTGTACTCTTTCAAGCTTATTGATATCTTTCCTGTAGATAGGTGCTCAGAACTGGACACAATACTCCAAATTTGGCCTTGCCAATGTCTTATACAACTTCAAATCAAATCAAGTTTAATTATTGTTCAAACCATACACAGATACAGCTCAACGAGACAGTGTTCCTCTGGGGCCAAGGTGCAAGACGTTCAAAATAACAAACAAACATTCAAAATGGCGAGTAACATAATTCAAAAAAATTGAGCAAAGAAGCATATTCACTGAAAAACACAGGAGGTAGCACAGATAGGAGAGACCGGCCCCCACCAAGCATGGATGCCATGCTGTAATGTTTCTACATCTCCTCTGCTGGTCTGCAGTAGCAGGCAAGCCCAAGGCTTGAGGCCTAGTGTTTGCTTCAGCCGAGGCTACACAGCTCCCGCATTCTCTGTCCCTCCACCAAGCAAGGGTAACAGGCCCATGACAACTTGTGTTATCACTGTCCTACAGAGTCTTGCGATCGCAAGTGAACTATCCTGGACAATTTCCCATGGTTTTACTGCACCAATTCCGGAGCTGCCAAGTAGCAGGCAGCCAGAACAGCTCCTCTGACATCCTGACTGGCCCCTTTCCGTTTAACCTGGCTGGCTCCTTTTCTAACATCCCGGCCCGCACCACCCCACACCTCGACATCCTGGCCGCCTCCGCCGATCAATGAGCAGCTCACTGATGGAGTAGCCTTTGGTACTTGAAGTTCTTGGAATAGAATTATCTTTGGATCATAAAAAAACAAACATTTCAAACATTTGTTTGGTCCCCGAGAGGCCACTGTGTTTGCATGCACCACCATCTTACTGGAAGTCACAAAACTCTCAATGTAACATCCCATCTCCTGTGCTTAATAGTCTGGTTTATTAAAAGCCAGTGTGCCAAATGTTCTCCTTACGACCTTCTCTAGCTGTGATGCTACTTTCAAGGAATTATGGGTCTGTATTCCTGGATTCCTGTGTTCTGCTGCACTCCTCAGTGCCCTACCATTGACAGGGGCTGGCACCGTGATGGCCAAAGGTGTGCGGGTGGGGCAGGCAGCCTTACTTGATAGAGTGCCGAGATTATCAGTGTTTAACTCCATTCACAAGTCCTCAGCAAATGGAGAAGGCGAGGCCTGCGTGCAGGAAGACTGTGGTAAGAGACAGCTGCCCCACAAAGGTGCTGGCAATCTTCAAGGAGAATCTTAACCATCTCCCCTTGACCTCCAACAGATTTTGGAATGTAAAAATCTCTGATGAGTCAAACCAGCTTTACAGGGAGATGCCACCTCAGCACAGCAGGACTGCTTTGAAAGCACAGGCTGGAGCATATTGAGGGAAGCAGTTGCCTGCGATCACTACGTCAACACTGATGAACAAGTGGGATCGGTGACTGGCTATGTGGGAAAGTGCATTGAGGATATTACCGTGATTAAACACTACACTGTCAGGGCAAACCATGGCTGACTGCAGAGGTCCATCCAGTGTTCAGGGATTGGGACGCTGCCTTCAGATCGGGGGACAGGACGACTCTGAGGTCAGCAAGAGGCGTGTTCTCCCGTGCCATCAGGAAGGCAAAGCATGAACATGCACAGTAAATCCAGACACCTTTGTGACACCAGGGACACGGCGCATGTGGCAGGGTGTACAAACCATAACTGATTACCAGTCCATCCCATGCGTCAGCGACAGCGATGCCGCCGTTCCTGATTGGCAGAATACCTTCTATGCACAATATAATGCAATGAGTGATGTGACATTGAGAGAAGGCCCCTCTCTTGAGGAGCAGGTACCCTGTCTGGTCACAGCTGAGGTGAGGATGATCTTAGCCAGGGTAAACCCACACTAAACTGTGGTGCTGGACAACATACCTGGCCAGGTGCTGAGAGACTGTGTGGCCAATTAGCAGATGTCTTAACAGACATCTGTAATATCTCCCTGAAATAGTTCACTGTCCCCACAGGCTTCAGGCCAAGAGAGCAACAGTAATTGGCCTAAATGATTACTGCCCAGTGGCACTAACTTCAACAATCATGAAGTGTTTGAGCAGCTGGTAACGGATCATATGAAATCCCACCTTCCAGCTACATTGGCCTCTTTCCAGTTCACCTCTTGCATAGACCAATCCCATTGAGGATGCCACTCTGTCCTGTCCCACCTAGAAAATACACCAGGATGTTGTTCTTCAACTCCAGCTCGGGGTTTTAATGCAATCATTTCTCAGGCTGGTGGGTAAACTGTCCTCGTAGGGACTAAACTCCCCTCTCCATAACCGGATCTTGCACCCCCGTCAGGCCGAGTTGGCAGCGATATCTCCAGCTCCATTGTACTGAGCGCTAGTGCCCCAAGGGCCTAGTGCTCGGTCCGCTGCTGTTCACGCTGTTGACTCACGACCAGACAGCCAGGTCCAGCTCAAACCTCATCATCAAGTTCACTGAGGATACTACAGCGTTGGCCTCATCAACAGTGAGGAGGTAGAGAGGCTTGTCAACTGGTGCGAGAACAACAACTTGAGTCTCAACATGGACAAGACTAAAGAGGTGAGTGTGGACTTCAGGAAGGTGCGGGTCGACCACTCTCCATTGTACATTAACGATGTGCACATAACCTGGACCCACAGCACCTCCTCATTAGTCATCAAGGCACAGTAGCACCTACCCTTTCTGATGAGATTGAGGTGGGAAAGTCATCCGACCCCCATTCAACAGCTTTCTACTGGAGCAGCATCGAGGGTATCCGGTCTGGCTGTATCACTGTAAGACCTTACAGAGGACAGTAAAAACTGCTGAGAGAGTCACTGGGGTCTTCCTCCCTCCCTACTTGTGACGTTTACTGGGAGTGTTGTAGACGAAGAGCCCACAGCATTGTTGAGGATCCCTACCACCCTCCCACAATCCCTTTGACCCACTTTGTCCCCATTTCCTTGAGGTACAGAAACCTCAGGACTGGGACTGCCAGCTTCTTCCCTCTGGATGTTGGACTAATGAACACCTTTTTATCACTAAGGTCTCGTCACCAGGACAGTGAGTTGTTTACTGTTTACCCATGATGCACTTTGAATGACGTTTTATTAATTTATTTGTGGTGATATTTTGTGTTAAGTGCTGTGTGTGAAGTATGCTTTGTTGGTGCACCATAGTCCGGAAGAATGTTGTTTTGTTTGCTTGTATATATGTACAGTCGGATGAAAGTGCACTTGATCTTGAAGGGGTAGTTAGGGGATTCCATTGTAGTTGCCTGGAATCGGTAGATATGGGTCCCAACACCTAAGCCCTGAGCTGGATCACTTGCTGAGTGCCCTCCCTCTGTGAGGCTCCCCACGGTTTAGCTCGTTCTGAAGTTATTGTGGTCCTCTTCTGTTACAGAGTCTCAAGTCCGATGAAGAGCTTGAAAGCCATCAAGAGCCTCAGCACGAGACCTTCGAAGCATTGGGTAATTAAAAAAAAATTAAAGTGCAACTTTTAACTGTAGTCTTTTTAATCCAACAATTGTACGAAATGTTCATTGGAACACATGTTGCACATTGTGTACAGTTCTGGTCACTGCACTACACGATTAACCCAGAGAGGGTGCAGGAAAGATCCATGAGGCTGTTGATAGAACTCAAGGGCTCGATCTCCAAGGAGAGACTAGATGAGCTTGGGACTATTTTGTCCAGAGTGCAGGAGACTGGACGTGGCGTAGCGGTTACCACGGTGCTGTTACAGCTCGGGACATCGGAGTTCAGAGTTCAATTCCGGTGCCATCTGTAAGGAGTTTGTACGTTTTCCCTGTGATCGTGTGAGTTTTCTCTGAGCGATCCAGTTAGGTTAGGAGGTACCTAACGTACTGGTTAGGAGGTTGATTGACCATTGTAAGTTGCCCTGTGATTAGGCTAGTGACATAGGTGAGCCTTTGGGCTGGAAAGGGCCTGTTCAGTTCTATCTCTCTAAATAGTAAACATGACACTCGAGAGAGATTTACAGGATTATGACATCTAAAATAAGAGGGCACGGGTTGATGGTGAGAGTGGAATGGTTTCAGGGGGTCTCGGAGGTGGGCTTTCCACGTTGTGGGTGGTGACTGTATGGACTGAGCTGCTAGACGATGTAGTAGGGGTAGGGACAATTGTAACATTTGAAGGACATTGGGAGAGATAGGTGGAAAGGGAAGTTTTAGAGGGAGATGGGCCAAATGCAGGCTAATGGGACTGGTTTAAATTGGCATGAAAACCAGTTTGAAGGGCTGTTTTCATGCCGCGTGACGCTGATAACCTCAGCTTGCAGTTTTTACAAGCAAGTTGCTGGAGGGTCTCAGCATCTGTGCAGGGAACTGGACTGCCAGCATTTTAGGTCGAGACCATTCCTCAATCAGGCCGAATTCCAGCATCCATAATCCCTTGTGTCTTGCACTCTTGCAATGGCTTCAGCTTAACGGGAGGCCCCAGAGCTCTGCCTAGCCACAGCCTGCCCCCTGGCCCTTCACGTGTTGTACGTCACACACACAGACGTTACAGAGGCAAAGTGGGAGGTGGTGGTTGTGAAGAAAAGCTCGGGCAGAGCAAGGAATGCCTTGGAGTGGAACAGGGAGAGGTTTAGCAGGCCGATTCAGAGGAAGGGTGTGGAATGGAGTGAGTGGGCAGGTACTGGAGACAGCCGTACTCTGATTGAGATTCATAGTTATTTATCACACGTGTGTGGAAACAGTGAAATGTGTTATTTTTGTTAACAAACAACACAACCTAGGAATGTAAGTGTCCCCACACCACACATTCCAGTGCCAGTGTAGCATCCCCACCATGTTCCGCAGGACACAACGAACAGAAAAATAAGCCCCTTTCCTCCTTTGCCCCTCCCCCTCACTCACCAAACGCATGGAGAGGCCTCCAACTCCACGATAGACTCTGTTCTACTGGCTTTTGGCATCGGGCTTCGACTTCCAGACTTCTGATTGATGTTTGGGCTCCAATCTCCGGTGTGAACTCCAGGCTCCAACTCGGTGCGTGACGATTGATCCCTCCTTGTCCCTCCAACTTGCATGGACCCAACCAGGCTTGGAACAGCTGATATCCATGGATGTCCTCCGTTGTATCCCAAAACCCAATTCTGACCCAAACTCCCCTCATCGCTGTCCCCAAACCTAACTTGACCCTTAACTCCACCATCACTGACCCTAAACGGAGCCTGACCCCAACCCTAATTTGATCCCTAACTTCCCCCATCACTGACCCTAAAGCTAACTTGACCCCTAACTCCCCATATGTTTGGCACAGCATTGTGGGCCGAAGGGCCTGTATTGTGCTGTAGGTTTTCTATGTTTTCTCTATGTCCCTAAACCTCATTCTGACCCCCTCTCCCCATCACTGACCCTAAACCCAGCCTTACCCTGAACTAACTGCTGACATAAAAAACCCTATAAATGACATAATAAACTGCAAAAAGAAGGAATGGTGAGGTAGTGTTAATGGTTCATTCAGAAAACAGATGGCAGAGCAGAAAGGGCTGTTTCTGAATTATTGATTGTGGTTCTCCAGGCTCCTGTGCTTCCTCTCCAATAGTAATAATGAGAAGAGGGATTGTCCCGCATGGTAATGGTCCTCACTGCTGGTTGTTGCCATTCTGAAACATGCTCTCCCTATGAGTTATGTGTTTCTTATCAAAAGTCACAAAGATGTGCTGGTTGGTAGCTTCATTACATTCCTCCTCCCGTAAAGGTCTGGTTGGAGAATCAGCCTGGAGCTGTTGGGAATGTGCAGAAGACTGGTTTATGGCAAAGTCAGGGGCCCCTTCCTTAATGGTATTGGTCCATGGCACAAAAAAGGCTGGCAACCCCTGGCTTAAATAAACGGGGCAATCCAGCTTTCAAAGACTGAATGTACCCACTCTGTGTGGTAAGGAAACACGAGAAAAGCCCTCAAGCCAATCGTGTTACTTTGCTGTAAAGTTATTTTTCTGTGGCATTTTATGAGTAACACTAGGTTCTCCCATTGATTAGCAATTCTAATTCTGTAACTTGGAAACAATGTACGTAACCCAACTCATTACAAGTTGCTATTCCAACTGCTTTTCCATTTTCCCACCCGCTTCTCAGGTACACTTTGGTGGCAAAACAGATTTCAGGCCCCCTGTTTCCTGTGCTTACCAGAACAGTGTTTGGGAGTGTCCCAGGGAGACCTGGATTTCCCACTTCCCTGCTGGAAGCACACCCTATGTAAATATTCTGGAGCAGTTCGTGGAGTTTTCATCAAAACCTGATAGCTGAGTGTGTTTGGTGCTGGTTAAGCCTTTAGCAGACATCTGTATTCTCATTCTGGGTCTGGGCTATGTGGCATGTCTTCAGGCTGTCCGGTGATGTGGCACAAGGTTGTTTTCGATGGCAAGTCCACTGAAGAAGTAACATGGGTTTAATATCTGAGCTTATCCAGCTTTCTGGAGGATTTAAGGTGTTATCTATATCTTCTTAAGCATAGTGGTTGCTCTTGTAGTAGTAATGTGATCTCTCAAGTTGAGTGGGATGTTCTCTTGAGGGGTGGATTCCCTCAGTGGAGGATTCCTCTGTGACTTTGGTTAACGTGAGGAGGCTGATGCATTCACAGCCAGCACAAGGTCCTTGACATTTTGAGGTCAGGTCCAGTGACATGGAGTGCAAGACTGGGGATCCGCCAGCAGCCTTTGTCTACCATCACTGCCGTTGTGATGTGTCATTATCTTCCACCAGCTCCACTGTTGCGGTCTTAGTTGGATTGCTCTTTGTCTGGAGACTCCCCCCGTTCCGCCATGCATGACCCGAACAGGAGCTGAGTCCCAGATGGAGAGAGAAGCTCTCTCTACCAAAACCTCTCTCCCTCAGACACCCTTTCCACAGTCTTTCCCACGTTCTTTCCCTCAGGTTCCAAAAAAGCCCAGCATTCCAGACAGCCGGCGAGTGAAGTTTAAACCTGTGAGTTCCATTCTTTGTAGCACAAAGTCTTCGTTCTTCCCGGCTGGAGGTGTTCCCAATGTGCAGCACTGCTCTCAATTTCTCCAGCTCTGAAGCACGAGTGGGTTGAGTGTCCTGTCTGAGGTGTTGCTGACAGTTCCACGATGTATCTCGACCAGACCCTGTCCTCTTTCATATCACGTCACACATCACCTCATTGTGTATTGTGCATCACATCGCATCTACTGCTTTGTTCAGTGTCTCGTATCGTCATATCATGTGTCATATCGAATATTGTCTCTCGGCTTGCTTCTCGTGTTTTGTCATGTATTGCGTCAGGTTTCATGTCACAAATCTTGCGTCATGTCATACTGTATATCAGTACTCGTGACTTATCGCGAGTCTGATATTGTATATCATGCCATACCATACCTTGTGTCTAGTGTTTCACTGTAGATCGTGTTATCTCGTATTGTCTTGTGTCATGTATCGCGTGTCATTGTATATCGCGACTCATCGGGGTGTTATGTCATGTGGCATTAAACATTGTATATTGTGCCATTAGATCTCATTGTTTGAATGTCAGATTGTATAGAAACATAGAAAACCTACAGCACAATACAGGCCTTTCGGCCCACAAAGTTGTGCTGAACATGTCCCGACCTTAGAAATTACTAGGCTTACCCATAGCCCTCTAACTTACTAAGCTCCATGTACCTATCTAAAAGCCTCTTAAAAGACCCTATCGTATCTGCCTCCACCAGCATCGCTGGCAGCCCATTTCACACACTCACCACACTCTGAGTAAAAAAACTTAACCCTGACATCTCCTCTGTACCTACTCCCCAGCACCTTTAAACCTGTGTCTTCTTGGGGCAACCATTTCAGCCGTGGGAAAAAGTCTCTGACTATCCACATGATCAATGCCTCTCATCATCTTGTACACCTCTATCAGGTCACCTCTCATCCTCCGTCGCTCCAAGGAGAAAAGGCTGATTTCACTCAACCTATTCTCATAAGGCATGCTCCCCAATCCAGGCAACATCCTTGTAAATCTCCTCTGCACCCTTTCTATGGCTTCCACATCCTTCCTGTAGTGAGGCAACCAAAACTAAGCACAATACTCCAAGTGGGGTCTGACCAGGGTCCTATATAGCTGCAACATTACCTCTCGGCTCCTAAACTCAATCCCACGGTTGATGAAGGCCAATACACCATACACCTTCTTAACCACAGAGTCAACCTGCGCAGCTTCTTTGAGTGTCCTATGGACTCGGACCCCAAGATCCCTCTGATCCTCCATACTGCCAAGAGTCTTATATGAATACTATATTCTGCCATCATATGTGACCTACCAAAATGAACCACTTCACACTTATCTGGGTTGAACTCCATCTGCCACTTCTCAGCCCATACGTCATATTGGATATTGTTTCACATCAATGTCATGCGTCATCTCATTGTGTATAATCTCATATCGTATCTCATTACATATAGTATATTTTAGATATCACAGCATACAGCGCACATTGCTTATTGCATTGTATTTTGGTGCATTGTGATGAACACAATCTGCGAAGGTGAAGTATAAACTTAAAACACAGTGCTGTCTCCCATCATACATTAAATCAGAAAGACCCCTTTCTCAAAGGTAGTGGAAATCTTAAGCTGTCATGACCCCAGATTCTGTAAGTTGGGTCAACTGGAGCTTTCACAACTGGCGGGTCAGATAATTGGGTGTATGAGCATGAAGAGGTGTGTAGAGTATTGTTTATATGGTGGCTGTGAAAGATAGAATGGCCAGCGTTTGATTGAAACTGAATGAGTTCAAAGCAATTGCCATTCTGTACTGGAAGATTGAAGGCATTAAAACAATAAGTGAAATGCAGTGATTTGAAATCAGAATATTGGGACCACTGCATATACAGTATGAATGAAACTTGGCATCAAAGGGTTAAGTATATCTTCAGTAGTTAGAAATACTTTACATGTATTAAAATTAACTAGATTTTGCATGACTACAAAACATAGTCAAATCTTGTGGAATGATTTTTCTTATCCCTAAGGAACATTGAATTGTGCAGGTTAGACTTTGCATGTGAATATTAGTTCCCATTGAAAACAGCATTGAAGTTCAAGCTGCTTTACACCTGGATGTGGGTTATATCTCTATTAAACTATACAAATCTTCTCCTAGCCAATGTAACTGGGTGCAGCCAAGGCACCAACACCTTTATGCCAATACACTAAATTCTGCTAACCTCGTATCACCAAGCTCACTGACCTTGTTTACTAATCTACTGGCTACATAATCACACAAAATGCCGGAGGAAGTCGGCAGGTCAGTTAGCATATATAGGAATGAATAAACACCACCCACTCACCCACCTGGCGTCACCCACCAGCCACACACTCACCCACCCACCCACCCGGCGTCACCCACCAGCCACCCACTCACCCACCCCGCGTCACCCACTCACCCACCCGGCGTCACCCACCAGCCACCCACTCACCCACCCGGCGTCACCCATCAGCCACCCACTCACCCACCCGGCATCACCCACCAGCTAGAATGTACTCTTTCCTCTCCCCCATCTTTGGCTTCCTCCCCCTTCATTTCCAGTCCTGATGAAGGGTCTGTCTGAAGCGCCGAGTGTTTATTCATTTCCTAAGGTGCTGCCTGATCTGCTGAATCTCCAGTATGATTGCAATCAGGAAAGTGGGGTTTGTGCTGGCCCCTCCCACAACCATTTCCACAGTTCAGTGATGTGTCAACTGGAAGAATAAATCTGGTGGGATGCTGTTTTTCACAGCTGGTGGGAATGAATGCTTGGATGGGACTGCTGGTGGTGGGTGATCCGAGTACTGCAGTGGATGGGTGGGGCAGGAGCATCTGGAAAGTTGTCTTCACCTTGGTCTTAGCCAGGACCCCATCTCTACTAACTTCAGCTCGTAACGCTGACTCAACCGCAATTCTGATTTCCTCCCTTTTCAAAGTGTTTGAATACCTTCTGTATATAATAAAAAGGTCACTGAGTGTATGTGGTTGTCTCCTGCTGTAGCCCATATAATTCAAAGTTTGACAGGTTGTACATTCAGAGATGATCTTCTGCATATCACTGTTGTAACACATGGTTATCTGAGTTTCTGTCACCCACCTGTCAGCTTGAACCAATCTGGTCATTTTCCTCTGACCTTTCTTGTTGACGAGGCATTTTCACCCATTGAACTGCTGCTCACTGAATGTTTTCTGTTTATCACACCATTCTTGGTAAACTCTGGAGCCTGTGTTTGAAATTCCCAGAGATCAACAAACCACCCTGTCTGGTACCAATCATTCCATGGTCAAAGTCACTCAGATCACATTTCTTCCCTATTCTGATGTTTGGCTTGAACCTCTTGACCATGTCTGTATGCTTTTATGCATTGAATTGCTGCCACATGATTGGTTGATTAGATGTAACATTAAAGAGCAGGTGTATTGGTGTTCCCAATAAAGTGGCCACTGATTGTATATTTGACTGACACTCCCCCTCGTTTTCCGTTATCCCCACAACCTCTTCAGTTCTAGAGACAGAAGGATGCAGGGCATAAGCATTGCATGTTTCAGAATCTTTTCTATCCCAAAGGATGGCTTGGGATTAGCACAATGCCATCTGTGTGATTGGTTTCATTTCTCTGTAAGCAGTTTGTACTTTCTCTCCGTGGTCACGGGGAGTTTCCACCAGGTTTTTGAGATTTCTCCCACATTCCAAAGATGTACTGGTTAGGGTTGTGGGCATGCTATTTCGTCAAAGGAGAGTGGTGACAAGGACAGAGGGTAACAGAGGAAATGAAACAGATTGACATTAGGAAGGAAACGGTGATGAGTAGACTGATGGGACTGAAGGCTGACAAATCCCCAGGTCCAGATGGTCTGCATCCTAGGGTACTAAAGGAGGTGGCCCTGGAAATTGCGGATGCATTGGTAATCATTTTCCGATGTTCCTGAGATTCAGGATAAGTTCCTGAGGATTGGAGAATGGCTAATGTTATCCCACTTTTTAAGAAAGGAGGGAGGGAAAAAACAGAACTATCGACCTGTCAGTCTAACATCAGTAGTGGGGAAGATGCTAGAGTCCATTATTAAAGATGAAATAGTGGCATATCTAGATAGCAGTGATAGGATTGGCCGAGCCAGCATGGATTTACCAAGGGTAAGTCATGCTTGACTAATCTATTGGAGTTTTTCGAGGATGTAACCAGGAAGTTAGATGGGGGAGATCCAGTGGATGTAGTGTACCTCGATTTTCAGAAGGCATTTGATAAGGTCCCACATAGGAGATTGGTGGATAAAATCAAAGCTCATGGCATTGGTGGGGGGGAAGACATTGACATGGTTAGAAAACTGGTTGGCAGATAGAAAGCAAAGGGTAGCGGTGAATGGGTGTTTCTCGGAATGGCAGGTGGTGACTAGTGGGGTGCCACAGGGCTCGGTATTGGGACCACATCTGTTTACAATTTATGTCAACAATTTAGATGAAGGCATTGAGAATAACATCAGCAAGTTTGCTGATGATACTAAGCTGGTAGTGTGACATGTGATGAGGATGTTAGGAGAATTCAGGGTGATTTGGATAGGCTGGGTGAGTGGGCAGATAATTGGCAGATGAAGTTTAATGTGAATAAGTGTGAGGTTATCCACTTTGGGAGTAAGAACAGGAAGGCAGATTATTATCTGAATGGTGTAAAGTTAGGTAAGGGAGAAATACAAAGAGATCTAGGAGTCCTTGTTCATCAGTCACTGAAGGTGAATGAGCAAGTGCAGCAGGCAGTGAAGAAGGCTAATGGAATGTTGGCCTTTATTACAAAGGGAATTGAGTACAAGAGCAAGGAAATCCTCTTGCATTTGTACAAGGCCCTGGTGAGATCACACCTGGAGTATTGTGTACAGTTTTGGTCTCCAGGGTTAAGGAAGGACATCCTGGCTGTAGAGGAACTGCAGCGTAGATTCACAAGGATAATTCCTGGGATGTCAGGACTGTCTTACGCAGAGAGGTTAGAGAGACTGGGCTTGTACATGCTGGAATTAAGGAGATTGAGAGGGGATCTGATTGCAACATATAAGATTATGAAGGATTGGACAAGATAGATGCAGGAAATATGTTCCAGATGCTGGGAGAGTCCAGTACCAGAAGGCATGGTTTCAAAATAAGGGGTAGATCATTTAGGACAGAGTTATGGAAAACTTCTTCTCCCAGAGAGTTGTGGGGGTCTAGAGTGCACTCCCTCAGAAGGCAGTGGAGGCTAATTCTCTGGATGCTTTCAAGCAGGAGCTAGATAGGTATCTTATGGATAGGGGAATCAAGGGATATGGGGACAAGGCAGGAACAGGGTATTGATAGTAGATGATCAGCCATGATCTCAAAATGGCGGTGCAGGCTTGAAGGGCCGAATGGTCTACTTCTGCACCTATTGTCTATTGACACTTGTGGGCTGCCACAGCACATTCCAATGCAAGCAGTGCATTTCACAAAGTTTGGACACTTATATGTACTTGTGACAAATAAAGCTAATCTTTAATCATATTGCATTGTATGAGGCAGTTCAATTTGACAATGGAAAGATAATGATGTTTATAGAAGTGAAGGGAACTCGACAGTTAACCTTTGACTTCCACATGCAGTGTATTGTGATGTTTTCATTTGAAGATAGAAATACTTAAAGTGAAGATGTATTAGGTTTATGCAGATTACATTCTGCATTACTAAATTGGATTATTACAGCAATGTGGAATATGTAGCAGTGAACAGAAAAACAACAAGCAGAAGTTAAGCTAAATCTTTCAGTTACCGGTTGGGCTTTGTCCCTTTCCAGCAGACGTTAATGGTGTTTTCAAGGGCTTGATGAAAATGTAGGGGAGAGTTTCTGGTTCGATACTGGTGACGAGAGTTTTGAGTGGACGGTTGGATGACCAATCTGGATTTATTTGCCTTGCATCAGTGAGAGTTGGAGCATAAAATGGTACAGCAAAGGAACAGGTCTTTAGGCCCACAATGGTGTGCCAAACTAAGACTAGCAAATAAATTTTGAAATAAGCTCATCCCTTCTGCCAATACAACGTTCATGTCCCTCCATTCTCTGCATATTCATGTTCAAAGTAAATTTATGCACCATATGTAACCCTGAAGTTCATTTTCCTGTGGGCATACTCAATAAATCTATAGAAAAATAACCATAACAGATCAAATGAATGACTGCACCAATTTAGACATTCAACCAGTGTGCAAAAGACAAATCGCAAGTACAGAAATCTCCTGAGGAATTGGAGGTGCTGCTGTGCTTTCTTCTAAATAAATAAATGAGCAATATATATTGAGAATGAGATGAAGAGTCCTTGAAAATGAGTCCATTGGTTGTGGGAAGTAGAAGCTTTCTAAGTGATCGTGCTTGCGTGCTGGGCCCAGGACAGATCCTCTGCAATGAGAACACTGAGGATCTATGTGTATCTAAGAGCCTTTAAATTCCTCTATCATATTTACCTCCACTACCATCCCAGGCAATCGCCACAGTCCTGAAGAAGGGTCTCAACCTGAAACGTTGACTCTTTTCCATAGATGCTGCCTGACCTGCTGAGTTCCTCCTGCATTTAGTGGATGTTGCTTTGGACTTTCAGCATCTGAATTTATGATCCATTACTCGCTTTGTTTTTAAAGTAAACATTTCCATGCACATCTCCTTTGAACCTTACCCCCTCACCTTAAATGTGTAACCTCTAGTAAGAGACACTTTAACACTGGGGAGGAAAGTACAGGCTGTTTACTCTATTTATGCCATTCATAATGATTTAAACATCAGCCAGGTCGCCCCTCAGCCCTTGGTGCTCTAGGAAAAGCAACCCTGGTTTGTCCAACGTCTCCACCTAGCATGTGCTCTCCAATCCAGGCAGCATCCCAGTAAACCTCTTCAGTACCCTCTGCAAAGCCTCCATCCACATCCTTCCTGGGATGGGGCGATCAGGATTGAAGAAATGTCTGTGATGTGTGTTTGAGGAGGGCTTTTCACTGGCAGGGACTTTCACTAGAGGACACAATTTTAAGAAGGAAGAAAGTAAGCCCTGATCCAGGATGTGCTGTTTGAAAAGGTGCAGAAAGAAGATTTAATAGAAACCTCCAAAAGAGAATTGAATCTGAACAAGTTCATAGTTCAGAGTAAATTTATGATCAATGTATATGTCATCATATACCACCCTGAGATTGATTTTCACTGTAGAACAAAAAGTACAATAGAATCAATGAAAAACTACACTAGCAAAAAATAACTAATGTGCAAAAGAAGTAAAACTGTGAAAATACAATAATAATATTAAGTAAATAGTAAATAATACCGAGAACATGTGTTGCAGTGTTCTTGGAAGTGAGTCTCTGGATTGTGGAATCAGTTCAGTGTTGAAGCGAGTGAAGTTATCCACACTGGATCACACTGGTTGAAGGGTAAAAAGATGGAAAAGCGATCATTTGGCAGATCACAAACAGGAGAAGATCTGCAGATGCTGGAAATCCAAGCCTGCTGAATTCCTGTGTGTTGCTGTCATTTGGCGGACTAGTTAACAAGCAGAACTGGGATAACTTGGATGGTGATTCTACCAGGGCCATGAAATGACTCCCATGTGTTGTTTGCCTACCATCGCAAAGTATTTGTTTATACCTCCATCTTTAAAATTCTCGTGCAGGTCAGCTGAGCCGATGCGATCCCAATGGCTTTGACAGTCCCCAAAGGTCGTCCACTCCGTGCCCTGAAACCACAGAGGACCATGTGCAAGCTGTGTGGGAGGACCTGGGTGTGGGCAAGAACGGCTACCTTCACCGAGAGGAACTGGTGATAGTCTGCAAAAACATTGGTCTGAAGGACCTCAAAGACCAAGTATGTGTGTCGACCTTAGCCCCTCTTACTGTGAAGTTGTTAATATGGCACTGAAGTTCACTGAAGTTCCTCAAACATCGGGCTTGCCAGGATATTTCAGTTACAAACTGGCGTTCCAAATTCGTTTTGTTGAGTGGGTGAGCAGTAAGTTTGTCTCCAGGGTCTGTGATGACCACTGATCAGTTGGGCAATGAGTTAGTGCCAATGGCTGGCCTCTGGGGAAATTGTTCATCGCCAGCCATCACTCTTGTGCTGACATTCTGTGTTTGTGTCCTTCAACGAGAGCCCCCTCTTGGGACGTGCAGAATGCAAACGATGTCAACTACTCAAAGCCATGGTGAAGGGTGAGGTGGCAAGCTTATCAGCACATGGGGCAAAAAGGAAAGGCTCTGCTGTCCAGTCCATTAATTACCCCAGACACAAAACAGTCGGTCACACTGCTCTTTTGTGAGAGCTTGCTGTGCACATATTGGCCGGCACAGTTTCTACTTTGAAAGAGCCAATTTGGGATGTGGCAAGTCATGGGAGCCGCTAATTTGATCAAAGCCACCCAGTCTAATGGTGTAGACTCTGACTTGGTGATAATAGCTACAGAATGTGCCTGTCATTTTCAGATGCTTGTGAACTTATTCCACAGGACATTGACAGTCTTTTCAGAAAGCTGGACAAAGACGGTGATGACAAAGTGAGTCGCAGTGAATTTCTGCATGGCCTGTTTCGGCACGGACCCCCAGTTTCGACTCCCCGCAGCAGGAGATACCATCGAGCCCACAGCCAGGTAGGCTTACCTTCGCACACTCAGTGGCCACTTTATAAGGTACCTCTATTCCCAGTGGGTGAAAATCCCAGAATTCACAAGTTTCTGAGATACTCAAACCACCCCATCTGGCGCCTACAATCATTGCATGGCCAAAGTCACTTAGATCATGTTTTACCCCATTCTGTTGTGTGTCCAAACAACAATGGAAACTCTCGCCCATGTCTGCATGCTTTTGTGCATTGAGCTGCTGCCACAAGATCGACTGATTAGATATTTACATTAAAGAGCGGGTGTACATAATAAAGTGGCCACTGAGTACATGTATAGCTCTTACACTTTTAAATCCCTCCCCTCTTCCTCCCAAACTTGTTACCTTTGGCATAACCAGGATTAACTGTTGGGAGGCCAGAAAGACAAGGTCATTTTCACTCACTGGACACTTGGACTTGCACTTGAGCTTTTTATCAAATACAGTTCTGCCTTCAACACCATACACCCCAACAAGTTGACTGTTAAACTACACATTCTGGGACTCAATACATCAACTTGCAACTGGATTCTGGGCTTTCTTACCAATTGCCACCCAGACAGTCAGACTAGGTAAGTACCTTTTACGAAGATCTCATTCACAAGACTGATGGACTGAATAGGACCAGTGAAAATCTAATATTAATTACATTTCCCCCTTTTTCAATATGCTATTGTCAGTTAGAGAACAAAATATTTGATTTAAAAAAAAACATAAGCTCAAGAGAAATGCAGAGTAACACAAATGCTGGAGGAATTCAGCGGGTCGGTCAGCATCCATGAAGGGGAATGAATGACGAAGGGTTCAGACTGAAACATGGAGCATTTTATTCCCTTCCGTGGATGCTGCCTGAACTTCTGATTTAATTCTGTATTATGTCTTGACATAAATGTCACTGAGGTCTTGTGGAAAGCCTGAGATCTTGATTTTAGGAGCTTTTATAATCAAAGAAGTTCATATCAGTCGACAAACGTAATTGAGGAGTGTGAGAAATACAGTTGCTCGAGAAGCATCCCTGGTGATGGTTTATTAATGTGCATCATGAAATTAACCCTTTTCCTCCCAGGGTCCTGATGGGAACAGACACAGAGCTGCAACTCCATCTTTAATATCAACTACGATGTGTTCACAGTTGTTTTCTGCTCTCGATGATGGCACTGGTTATGCATCACCTGAACAAATCATTAACATGTGGCAGGAAAATGGGATTAAAAACAGTCACGAGATATTACAGGTGAGGCTTCACTCTTATTACCTTGATGTCGTTTTACGGTCTTTCTGAGGTGTTGCTGCTTCTCCTTGGGCCGTCCCTCAGCACCGGGAGTGCCTTTCGCTTCTGCTCCTTCCAGCGCCGTGGGTTCTGAAGTGAGACCGGTGTGAGAACTGCAGACACTTCCACCGTTAGGGCACAGGGTTGCTTGATGGAGAGGTTGGAGGTCGGAGGCCTGTCAGGGTGGTTGGGTGGGTGGGATGGGAAGGGGGCTTGTTGAGCTGTTGTTGTTGCTTGTGTTGTTCTGTGGAACAAGATGGACTTGCTATGTCAGTGTTGGAATGTGTGGTGACACTGGCGGGCCGCCCCAGCACATCTTTGGGCTGTGCTGGTTGTTAACAAAAACGATGCAGTTACATTAGTAAATAAATCTGAATCTGGGTATTTTGTGAGGTGGTACACCCCATCTATGGTTTAAACAGAGTTGCTGTCTTCCAATAGCATCCTTCTCTAGAGTCATAGAGAAGTACACCACAGCCCATCTAGTCCATGCCGAAACTATTTAGACTGCCTACTCCCATCGACCTGCACTGAGACCATAGTCCTCCATGTACCTATCCAAACTTTGCTAAATGTTGAAATCGAGCTCATGTGCACCCTTGCTCTGGCACCTCATTCCACACTGTTACCACCCTCTGAGTGAAGAAGCTTCCCCTCATGTTCCCCTTAAACCTTTCACCTTTTGCCCTTATCTTGTGACCTCCAGTTGTAGTCCCACCTAAACTCAGTGGAAAAAGCCTGCTTGCATTTACCCTATCAATACTATTTTATAATTTTGTATACCTCTAGCAAATCTCCTCTCGGTCTTCTACATTCTAAGGAATGAAGTCCTAACCTATTCAACTTTTTCTTGTACCTAACTCAGTTCCTCTAGACCCATCGCCATCCTTGTAAATATTGTCTGCACCCTTTCAACGTTATTTACATCTTTCCTGTAGGTTGGTGACCAAAGCTGCACACAATACTCCAAATTAGGCTTCTTTCTGCGCGTGTGTGTATAGCCCCTCCGCCATGTAGTGCAGTTCACCAAAAACCTCTGTATGCTAAATACTGGTTTTGCCATCCCAGATAAAGTTGTTCCTTTGGGCACGAAGTTGTCGAGCGGTCCTTTTTCAAAGAAGTTACTACAAATACATTATGCCTGATAAACCTTCGAAAGCAAAAGCAAATTTTACCCCTTGAGCGCATATGTGGGTCATTTTTAACCCACATTTTATTGCTTTCCCTGGTTACTGTGTTTCTCTTTTTCCGCTGCCCAGCGCCGTGCCTCACACGTGTGCTGATGTCATGTGACTGTTGTATTTTTTCCAGCGTAGTTTGTGCTGCATCAAAGTGACCAATTAGATTAGATAAGAATACAGACGGTCGCAAACATCAATATACGGCGCTCGCTGATGATATCCTGCAAGGTAGCTAGCTAGCATGGTGGGAGCTCCACGAAAGAAGGCAAAAATGTACAAATTCCATCCAGAATGGGAAGAGGAATTTCTGTTTACCTTGGTGAAAGACAAGTGTGTATGTATGTTGTGCCACCAAACACAAGCACTGACTGAAAGAGGGAATCTGGAGTGGCACCACACCACTAACCACCAGAAATTTAAAGACACCTACCCCCCCCCCCCCCAACCCCCCACCAAAGAGCACAATCCATGCCAGGAAAGTTGAGGAGCTGAATTCGGGGTGAAGGCTCAGCAATTCTTCACAAAACACGCTGCTCAAAGTAAGGCTGCTATTGAAGCATCATTTCGTGTTAGTCACCTAAACAAGAAGCCTTTTACAGATGGCGATTTATTCACGGTAGCAGAGACTTTCTAATGACTTTAAAAACAAAAACCAAAACTGCAATACGTAATATACCGCTTGGCCCTGCAACAGTGACAAGGAGGGTAGAGTCACTGTCAGAGGACGTAGATCGACAAGTGTTAAAGGACTTGTCACTCTGTGAGTATTTTTCACTACAGTTCGATGAATCCCTGGGTGTAATGTAAACAGCTCAGCTTGTTGTATTTGTCAGAATGGCTTTCCAGGATTTTACAACAAAGGAGTCCCTCACTCTTTTGCACTTAAAGGAGAGAATGAGAGGTGAGGATATTTACAATGAATTTAAAAAATATGTCCGTGAACATGACATCTGCATTCATAAACTGGTGGCAATTACTACTGATGGGGCCCCAGCAATGTGTGGTGTGCGCGTTGGATAATCACTGTTTGATTCATCAGCAGGCCTTGTCTGGGAAGAATATTGCTACATTTATTTCAAACCCATTTCTGCCAATCGATATAGAACAGATAGCAGCCAAGTTCCAGCAAGTACTTGGTGTGCCAAGTGATATTGAAATGGAAATAATTGATTTGCAAAATGACATTGAGCTCAAAGCAAGATGAAGGGACGGTGCTTTTGGGGGCTTGTCAGCAGGGAGAAGTTTCCTCATCTCATTACCTGTGCACTAAACGTCAGTGCCTACTTCGGGTCAACTTATCTGTGTGAAATTGCATTTTCACAGATGAAAATGATTAAATCTAAGTACAGGAGCTGTGTTACTGACGGGCACCTCACAGACTGTCTCAGACTGGCTGCCTGTAGTTATGAGCCAAATTTCAGGGAACTAGCAGAAAGTATTCAGCCCCAGTCATCACACTGAGTGCAACAGTCAATTTTGATTCATTTATTTTTCGTGTTGAAATAAAATTAAATAATGAAACTTAGAATTAAAGGTATGAAGTATTGTAATATTCTTTAAAAAAGACAGCTGTGGCCTGTTTGATATGCTAGTTACAGTGTTTTCTTGGTTGAATTAATTTGAAAGTTTGACACAAGCATTTTATGTCATTCAGATACAATTAGCCCAAATAAAAGGCCTCAAGTTGGAAGTACAATCTGAGCTGTTTTCTCTCTAAATGATTTAGTAGGTCGATACACGAGGAAATCTGCAGATGCTGGAAATTCAAGCAACACACACAAAATGCTGGTGGAATGCAGCAGGCCGGGCAGCATCTATAGGGAGAAGCAATGTCGATGTTTCGGGCCGAGCCTGAAACGTCGACAGTGCTTCTCCCTATAGATGCTGCCTGGCCTGCTGTGTTCCACCAGCATTTTGTGTGTGTTGCCTAGTAGGTCGATCTTGTCTTTCACTAAGGCCGAGCTAGGGGATCTTGGGCTTAAAAAGGTTGGTGACCACTAGGCTAGAGGTTCCCAGCAGTTAATGGGGATGTTCCATTTCCGGGGAAGTGTATGAACACATCCACGATTCCTTTTTCCTGTAACCTTTTCATGTGGAGAGCTCAGAACAGGATGTTGGCTTTGGGGGTCTGGTGTTGGGTTCATGAATGTCTCTGGTTCTATTTAATGTTATTTTTGCAACAATCTGTTTTGACTGTGTTTTGAGAACCTGACTAGTGGTCACAGAAGAGCCAACTCGTTCACTTTTGCAGCAGAAACATTTTTGCTGAGGAGGGTGTCAAACCTGGCATTAAAGAGGCTGTGACGACAAGGTGCAGAAACCAAGTGTTTCTGTCACCACTGTTACTTCTGGGTGAGAACTTGCTGAAGATTTGGGTGTTGGACTGTAACTGCTAGTTACTGGTATTGTTTAGTGTTTAATTAACGATGGCAGTGAATTGCAAATGTTTACGGATTTCTTAATTTTATGTCATGTCAATGAGAAAACTGGCTTACAACTGGACACCCTGTAAGTTGGTTAGAATGCTTCTTGTGGAGAAGACGAGATTCTGCAGATGCTGAAAATCCAGAGCAACACACATGTACACACACAAAGTGCTGGAGGAACTCGGCTGTATCTTTGGAAAGGGGGCAAAGGCGATGCAGGGCCCGATACGTCCATCTTTTATTCCTCTCCTTAGCTGCTGCCTGACCTGCTGAGTTCATCCAGCATTTTGTGTGTGTGTGTTGCTATTCTTCACAAGAGAGGACTGCGACCAGGCCATTCAGCCCCGTAAATTGTGCTGCTTGTTGACAAAATCTGGCCCTGTTTCATTTGCATTTCAAATCTGGGTCGATGAAGCCTCGGCAGCCTATTTAGGGAGATTATTCTGAACTTCAACTATGTGCTCTGTGAAGGAGAGCTTTCTGACAGTAATCTGGAAGGGTCTGGCTCTTAATTTGGTGTTCTCCAGCTGAGTACTCGCTTGCCAGAAGAAATGGCTTTCTCCATATAAGCTACACTAAACTGTACAATAAACATAGATGCTCCAATGAGACATTCCTTGGGATGTAGACAGTCAATTCAACGGTTAAGCCTCTGAAACTGATACTTTTCCAGTCTGATGTAACTTCCTGAGCTGTAGTGCCCAGAACTGACCAGTTTGAGAATAGCTTTCTGCAGGATTGTATCCATTTATTTAGTGATACAGTCCAGCCCTTCGAGCCCTGCCAGGCCAGTGACTCCCGACAAATCCGATATAACCCTAACAAAATCACAGGACTGTGCGAAGAAACCAGAGGACCCAGAGGAAACCCACACATTCCACAAGTGAGACGTACAGAGACTCCCCACAGATTGGCGCTGGAATTGAACTAGGAACGCCAGAATGTCCTGAGGTGTAATGGCATCGCCCTGACCATAGAACATTGAACAGTACAGGCCATTCAGCCCACATTGTTGTGCTCACCCTTAACTTAATCCAAGATCAATCTAATGCTTCCCTCCCACACAGCTCCCACATTTTCCTTTCATCCATGTGCCTGTCCAAGAAGAGCTTTAAATGTCCTTAATACATCTGCTTTTATAACCACCCTGGCATCCCATTCTGTTTTTAAAAAACTCTACCTCTGACATCCCTCCTATGCTTTCCTCCAATCACTTTAAAATTATGCCCCCTGTATGAGCCATTTCTGCCATGGGGGAAATTTCTCTGGCTGTTCACACTGTCTGTGTCTCATCTTGTCAAACCTCTATCCAGTCACCTCTTCTCAACTAGTAGCAGAGTCTTCAGTATATTGTATGGGGGGCAGAGAGGGGCTTACCAGCCGCTGGTGGGCAGAGATTTTGTGAGAAGAGTGGGCCGGGTGGGGTGATGAAAGAATGAATTTAAATACTGTATGAGGAGTTTTTGACGGCTCTGGGCCTGTACTTGCTGGTGTTTAGAAAAATGAAGGGGTAACCTATTGAATATTGAAAGGCCTAGATGAGTGGATGTGGAGAGGATGTTTCCCATAATGGGGGGACGTAGGACCAGAGGGCACAACCTCAGGACAGAAGGTCATTCCTTTAGAGCAGAGATGAGGAGGAATTTCATTATCCGGAGGATCGTGAACCTGTGGAATTCATTGCCACAGATGGCTGTGAAGGCTAAGTCATTGGTTGTATTTAAGGCCGAGGTTGATAGGTTCCTGATTGGATAGGATGTCCCAGGTTATAGGGGAAGACAGAAGAATGGGGTTGAGAGGGATAATAAATCAGCCTTGATGGAATAGATTCGATGGGCCAAATGATCTTATGATACCTACTTCCTTTCTGTTAAATACCACCAATTGTGATACAATTCTTCAGCTCAGCACAGAAAGCACGCTGTTTGCTCGGAACAGCAATAGTTGGATGCTGTTGGACACATTTAGTGGATCATTGATTTCACAGAAAGAGATTATTTGACCCTCAGTTCATGTACTGCTGCACTATGACACTCTATTTATTTGCTAACCCTCTCCTTTGTCCCTTGCTATCCAAAATGTTCCTACGTATCAAATTCCCTTATAAAAATGATGAAGGGTCTGTCCCATCACCTTTTCCAGACAGTTTACTCCAAATAATAATTCACAGGCTAAATAATATGCCTCTTTCTATCCCGGTTACATTCCCTTTGAGACTGAACCACCAGTTAAGTTCTTTAATGAAATCTTCTGTACGTTTGAATACCTTGATAAACTCTCACCTTCATCGCCTTCTCTGCTCCAAATGTGAATACCTTTGAATGTCAGAACAATGCCATTGCTAAATCATCCCTCCACCTCATCAGTTCCAAAGGAGTAATCTCTCAGAGAGTCACAAAAACACGATTCTCTAATTGATGCAGGAAGTTTCCTGTTTTCATCCCTTGTTGTCTCTCTCCCTCTGCCTGTCCCTTTAGCAACTACTCCCTTTTCACACAACTCAACCTCCATCTCCCTCGATCCTGATTTTCCCCAGTCACCAGCCCTCCCATCCTGCCTCTGGTATCGATCATGCAAAAAGGCCCAATTACAATGTAGTTTCTGCCCTTCTGGAGGTACTGCCACATGGACCTCATCACACCAATTATAGGACAGATACTGTGAACAAAGGCAACTCTTATAATTGGCTTTCATAGATCTGACAAAGGCATTTGATGCAGGAGATCATCAAGCTTTCCAACGTACACGATCAAGGCATGGCTGCCCTGAAAGAACTCACAGGTACTGAATACTACTGCATGATGGCATGTCAGCCACAGTACTCAGCAACTGCTTCACTATTCAGGCAGGAGTCAAGCAGGGCTGCGTCACTACATGCACGATATGTGCTATCTGTATTGCTGCTGTCCTTCACCTCATTGGCCAAAATCTGCCAGAGGGATTCCCAATCGTGTATAAAATGGACAACAGGCTTTTCAACTTCAACCGGTTCAAGGCCAAGAACCAGGTCAGCACCACCTGGATGACTCCACCATCACAGCACACTCTGAAGAAGACATTCAATGTATCACAAGAGTTTTATTTATTGTTTTCAACCTCTCACTCATACGGGCCAAAGTTCCCACTTGCTTCAACAATTGTACCAGTGCCTAAGAAGATTAATGAGAGCTGCCTTAATAACTATCGCCCGGTAGCTCTCACATCGACAGTGATGAAATGCTTTGAGAGGTTGGTCATGACTAGACTGAACTCCTGCATCAGCAAGGACCTGGACCCATTGCAATTTGCCTATTGCCACAGTAGGTCAACGGCTGACGCAATCTCTATGACTCTCCACACGGCTTCAGACCACCTGGACAACATAAACACCTATGTCAGGTGTTTATGTAACTCAGTATTTAATACCATCATTCCCACAATCCTGATTGAGAAGTTGCAGAACCTGGGCCTCTAAACCTCCCTCTGCAAATGGATCCTCGACTTCCTAACTGGAAGACCACAGTCTGTGCAGATTGGTGATTGCATATCCTCCTTGCTGATGACCAACCCCTGACACACCTCAGGGGTGTGTGCTTAGCCAACTGCTCTACTCTCTATACATGACTGTGTGGCTAGGCATAGCTCAAATGCCATCTATAAATTTGGTGACGAGAGGGCGTACAGGAGTGCGATATGCCAATTAGTGGAGTGGTGTCGCAGCAACAACCTGGCACTCAACGTCAGTAAGACGAAAGAGCTGATTGTAGACTTTAGGAAGGGTAAGTCGAAGGGACGCATACTAATCCTCATAGAGGGATCAGAAGTGGAGAGAGTGAGCAGCTTCAAGTTCCTGGGTGTCGAGATCTCTGAGGGTCTAACCTGGTCCCAACATATCGATGCAGTTATAAAGAAGGCAAGACAGTGGCTATACTTTATTAGGAGTTTGATGTGATTTGGTATGTCAGCAAAAACACTCAAAAACTTCTATAGAGATGTACTGTTGAGAGCATTCTGACAGGCTGCATCACTGTCTGGTATTGTTGAGGGGGGGAGTTGCTACTGTACAGGACTGAAAGAAGCTGCAGAAGGTTGTAAATTTAGTCGGCTCCCTCTTGGGTACTAGCTTACAAAGTACCCAGGGTATCTTCAAGGAGTGGTGTCTCAGAAAGGCAGCGTCCATTATTAAGGATCCTCCAGCACCCAGGGCATGCCCTTTTCTCATTGTTACCATCAGGTAGGAGATACAGAAGCCTGAAGGCACACACTCATCGATTCAGGAACAGCTTCTTCCCCTCTGCCGTCCGATTCCTAAATGGACTTTGAACCCTTGAACACTACCTCACTTTTTTAAGATATACCATCACTGTTTTTGCACAATGTTTAATCTATTCTATATAGGTATACTGTAATTGTTTTTTTATTAATATTTTTTCTCTGCTAGATTATGTATTGCATTGAACTGCTGCTGCTAAGTTAACAAATTTCACGACACATGCTGGTGATAATAGCCCTGATTCTTTCTTTTTGTCAGACCTTGGATTTCACTGTGGAGGAGAAAGTGAATCTTGCAGAACTCACTAATGCGCTGGAGAACGAGTTAATGTCCAGCAGAAATAGGACGCACTTGGCTGCGTTAACCTGCTACAGGAGTGAAATCGACCATCTCCAGTAAGCAACTTCAGCTTGCGACCAGTGACTATTTTTGCTGTTAACATGTGTCACCTTGTAAGTGTGAGGCTACTGCTCGAGGGAGGAGCTCATGGAGCTGATGCAGTCGCAGGTGGAGTGCTGGTGATCAGAGAACAGGAGGGAGAAATGGTATCAGGTTTCCAGATTGGCAAGGAGCATCTCGTGGGTTGATGCTGGGATTGGTGCAGTTTATTGTTAACAATCTACGCTCGGTGGCAACTTTATTAGATACTCCTGCTCCTTAATACAAATATCTAACCAGCCAATCATGTGGCAGCACCTCCACGCATAAAAGCATGCAGACATGGCCAAGAGGTTCAGAGCAAACATCAGAATGGGGAAGAAATGTGATCCGAGTGTCTTTGACCGTGGAGCCATGTGGGGTGGTTTCGGTGTGTCAGAAGCTGCTGATCTGCGACTTGCAGAGAATGGTGCAAAAAACAAAGAAATACATCCAGTGAGTGGCAGTTCTGTGGGTGAAAATGCCTTGGTCAGAGGAGAAGGGCGAGACATGTTAAAGCTGACAGGAAGGCAACCTACAATAACCATGTGTTACAGCAGTGGTGTGTGTAAGAGCATCTCTGAACACTCTGAAGTTGATGGGCTCCAGCAGCAGAAGACCGCAAACATACTCTCAGTGGCCACTTTATTAGGTACAGGAGACATTACACTGAGTTTGGAGTTTTGATGACAGTCTCGGGGACTGAGTGCCTTGTGGACACGGTTGGTAACAATAAAGGGTATGTGGGAAAGCAAGTCATGAAGAAAAGGCTAAAGATTTGCAAATGTCTATAGAAAGGTGAAGCACGTGGTCCCCAACCACTGGGCCGCACAGCATGTGCTACTGGGCCACAAGGAAACAGCATGATTTGACGATATGAGTCAGCTGCACCTTTCCTCATTCCCTGTCACACCCACTGTTGAACTTGAACACACGCGAGGTCATCAGTCGCCTAAACGCAGTGATACCCTCGCGCCAGGGATCACTGGTTGGCTTCGGGTAACCGGCTGCCTCGCGCGTGGAGCATGCCTCCGGTTTGGTCCAGAGCCGCCTCTAAACCTGTTTAGCACACTGAATGTTCGTAGGGAACCCGGTGCTAATTCGCAATGACCTAATTCGGGCTCAGGATTTCATAAGTAGCAGAGCAGCTACCTCGCTGCGACCTACTGAAAGTCATCCCTCGAGACAAAATTTTATCAGCCGATAGATCCTACAAGGGGGGCAGGCACGCACGCTGTAGCACTCCTCGTTCAGTCGGTCGCTCTCTCCAGACTACGACCACTGCGGCCTTTGTCCTCTCACTGGTGTGTCGCAATAATTTTATATGTTCATACGAGGAAAATATACGCTGTGTGTTTAATATTAAATTTGTCAGAAAAAACCCATTTAGGAATGAAATTGAATGTATTAGCCATTTTTCAGTGACTTATCACCTATATTCCAGTCGTGATTAACACCCACACCACCCCCATTGGCCGGTCCGCAAGAATATTGTCAATATTAAAACGGTCTGCGGTGCAAAAAAAGGTTGGTGACCCCTGCACTAAACAGGTGGAACATGATTTTGAGGGAAAAACATGAAGTTACTCACTTTGTTAAGAAGAGTAGGAACGGGTAACAGAGAGAGACAGCTGGATGCAGTATGGAGGGATGTGTGTGTCCTTGTACATAGTAAACAGCATCCAGCCACAGTTAATCATTTTTCCCAGGGAAAGGGAACAGGGCAAAGGTTCGAGGTGAGAAGGGAAAGATTTTAAAAGGAACCGGAGGGGGAAGCTTCTACACCACCTTGTGGAATGAGCTGCAATCTCATTTTTGCAATCTGTGCAAATTTCTAAGTAGATTCTCCCTGTGGTCTTGTGGGTTTCCCCCAGTTGCACAAGTTTCTTTTCAAATTCCAAAGATGTGTGTGTGGGTGGGTAAGTTAATTGGCCCTAGTGTTTCAGAGCGAGAGGATGTGGGGAGAGGTTGATGGGAATGCAAGGAGAATAAAATGGGATGTGTTTGATCAGCACAGTCTTGGACAGAAGCACTTATTTTGATGTCCCTCGAGTAACTGTTTTCCAAAATACTGTTTAAGAGCCCTTGGTCCACACTTGTTTAAAGCAACATTTTAGTCGTTACCAAAGAAGTGCTTAATTAGCTGCATTAAGTGAGCTTGTGAAAGAGCCCGCAACACTTTGTGAACTGAAAATGTCAAGCTCTTTTGCGTGCAGTATTTCTGCCTCTCGCCAATCTCCCGTGTTGGTTTGTGCCGCTTGGGAGACTGCAGCTGTTAAAGACACTTTGCAAGTGCGTAGGTACTTGCAAGGCTGTGGGTTGTAGGCTCGATGTTTCCTGCTCCATCTGTTGGCTGTTAAAGGTATTTTTCCTCAGAGCTACAAACCCAGCTGCATGCTCTGTTGCTTTTGAATCGGAATCAGGTTTATTATCACTGATGTATGTTGTGAAATGTGTTGTTTTGTGGCAGCAGTACAGTGCAATACTACAGCGAGAAGTACTATAAATTACAATAAGAAATTAATATACTTGTCTATCAAAGTTCAAAGTAAAATTTATTATCAGAGTACATTAATGTCAACACGTACAGCCCCAAGATTCATTTTCCTGCGGGCACACTCAGCAAATCTATAGAACGGTAACTAAACAGGATCAATGAGAGAGTAAGAGAAAGTTCATGGGTTCATTGTCTGTTCAGAAATCTGATGGTGGAGAGGAAGAAGCTGTTCCTAAAACATTGAGTGTGTGCCTTCAGGCTGTCTGGTAGCAATGAGGAGAGGGCGATCCTGGGTGATTAATGATGGATGCCACCTTTTTGAGGCATCGCCTTTTGAAGGTGTCCTGGATGCTGGGGAGGCTGGTTCCCATGGTGGAGCTGGCTGAGTTTGCAATCCTCTGCCACTCTTTCCATTTCTGCACAGTGGCCTCTTCATACCGGCCAGTTAGACTGCTCTCCGTGGTACTTCTGTAGAAACGTGCAAGAGTCTTTGGTGAAATATGGCTGCTGTCGTGCTTTTTTTGTCATTGCATCAGTACGTTGGGCCCAAGATAGATCTTCAGAGACATTGACACCCAGGAGCTCACCCGTTCCACTGCTGATCCCTCAATGAGGGCTGGTATGTGTTCCCTCAACTTCCCCTTCCTGAAGTTCACAGTCAAATCCTTGGTCTTACTGTTGTTGAGAGCAAGCTTGTTGTTGTGACACCACTCAAACAGCTGAGTCCAGGTTAGACGTTGACACCCAGGAGCTCACCCTTTCCTCTGCTGATCCCTCAATGAGGGCTGGTTTGTGCTCCCTCAACTTACCCTTCCTGAAGTTCACAGTCAAATCCTTGGTCTTACTGTTGTTGAGAGCAAGCTTGTTGTTGTGACACCACTCAAACAGCTGAGTCCAGGTTAGACGTTGACACCCAGGAGCTCACCCTTTCCTCTGCTGATCCCTCAATGAGGGCTGGTTTGTGCTCCCTCAACTTCCCCTTCCTGAAATCCACAATCAATTCCTTGGTCTTACTGATGAAGAGTGCAAGGCTATTGTTGTGATACCAGCTGATCTACTTCACTCCTATACGCCTCCTTGTTACCATCTGAAATTCTGGCAACAATAGTTGCATCGTGAGCAAATTTATAGAAAACATTTTTGCTGTGCCTAGCCACACAGTTGTGGGTGCAGAGAGAGTAAAGCATTGGGCTGAGCTCGCAACCTTAATGTGCAGCGGGGTTTATTGTTAGTGAGGAGAAGATATAATTTCCAACCCACTCTGCTGTGGTCTCTCGATGAGGAAGTCAAGGATCCAGTTGCAGAGTGAGGTACAGAGGCTCGGTTTGGAGCTTGTTGATTAGAACTGAGGGACTGACTGTATGTGCTGAATGCTGAGCTGTACTCAGTAAACAGCAGCCTGACGTAGGTATTGCCCAGGTGATCCAAAGCTGAGTCGAGAGCCAGTGAAATTTCATCCACTGCAGGTCCAGATCCATGCTTGGCCAGGAGCTGATTCTAGCCTTGACCAACTTTGCAAACCACTTCATCACAGTGGATGTGAGTGTCACTGGGTGAGTCATTGAGGCAGCTCATCCTGAGCACTCGGGTGATTGTCACCTATTTGAAGCAGTTGGGAACCTCCTACTGCAGCAGAGAGAGGTTGAAGGTGTTCTTGAACACTTTCGGCAATTCGTTGGCACAGGTATTCAATGCCCTTCCAGGTATGCCGTCGGGGCCTGTCATCACCGTTGGATTTTGCTCTTTGAGATGCCGCACTGCACCTTAATTCTCTAATACGTTATGCAGTACGGTAATGAATTTTCCAATGTAGCAGGGGAGTTTAACAGGGACACTGGAAACGGGACCCCTGCTGTGTTTAAAGAGGGCACAGGAAACAGGAGCCCAGTGAGTTTAAAGGGAGTGTGGGGAAAAGGAAGCGGCCCTAAGCCAAGGGTGGAGCCATCGGGATTTCCAAATGATCAAACAGTGGCTTAACAGCGCACTTTACTGACTTGGGTACACGGACTACCTCAGCAGAAACAATAAATATTAAAACGTGAGTGGTTTCTTCCTCCATCCTCTCCAATCCTGATGGAGGATTTCGGCCTGAAACGTCGGCTGTTCACTCTTTCCCATCGACCTGCTGAGTTCCTCCGGCATCTTGTGTGTATCGCTCTGAATCTGCAGTATTTACAAAATATTAAAATGCGGGTGGTCCATATCCAATAAATATTGATGTATTAAAATTTTAAATTGTCTCCATAAAACATGCTCAAGTAACACTTGAGTATTGTCATTCAATGGTAGACATGTTTACAGCTAAACAAAACAACCTCCCTCTGAGACCTTCAGTACATAGATCATACACACCACGTAAAATAGAGTTCAAAGTACAAAGTTCAAAGTTTCTTGTGGGCATGCTCAAAAATTCCTTACTAGAGTAATAGCCATAATAGAATCAATGATAGACAGCACTGAGTTGGGCATTCAACCAGCGTGCAAAGGACACAAACTGCAAATGTAAAAAGGAAGAAATAATAAATAAATAAATGAACAATAAATATCGAGAACAAGGGATGAAGAGTACTTGAAAATTAGTCCATAAGTTGTAGGAACATTTTAATGATGGGGCAAGTGAAGTTATCCACTTTGGTTCAAGAGCCCGATGGTTGAGGGGTAGTAACTGTCCCTGAGCCTGGTGGTGTGAGTCCTGAGGTTCCTGAACCACTTTCCTGATGACAGCAGTGAGAAGAGAGCATGTCCTGGGTGGTGGGGGTCCTTGATGATGGATGCTGTTTTCCTGTGACAACATTTCATGTAGATGTGCTCAGTGACGGGAAGGGGTTTACTCATAAAGACTGGGCCGTAACCACTACGTTTTGTAGGAATTTCCATTTGGGGCATTCATGTTTCCATACCAGGCTGTGAGGCAGCCAGTCAATATACTCTCCACCACACATCTATAGACATTAGTCAAAGTTATAGATGTCATGCCGAATCTTTGCAAACTCTCGAGGACGTAGAGGCACTGCCATGCTTTCTTTGTAATTGCACCTACGTACTGGGCCCAGAACAGGTCCTCCAAAATGAGAACACAATAATATTAACAGATAATAACAACTATTCTGTAGATATACAAGTTGACATTAAGTGCAATAACAACTATTCTGTAGATATAAAAGTTGACATTAAGTGCATATAAACTACTGTATTAGTTAAATATACAACAGTATAATGCTACAGACATTATACCATAATGTTAAGGAAAAATTAATTTCTCATCTAACAAGCATGCAAATGATGATTGGAATATTTACCACTTACATACATTCAAATCTGGGTGATGTAATTAAATCTGGAGTTGTGTTGAATGAAGAATGGGGCTGGTGATTGTGATTTTATTTTGCAGGGGGCAGATCCAGCAGATGTATAAGGAAAGAGACAAGTTGAGAATGGACTTTGATCGAGCGGAGAAGCGAAATGAGCAGCTGGCCAAAGAGGTCGATGATCGATATGCCACCTTTGAGCTGCTGAATGAGACTAAACTCAAGTCAGTGGGAGATGTAAAATTGCTCTGAGTATTATGGCCTCCTCTTACGTGCACTGCTGACATTTATTCTGTGTGCAGTGAAAAGAACCTATTTTTGTGTGTGGGTTTAACTGATAAAGGCAGTATTTATTGTCTAACCCTCCCTGCCGTTGTTGAGGATCTTTTCAGAAACGTCTCTGCCCTTGTGCTGAATTTACCCTCTCTATGCCACCCCATTCAAGCTCTAGAATTCCTACCCTACAGCAGCTAAGGGAAGCCTTAGAGCAGCAAACCCCACGAGCCTCCGCATTCAACACATCGTTCTCCATAGCTTCCTCCTCCTTCAACGCGACCCTACCATCAAACGCATCTTCCCCTCACCCCCACTGTCTGCACTCTGTACGACAGCCTTGTCTACTCCTCCCTCCTGGCACATATCCTTGCACGTGTGTCAAGTGCTGCACCTGCCCCTACACAGCCTCTCTCAGCACTATTCAGGGCCTGAAGCAATCCTTCCAGGCCAAGCAACACTTCACCTGTTGGAGTGCGTACGTTATCTGGTGTTCCGAGTGTTGCCTCATCTACATCCGAGGGGCCCGACGTAGACTGTCCAGCACTTTCACTCTGTTTGCTGTAAAATTCACAACCTCCTGCTTGCCTCCCAATTCAGTTTGAGTTCCCATTTCCATTCCGATGTAGAGGCGCCCAGCAGCCGAAGGGCCTTCCATCGCCCGCTGCTCAGGTAGTGCACTTCCATCACCCACCAAATATTCAGCCGTGTGCCCACCAGAACTGAGTAACATCACAGAAACTGGGTCCCGACTCTGCCCCCGACAGGCCCCTGGTCGACCAAGGGGGCGGAGAACTTTGCCTTACACACGTGCAGAACGTAATTCCCCAACTCGTGCAATAGCCCCGTTTATTGCTTCAGCCCCAGTCAGTCGCGGAAGGTCCGGATCCCTGGTCCCCACCCTGGCCAACAACTTCTGTTGCTTTCATACCCACCACCACTCGCTCTGTTCCACCTCCATACAGCCTTTACAGCAGAGCCCCCCTCCCTATTTGTGGCATTTTAATTCCGTAGGCCAATATCTCTATTTATAATGATGATTGTGGTGGGCTGCTGTGTGCCATCAGAGTATGTAATCTTTCATAGTCCCTCAGATCTCCTCATCTACACTGGCCTCATTTCCTCTTCTGTGCCTGTTCCCAAAAACCCTTAACTCTGCCGCCTTTCAAATATTTATCCATCTTCTGGATGTTAGCCTGTGTGTGACTTTGTTTGATGTGGGGGTTGGCAGCCCCCACCTGGTCCTTGGCAGATCAGGGAGGGTCAGGGTCCAGTAACATCGATCTGGGGGCCCTTCACTGCTGCAGCCTTCCTCCACCTTCACTGCTGTTGTGTTGTGTCACCATCTTCCATCAGCTCCACCGTTGAGGTCTTGGTTGGACTGCTCTCTGTCTGGAACCTCACCCCTGACCTTACTACACTGAGTGATCCTACCAGGAGTGAATCAACAGATGGCTAAACTCGCTTTGCTCTCTGAGGGAGTGACTTTTTAAAAATGTACTTTCATCTCCTGACTCTTTGACGTTCCGGTAGTTTCTGGAGTTTCTGAGAAGTTCAGCTTGGCCTTGCCGTGTACTTGTCAATTGCAGTAAACAGTTCCCTGGCTTTTCTCCCACCCTTCCCAAATTTGCCTCTCCCTTCCGAACACCCACCTCAGGCACTTGGACCAGGGGTACAAGGAGAGGATGGCAGCAGCCAAGGTTCAGATGGATAAGGCTCGGGAGCTGATTGTACAGCAGATGAACATGCAGAAAGCAGGACTGGAGCAGGAGCTGGACTCCCTCCGATCGGATGAGATCTCTTCCAGGGAGAAGCTGAGCCTGGCAATGAAGGTATGCTGCACTCTGCAGGAAAGGGATAGTTTTTACTTCACTCAGTTTCTTTTCTCCTCGTGCTGGCAAAGACCAGGAGTTGTCCCTAATAAAGTGGCCACTAATTGTATGTGAGTTGTCAGCCGCTGCTGTAGCCCATCCACGTCAAGGTTTGATATGTTGTGCATTCAGAGATGCTCTTCTGCACACCACTGTTGTAACGTGTGGCTATTTGAGTTATTGTCACCTTCCTGTCAGCTTGAACCAGTCTTGCCATTCTCCTCTGACCTCTCTCACTAACAAGGTGTCTTTGCCCACAGAACTACTGCTCACTGAAATGGAATTATTGTTTTTCACAGCATTCTCTGTAAAAAAGCCGAAACTGTTGTGTGTGAAAATCCCAGGAGATCAGCAATTTCTGAGATACTCAAACCACCCCATCTGGCACCAGCAATTATTCCACTGTCAGATCACATTTCTTCCTCATTTTGATATTTGGCCTGAACAACAACTGAACCTTTTGACCATGTCTGCATGCTTTATGCATTGAGTTGCTGCCACATGATTGGCTGATTACATATTTGCATTAATGAGCAGATGTACATAATAAAGTGGCCCACTTAGTGTATATTGTGCCTTTCTTGTTAGAACACGAGTGAAGGGGAGCAGGAGTAAATCAGTGAGCCCCTTGTTTTGACAGAGACTGGGGATGGAAAGAAGGGCACATAGCTGATATTCAGGAGTAGAGCAGTGGTTAAAATTGACCCAGGAACTTACTATCACCCAGGTTTGCTATTAAGTGGATGTGGGGGAAGCCCAGGGGAACATTGGTTGTTGGTCCACCTTGTTGGGTATGGGCTTTCATTGATTCTATTACTGAGTGTTCTCACAAGAGTTGCATCTCTACCAAAAGAGGTGTAAGCCACTCCTTCCCTCCACTAACCTGCAGGTTACCCTTGGGCAAGGTGTGGCACCTGTTTAGCCCTCCAATCAGGGTCACATGAAGCTATGGGAGCAGGTGGTGCTGGGCACAAGTCCTGGTTATGCCACCACTGCTGCCAGGCAGGCATTCTCTGAGAAGCATTGATAATGGCTGGGGTCACCCGTCTTGTAAAGACACTGCCCAGAAAGCAGCAACGGCAAACCACTTCTGTAGAAAACTTGGCCAAGAATAATCAAAGTCATGAAAAGACCACGATCGCCCATGTCATACGACACTACGCATAATGAATGAGCTCAAAAGAAAATGAATCTCAGGTTATATATAGATATAAACTGTGATAATAGTTTTACTTTGAACTGAATAACTTTTAAAGCATAAAGTTGGAAAGTTTGTATGTATTTAACACCCACTACATTTTCAGTACATATAAACTGTTTCTTATAAACTGCAGGGTAAGTTATGACCTAGGTGGCAACCTTAGATCTTTTACTTTTCCTTGAATCATGGCAGCTTAGGAAGAGCATGGCCCTCAATGTCACCTCTAAAAGAAAAATGGCCTCTGACGGTACAACACTCCTGTGGTTTGGCATGTGCTCAGATCTCAGGGGTGGAACTTGAACCCGTAGCTCAAGATTCAAGGATAGCTTCTATCCTGCTAATGCCATCAGGTTGGGTGATGCTAGAACTGGGGGTCACAGGTTTAAGGTGAAAGGTCAGGTAGTTAAGGGGAAACTTCTTCGATTGGAGGGAGATGTGAATGCGGCCAGTGGAAATGGTAGCTGCAAGTTCGATTGTAACGTTTAAGAGAAGTTTGGATAGGTACTTAGATGGGAGGGTTATGGAGAACTGTGGTCCAGGTGCAGGTTGATGGGACTAGGCAGAAGGTCGGGTTGGCATGGACTAGATGGGCTGAAGGGCCTGTTTCTGTGATGTTGTACTCTGTGACATCATTTTTAAACAGACCTCTTATATGATAAGATCTACTCTTGACCTCAAGATCTCCCTTTGTATGGCCTTGCACCTAAATGTCTGCCTGCACTGAATTTTCTCCATAACTGATGTATTCTGTATTCTGTCGTTGCTTCCCCTCGATGTGCTGATGGGGTGAGTTGATCTGTATGGATAGAATGTAAAACAGTTTTCACCGTATCTCAGTGAATAATAATAAACCGATTACCAACTGACCTGGAGTTGAGAGGGTTACAAACTGAGCCCTGGTGGGTAAACAATTTGCATGTTGTTATTCAACAAAAGCTTTCCTCTTCAATAGGAGAGTGCACGGCTGCAGAAGGAACTGACGGAAACGGTGGAGAAGTTGGCTGAGTCTGAGAAGTTAGTCAGCAGGTTGCAGAAGGACCTTGACTACATGCTGAGAGAAAAAGCAAGTACTTTGTCCTTGCTCAGGTTTGGGTGGGGTCCTTCCTGTTGGTGAGGGGGCTATCGAGGGTCATTGAGAGGTACAGCATGAAAAGGCCGTTCAGCCCATCATTCTAATCGTCAAATACCCGTTGATATCAATCCTACAATAAATACATTACCATCAACTAACCCCCCCCCACATCCCAACCAATAGGGCGGGGGCAGGGCCAATGAATTTGCTGACCCCGTCGTCTTGGGGAGATGGGAGGGGAAGGAACTGCAAAGCACTGGAAGAACCTGCAAACTCCAGGGCTCAGGGCTGAAACTGCGTCACTGGACCAGTTTTATCAGCGGTGCCACTGTGCTGCCTTGTGGGGCTGTCGTGTGTGTTGGTGGGTCGGAACGGGGGAGGGAGGTGGGTTTTTTCCCCTCTTTAACTGGCTTGGTTTATTGTACCTTCAAAATCTCTTGGATTGTAGATAAGCCCATGAATTTGGGACTGTGTTTGCAGGCTGCAAATTCAAACCTGTGAGTCCTCACATTGTTGATGGGCCTGACCCCCCCCACCCTTGGGGCAAATGAATTCAAACCAACTCCCTGGAACGTCAGCTTCCGAGACAAAACAATCTCCACACCACCTAAAGACATTCTGATTTGCACTGCCATTTAACTCTTCGAGTCTCGTTCTCCCTCTCTTCAGTGTCCAGGAGTCTCACTGCATACTATTTCTGCCGATTGGTGTGTCTGCTTTGCCCTTTCTGTGACATGACTGCTTCTCCGAGGATTGTCTCCTTGTCACTTCCTGAGATCCCAAGCGCGATAGTGTCTGGAGTTTAGCGGGGGTCACTGGTGATGGTGAGGTCAAGGGGACAAAGAGCGATCAGCCAGGGCCTCATCGGTGGAGCTGGCGGAAGATGGTGACACGTACAACGGCAGTGAAGGCTCCCCAGTCATCTTGCCCTCCATGCCACTGGACCCTGACCCTCCGATCTGTCAAGGACCATGAGGTGGCTGCCCGTGTGTCAGCCTCTCCCCCCCCCCCGTTAAGCAAAGACACTCACAGGCGTTCTCCACTAAGGGAATCCATGTCTAATATCCAGGAGATGGACAAATATTGGAAAGACCGAAGAATTAAGGGTTATTAGGAACAGCCACAGAAGAAGTATTGTGTTTTGCGTAATCTAGCCACAGCCGTGTGGAATATGAGGGGAGGGGTGGGTGCATGGGGGCCGGTTTGAGGGACTCCCGTGTTCCTGTGAAACATTATGTATTCAGATAGACACACGCCAGCACACTGCAATAATTATTAAATATAAATATTAATAAAGAAATATTAAAATTACACAGATAGGAGCAGGGCTGTGTGTGCCATTGCCTGAGGGCCTGTGCGGAGGTGGAACATGAGGGCAATTCACCCTAACATCTCGTAGACAACCCCATCATACTTGGCTCGAATTGCATCGATGGGTTGATACGATTTTACACATCTTGGTCACCAATGCGTTCTGCTTTTAAGGCAGCGTGGAATCTATTTTTGAAGCCATTATTCCCTCATCCCTCATTCAGATATTGGTTTTCGGCTGGGCAGTGAGCATGAGGGAGATGCTGGTGGCCACAGCTGGACCTCTGCCTTGACCATCTTCTGCAGCTGGAGGAGATTCACGTACAGTGAAATGCATGATTTGCATTAACAGCCCACATGCACCTGAGGGGGTGCTGGGGGCAGCCAACGAGAGTCGCCACACATTCCGCACCAACAGAGCAAGCCCATGGTGCTCAGCAGAATGACACAGGACACAGCAAGCAACAAGAGCAAGATCCCACCCATTCTTCCCTCCCATCTGCGCGTGTATTCATTCACCTAACCCCAGGGCAGGCTGTCTTCTTTGGCCTCCAGCAGACTTGGACTTGGATTCGCAGATGTTGGGCCTTTGATTTGATTTGCAGCAAGCGACGTGTTTCACTGTATGTTTGGATGTTTTGAAAGATTATGTGACAAATAAAGCTAATCTTTATTCCTTTGCCTCGGGTTGCAATCCAGCTCTCCAGGATTTCTCAGTGTCTCTGGACTGACGGAAGCAGGGTGGCTTTGTCTGTGTGAGACCACGAAGGACCGAGCTTGGGTTCAGTCTGAGATTTAATGGGGAAGAAGTTTTGTGGAAGTTGCGTGCCAATATAATTATTCACAGGAATGGGTAGACAATTAAACGGGGATGAAAATGGATCCTGAGATTTTAAAAGCATTCACATTGATCAAATCCTTCATCTACTCAGATAGTTGACCCACCCTTTGTTGTTTGACTGGCCTGGCAATTTACATGTTGGATCTTTTGGGAAGGAGAGGAAGTGACAACATAAGTACACATGCAAGCCGGTCATGTGCTCCCTACCCTTGCGCCATTGACGCTGTTCACAGGGTCCTCAGCAGGTCAACCTGTCACACTCAAATTGGGAGGAGAATCAGAAGACAGGACACCCTCAGCAGGTTGGGCAGCGTCCGTGGGGGACAAATCAAGGACCCTTTATTAAGGCTGGAATCGCGAGAGAACACACATGTTAAATTACTGAGTGGGACAACCGTGAGACCAAAATTTGCAATGTAATGACTAATCTACAAAAAGGTGGTTGGGATAAAATGCTAAAGAGAAAAAGAAACAAGTGTAAAGTGAAATGGTGTTAAAACCACATCTGGTGGAGGAAGAGGGCATTCCTGAAATTGATAAGCTTTAGCACTGAGGTCAACCACTACTGTCTCGCTCCAAGAGTATGCTTGTAGTTTTTATTTCAACATCTATGCATCATTTTAGTCTAAAACCCATTTTAAAAATAATAGTTGCCTTGACAGCTTTAGTCTGCACCCTGTCAGTATATTCCGCTCTCCATCTGACCCCCACCTTGCTTGTTTTCTGATGTTCCCCATTCTGAAGAAGGGTCCTTGTCCAGAGACGCCCATTTTGTTTCTCCCAGCTGCCTTTCCAAGAGCTTCCAGTGTTTTTGCTTTCTGATTTCCAACGTCTGCAGGTTTTTGTTCCAAGGTCTCGGGGGTTTGACAGGACCGCCAATCAAAGCACGTGGATACGGCCAGTTTAGAGGGACGTGGGCAAATGGGGACTGGCTTGATGGCCACCAGGGCTAGCCTGGATGAGTTGGGCCAAAGGGCCTGTTTCCATGCTGTATTCCATGAGTTCAATTAGTACCAAGTAGCAGGATGAATGGGCATTATTCTGGGTTCAAACTGACAACAACAGATCATGACACCCCTGCTGTGCTTTGTCTACTGTGCATTCCCCTTTCCCTCCCATCCCACCCCACACTGCAGTTTGGAGCCCTGGATCATCCGAACTTGGAGCTCTCGGGACAGGAGCAGCGTTTTACGGAGATTATCGTGGCATATGAGCAACAGTGCAGGGTAGGTGTTGGTCACGTGTGAGCCCGTGTTGGGGAGGTTGGCCAAAGACATCAGTGTTCAGTGTAAAGGGGAAAGGAGAGGCACGGAGAGGGAAGCAAGGGCAGTCACGGTAAGCGATTACCGCAATGTGTTTACAACGTCGGTGATCATCGACGGGTTCAATTCCCACCACTGCCTGTAAAGAGTTTGTACGCTCTCCCCATAACCACGTGGGTTTCCTCCCACGTTCCTAGGATACAGAGTTAGGAGTAGTGAGTTGTCGGCATGCTATATGGGTGACGGAAGCATGACAACACCTGGGGGCTGCCCAGCACGGTCCTCTCTGGGTGGATTCGATGCAATCAATGCATTTCACTTTATGCTGCGATGTACGTGTGACAAATAAAACTAATCTTTCTTGATCTTGAAACTTGGCAGATGCAGCAGTCAAAATCAGGGAGGCCAGGACTGGAGTGATGTGGGTTACTGGGAGTTGAAGGGCCTGGGAGCATTGTTGATGTGGAGGGATGCATGAAAGTCTGAAAGCAGAAGGCATTGTCCCCCGATGACTCTTACCGATTACAGGTCTGCCCAGGACCACCAGAAATTGCAGAGTTGTGAGCATAGCTCATGCAAATCAGCCTTCCCTCCAACCAGCTCCCTCAGGAGAGCAGCCACATAAACGGGAATTCCTCTCACATTGTCACTCTTCTTTTCCACTCTCCCACTGGGCAGGAGATTCAAAAGCCTGAGAGCTTGTGAACCACCAGGCTAGAGGAGAGCATCCATCATCTCACTGGTAACAGAGGCTTGAACAGAGCTCTCTTACTAACACATGAACTCTTCATCTCCCACCCTGCCTCATCATGGTTTCCATTTTATGGGTCCACCTACACTCCACTATCTCACACTGTAGACTCTGAGAGCAGTACTGGCCCTTTGGGCAAACGAGTCCATGCCCATCCATCCAGACCGAAATTCCAGGCTTCAGCCCAAGTCCCTCTGCAGGTACCCTTCCCAGTGCTTGCAGCTGATTCTACTGAACTGCCTCCACCACTTCCTCTGGACCCACTAGATGGAAATAGTTACCCCTCTCACTCTAAATCAATGGAGACCTGGGCAGGTAGGGTTGGCTCAATACATTCCTGGCTGGTGGAGATTGTGTGTCCAGGAGATCAATTTAGGACTGATGTGGAGAGGGTCTGGGGATCTGTATAGGATGATGTGGAGAGGGTCTGGGGATCTGTATAGGATGGCGAGGAGACGGTCAGGGGATCTGTATAGGATGACGTGGAGACGGTCAGGGGATCTGTAAAGGACTGATATGGAGACGGTCAGGGGATCTGTATAGGACTGACGTGGAGAGGGTCAGGGGATCTGTATAGGATGGTGAGGAGAGGGTCTGGGGATCTGTATAGAATGACGTGGAGAGGGTCAGGGGATCTGTATAGGATGGTGTGGAGAGGGTCAGGGGATCTGTATAGAATGACGTGGAGAGGGTCAGGGGATCTGTATAGGATGGTGAGGAGAGGGTCTGGGGATCTGTATAGAATGACGTGGAGAGGGTCTGGGGATCTGTATAGGATGGTGTGGAGAGGGTCAGGGGATCTGTATAGAATGACGTGGAGAGGGTCAGGGGATCTGTATAGGATGGTGTGGAGACGGTCAGGGGATCTGTATAGAACTGACATGGAGACGGTCAGGGGATCTGTATAGGACTGACGTGGAGACGGTCAGGGGATCTGTATAGGACTGATGTGGAGAGGGTCAGGGGATCTGTATAGGATGACGTGGAGAGGGTCAGGGGATCTGTATAGGATGGTGTGGAGAGGGTCAGGGGATCTGTATAGGATGACGTGGAGACGGTCAGGGGATCTGTATAGGATGACGTGGAGACGGTCAGGGGATCTGTATGGGATGACGTGGAGACGGTCAGGGGATCTGTATGGGATGACGTGGAGACGGTCAGGGGATCTGTATAGGATGACGTGGAGAGGGTCAGGGGATCTGTATAGGATGACGTGGAGACGGTCAGGGGATCTGTATAGGATGACGTGGAGATGGTCAGGGGATCTGTATAGGATGGTGAGGAGAGGGTCTGGGGATCTGTATAGGTTGATGTGGAGAGTGTCAGGGGGTCTGTTTCGGATGACGTGGAGAGGGTCTGGGGATCTGTATAGAATGATGTGGAAAGGGTCGGGATCTGTATAGGATGGTGTGGAGAGGGTCAGGGGATCTGTATAGGATGGTGTGAAGAGGGTCAGGGGATCTGTATAGGATGGTGTGGAGAGGGTCAGGGGATCTGTATAGGATGACGTGGAGAGGGTCAGGGGATCTGTATAGGATGACGTGGAGATGGTCAGGGGATCTGTACAGGATGGTGAGGAGAGGGTCTGGGGATCTGTATAGGATGACGTGGAGAGGGTCAGGGGATCTGTATAGGATGACGTGGAGATGGTCAGGGGATCTGTACAGGATGGTGAGGAGAGGGTCTGGGGATCTGTATAGGTTGATGTGGAGAGTGTCAGGGGGTCTGTATCGGATGACGTGGAGAGGGTCAGGGGATCTGTATAGGATGGTGTGAAGAGGGTCAGGGGATCTGTATAGGATGGTGTGGAGAGGGTCAGGGGATCTGTATAGGATGACGTGGAGACGGTCAGGGGATCTGTTATGGGATGACGTGGAGACGGTCAGGGGATCTGTTATGGGATGACGTGGAGACGGTCAGGGGATCTGTATGGGATGGTGAAGAGAGTGTCAGGGGGTCTGTATAGGACTGACGTGGAGAGGGTCAAGGGGTCTGTATCGGATGACGTGGAGAGGGTCAGGGGATCTGTATAGGACTGACGTGCAGTGGTGACAGAAGCAGGGGAGAAGTGTCACCAATGATTGAGCTGAGGCCATGGTTGGACACCACTTACTGCTGATCTCCTGGGATTTTCACACACAACAATCTCCAGGGTTTACAGAGAATGGTGTGAAAAACAAGAAAATAGTCCAGTGAGTGCCAGTTCTTATAGTGAAAATGCTTTTTAATGAGAGGTCAGAGGGAAACGGCCAGACTGATTCAGGCTGACAGGAAGGTGACAGTAACTCAAATAACCCAGCGTTACAACAGAGGTGTGCAGAAGAGCATCTCTGGATGTTGAACCTTGAAGTGATTAGTCTACAGCAGCAGAAGACCACGAACATACAATCAGTGGCTATTTTATTAGGTACAGGAGGTGGTTCCATTACTGCCTTTGTCCTGGTTGAAGCTTAGCTTGGACACAGGTCAGTCCCCTACAGTGTCCACGGGGCAAGGTGGAGTTGCTGGCTAACAGTCCATACCTGTTGCAGAATCCAAAGTTCATGGATTTGAGTTTAGGAACAATTTTTGAATTTTCCCCCAATAACTGGTGTGGAACAGGAGGTGAGCTGATGGTGGAAGGGAACAGGAGAGAGTGCGCTGTGAGCCGTCAATATGCATCGAAACATACTTGTGTTCAGTAATCTTACTGAAACTCACAATGAAAGAGAAGGAAAGAGGGCATCTGAAGGGTAAGATGAGCTAGTGGCAAGTGAAGACCTTGCAAGTAATAGGAGCAGAACGTGGGTATTAAGCAGTGGTTCGTAGGGGGGTCAGAACATGGGGATATTGTGTGGAGTTGAAAAATACAGACATACTCTGCGGCAATTGTGGCTGCGTCAACTTCTGTCACAGAACACTTGAGTGCTGCGGTGGGGTGGAGGCCTGATCAGAGGGGTTGAAGGAGTAGCTGATAAAATGGGCAGGGATTCAAGGATGTTAGAGTGGAAAGAGAAAGCAGGGCTGAGATAGAATTCTAAGCCTGCCGCTTTGAAATTCCTGCTTCTATGTCTTGTTCTGTTAACTCTCTGTTTCCAGCTCTGATCAAACATGTTGCATCACCATATTAGAAAATAAATGGCAGTACTTAATAAATGTATGTAAATTGTTGGCCGAAGTTAGCAGTGTTTGTGTCTGATCCTCCTTATTAGGCAAAGTGTAGTCTGTCAGGAAACGTTTGGTTTATCAGCTTGACTGTTCTGATGTTGGCAAGATCTGGCCTGTCTGCATATATTATAATTAAAAATCCTTTAAGAAAGGCTGAGTGTGTTAGTGGGCTGAATGTTACTGTGGTGTGTGGAAATCATTCCCTGTTGTTGCCAAGCCTCTCTTGCTTCCTTTCTGGAAGGGCCAGTTCAACCAGAGACGTTACTGACTTTGTTCACTCTCTTTTTATTCTACTGCCTACCTTTGGAGCTACTAGAGGGTGAAGGTGAGCATACAATAAATCATTATTTTCTGCGTGGAGTCAGATTGTGTCTGCTTTACCTCAAAGTAGACTTTCATCGCAATTCAAATGCTGAGACTCAAACTTAGCAAACCTGTGATAAATTATAAAGTGAACTCTTCTTGACTTGACAAACCTGATGTCTCAGGAGGGTTTAATCCCATTTTCCACTTTCACCTGCCAACTTGTATTTGTTTTCCCCTCTCCCTCCCAATCTCCTCATTCTGGCTTCAAACCCCATTCCAGCCCACATGAAGGGTCTCAGCCTGAAATGTTAACTGTTTATTCCCCTCCAGACCTCCTGAGTTCCTTCAGCGTTTTGACTGTGTTGCTCTGGATTTCCATTATTGCAGAATGTCTTGTGCGTATAATCCCTCTGAACTTTTTATGCAAGAAATTAATTTTAAAGATCGCCATCACGGAATGGACCCAATTACACTCTGTGGTCACTTTATTAGATATGTCCTGTACCTAATAAAATAGCCACTGATTGTATGTTCGTGGTCTTCTGCTGCTGTAGACTAATCACTTCAAGGTTCAACATCCAGAGATGCCCTTCTGCACACCTCTGTTGTAACGCTGGGTTATTTGAGTTACTGTCACCTTCCTGTCAGCTTGAATCAGTCTGGCCATTTCCCTCTGACCTCTCATTAAAAAGCACTTTCAATATAAGAACTGGCACTCACTGGACTATTTTTTTTGTTTTTCACACCATTCTCTGTAAACTCTGGAGATTGTTGTGTGTGAAAATCCCAGGAGATCAGCAGTTTCTGAGATATTCAAACCACCAACAACCTTTCCACGGTCAAAGTCACTTCGATCACATTTCCTCCCCATTCTGATGCTTGATCTGAACAACAACTGACTGTGTCTGCATCCTTTTGTGTTGCTGCCACATGATTGGCTGATTGGATGTTTGCATTAACGAGCAGGCATACCTAATAAAGTGGCCACTGAATGTAGACTGTTTTTGTCAATGCGAGGTTTAAAATCAGTGGATGTCTCCGTTGAATTATTGCATTCAATGGCTGGGAAGTGCACAGGAAGAGGTGGTAGAATAAATAATATCTGATTAATGTATTCATTCCAGTGTTAGCGATAGAACAGACTAATGCTGCAAGATTCTCTCTTTGCCCGCCTCTTGAAATCTTGGGTGTTGATTATGAATTGGCATGAGTGAGCTTTGGAGGAATGCTACATTCAATGCAAGCTTGTGTACACTGTGTCCTTCACTGTTGGTGCTAAAATCTTACTGTGATTGTGGTGTGGCTTCGAGCACTGGTGACTAATTGGTTTTTTTAAACTAACATATTATTAAAAGTTATGCTTCAGCTATTAATCAGAACAGTGTCCCCAGCATGCCGCCTTCTCCTTGCCACCATCAGAGAGGGGATACAGGAGCCTGAAAACTCAGACTCAATGCTTTAGGAACAGCTTCTTCCTGACCACCATCAGATATCTGAATGGACAATGAATCGACCTCACTATTTTTTTTTCGCTCTCTTTGTTTGCGCTACTTATTTAATTTAATGATAGGTATATTATATATTTCTTATATAATGCATTTTACTGCTGCCACAAAATAACAAATTTCATGGCCTTCTCACTTTATCTATTCTATTACTCCAGTGTATAATAATTTCCCTGCGTTTTTGTCCCGTTCTTATAGAGATCTTTGTGATTGGGTTGATGCCAGGTGAGCCTGGGCATATAAAGTGGTTTTTTTCTGTGAGTGCTATGCATTGCAGCCCAGTTTGCTGAGTATCTGGGACTTGAATGACCCGGAAAAGTGTTGTAACTTTGGCACTTTCTGGTACTGTTCTGAGTTTAGATAATCCAGGATTCTCCTCCTTGGGGCAAGGGAAATACACTCAGTGCCCACTTTACTGGGTTGTTGTTTCGCATGGAGCTGTTTCTCTCTTCACACTTTTTTTTGTTAAGCCGCTCCTCCAGCTCGCAGCCGTATCGATGGACCGCGGGAAAGCCGTATCGGATATTGGGCATATTTGAGCCATGTGGAGGATGTCCTGGGTTGGGGCACCACAGGGGCAAGCGGAGGTTTGTCGGGTGATCCATCAGTGTAGTGTTTGTGCTGTTTTGGCATGTTGACTTATTGGTCTATTTGCGGCTGTCCGGTTTTTTCTGATAGTAAAGCCCGGGAGGAGTGAGGTGGGGGCCGTTGATCAGATCTCCGCTGGGGTGGGCGGGGGGTGGGTGTTATCTGGTGTGCCTCTTATTGGCAGCATTCTCCGTGCTTGTCATAGGAGTTGAGGTTTTTCAAGTTGTAGGAAGTTTTTCCGGATTTGAGTTGGGAAGGTGGAGAAGCATTTTTGATGAGTTTACAAACTGGAATATTGTTGGGAATATTTTGGATACGCTTGTAGAATTTTGCTGAAGCTGTTTTTCTGTGGATCTCCAGGGGTGCTATTCTGCTCATTTTTGGAGCCATTGGACAGTGTGGATTTTAGGGCTCCTGAGAAGTATAGATCTGTATATTGATGCTGTTTGTGTGAGCACTTTTTTGCCCAGGTGGGTGCGCAATATTTGGCAACTGAGAGACACAGTACTAGGCTAGGTGTTAGCACCCCATTTGGTTCCTGCTATCTTCCAGATTGTGGCTGTTCTGGATTTCAATTTCTTTGCAAGGTGAATCTTGTATGAGAGAGTTCGATCTAATGTGACTCCCAGGTACTTTGGGTGTGGATCGTTGGGTAGCTGTTTGTCATTTAGTTTGATATTAAGTTGAAGCTTGGTTAGTCGGTTGTCCAGATGAAATATAGAAGTTACTGCTTTGTTGACATTCACATTTAGAAGTAGTTGGATAGGGTAAGGTTTTTTTAATGGATTTGACGTCGTTCAGTTGGAAGGGTACATCTGCTTGTTAATGCTTTATCCAACAAAGGAAACGAGGCTAAGTGTGTGACTTTCGAAGAGTTGCTATGGAGATCTTAAACATGAGATTCTGCAGATCTTGGAAATCCAGGGCACCAGACACAACATGTTGGAGGGATTCAGCAGGCCGGGCAGCATCTATAGGAAGGAATAAACAGTTGACATTATGGGCCAATGCTCTTTGTCAGGACTGGAAAGAAACGACAATCGATCATGTCGACTGCTTATTTGTCTCCACAGATGCTCGCTGACCTGCTAAGTTGCCATGGAGATCTTGTTGGCCACCTCCTGTATGTTATGATTCTGTTTTAAGGTAGAAATGGTGCCAGAGACTCAAGATCTGTGTAGACTTCTCTCCCCACCGCCTCTGTATTTTATCGAGTCCAATGATCCAATGTGGTGAATCAGATGAAAAGTCTGTTGGGGTGTGGGTTCTCCCCAGTGTGTCTATAAAACTCAAGCTTCAAACTGGTGCCCATGTGACGTACGTGCCAATTGTGTAGAGGCACAAACTACTTTGCCAAATCGGCATCACCCATTTTGTGCTTCCATTCAAGGTGAGAAGGAGTTCCTGCTGTGGTCTAGAAGTACTAGTCCAAGTCAGATTGCCAAAGTGTAAGAAGTTCAGTCAGTTCTGGTAGAGGGTTTGATAGTTGTGGGATGAGACTGTTGTAATTGTATGTCTATGACTCACTGCTGGCCAAATTTGTCGCCATGCAGACGGATAAGTTCAGCAGAACCTTCTTGCTCGGTTGTTTTGTTCTGTGTGCTGGCGGGTTAGTCAAATGGATGGTCAAGAGTGGGCCTCTGCATTGGAGCCCAAACACTGGGAGCCAGCACAGCCTGACAGTGCCGGCAGCAGAGGGTGGAAACTGGTTTTGTAACACAAACGATGCCCGGAGACTGAATCCCCGGTCAGGTGGAGCAGTGCAATTCCCAGAGTGACTGATGCCGGAATTATGCGGCTCCCTCTCCTTGCGGATGGGCTGCGGTTTATCACCACTCCTGTCGCTTTCAGTTTCCTGCGTTCATTTCCCCAGGAGCTACGTGACCACAATGACGAGCTGAGGTCTGAAGTGGAGGCGCTCTGCTCCCAGCTGCACGTCAGGAAGCGCCGCTACTCGGGCAGTGACAGTAAGAATTCCATTTCAACGCTCGCTCATCCACTGAACATTCCCTGCATTCTCTGCTTGATTTTTCTCTCTGCTTCTGCTCACCTGGTTGGTTATTATATCCTGAACAGATAAGGATTTGCCGGAAGACCAGTGTGCCAACCTGAGCATTGAAGCAGAGATTGCAATCGAGCAACAGAAGAGGCAACACCTGCAGGAAGTGCAAGACCTTGAGATGCAATGGGAAGCAAAGGTTAGTCTGTTCCTTAGGCACCTTTTTGTGCCCTCCTCACAAGCGAGTGTTATTGCACTCATCTTTGGCAGCCGGTCATCCTCATGCCTTCATTTCCAGGTTTAAACATTATCAAAAGACCATGACTGCCCTCCTGAGGGTGCAGAGGAGATTTTCCAGGATGTTTCCTGCGATGGAACATCTTCGTCATAGGATAAACTGGGTTTGTTTACTCTGGAGTAGAGGAGGCTGAGGGTGGGGTTGCAAGTACTTGAAGGAAATATACAAAATAGTGAGGGGTGTGGTTACTCTAGACAGCAAAAAACTTTTCCCCAAAGCAGACGTGTCTATAACTTATGAAAGTTGTTTACTGTGCAACCATCTCACTGGGCTTGAATACAAACTCGGTTTTTTAGATAACTCTGCCACCAGCCACATAACTCAGCGGTGAGAAGGCCGCCTTTCATAAACAATATATATCTAGGATCAGTATGATCTGGGGCCCAACCAAACAGGAAAGGTGGGATATCTGATTGCTGTATAAATACTGTTCCATGCAAAGTTATCATTTGTCAGAAAACTAACACCAGCATAAATTTACAAAAGAAATATATTTACCAAATTTTCTATTTCAACAAGCAGTTACAGAAAAATAAAAGAGAAGTGCTCAGTGCATATCAAAGTTGAAGCTCATTTCTGGGTGTATGGCTTTACTCACACGCTGAACCCACGGTCTGCATGAGGGCACTACCACGGTCTGACCTTCCCTCGAAGACCATCTCGAACAAACTGGCTCTCTCAGGAGCACTGGCCTTTCCTCCCTGGAGCCATCCAAATGCACACAGTACTTCTTACAACGGGGTCTCTCCTTCAAACGGCATTTGGCGGGCATCTTCCCTTGTGCCCCACTCTGCAGCTCCCAGCCAAAATAAAACCCAAGTCAGACTACTGTCCTCCAGAAATCTGGATGTACAACCCCAGCTGGACAACATGGTTCCTTATCTTTAGCCGACGCCAAAACACTCATACCAGCAGGACACACTGCTCTTAAAGAAAATAAAAATACCTCACAGCATAGCAGTAGAAATCTTACGCAGGGCATTACAGTTGTAAGGGGTAAGAGGTTTAATGAGGAACTGAGGAACAACTTTTAAACCCTGACAAATAAAGCTAATTTTATCTAGATATCCCCTGACATGTATCCACCTGCCGGGTCTTGCTCCACACCTTCTCCTTTCCTTTTCATTCTGACTTTCTAGCCTCTTTCTTTCCAGTCCTGAAGGGTCTGAACCTGAAATGTCGCCTGTTCATTTCACTCCATAGAAGCTGCCTGAGTTCCTCCAGCTCCTTTGTGTTACAAAATACCTGTACTGCCTCCAAGAACAAATTTCACATAACTTAAGTCACATAGTCATAGTGCACTACAGCACAGACCCAGCCTTTCACCCCATCTCCTATTCTGCCTCGTCCCATTGACTTGCTCCTGGATCACAGCCCTCCACACCCCTCCCATCCACGTACTTATCCAAACTTCTCCTCAATGTTGTGACAGTAACTCTGATATCACATCACTGATCTTTGTTCTCTGCTCCTCTATCCTCCTACAACTTCAAACTTTTTGTTTGAGACTCTAGCTTTTCCCATTCCTGAAGAAAAGCCCTCAACATGCTGTATTTATTCTCCACAGTTAGTGTCTGGGTGTTCCTCCAGAACTTTCTGCCTTCAGTCAGCTTTCTGGTCCCTGAAGTATTTTGGTGTTGAATTTCAGATTGCAGTTCTACCGTTCCGTTTGCATCTCCTTTCTTTTTTTCAGATGTTCCATGGATCCATAGAACATTACAGCACAGAAACAGGCCTTTTAGCCCTTCTTGGCTGTGCCGAACCATTTTCTGCCCAGTCCCACTGAACTGCACCTGGGCCATATCCCTCCAAACACCCCTCATCCGTGTACCTGTCCAAGTTTTTCTTAAATATTAAAGGTGAGCCCGCATTTACCACTTCACATGGCAGCTCATTCCACACTCTCACCACTCTCTGTGTGAAGAAGCCCTCCCCCAATGTTCCCTTTAAACTTTTCCCCCTTCACCCTTAACCCATGTCCTCTGGTTTTTTTCTCCCCTAGCCTCAGTGTTTTTTACTTTATCCTGTCCCACTTCCTGCTGGTCAGTTAACCTCTCTTGTGGGCCAGCTTATCACACACCCTATTTCTCAGTGTTTCTTGACTCATTGATTCCGAACCTATTCCAGCCCAATGACGTGTCATTGCCTGACTTGCCCTGTTAACTTTGCTTCTCACTCCATCAGATGTTAGTGGCGTATTGTTATCTCTTCTCGCTGCTGCCATCGGGAAGGAGCTACGGGAGCCTTGGGTCCCACACTACCAGGTTTGGGAACAGTTATTACCCTCAACCATCAGGCTCCTGAACAAGGTGGATAACTTCACTCACCTCAGCTCTGAGCTGATTCCACAACATATACACTCACTTTCAAGGCATCTACAACGCGTGTTCCCAGAATTGTTTACTTACTTACCTATTCATTTATCTGTATTTGCACAGATTGCCTTTTGCACGTTGGTTGTTTGACAGTGTTTGTGTGTAGTTTTTCATTGCTTCTCTTTACTGTGAGTGCCCTGCAAGAAAATGAATCTCAAGATAGTACAGTGGATTTTAGTTAATTGGGACACATCGGGACCAGTACATTTTGGCCCAATTAAGCAGCTGCCCCAATTAGACAAAATTTCATGTAAGTAGTTAAAAAGTAATATAAAAAGAGACAAACTGGGTAACAAATTACATTTTACAGTAAATTAAATACAGAACAAATTATGGACTCATTTTCAAGGACTCTTCATCTCATGTTCTCTATTTCTAGTTTATTTTTTTATTATTTATTATTGCATTTGCACAATTTATTGCCCGTTGCACACTGCTGTGTGTGGTCTTTCATTGATTCTATTATGGTTATTAGATTTATTGAGTTTGGTCACAAGAAAATGAAACTATATGTACTTTGATAACGAATTTACTTTGAAGTTTGAACTTTTGAACACCACTAATACTACTACAGTACTATAAAAACTGTGTATTAGTTCCTGATGGTTATCGACGGAGGAATTCATCCGTATCGTGTTCTCTTGACTGTAATTAGTCAACTCAGACCACCTAGTACAGATAATAGGTGCCTTCATACAACACTTTTGCATTCTCCAAAGCTCCATTTTCATTGTAACATTCGAGATGATTGTTGATACCTTCAAATTCTTCATAATTCCTAACTTGTTGAAGTTGTGAAATTGTTTCATTTTCACTCCTGGCTGTTTCTGGCGTCTCCAGGCCTCAATGCTTGAAATCACAGTGAGCAATACTGTTCTGAATTGTCTTACTGCTTATTTCTTGCCAACTGTCTGTGACAAATATCATTGCTTTTTGAAGACAAATATGCACAACTGATGCCATTTAAAAACCCAATGTAGTGTCTAACAGCCACGCAAGGGCACATGATTGATGCTAGTGAGAAACTTGTTCAGCAAGTCTCCTGTCCCAATTAAGTGCATAGAGTCCCAAATAAACAAAGGGAATTGTGGCTGTTTTCTCAATCAGTTTTTGTTCTTTAAGAGTTGTCCCAAATAAGTTGCTGCCCCAGTTAACAGAGGGCCCAATTAATCGGAATTAGCTGTACATGATGACATATATATACTTCGTTAATAACTTTGCTTTGAACTCTCAACGTACCCAAATATAGTGAAATGGTTTTGCTTACGCTCCATCTAGACAGATCATTCTGTACAAAGGTACACTGAGGTGGTATAAAAAGGGAACAGAATAGAGTTACAGTTAGGGAGAAAGTACAGGAAGGTGTGGTACAAGCAGAGGATTAATACCAGGGCCATGGTGAGGTACACCGTTCACTTTTATCATGGAAGAGCTGTGTTCAAGAGCTCAGTAACAGCCGGATAGAAAACTGTCCTCAAGCCTGGTGGTACGTGTTCTCAAGGTTGTATCTTCTGCCCAGTGGAAAGGGGGAATCAGAGGGGTCCTTGATTATGCTGGCTGTTTTCCCAAGGCAGTAGGAAGTGAAAAGTGGAGTCCATGGGGGGGATGGTGGGGCTGGTTTTTGTGATTCACTGTGCTGTGATCACAACGGCAGTTCCTGTGCTCTTGTACAGAGCAGTAGCCGTACCAAGCTGTGGTGCTTCGGATGATGCCACCTATGGTATGTTGATAAAAGTTGGTGGTGATGAGTGGGCACAGGTGAAATTTCCAAGTTCAAAAAGTTCAAAGTAAACTTATTATCAAAGTTCACAGATGTCACCGGCATTCTTGGGCATTTATAGAAAACTAAAGAAATACAATAGAATTTATGAAAAGCTATAAATAACAAAGACAAACGACCAACGTACAAAGGAAGGCAAATCATGCAAACAATTTAAAAGATGTATATAAATAGTTCAGCGTTGTGAGTGAATTTAGACTCTTAAGATCATAAGACAGAAGAGCTTAATTACGCCGTGTGGCGGATTGAAACCGCTCTGCCATTCCATCATGGCTGATTTATCATCTCTCCCAGCACCATTCTCCTGCCTTCTCCCTGTAACTTTGGACACCCTTACTAATCAAGAACCATTCAACCTCAGCTTTAAATATACCCAATGACTTGGCCTCCACATTTCCTCATCTCTGTTCTAAAGGGACGTTCTTGTATTTCTGAGGCTGTGTCCTTTGGTCGTGGACTCCCCACTACAGGAAACATCCTCTCCTGATCCACTCTAATTAGGCCTTTCAATATTTGATTGGTTTCAATGTGATCTCCTCGTCATTCTCCTAAACTCCAGCGAGTACAGGCCCAGAGCCATCAGAAGCTCTTCATATGTTAACCCTTTCATTCCTGGAACAATTCTCATAAACCTCCCCTACAGCCTCTCTGACACTAACGCATCTTTCCCAGAGCTGCTCACGATACTCCGACCAATGCCTTATAAAGCCTCAGTGTTATATTCTAGTTCTCTCGAAATGAATGCTAACATTACATTTGCCTTCCTTACCACCGACTCAGCTTGCAAGTTAACCCTTTAGGGAATCCTGTATGAAGGCTCCCAAATTCCTTTGAACCTCTGCTTTCTGAAATTTCTCCCTGCTTAGAAAATAGTCTTGGTCTTTCTTCCGTCTACCAAGGTGCATGAACATACACTTATAACCATATAACAATTACAGCACAGAAACAGGCCATCTCGGCCCTTCTAGTCCGTGCCGAACGCCTACTCTCGCCTAGTCCCACCGACCTGCACTCAGCCCATAAACCTCCATTCCTTTCCTGTCCATATACCGATCCAATTTTACTTTAAATGACAATACCGAACCTGCCTCTACCACTTCTATTGGAAGCTCGTTCCACACAGGTACCACTCTCTAAGTAAAGAAGTTCCCCCTCGTGTTACCCCTAAACTTTTGCCCCCCTGCACAATATACCATCTGTCACTTCTTTCCCCTTTCTCCTAATCTACTCAAGTCCTTCTGCAAACCACCTTCTTCCTCAACACTACCTGCTCCTCCACCTGTCTTTGTATCGTCTATAAACTTTGCCAAAAGGCCATCAACACCGGCACCTAGATAATTGACTTACAACGTGAAAAGAAGCAGTCCTAACACCGATCTCTGCAGAACTCCACTAATCACTGGCAGCCAACCAGAAGGGGCCTCGTTTATTCCCACTCTCCTGCCAGTCACCCAACCTTCCTGTTACTCATGCCGTTGAGAAGCCTGAAGGTTGTAGGGTAATACCGCGCTGTCCCAGGTCAGACCCTCTGATACGGTAAGGTCAGGAATTTCACTTTGCTGTTGGAGTCACAAGGCAGCTGCTCTGACAGCTGGGCCACTGACCCCCTCTTACATTGTGATGCCGAGCTAGGGTAACATTGCTGCCATTTTGCAGGTAAATTATTATGAGCAAGAAATTGAAGTGATGAAGAGGAACTTTGAGAAGGAGAGGAAACACACAGAAGAAAGCTTTAAGGCTGAGATCAGTGAACTGGAGGAGAAACGAATGAGAAGAAGCCAGGAGACGGAGCGACTCCGGGGTTTAGTAGAAGAGCTCCACAATCAACGGGAAGGGGCGGAAGCCAGGCACACCCAGGCAGTTGCCGAGCTGCGGAGGGAACAGAAAGCTGCCGAAGCAGCCCTGCGGGCGGAGCTGAGGGAGAGGCAGGAAGAGATCGCCGAGCTCAGGAAGGATGGAGAGACGTCCGGAGCGAAGCTGGCACTGCAGAGGCAGGAACTGGAAGAGGCTTTTGAGCGGGAGAGGGCCGATCAGCGGCAGGCCTTCGCCAGCGAGAGGCTAGAGACGGAGCAGCGGCTGCTGAAGGAGAAGCTGAGGCTGGAGCTCCAGCACCAGGAGGAGCTGCAGCAACTGAGGTGGGTCTTGCTAAGCGGCATCCCTTACCACGGTGAACAGAACCGAGAGCCGGTCTCGCGCTCACCTTTCCATCAGCGGCTCCTTAACAAGTTATCAGGAGAGATTGGGTGGGCTAGGTCTCTTTCCTCTGGAGCGAAGGAAGATGAGGGGTGACATCATCGGGGTATATAGAATTATGAGAGAAATAGGAAGGGTCAGTGCCTAGTGTGGATGGGGGGGGTCTAAGGTCAGAGGTCATCAGTTTCAGGTGAGAGGGAGGAGGTTTAAAGTTGCTTTGAGAGGCAAGTTCTTCTGCACGGAAGGAAGTGGTGGAGGTGGGGGCAGTAATGACAGTTGAGAGAGTACCTGGCACGTCCCAGGCTGCAGGGGAACGTGGTGAGGGACACGCTGAAGCTCGGTGCACCCACCACAGAGGATTGGCGGGGAAGGACCACAGCGTACTGGAGAGGTTTGGAGAGGAAGTCCCTCCATTATTGCAGTCGTGTAGCACTCCAGGGGGCCTTATGAGTGGCAGAAGAGCTATTGACGAGTAGGAATATAATAAAACAGAACAGAGTATTGACTATGAACGTAAGCAAGCAAAGGCATTGCATGGTTTATTCTTGTAAATAACTTTTATTATGCATAAAGTTTATTTTAATGTCTAGACAGGTACCTGAATAAGCAAGTCATAGAGGGATGTGGAGTTAATGCTGCCCAGTGGGATGAGTGTAGAGAGGCCTGTTAGCGTGGATACAGGGGGCTGCTGGGGTCTGTTTCTCCGTGGTACAGCTCTTGCTGATAAGTTTGACATCCGCCCAGCCCCCTCAGGGAGAAAAGCGAGCAGGTATAAGACACGCCACCATTTTGAAGTTCACTGCTAGGGTCACGGTTTTGCATTGCCTTTCCATTGTTGTGGTCAGGATAAAAGCATGGACTGCCTAAATTATTTACATTAGAGTCCAATTTCAATGCAAAGGAAGGGTTGTGATGAGATTTCTTGGTGGTGAAGAGTTGGCTGGTCCATACATTTCTTGTGTTTCAGCCCTGACTGAGCTAGAGAAATACCGTGCATCTCTGGTAGAGCTGGGTCCTGATGTTCACCATCTGAGGCTCTTCAGAATGAGGCAGAAAACTTGTCGCTTACAACCTTTTATTAACGAAATGGCAGGAAAGGAAAGAGAAAAAGAGTCAAAGAGCCTAGTGGCAAGGGTGAAGAACGGAGGCAAAGTGGAGAGCGAACCAGCATGGTCTAGTCCTCTTATAGTAAATTCCTGATCACACACACACGCCACTGCAAAAACTAACCAGTAAGATGGCAACTATCCAAGTAACACGATACCCGCCATTGAAACTTAAGTTCTTCCAGAAATTCACGAAGGGAACTGAAAAAAAAACTCACTGAACAATTACATGTACATAGATAATTATATACAACTACAAGGAAAATAACAATTCTACAGTCTGATCCAACAGTAGTAAAGGGTATCGATGAGGTGCAAGGGCTTTCTTAAGGCCAAGGTGATGGAGGCCTTGGTGAACTCTGCAGTTCAGACAGTATCTGTAGAGGGATGTGGACAGGACGGAGAGATAGGAGGGAGGTGGCCAATGTAAAGGGGTGAGAGGGGATGAGGTGGAGGAAGCAGTTGGTGCAGGTGAGGAGAGGTGGAAGAGGGAGGGAGTGCAGTAACTGCCTTTAATCACCATTCAGCTTGTAGTCTGTTTCTGATGCTCAACAGGAATTGTGACAATGTGTATTGTAAATGCTTTCAACAAGTTTAATGAAAAGTATTTAAATATCTTTAGGAAGGCAACACAGGATGAATTTAACGAGAGGTTATCACTTTTGGAGGTCGAGCATATTGCTTTGACAGAAAAGAGTCAGTCTGGGCTGATCCAGAAGCACAAGCTGGAGATGAGGGAGCTGGTGAAGCAGTGTCAGAGGGTTGCCCAAGTTCAGGCCGTATGCCACGAGGCCAGCAAGGAGGAGCTGAAACTGCGGCAGGAACACGGCGCGATTCGCAGCACGTTTGCAACAGAAATGGAGGAGACTGAAAGCTCAAAGGCACAAGTGAAAGGACCACAGCCCGTGAATGGTTCTGGAGATCAAACCCATCGGGACAACCCGAGCTGTTGCCAAGGCGTCCGTGCCCTGCCCTCGAGCAACGAGGAGAGGATGAGGAGAGAAGCGGAGACACTAGGCCGGCAGCAGGAGAGAGATGAGCTGGAATTAAAGCTGAAACAAGTAACAGAAGAATCTGAGAGGAAAGAGGAGTTACTTGAAAACAAGATAAGGGACCTGCAAACCTTGGTGACTAAACTGGAGGCAGGGAAAAAAGCCGAGCAGAAGTACAGGTTTGTCATAATAGTTTTCTTCGAGTCGATAATGACCACCTTACTGCTGCTACTAATCACAGGAATTTTGTCTAATTCTTGAACTGACAACTAACCTCAATAATCAAGCATGCCAAATTTTTCTCTCTGGCAACAATGGAATTGAGTTTGTCATCCCTGGGCCGTGCAACTGACCAAGTGTTACACTTCTGCTATGTCGCAAGGTTTAATCTATACCGTGCTGTGGTCCAAAGCTGCGTCTGACGTTCTGACTTCCACTAATCACATCCTAACTTTTCCAGCCGTACCCTGGACTCTTTGCTCTTGCTAAAGACCGGCAGGGTGTGGGGCTGTCGCAGACTGTGATTGAAAACTCTTGCTGTAAAGGGCGAAGCAGGGTTGATGCGCAGGGGAAGCCGGAGTTTGAAGAGAGTGTGCTGGAGCATTTCAAGCCATATCCACTCAGTCTGTGTGGGGTTGGACTGTGCTCCTGTATCAACTGCTCTGCGAACCCCCAAGCCCCTTACCGGCAGCCTTACAGCATCGAAGTTACTGCTGGTGCAATAAAGCATTCAGGTGAACGTCTTTCTGTCCATTATTTTAAAGAGAGTATCCGTTTTGTAAAGTAAGTGGATAAACAGAACAAAAAAGGAAGCCATTTGAGCCAAAGTCCCTAGTCTGGCTATTTTAAGGGACAATCTGCCTGCTCTGTATTTCCCTCCTGTCCATCTTTGGCCATTGTTACTGGATAGTTAACATCTCCACAATCAAAGTAATCTCCCTTTATCTCCTGTGTCATAACTTTGAACAAAAATTGAATTGAATCTTACTTCAAACTTAAAGAGAGCAGTCCAGCTTCCCTGGCCACTCACTGGTCTCTGTGTACTAATCGGGGGCAGTTTTTAAGTTTATCTATTTAGAATAATGGACCAAAGAACTTCATGAGGTAAAAACAATGCACTTTATTGCCAATGATGAACAAAACTATTTCAGCTCACTGGTATTTGGATTGCTGTGTTTTAATGTAATGTACTGGAATTGCCACTTCACAATTCACCATAGTGACGCTGGTATGCCTTTAATAATAGTCTTGCGGATGGATAGCGTTGTAAAGTAGAAAACAGCTGTTTCTCTAATATGATTCGAAGTGTCTGGAAACTCTCCAGAATTAGCAGTGCCGTGTTGTGGTGGCGGGTGCTGTACTTGGCCGTGGACATTTGGCTTCATTGACCTCAGTGGGGCTGAATCCCCGGGGCAGGGCAGAGTGCACCAATGGCTCTGCGTGGCCTGTTTGCTGTTGGGGTTGACGTTACCAGGCACCGGCCATCCTGTTCCCGTGCTGCGATGGTCAATGCTTGGAGACAGTTCATTCTCTCCAATGTCAAGACTGATTTGTGCTTAAGGCACAAAGTCTGGTGCTGATGTACTTCCTGAGGTTCTTTGGAGAGCAGCTGTGGTTATTTGACAAGAATAATGTGTCCCTCAGATATGAGTCTGAAATGCTTGCTGAAGAAAACTCTTCCTTGAAAAGGAAAGTAGCAGCGTTTCATCAGGATTTTCGGGATCTGGAAGGAAAAGTTAACGAACACAGGTAAGCAGATGTGCCGTTGGAGTTCTATGAAATTCACAGATTTCTGATTGCTCTTTGTACTTGGCCTAAGTCACTCTTGTCATGTGCAGAAAACAAGTGGCTTGGTTGAAAGACGAAAGGGAGTGCAGGCAAAGGGAAGTCGAGGAACTTCAAAAGCAGGTAAGGACCTGCGCTTTGAGGCACAGAGACAGAACCGGATTTGATGGAAGCAAGAGCTGCTTCTCTCTCCCTAGATGCTGGGGTGTCACCCATCCTGGCTGTGTCACCCATCCTGGCATCCTGACTGTGTCACCCATCCTGGCTGTCTCACCCATCCTGGCTGTGTCACCCATCCTGGCATCCTGGCTGTGTCACCCATCCAGGCTGTCTCACCCATCCTGGCTGTGTCACCCATCCTGGTATCCTGGCTGTCTCACCCATCCTGGCATCCTGGCTGTCTCGCCCATCCTGGCATCCTGGCTGTCTCGCCCATCCTGGCATCCTGGCTGTCTCGCCCATCCTGGCATCCTGGCTGTCTCGCCCATCCTGGCATCCTGGCTGTCTCGCCCATCCTGGCATCCTGGCTGTCTCGCCCATCCTGGCATCCTGGCTGTCTCACCCATCCTGACTTCCTGGCTGTCTCACCCATCCTGGCTGTCTCATCATCCTGGCTGTGTCACCCATCCTAGCTGTCTCACCCATCCTGGTATCCTGGCTGTCTCACCCATCCTGGCTGTCTCACCCATCCTGACATCCTGGCTGTCTCACCCATCCTGGCATCCTGGCTGTGTCACCCATCCTGGCTGTCTCACCCATCCTGGCTGTGTCACCCATCCTGGTATCCTGGCTGTCTCACCCATCCTGGCATCCTGGCTGTGTCACCCATCCTGGCATCCTGGCTGTCTCGCCCATCCTGGCATCCTGGCTGTGTCACCCATCCTGGCATCCTGGCTGTCTCGCCCATCCTGGCATCCTGGCTGTGTCACCCATCCTGGCTGTGTCACCCATCCTGGCTGTCTCGCCCATCCTGGCTGTCTCACCCATCCTGGCTGTGTCACCCATCCTGGCTGTCTCACCCATCCTGGCTGTGTCACCCATCCTGGTATCCTGGCTGTCTCGCCCATCCTGGCATCCTGGCTGTCTCGCCCATCCTGGCATCCTGGCTGTCTCGCCCATCCTGGCATCCTGGCTGTCTCGCCCATCCTGGCATCCTGGCTGTCTCGCCCATCCTGGCATCCTGGCTGTCTCGCCCATCCTGGCATCCTGGCTGTCTCGCCCATCCTGGCATCCTGGCTGTCTCACCCATCCTGACTTCCTGGCTGTCTCACCCATCCTGGCATCCTGGCTGTCTCACCCATCCTGGCTGTCTCATCATCCTGGCTGTGTCACCCATCCTAGCTGTCTCACCCATCCTGGTATCCTGGCTGTCTCACCCATCCTGGCTGTCTCACCCATCCTGACATCCTGGCTGTCTCACCCATCCTGGCATCCTGGCTGTCTCACCCATCCTGGCATCCTGGCTGTCTCACCCATCCTGGCATCCTGGCTGTCTCACCCATCCTGGTATCCTGGCTGTCTCACCCATCCTGGCTGTCTCACCCATCCTGACATCCTGGCTGTCTCACCCATCCTGGCATCCTGGCTGTCTCACCCATCCTGGCATCCTGGCTGTCTCGCCCATCCTGGCATCCTGGCTGTCTCGCCCATCCTGGCATCCTGGCTGTCTCGCCCATCCTGGCATCCTGGCTGTCTCACCCATCCTGACTTCCTGGCTGTCTCACCCATCCTGGCTGTCTCATCATCCTGGCTGTGTCACCCATCCTAGCTGTCTCACCCATCCTGGTATCCTGGCTGTCTCACCCATCCTGGCTGTGTCACCCATCCTGGCATCCTGGCTGTGTCACCCATCCTGGCTGTCTCACCCATCCTGGCTGTGTCACCCATCCTGGTATCCTGGCTGTCTCACCCATCCTGGCATCCTGGCTGTCTCGCCCATCCTGGCATCCTGGCTGTCTCGCCCATCCTGGCATCCTGGCTGTCTCGCCCATCCTGGCATCCTGGCTGTCTCGCCCATCCTGCCATCCTGGCTGTCTCGCCCATCCTGGCATCCTGGCTGTCTCGCCCATCCTGGCATCCTGGCTGTCTCGCCCATCCTGGCATCCTGGCTGTCTCACCCATCCTGGCATCCTGGCTGTCTCACCCATCCTGGCATCCTGGCTGTGTCACCCATCCTGGCATCCTGGCTGTGTCACCCATCCTGGCTGTCTCACCCATCCTGGCTGTGTCACCCATCCTGGTATCCTGGCTGTCTCACCCATCCTGGCATCCTGGCTGTCTCGCCCATCCTGGCATCCTGGCTGTCTCGCCCATCCTGGCATCCTGGCTGTCTCGCCCATCCTGGCATCCTGGCTGTCTCGCCCATCCTGGCATCCTGGCTGTCTCGCCCATCCTGGCATCCTGGCTGTCTCGCCCATCCTGGCATCCTGGCTGTCTCGCCCATCCTGGCATCCTGGCTGTCTCGCCCATCCTGGCATCCTGGCTGTCTCGCCCATCCTGGCATCCTGGCTGTCTCACCCATCCTGACTTCCTGGCTGTCTCACCCATCCTGGCTGTCTCATCATCCTGGCTGTGTCACCCATCCTAGCTGTCTCACCCATCCTGGTATCCTGGCTGTCTCACCCATCCTGGCTGTCTCACCCATCCTGGCTGTGTCACCCATCCTGGCATCCTGGCTGTCTCACCCATCCTGGCATCCTGGCTGTCTCACCCATCCTGGCATCCTGGCTGTGTCACCCATCCTGGCATCCTGGCTGTGTCACCCATCCTGGCTGTCTCACCCATCCTGGCTGTGTCACCCATCCTGGTATCCTGGCTGTCTCACCCATCCTGGCATCCTGGCTGTCTCACCCATCCTGGCTGTCTCGCCCATCCTGGCATCCTGGCTGTCTCACCCATCCTGACTTCCTGGCTGTCTCACCCATCCTGGCTGTCTCATCATCCTGGCTGTGTCACCCATCCTAGCTGTCTCACCCATCCTGGTATCCTGGCTGTCTCACCCATCCTGGCTGTCTCACCCATCCTGGCTGTGTCACCCATCCTGGTATCCTGGCTGTCTCACCCATCCTGGCATCCTGGCTGTCTCGCCCATCCTGGCATCCTGGCTGTCTCGCCCATCCTGGCATCCTGGCTGTCTCGCCCATCCTGGCATCCTGGCTGTCTCGCCCATCCTGGCATCCTGGCTGTCTCGCCCATCCTGGCATCCTGGCTGTCTCGCCCATCCTGGCATCCTGGCTGTCTCACCCATCCTGACTTCCTGGCTGTCTCACCCATCCTGGCTGTCTCATCATCCTGGCTGTGTCACCCATCCTAGCTGTCTCACCCATCCTGGTATCCTGGCTGTCTCACCCATCCTGGCTGTCTCACCCATCCTGACATCCTGGCTGTCTCACCCATCCTGGCAACCTGGCTGTCTCACCCATCCTGGCATCCTGGCTGTCTCACCCATCCTGGCATCCTGGCTGTGTCACCCATCCTGGCATCCTGGCTGTCTCGCCCATCCTGGCATCCTGGCTGTGTCACCCATCCTGGCTGTGTCACCCATCCTGGCTGTCTCGCCCATCCTGGCTGTCTCACCCATCCTGGCATCCTGGCTGTCTCACCCATCCTGGCTGTCTCACCCATCCTGGCTGTGTCACCCATCCTGGTATCCTGGCTGTCTCGCCCATCCTGGCATCCTGGCTGTCTCGCCCATCCTGGCATCCTGGCTGTCTCGCCCATCCTGGCATCCTGGCTGTGTCACCCATCCTGGCATCCTGGCTGTGTCACCCATCCTGGCATCCTGGCTGTCTCACCCATCCTGGCTGTGTCACCCATCCTAGCATCCTGGCTGTGTCACCCATCCTAGCATCCTGGCTGTCTCACCCATCCTGACATCCTGGCTGTGTCACCCATCCTGGCATCCTGGCTGTCTCACCCATCCTGACATCCTGGCTGTCTCACCCATCCTGACATTTCCCATTTGCTGCTTCCAGTAGTTGAAGTTTGATTTTTTTTTTCTTTACTGGAATTTGGGTTGGTCTGAAATGTTTCAAAGTACTGGGTCTTTCTCGGGAGTGTAGTTTCACCATAGTCACTTGTTGGTATGTGTTTAATTTAAAGAATGTGGCTTGGTTATCTTAGTATAACCAGGAAACTGAGACACACACAGGGACATTGAGTTACAGCTCTGCTCTTTCACCTTTTATGGTGTAGTTTTAGTTCAGACTGCAGCTACCAGTTAGAACGTTCTTCCTTTTATCACCTCTGAGAAGGAAACTGAGGCAAACGCATCCTATTTGCACCTCTTGGGTGTTTCTCATAGTGTTGAAATGAATACAGGCAGACGTTTAATGCTGTTGTAACCAGAAAAAACAGACAGTCATAGGAAAGCTTTTTCTGAATACTTAACATAGCAAGGCAATCTGAAATACTTAAACAACGAAAGAACGAGAGGTGGTGGATGACTATGTGCTCTGTAGAAACCCACAGATGAAATGTTTTTATTGGCCTTTTCTGGAGCTTGCAATATCAGTCAGAACAGAAATTGATAGTGTTGTTGACATCAACCTCAAGTCCTTAAAGAGGGAGAAACACGTTCTTCACCATCAATTAACTATTTCAGGCTGAAACTTCACCATATAGTTAAGGCACCATCTCCCCTCAACAACCAAGCAGTAATTTGGTACCAATGAAAGGGATGAGTTTAGCCTCAGTGGTCCTGGCTGGTCTTGACCTGAATTAATTTTGTACACCATGTTCTGAATAAACGTCTCTAGTGTTTGTGTGCAGCTTTGGATTATGGCCAGTGTTGAAAACAATTCCTTGAGTTGGACAAGTGAAACTAGCTGTTTTGAAGTGTAATGGTGTCAGATTAGATCAGCAAAGCCAAGATAAGGTTACACATCTGCAATCCACTCTGCAAGCTTTTCTAGCACCACCTTCTGAGAATTTTTACAGAGTAAATTTACAAGGATGTTGCCAGAACTTGAGGACCTGATTTACAGGGAAAGAATTTTGTTCGCTGGAGCGTAGAAGAATGAAGGGAGATTTGCTACAAAATTATGAGGGGTATATTTGGGGCAAGATGCAGGCTGGCTTTTTCCATTGACTTTGGGTGGGACTAGAACTAGAGTTCATAGATTAAGGGTGAAAGGTGAAATATTGAAGGGGAACCTGAGGATGAGCTTCTTGACTCAGAGGGTGGATTGAACTGCCAGGTGCAGTTCAGTGGTAGATGCAGGTTTGATTTTAATGTTTAGAAAGGGTTTAAATAAGTACATGGATGGAAGGTGTAGGAAGTGGAGATGGTTCAGCATGGACTAGATGGGCTGAAGGGCCTGTTTTGTTGCTGTATTCTCTATCTCAGACTTTCCACTTCTATTGCCCTGTTTGGTATCCAGGCCTAATGGTGTCCCTATGATCTAGAAATTCCTCCTTGTGTTTCCACCTCTCTCCTTCTCTACATAGTATCTAAAACCTAATTCTTATTTAAATAAAGCTGCTGGACAAACGCACAGTCCACAGTACGACAGGCAGCATCCGTGGAGAGGATCAAACCGTCGTATTGGGCTGAGACCCTTTATCAGGAATGGATCGGTAGGGGGAAGGAGCCAGAATAAGACGATGTGGGGAAGGGAGGAAGAACAGGCTGGCAGATGATGGGGGGGGGGGAGACAGGAGAGGGTGGGGAAGGGAGGAGGAAATAAGAAGCTGGGAGGTGATAGGTGAAAGAGGTGAAGGCTGAAGAAGAAGGAATCTGATAGGAGAAGACAGAGGATCATGGGAGAAAGGAAGGGATGTGGGGCACCAGAAGGAGGTGATAGCCAGGTTAGCAGAAAAGGGGTGAACAGGTGCCAGAATGGGGAATGGAAAAAAGAGTGAACGGGAGAGCAGAGGAATTACCAGAAGTTGGAGAAATTGACGTACATTGTCATCAGGTTGGAGACTACCCAAACAGAACATGAAATGTTGTTCCTCCAGCCTGAGAGAGGCCTCATCGTAACAAGAACAGACATGGTGGAACTGGAATGGGAAATAGAATTAAAGCGTGTGGCCACCAGGAAATCCCACCTGTTGTGGCGGAAGGAGTGAAGGTGCTCGATGAAGCAGTCTCCCAGTGTACATTGGGTCTCAGCAATATTGAGGAGGCTGCACCAGGTGCTCCTGACAGACTCGCAGGTGAAGTGTTGCCACACCTGGAAGGACTTTTGGTCTCGGAAAAGTGGTGAGGAAGGAGGTGGGGGGGCAGCTGTAGCACTTGTCCTGCTTGCAGGGATGAGTACTAGGAGGGAGATGAGGGTGGAGGGACAGATGACAAGGGAGATCAGTGGGAAGGGAAGGGGGCACAAGGGAGATCAGTGGCGAGGGTCGGGTGGACAAGGGGGATCAGTGGGAAGGGAAGGGGGCACAAGGGAGGTCAGTGGGAAGGGAAGGGAAGGGGGCACAAGGGAGGTCAGTGGGAAGGGAAGGGAAGGGGGCACAAGGGAGGTCAGTGGGAAGGGAAGGGAAGGGGGCACAAGGGAGGTCAGTGGGAAGGGAAGGGAAGGGGGCACAAGGGAGGTCAGTGCGAAGGGTCAGGTGGACAAGGGGGATCAGTGGGAAGGGAAGGGGGCACAAGGGAGGTCAGTGGGAAGGGTCAGGTGGACAAGGGGGATCAGTGGGAAGGGAAGGGGGCACAAGGGAGATCAGTGGGAAGGGTCAGGTGGACAAGGGGGATCAGTGGGAAGGGAAGGGGGCACAAGGGAGGTCAGTGGGAAGGGTCAGGTGGACAAGGGGGATCAGTGGGAAGGGAAGGGGGCACAAGGGGGATCAGTGGGAAGGGAAGGGAAGGGGGCACAAGGGAGGTCAGTGGGAAGGGAAGGGAAGGGGGCACAAGGGAGGTCAGTGGGAAGGGTCAGGTGGACAAGGGGGATCAGTGGGAAGGGAAGGGGGCACAAGGGAGGTCAGTGGGAAGGGTCAGGTGGACAAGGGGGATCAGTGGGAAGGGAAGGGGGCACAAGGGAGGTCAGTGGGAAGGGTCAGGTGGACAAGGGGGATCAGTGGGAAGGGAAGGGGGCACAAGGGGGATCAGTGGGAAGGGAAGGGAAGGGGGCACAAGGGAGGTCAGTGGGAAGGGAAGGGAAGGGGGCACAAGGGAGGTCAGTGGGAAGGGTCAGGTGGACAAGGGGGATCAGTGGGAAGGGAAGGGGGCACAAGGGAGGTCAGTGGGAAGGGTCAGGTGGACAAGGGGGATCAGTGGGAAGGGAAGGGGGCACAAGGGGGATCAGTGGGAAGGGAAGGGAAGGGGGCACAAGGGAGGTCAGTGGGAAGGGAAGGGGGCACAAGGGAGGTCAGTGGGAAGGGTCAGGTGGACAAGGGGGATCAGTGGGAAGGGTCGGGTGGACAAAAGAGATCAGTGGGAAGGGTCAGGTGGACAAGGGGGATCAGTGGGAAGGGAAGGGGGCACAAGGGGGATCAGTGGGAAGGGAAGGGAAGGGGGCACAAGGGAGGTCAGTGGGAAGGGAAGGGAAGGGGGCACAAGGGAGGTCAGTGGGAAGGGTCAGGTGGACAAGGGGGATCAGTGGGAAGGGAAGGGGGCACAAGGGAGGTCAGTGGGAAGGGTCAGGTGGACAAGGGGGATCAGTGGGAAGGGTCAGGTGGACAAGGGGGATCAGTGGGAAGGGAAGGGAAGGGGGCACAAGGGAGGTCAGTGGGAAGGGAAGGGGGCACAAGGGAGGTCAGTGGGAAGGGTCGGGTGGACAAGGGGGATCAGTGGGAAGGGAAGGGGGCACAAGGGAGGTCAGTGGGAAGGGTCGGGTGGACAAAAGAGATCAGTGTGAAGGGTCAGGTGGACAAGGGGGATCGGTGGGGAGGGAAGGGTGGACAAAGGAGATTACTTATAGTTTACTGCTGCGTTAATGTTAACCCATTAAACCAGCTGTTGTGCAGGGAAGGTTCCTGAACCTAGTGGTATGAGTCCTGAGCTGTTGTGTATAGTGAGCTATGTGCATTGGCATGAATGTGCCCACTATAAGTGAACTGGCCAATAGTGAACCCCACTATCAGGTTGTTCTCTTTATCCATTTTTCCATTGTACAAGTTTCTAACTTGTAAAGCCATTTTGTTTTGAATCAGAAATGGTTGATTATCATGTGATGCGAAGAGGTTACTTCCAGTGAGGGAGAGTCTGGGGCAAGGTGTCACTACCTCAGGGAACTGCCATTTCTTTGGAGCAAAGATGGGGAGGAATTTCTTTGTCCAGAGGGGGTGCTGGTCTGTGGAGTTCAAGCAATTTGATATAATTGAACTGGAGATCAGTAGACTCTTAAATGGTAAGGGTGTCAATGGTTATGGGGAGTAGGCAGGAGAATGGAGTTGAGTGGGGAAAATAAATCCGCCTAATTGAATGGCTGAGCACACTTGATGGGCTGAATGGCCTAATTCTGCCCTGTGTACATTTACAACTATACATTCTAATGAGAAAACTTACTTTGGTGCTTCCTATGGTGTTGTGCTGTCCTGACTCGCATTGGTTTTGTATTCTTCTTGTCTAGATTAAACAACAAGTGACGGAGATTGCCGAACTCAGTAACACAAACCTGCATCTGAGCAACCAGAACTCCCAGTTGAGTGTCAGGGTGGATGCCGGCCAGAGCACCATCCAGCTGCTCAATGCAAGAATAGCTGAGCTTGGGGAGCAGAAGGACGAGGTGGCCAAGGTTTCCAGACAACTGCAGGAGGCCTGCAACACCGTGGAAAGGGAATATGTCCAGCAGCGGTCTGTTTGGGAAACCGAGAGAAGCCTCATGCAAAAGCAACTACAAATGTCTCAGGAGAAGGTGAAGCACCTTGAGAGTCTTGGAGCACTACAGTGCAGAAACAGACTCCTCAGCACATCTAGTCTTTACCGAGCTATGATTCTGCCTAGTCCCATTGTCCCTCCATATCCCTCCCATCCATGTATCCTAAATGCTGCACTTGAACCCGCATCCACCACTTCTGCTGGCAGTTTGTTCCATGGTCTTATCAATCACTAAGATTCCCCTTAAATATTTCACCTTCCACCCTTAACCTATGACTTCCAGATCTTGTCTCACTCAACCTCAGGGTGGGTAATGTCCGCCATCTTGCTTTTGCTCTATCTACACCCATCATAACTCTGTAAAACCTCCACTCATTCTTCAACGCTTCAAGGAATGAAGCTGTAACCTGTTCAACCTTTCCCAGTAACTCAGGTAATCAAGTCCCGGCAACGTCCTTGTAAATTTTCTCCGTACTCTTTCAATCTTATTGATAACTTTCCTGTAGGTAGGTGACCAGAAATGATCCAAATTGGGTGTCACCAACATCTTATACAACTTCAACAAAACATCTTAACTCCAGTATTCCAGACTGATTTACGAAGGCCAATGTGCCATCAGCTCTCCTTGCAACCCTACCTACCTGTGACGCCACTTTCAAGGGAATTATTTCTCTTGCCCTTGTGCGTGTGTGTGCTGCATGTGCATAGCAAGCAACTGATGACAGGATGTGAATTGAGTGTGTTTGCAGATGATGTGAAATGGTGGTGGTGTTGATACTGAGAAGGGTAGTCTTGGATACAGAATCCTGATCGGTAATGTGGGCAGAGGAACAGCAGATGGAATTTAATCCAAAAAATGTGTGGTGATGCACTGCGGGAAGGGCTGTTGTGGGTGGGATATGCACAATTTATATCCCACAATGTATAACTTTCACAATATATGAAAACTACAGCAAGCTTTCAGTGCAGCAGAGAGCATCCTTGGCTGCAGTCTACCATCACCGCAGGGGCTGTGTATGTCCAGGACAAAGAAGTAGGCAGGAAAAATTGCAGACATTACCCACCCTAAAAAACTGCCTTCTGGAAAGCACTATCGGACTATTAAAATGAAAACTTAGTGCCATCTTAGAAATTTCTTCCCCCAGGCAGTTAATCTGTTCAATCATTCTAATTAACCCTTCACTCCCCTCTGTCTATCACTCCCGCACTATAAAAGCTTTAAACCACTTTTGATAATGTTGGTACATTGTAAATACATGCTGGTACTTTATGTATTTATGCACATTTTATTCCGTATCCATACTTTAACTTTTATATAATTCTTTATTCTTTCATAATTGTTGATTTGTGTTGTTTTTGGTACATGTCACACTCTGACCAACGCAAAACAGCAAACTTCTAATACATGTAAATGTATTTGGCGAATAAAGTTGATCCCTGACCTGATGAGTAGTAGACCTCTTGGGAGAATTGTGGAAAAGAGGGACCTCAAGGATCCCAGAAAACAGCAGAGTAGGTGGAAGAAGCTTGTGGGATCTTGGTCTTCATTGTACATGAGAAAGGGAACGCATGTTGCAACTTTATAGAAGACTGGTTGGGTCACACCTGCAGTCTTGTTGTCCCCACACTGAAGGAAAGACGTGGTTGCACTGCAGAAGGTGCAGAGAGGATGCACCAGGATCCTGCCTGGGATGGAGCAGTTCAGTTTGAAAAGACACTGAAGAGGCTGGACTTGTGGGCTTGTATTTTTGGATGGAGAAGGTGAGGGGGGGGGGTTGCCTGACAGAGGTATATTAAAATTATGAAGGGCATAGCTATGGCAGGTAGTGAGAAACCCTTCCCCTTAAATGTGCCTATAGTCAGAGAGCAATGGTAAAAGGTAAGAAACTGACAGGGGACTCATTTGCAATTTCTTTTCTAGAACATGAATGAAATAGGAAATGGACTGCCTGACAACGTTTAAGAAGTAATTGGATGCATTCTTGAAATGTCATGTATAGAAAGCTACAGGCTAAGTGTTAGAAACAGGAATTAGTACAGCTAAATAGTTGGGCAGTAGGACCCAGTGGACTGAAGGACTCATTTCTGTGTTGTACAATTCTTACGCTTTTCCTGGTGTCTGTTTTGACACTCCGGGGAAGAACTTGGTATAATTGGTAAGAGTAGCATTTACTGATGGAGGGAAGGAAATTTTAGGGTTAAAGACAGCCTATCAGTTGTCTTTGACTGCTTTGTTCCAAAGTTGAACTCCTTGATGTTGTTAGAACAGTAGTCATCAAGGCAATTTTGTCACATTCCCGGCTTGTGCCTTGTAGACAATGGAGAAGATTCGGGATTTCGGGAGAGGCTCGATGCTGATGCCCAGCTTTCTGTAGCCACTAATAATGAGACTGTTTCACGTGTGTTTCGGGCCAGTGGTGCCCAGGTTGGTAATTTGAACGTGCTGCAGACGTGGTTCGACTCTATCTTGAGGGAGATGGGCATTCTTTGGACCAGTGACCAAGTGAGTGTTATCTGAGATTTCTCAGCCCTCTCCTGAATGTCAAAGTACATACTATATGTGTCACCATATACCACTGTCAGATTCATTCCTTTGCAGGCATTTACAGGAAAATAAAGAAATGCCATAAAATTTACAAAAACTATACATAAACAAAGACTGACCAACAACCAATATTCTTAAGAAGCAAATCGTGCAAACTATAAATAAATTAAATAAAGTGTTTTGGCCTCCAGTTTTTAATGTGAGGTACAGTTACCCATTATTGTTTTCTGGACCGATGGAAGTGCATGTGCCCCAGGGTAAGATGGAGACTTTATCTGCTTTGGTTGTGGTGTCAAAGTAGCTGTCATTGCTAATAAAATAAGTGTGCCTCAAACCCATGCATACTTACGACTCAAGCATTCCTTTAATTTTACTTGTGTTCAAGGAGAACAGCATGGGTCCCTGTCACCCACACTGTTCTGGTCTGAACAGAAAACTGCTATTTTTATGCAGAATTGGCTTATCAGTTACAGATACTGATTATTGTAAATTGTATATGTTTGAATTCCTTACTTGTAAGATCAAGTACCGTTCACAATAGAGGTATTAAAGTCAACTTCAAGCAGGCAACAGATGATATTTTGAAGTTAGTAAAGACAATAGAACCTTAGTTGTTGGGTATGGTTCACATCCTTCTGTTATCGCGTCTGTCTCTGATAATCTCACTTTGAACGTCTCGTTTGACTGCAACTGCCCCATGCTATCTTTGCCTTACTCCAATATCCACACGGTCTCCCTTGGTCTCTCATGCTGTCTGTGAAGTATCAAAGTTCAGCAGGTTCGGGGAAGGGAGAAAATCGCACAGAAAAATGTGCATGCTTTCTCAAACTGAACCAAGTACAGCAGCCAGCTTTGAGCAAAGAGAGGCAATGAGAAAAGGAAGAGCCTTTTTGCAGGAGTCTGTGTACGTAGTAAAATTTACAATATTGTGTTGCAAAGATTCAACAGCAGTATGGATAGAATGTGGCTGGGTTAGGAATGACAAAACTGAGTTTTTAATTAAAAATGCTGTCCTATGTACAGATAAAGAACCTGGAATTGAGTTTGGACCGAACACATTCTGAGGCTGACCATCTGAACCTTGAGCTCGAAGGAAAACAGAGGGATAATGTGTCACTGGCCCAGGAGGTGGCATCTGTTACAGAATCACTGCAGCAAGCAAAGGACAAGGTAGAGTGTCAGTTGGGGTTCTGACACCAATGTTTATTCCTGCGTTGCTCGGACATACGGAAAATGACAGAATCAATAAAAGCTGCCTAAGCTCAGTCAGCTCCATCACGGGCATCAGCCTCCCCAGCATTGAGGACACTTAAAGCCAATGGCCCAAAAAGGCAGCATCAATTATCCTCACCACCCAGGGCATGGCCTCTTCTCATCAGGACCCTGAAGATACACAATCAACATTTTAGGGGCAACTTCTTTCCCTCTGCCATAGGTTTCTGAATGGACCTTGAACACTACCTCACTATTTTTGCTCTCTTTTTGCACTAGCTATTTAATTTTAATATATATTTCTTATTGTAATTTATGGTATATTTTATGTATTACCACAAAACATATATGTCAATGATAATAAACATGACTCTGATTCTGCTTTGAGTGGAGGTGTGGGGAACTCCACTATTTCTGACCCGTATGACTTGTGGTATGAATTGGAATCAGTTTTATTCACTGATTTAGATGACGTGAATTTTGTTGTTTTGCAGCACTACAGTGCAGTGACACAAAATCCTATAAATTACCAAAATAAATAAATAGCGCAGACAAAGTGAAATAATAAGGTAGTGATCGTGGGTTCATTGACCATTCTGAAATCTGATGGTAGAGGGGAAGAAGCTCTTTATGATTCATTGACTGTGGGTCTTTCAGGTTCTTGTACCTCCTTTCCAATGGTAGTAATGAGAAGAAGGCATCTCCTGGATGCTGAGGGTCCTCAGTGATGGATGCTGCCTTCTCCAGTGATCACTGGAAGATGTCCATTATGGTGGGAAAGGTTACGCCCACGACGGAGATGGCTGAATCTCAAATCACCCCTCTAACAGTAACATTTCAGAATTAGTGTATGATTTGTAAGTGATGAGGCTAGTACAGGACTTCATGATGAATGGACAGACTTGACAGATGAAATTTCATTCAAAGCTGTGTGAGGTGATGCATTATAATAGGAAGATGTAGGGACATCGAGAGTATACATGTGCTTTACTCTGTGGTAGAAGCTGTGCAGGTTTGAAAATAATCCAGTATTGATATTGGATATGGGACCCTGGGCTTCAGAAATGGTGCCAAAGAGCACCCGTCCCCCACTCCTTTGGAAGTGGAGCCTTGGAAAGGGTGCAGAGGAGATTTACCAGGATGCTGCCTGGACTACAGCATCTTTTATGAGTATATGTTGAGTGAGCTAAGCCTTTTCCCTTTGGAGCAAAGGAGAATGGGTGAAGGGCCAGTACTGTGCCGATATGTTCTAAAATATCGTTTAGAAGTAGAGTATTCCAATCTAGGTCACATCACACCTCAGGAAGCCCTCGAGAGAATGTAAGACAGATTGTCTTATTGTCACAGGGAAAAAGAAATTTGGTTACCAGGTTAAACTGGAGAGGCAGAGGCTGTTGTCAGAACAAAGGTGAGTTAAGTGGAGGCAAGGGAGAGGTGGATAGTAGAGGTATTTTAAAGCACTGCCTTGACTCTATAGAGTTTAAGTAAGGAGAGGCAGAGATCAAGGGTCAGATGATTTGGACTGGTAATGATTTATAAGTGATGTTGGGTGCAGTGAGAAGAAACATTTGTAGGAATTGAGGGCCTGGATTATAGGGAGAGGCTTGGCAGTTTAGGGCGTTATTACAACATTACTTGGGCAAGTGGATGGATAAGAAAGTTCTAAGAGGATATGGGCCAAATGCAGGCAAATGGGACTAGCCTACATGGGCATTTTGGTTGGCATGGACCAGTTGGATGAAAGGGTCTATTTCTGGGCTATATTAATCAGTGCTAATTATGATCTGGAATGCACTGTCTGGAAGCGTGGAGCAGATTCATCACAAGCTTTCAGAAGGTACTGAAGAAATGAGACCTGTTTGAGCCAGGTCGGGCAGAAGGTTGCCCAAAGAGATCAGTGTTCAGGAGCCGTGTAAAGGAGAAGCATAGGAAAGGGAGTGAGGGCAATCACAGTAAGTGGTCACTGCAATACGATTGCAGTGCCAGCGATCATCGACCGGGGTTCAATTCCTGCCGCTGCCTGGAGAGAGTTTGTCTGTTCTCCACAGATCTGTGTTGATTTCCACTGGGTGCTCCAGTTTCCAAAGGCATACAGTTGGGGTTAGTGAATTGTCGGTGTGCTGTGTTGGCACCGTAACTGTGGCAACACATGCCCTGCACAAACCTCGCTGGTCTGGTTTGATGCAATGACCCATTTCACTCTATGCTTTGATGTACTTATGACAAATAAAGCTAATCTTTCTTTCTTTAAATGCTTAAAAATAAAGACTATTGCAGGGCTAAGAGAAGAATGAGAATGGGGCTGACCATTTCACTCTGGAACTGGCTGACACAGGTGGTGTGCACGGTCCTGACTCTGTCATCCCAAGAGTTGCAGAGTTCTTTGGGACTTTATTACTGTGTGCCTTGAACATGCCAAGGCAATGCTTTAAAATACCTGACGTAAGATTAGACCATGGGAATTGCTCCACAAGGAACCTCACAAAGCTTGTGACAACCAAAGGAGTCAAACATGTTTCTTTTTATACTTGGGTCACTCACAGTTCCAGAGCTGGAGAACTCCCATAAGGCCATAAGACATAGGAGCAGAATTAGGCCATTTGCCCCATTGTGTCTGCTCTGCCACTTCATCATGGCTGATGTATTATCCCTCTCAACTCCATTCTCCCTGTAACCTTACTAATCAAGAATCTATCAATCTCCACTTCAAATATACCCAATGACTTGGCCTGCAGAGCCATCTGTGGTAATGAATTTCACAGATTCAGTACCCTCTGTTTAAAGAACTTCCTCCTCATCTCTGTTCTAAAGGAGTATCCTTGTATCCTGAGGCTGTGCCCTCTGGTCCCAGACTCCCCCACTATAGGAAACATCCTCTCACAATCAGTCTATCTAAGCTTTTCAATATTTGATAGGTTCAAAGAAATCCCCCCCTCATTGTTCTAAACTCCCGTGAGTACAGGCCCGTTTCATGTGCAATCTCCTTGCTGTGTTATCCTTCCCTTGTTTCCCAGCTCGTAGAGAACTTGCAGGCTTTACCGCTGAGCAAGTGTATCATTCTTGAATGAGCAGTGGCAAGCGAATGGAAACACAGCAATGAGGGTATTAAATATGCAATCAAGCTGTGTTCGTTCAGCTCGGCTCTTGATCAGAATCAGGTTTAATGTCATGAAATTTGTTGTTCAGCAGCAGCAGCAGTGCCTTGCAATACATATGTACTATATAAATTACAATAATTGTCTATAAAATTACGATAAATAAGTAGTGCAAGAAGAGAGCAAAAAATTGTGAAGCAGTGTTCATGGTGGAGGGGAAGAAGCTGTTCCTAAAACATTAACTGTGCCTTCAGGCTCCTGTACCTCCTCTCTGATGGTGGTAATAAGAGGACACCATGTCCTGAGTGTTGGGAGGTCTTTTAATGATGGATACCACCTTTCTGAGGCTTTGATGTTGGGGAGGCTAGTGCTCACAATGGAGTTGTACTTTAATTAACCAAGTAACAGGGAGTCTACAATAACGTAATATTACTGCATGTTATAAGGGTGGTCTAACCTTTGGCCACAGTGGAGCCATAGTCTCTTCTGTTACATTTGGGTCATGGTACTTTTTATATTGACTGTAGTTCCTGGCTCAGGTACTTGATTGGTTTGCATGCATTTCCTGAAGTCAGTTTAGGTTTATTTAGTTACACAAAGTTTTGAAATTCTTTGATTTAACTTGACGTTTGTAAATGATAAGTAATACTTAAATTGATTTCAGTCTCTTCCATTGTCATTTGTGACAAACCTGCTGTGGTTTTTCAGACAGCTCTAGACGTGGCACTGGTTTCAAACAGGATCTATCATTATAATGCCAAATCTAATGATAGTCCATTTCGAGAAGAATTCTGATGGATATATTTTTGTCAAATAAAGTAAATTCCTGTACGTATTAAGCATTAATGATGTTAATGTGATTTCATAGGTCAGTCAAATGCATGTATTGGAGACTGAACTGGAGTCGGCTGTGAAGGAACATCAGACTTTGCAAAACAAACAATTGAAATTGGAGGCTAGCTTGATGGAGTCTCAGGAACAGGTAAAATTCCCTGAGTTGTCTGTCCACATCTCTCTCAGCCGTTCACAAGCTGTATCAATGATTTGGATACAGGAGCCAAATCTATTATGTCCATGTTTTTAAAAAAAGGTTTAAAAATGTATTTATGTGTCACATGCACATCGAAACATCCAGTGAAACATGTTGCTTTGTATCAAGTCAAATCTGCGAGGGTTCTGATGGACAGCTGCAGGCGTCGCCATGCTTCTGGTGCCCACGTGGCATGTTGGTGATGGTGAGAGTCCAGGTGGCAGCGTGGGTTGTGAGGAAGTTTCAACAGCCCCATTTGATATTGGACAATGTGTACAACCTGAAATTCTTAATTCTGGGTTCAGATGGATAGAAACTGGCAACGTGAATGGGGAAGAAGATGGAACGTGGAATACAATGTGGGGAAAATGTAAGATTATCCACTTCAGTTGTGTTAACAAAAATGGAAATTGTTTTTAAAGGCTGATACGGTAGGTATTGGCGTTCAGTAGGATCGGGGTGTTCTCGTGCATGGCTCACTTGAAGTTAACATGCAGATGCAAGAGGCAACTAGGAAGGCAAAAGGTAAGTTGCCTTCATTGGAATATAAAATATTACAGCACAGTACAGGTCCTTCAGCCCACAAGTTTGTGCTCTCCTTTTAATCTACTCTAAGATCAATCTAAGCCTTCCCTCCTACGTAGCCCAGCAATTTTCTATCATCTGTGTGCCTGCCTGAACCCCTGGCAATGCATTCCACACACCCAGCACTCCGTGTGAAGAACTTATCTCTGACATCCCACATACACCTTGCTCCAATTATTATGTACCCTCATATTAGCTATTTCTGCTCTGTGAAAATGTCCACTTTATCCCTGCTTCTTATCATCCTGTACATCACTATCAGGTCACCTCTCACTCCGAAGAGAAAAGCCCCAACTTACTCAACCTCTCTTCATAAGACATTCTCTAATCCAGGCAGCGTCCTGTTAAATTTCCGTTGCCACAGGCCATGCCAGGCTACTCTTCTCCCTAGTCCCATCAACCTACACCCAGACGATAGAGCTAAGTACTTATCCAGGCTTCTCTTAAATGTTGTAATCACATCCACCACTTCTGCTGGCAGCTCATTCCACACTCTCACCACCCTCTGAGTGAAGAAGCTCCCCCTCGTGTTCCTCTTAAATATTTCACCCTTCACCTTTAACCCATGGCCTCTAGTTCTAATCTCACCCAACCCCAGTGGAAAAAGCCTGCTTGCATTTATCTTATCTGAACCCCCGTATCAAATCTCCTCTCATTCTCTTACCCTCCGGGGAATAAAGTCCAAACCCATTCAGCTGTTCCCTATTGCTTAGGTCCTCAAATCCCACGTGAAGTAATATGTTCTAACATCACTCCTGAAAAATGAGGTTTAGAAGTTTAGACTCTGCTCCCTAGTTCTAGATCTCTGAAGCAGGGGATGGATTGAGAGAAACGATTTCCAATCAGTTTCCCTCACTGTTCTCAGGTGACCTGATTGTATGCAGTTTTGGTCACCAAGTTACAGGAAGGATATTAATAAGGTTGAAAGAGTGCAGAGAAAGTTTACAAGGATGTTGCCGGGACTTGAGAAACTGAGTTACAGAGAAAGATTGAATAGGTTAGGACTTTATTCCCTGGAGTGTAGGAGAATGAGGGGAGATTTGATAGAGGTATATAAAATTATGATGGTTATAGATAGAGTGAATGCAAGCAGGCTTTTTCCACTGAGGCCAGGGGTGAAAAAAACCAGAGGACATGGGTTATCCTTGAAAGGGGGAAAAGTTTAAAGGGAACATTGTGTGGGGGGGGGTCTTCTTCACAGAGAGTGGTGGGGGTGTGGAATGAGCTGCCAGATGAAGTGGTAAATGCAGGCTCACTTCTAACATTTAAGAAAAACTTGGACAGGTACATGGATGAGAGGTGTATGGAGGGATATGGCCCAGGTGCAGGTCAGTGGGACTAGGCAGAAAAATAGTTTGGCACAGCCAAGAAGGGCCAAAAGGCCTGTTTCTGTGCTATAATGTTCTATGGTAATCTCAGTGAAATCCCAGGAAATGACTTTACAGATGAACAGATCTGTTCATCGTAACAGATGAAATACTGTTTATTATGAGAAAGAAATGTGTGCAAAAACAAAGTAACTTGTATATGTTGACACAAGGGACTGTAGATGCTGGAACTTGAAGCAGCAAGCGATCTGCTGGAGCAACACCTGTTGAGGAAAAGGAATTATTGATGTTTACCTTGAATACGGTTGTACTTCTCTGTTATTGCAACATTTAAGATGTTTTTAGAGTCTGGCTTAAAATGTAGCAGGAATATTAGATGATTTCAAACATTACCTCTAATAAGTTACTCAGGGTCTGATGGATAGGCATTCAGCTTTGTTGTCGCAGGAACACAAGATCATAGGAGCAGGAGTAGGCCCTCAAGCCTGCCCCACCATTGAGTATCACCATGGAAACAGTTTAATGGGATAAATAATAATCTGTCCTCCTCTGTGTCAGATTCCCACTCACCCAATCTCCTAAAGATTTATCTGTCTTCACTTTAAAAACTTCTAATGATCTAGCCTCCCCAACTCTCTCGCACTAAACATTCCAGTGATTCACAAAGAATTTTCTGCATAACTTGACACACCTCAGGTTTTAAATGACCACTGTTTATCTTGAAACTAAATCCTTTGCTTGAGACATTCCCACAAGTGTAAGTGTCTTGGTCTGTTGAGTTCAGTTCTCATTCTATAGATCTGAGGGTGTAATCCTGTCTTGTCTCATTGGTTTGAGTGTGGCATTCTGTGGTTCTCTGTCATTCCGATAGGACATTCTGGCTCCTGGGTGTAATTATGTTGCAAGACCTCGTGGGCAAATCATATCTTCTCCGATAACAAGAGGGCTCTTGCAAAGCCCAAAATTATACCTCTTGTGGCAAAATTCCATCTTCCCCAGAACATACTCGTGCATCTCTACACTGGCACCATGGAGAGCATTATCACCATAAAACAAAGGAGCAGAAATCGGTCATTCAGCCCATCGAGTCTGCTCCACCATTTCATCATGAGCTGATCCAATCTCCCCTTTAGTCCCATTCCCCCACCTTCTCACCATAACCTTTGATGCCCTGACTGCTCAGATACCTATCAATCTCTGCCTTAAATACACCCAATGACTTGACCTCCACTGTCACCCGTGGCAACAAATTCCATAGATTCACCACCCTCTGGCTAAAATTTTTTTTTGCATCTCTGTTCTGAATGGACGCCCTGCAATCCTCAAGTCATGTCCTCTCGTACTAGACTCCCCCACCATGGGAAACAACTTTGCCACATCCACTCTGTCCATGCCTTTCAACATTCGAAATGTTTCTATGAGGTCCCCTGTCATTCTTCTAAACTCCAAGGAGTACAGTCCAAGAGTGGTCAAACGTTCCTCATATGTTAACCCTCTCATTCCCGGAATCATTCCAGTGAATCTTCTCTGAAACCTCTCCAATGTCAGCACATCCTTTCTTAAATAAGGAACCCAAAACTGCACACAGTATTCCAAGTGAGGTCTTAACAGTGCCTTGTAGAGCCTCAACATCACATCCCTGCTCCTATACTCTATTCCTCTAGAAATGAATGCCAACATTGCATTCACCTTCTTCACCACCAACTCAACCTGGAGGTTAACCTTAAGGGTATCCTGCACGAGGACTCCCAAGTCCCGTTGCATCTCAGAACTTTGAATTCTCTCCCCATTTAAATAATAGTCTGCCCATTTATTTCTTCTACCAAAGTACATGACCGTACACTTTCTGACATTGTATTTCATTTGCCACTTCTTTGCCCATTCCCCCAATCTATCCAAGTATCTCTGCAGACTCTCTGTTTCCTCAGCACTACCGGCCCCTCCACCTATCTTTGTATCATCAGCAAACTTAGCCACAAAGCCATCTAGTCCATAATCCAAATCGTTGATATACAACATAAAAAGAAGCAGTCCCAACACGGACCCCTGTGGAACACCGCTGGTAACCAGCAGCCAACCAGAATGGGATCCCTTTATTCCCACTCACTATTTCCTGCCAATCAACCAACGCTCTATCCCTGTATGTAACGTTCCTGTAATTCCATGGGCTCTTATCTTGTTTAGCAGCCTCATGTGCTGCACCTTGTCAAAGACCTTCTGAAAATCCAAATACACAACATCCACTGCATCTCCCTTGTCTAGCCTACTTGTAATTTCCTCAAAAAATTGCACTAGGTTTGTCAGGCAGAATTTTCCTTTAAGGAAACCATGCTGAGTTCTGCCTATCTTGTCATATGTCTCCACGTACTCCGTAACCTCATCCTTGACAATCGACTCCAACAACTTCCCAAACACCGATGTCAAGCTAACAGGTCTATGATTTCCTTTTTGCTTCCTTGCCCCCTTCTTAAATAGCGGAGTGACATTTGCAGTCTTCCAGTCCTCCGGAACCAGGCCAGAATCTATCGACTTTTGAAAGATCATTGCTAATGCCTCTGCAATCTCCACTGCTACTTCCTTCAGAACACGAGGGTGCATTTCATCTGGTCCAGGAGATTTATCTACCCTTAGACTATTCAGCTTCCTGAGTACTTTCTCTGTGGTAATTGTGACTGTGAACACTTCTCTTCCCTGACACCCTTGCATGTCCGATATATTGCTGATGTCTTCCTCAGTGAAGACTGATGCAAAATACTTGTTCAGTTCCTCCACCATCTCCTTATCTCCCATTACAGTTGCTCCAGCATAATTTTCTATCGGTCCTGTATCTACTCTCACCTGTCTTTTACTCTTTATATACTTGAAAAAGCTTTTAGTATCCTCTCTGATATTATTTTCTAGCTTCCTTTCATAGTTCATCTTTTCCCTCTTAATGACCTTCTTAGTTTCCTTTTGTAAGCTTTTAAAAACTTCCCAATCCTGTCTTCCCACTAATTTTTGTTTCCTTGTATGCCCTCTGCTTTGCTTTTACTTTGGCTTTGACTTCTCTTGTCAGCCATGGTTGCATCCTTTTTCCATTCGAAAATTTCTTCTTCTTTGGAATATATTTGTCTTGCACCTTCCTCACTTCTTGCATAAACTCCAGCCCCTGCTGCTCTGCCATCCTTCCTGCTAGTGTCCCTTTCCAGTCAACCTTGGCCAGTTCCTCTCTCATGCCACTGTAATTTCCTTTACTCCACTGAAATACCGACACATCGGATTTCAGCTTCTCTTTCTCAAATTTCACAGGGAATTCAATCATGTTGTGATCACTGCCTCCTAAGGGTTCCTTCACTTTCATCTCTCTAATCACCTCTGGTTCATTACACAATACCCAATCCAGTACAGCCGATCCCCTAGTGGGCTCAACAACAAGCTGTTCTTAAAAAGCCATCTTGTAAACATTCTACAAATTCTCTCTCTTGAGATCCAGTGCCGACCTGATCCACTGCCCTTCTGGCAAGCCTTTTCTATTTCCTGTTGTAATTTGTAGTCCACATCACTGCAGCTGTTTGGAGTCCTGTAGATAACTGCCATCAGGGTCCTTTTACCCCTGCGATTTCTTAGCTCAACCCATAAAGATTCTGTACCTTCCGATCCTATGTCAACTCTTCCTAATGAATCCTTGGACGTTCAGCTCCCAGAGACATGCATCCTTTAGCCACATCTCAGTGATGGCCACAATATCATACCTGATACCTGATCACCTCTGCCTTTACTGTCTGGTTGCTGCCTCATCCTCTCACAATGTATGAAAATTATTGCAAACTGTCGGGACTTGTCCAGGATAAAGAGGCAGGCAAGAAAATTCATTGCAAACACTTTTTTTTGTGCTATACTCTGCCAAGCTTTGGCGGCCACTTTTTTCGAAGTGGTTGTCTTGGAGGAAAGATTTTGTGAGTGGTCCCCCACGTCCATCTCACAGCACAGTTTTTTTTTTATGAGGCCGAGTTGCAAGCTTGACACTGTACCCGGCACGGATAGAAAGCATGTCTGGGAGCGGCCTGACTGGATTCGAACTTGGGAACCTTCGCTCCGGAGTCCGGTGCTGATGTCACTGCGCCACCAGTTGGTCACTACCCACCCTGCAAATAACCTTTTCAAAAAGCTCCCTCTGGAAAGTGCAATAGGGCTATTAAAACAAAAAAAAAATTATCAAAACATTTTAGAAGTTTCTTCCCCCAGGCAGTTGATCTGATTAACTCTTCTAGTTAATACCCCCCCTCATCCCTCTCTATCACCCCTGTCACCGTACCACACTATAGACACTTTAAATCATTTTTATAATGCTGTTTATATTGTAAATACATACCTATGTTTATGTACTTGTGCACATTTAATTCTATATCTGTTCTTCTAACTTTACTTTTAGAATCAGAATCAGGTTTATTATCACCGGCATGTGACGTGAAATCTGTTAACTTAGCAGCAGCAGTTCAATGTAATACATAACCTAGCAGAGAGAAAAAAGAATAAATAAAAGAAAACATAATAATAAATAAACAAGTAAATTGATTATGTAATATGAATAGATTTTAAAAACATGCAAAAACAGAAATACTGTATATTTTTAAAGAAGTTGGGTAGAGTCCAAAGCTACGATGTCCATTTAGGAATCGGATGGCAGAGGGGAAGAAGTTGTTCCTGCATCACTGAGTGTGTGCCTTCGGGCTTCTGTATCTCCTACCTGATGGTAACAGTGAGAAAGGGCATCCTGGGTGCTGGAGGGTCCTTAATAATAGACGCTGCCTTTCTGAGACACTGCTCCCTAAAGATCTCCTGGGTACTTTGTAGGCTAGTACCCAAGATGGAACTGACTAGATTTACAACCTTCTGCAGCTTCTTTCGGTCCTGTGTAGTAGCCCCTCCATTCTAGACAGTGATGCAGCCTCTCAGAATGCTTTCCATGGTACAACTATAGAAGTTATTGAGTGTATTTGTTGACGTGCCAAATCTCTTCAAACTCCTAATAAAGTATGGCTGCTGTCTTGCCTTCTTTATAACTACATCGATGTGTTAGACCAGGTTAGATCCTCAGAGATCTTGACACCCAAGAACTTGAAGCAGGTCACTTGAGAATAATTATTTATTCTGTATAATTATTGAATGCTGTTGTGGTTTTTTTGCATGTTGTGCCCTGACCAACATACCACAGCAAATTCCTAATACATGGAAATGTAAATGGTGAATAAAGTTGATCCTTAAACTCAGCTGTACACTTTTCAAGTGAAGATTTAAAAATCCCATTGTACTGTTTCGAAAAAAATAATTCAAGCGGGTTCTATTTGATGTGCTAGTGACCATCATAATCGACCAGAACTTCAGTATAACTAGAAATACATTTTTATCTATGCTGTTTGTAACTTTTTGAAAAAATGTCTTCAATTTTCTGTATTTGTGAACGCACCACAGGAACATCTAATTGGCAGTGATTAACTGCATTTCTTCTTAAATCTGTTGGAGTTCCATCCCACCTTGGTTATTTGTTTATTGTAATGCAGGTTTTCCATTCAAATCCAAGGCCCAGATAATAGAAAAAATGCTTGGAAAAGTTCATGTATGTTTTTAAGCAGTGACCATTCATAGCAAATTTTGGTGCAACGTCAGCTTTTGGAAGTGAAAACTTTTTTTTTATTGGCCATTTAGTTCACTGATCATTCTTGCATCTGAAAGGTTATAAGCAGAACTTTATCTGGATTTGCTGTTCCGCACCATCTTTCCGCATTGCACTTTTGATCTGTGTTGCAAATAAACCTGTGTTCCTCCAAGGTTGACCTAGATTTCCTAGCCCCGTCACAGATGGCCACGGTTTGTTCTGGCTGTGCCTTCCTAACTCTCTGCCCACCTTTCCTCCTAAGATACTCCTTAAACTCCACATCATTGTCGAAGCCTTTGGTTACTTGTTCCCTCCTGTTTACTGACACGGTTGTCTTCTTTTACCCCCTAGTTGTTAGAAGCCAACACCAAACTAATGCAAACCCAGTCACAACACTTGCAGGAAGTACGAGCCTTAAAGGAGCAAGTCAACAGTCTGGTGCAACTGCAAATGAAGGTAGCAGATGGCGAGCAGAGGGAGCAGCGTCTTCAGCAGCAGCTCGACATCCAGCGTCAGGAAGCCCACAATCTGATGCGTGAACAGCAGGTAAAAACATGAGTACCATTCTGCCTGATGGTTTTGGGCCTTAACTGAACAGTTTATGTTCTTAATATCTATCAATGCACTGAAATAGTTTTTCCTAATTTTCATGTGCTCCTTAAATCTGTCCCACTACCTTTTCCTCACTTATCTTTACATTTCTATCTGATAAAGCTCCTGTGGAATATTTCAGTGTTAAGGCAGAGCACAGCATAATCAAGCACCCCTCCCACACCAATCATTCTCTCTCTTCCCCTTCTCTCATCACAAAAACTTCAGACCACCCAGCTCAAGGTCAGATTCTACCCTGCTGTTAATCAAATGCTTAAACAGACCTGTCGTAGGCTGAAGGTGAATGATTGATGTCCCTGTCTGTGTCATTCTTGCCCTTTTAATTGTTTACTTGCACTGCACTCTCTGTAGCTGTAACACTATACATCTCTCACATTTCCTTTGTGGCTATCTTGATGTACTTGTTTAATGAATGATCTGCCTGGGTGGCATGCAAGCAGTGGTTTTCACTGTATCTCAGTACATATGGCAATAAACCAATACCAATGCCATCTCAAATGGGAGAGTTAGAGGTCAGATTAGGATCGAGGGACAGGGACGTGAAGGAGTTAGAGGTCAGGCCTACACTCTGCACTCCAAGTACAGCAGTGTGGATGGGTGACGGAAGATATCCTGAGACTAGGCTGCTCTGCTCCACTCTCAGAATCCGGTGTAGTTATGGGGATGAATTACATCTAGAGACCAGGCTTCCACACTGTGCTTGAAGGCCAGTGATGTGGGTGGGTGACCGAGGATGTCAGGGTGTCGCAGGTCAGTCTGTGCGAAGAGGGGGCAGGAGGGCCGGTTAGTTCCAGGTCCTGTCGTTGGCTAGTATGAGGACCGATACCAAAGGTCCATCAGAAGCTCAAAAGTGGAAGCATGGAGACCCAGAGGCCTGTCTTGGATTTGGAGGACTGTCTCTGTGTGTGGATGAGTGGGAAGGAGGAAAGGGGGCAGTTTTGCTGCTGTTGTCTTGTGTTGTTCTGCCGAACATTGTGTTGGGACGCCACACTAGCATAGTGGTTAGCATGACTGTATTACAGCAAGGGGTGTTGGAGTTCAGTTCAATCCCAACGTCATCTGTAAGGAGTCTGTACCTCCTCCCCATGAAATGTGGGTTTTCTCTGGGTCTTGCCCCCAGTACCCAGTCCAAGGTGGGCTAATTTGTCATTGTAAATTGCCCTGTGATTAGGCTAGGTTTAAAGCGACGGTTGCTGGGTGACGTGGCTGGAAGGGCCATTTCAGTGCTGTATCCCAATAAATAATAATTAACATGGTGGGTGCACTATGTTGGTACCGGAATGTGCGGCCACACTTGCGGGCTGTTACCAGCACATCCTTGACGCAAACGACACATTTCACTGTATGTTTTGATGTACAGCCAGTCTCTGGGTTACATACGAGTTCATTTCCTGAGTCCATCTTTAAGTCGGATTTGTACGTGAGTCGGAACAAGTACATTCGGTATTATTTAGCGTCAGTTAGTCAAATGTTTGTCTTAGTATATAGTATATATTTCACCTTATTATGCGTATAAAACACTTAAGAAACGTATGTATTCCAATAATTAAACCACTGCGTTGCTTAGTAATAAATGTAGCTTTCATCGGGGCAGGGCCTTCCACATGCTCCATTATTCTCACTTCATTAATCAGCTACAACAATGTATTAGATAAATATGAGAGCAGAAATAAGGGTATGACTGGGTGGTTTTTCAAAATGAAGGAAGAGTTTTGCTTATAGTAGATAGTTTCTCAAAGAAGTTTGGTTACCAGGGAACACAGTTATGATTGGCAGAAGCAGGGGGAGGCATGGAGAATTACTTATAGTGCAGTTATGAGCTGAATGTAATACTTGAATAGGTGGCTAGAGACGGATTTAAAACAACAATGTTGAAAAATCTTGGTTGCAGTCTGGAGCACACAGCCCGCAGATGTGATGGAGTCAGGTCTCGATGAGGGCTTCGGCAGAGGGGGGCACTGGTTGAGGGAAATGCTACAAGCTTCTGGAGGCTGGGGTAGAAGAACAATGGAGCTAGTGTGTTCTGGTAGAGAGCAATGCAAGCAAATGACTTGCTTAGTTCTGCCTTTACCAATCTGTTAATGTGAAGTTGCAGCGAATAACACTAATTGAATAGCACTTCTAAAAATCCAGCAGAGACAATGGTTCATATGAACTACTTAAAGTCAGTGTGTCCAATTGCCTTTCGTGTATCAGCTTCCAGCGATTGGAACTAACTGATGCTTGATGTCCTGACGAAGGGTCTCTGCCCAAAACGTTGACTCCTCTTTTCAACGGATGCTGCCCAACCTGCTGAGTTCATCCAGCTTTTGTATGTGTTGATTTGACCACAGCATCTAATGTACTTTGTGTTAACTGATGCTTGGTCTCCTTATTATCAGAATATAAATAAAATTACATTCTACTTCAGGAGGAATATGAGAGACTGCTGAAGCAAATGGAAGGAAGGATAGAAGAGGTGGAAAAGAAACTAAAAAATATACGAATGACACTTCAGGAGAAAATGAAACAGCTTAAGGAACAGGTGAGTGATTGGGGCAGCTACAAATTTCACAACAATTGATAACGGCATTCATGAGTTCGTGATTGTTTAAAATGTGACAGAAAATTACTTAAGACAGTGTATGTGTTCATAGATGAAGTGAATTATTATTACACATCTATTTCAGAGGATAGCATTAACTTGTTCAACTGTAAAAATGCTTCCATCGGTGTTGTAGTTTTTAACTGATTGTGAGGTCTTGGGAAATGAAGTTTATCTACTCTAAATTTAAAACTATTTTAGGTATTTAATTGAGTATTGTGAATATACATGCAGCAAGTTCCACTAACATGGCTGGTTTGTGGATTGTTGATGAGACAGCTGAACCATTTATTAGGGATTGCAGATCTACATCAGAATCCTGCTATGCTTCACTATTAAATTGCTCATTCTTGATTTTAAAATGGTTACCTGATATCATCTCTTCTCATATCTAACATCCAACTCTATAAGCTACATTTTTTCTACCACTTACAGATTTTAGTTATTCTATCACAGGCGACTCGAATTTCTAACCAGCATTCCCTCTAAAAAGGATCTAATGCTTTCCTGGCTTATATTATGAATTAACTCTTCTCGGGCTTCCAGCTGGGTATAGGAATAGATTTTAACCAACTTTTCAATGACGAACTCTGCCATCCCTGATTAAGATAGCAGAGTTTGTAATCGAAACATCGGTTAAAATCAATACCTGCACTCAGCTGGAAGCTCGAGAGGAGTTTATTAGTAATCCTTTTTTGTTTCCTGCTCCAAATGTTATGGCTTAGTGTCAAGCAGCTTGAGAAGCTGTATGGCCAAATGAGCTTCTCTATGCAAAAGAATAAAAAATAATGGGTTTACTTATTGCCTACAGTTTGCCAAGAACACCAAGTCTGACCTGTTACTGAAGGACCTGTATGTGGAGAATGCACAATTGATGAAAGCACTGCAGATTACAGAGCAGCGACAGAAGAGTGCTGAAAGGAAGACTCAGTTGCTGGATGAAAAAATTGGAGCTTTGAACAGTCTGCTGAGGAAAATTGCTCTAGCCTCCCTCTCCTAACTCTGAATGTTTCCACTCCAAAGGCATTTTTCAAAAAAATGACACCTTCAGCACTTTAGAGATTCGACCTGATGTGGAATCAAAGTAACTCAACAAAAACTGTTGGTACATCCTCGGAGAACTTGCAATGCTCACGAGCGCAAGTTTATTAAAAACTGTTTGCTCTTCCCTGTCCACCTTGTAGATACTCAAAGAGAAACCAAAAAAGATTAATACAGGGAATAGGAGAAGGAAGAAAAAAGTTTTCCTTCTACCAGCAGACTTATTAAGAGAATGTCCCTGCTGGCAGGGACAGCTGAACATGACTGCTAAACAATTAGTGGCTGTAGTCATGACCCAACCACTTCCCTGCTACCAAATATCCATCTGCCTGGCAAGACTCATCCTTGCCCTCAATAGCTACTTTTGATTCCTCCCACTTCTATAGATGAACAGACTGGCTATGGGTATTTGCAGTCTTTTAAGTGGCTTCTTTTGACAGTTCTTGTTCGATAAAATTCTGGCACCTCTCTCCAGCTTTCTTGATTACATTGACGACATCAGTGTTATTTCTTGCACTTATGTGGAACTTGCCACTTTCATCACCTTTGTCACCAGTTTCCACCTGCCCTCAAATGCTCTAGGATTATCTCCAATGCATCTCTTCCATTTCTTGGATTGCACCCAGCCCCATCTCCCTCTCAGGGATGACTCAGCAGCTTCCACAGCGACTGCAACTCTACCTCCCATCTCCTGGTCCTCAGTTCTCCAGCATTCCTGTTCAAACTGAAAATTTGCAAAGAATGGCCTATTGTTTTAAAGAGCTAGAAAATGCCAGGATGTTGGGAGAGAAATTGCCAGCCTTATTTCCTGTACAGGCAGCTGAAGTGACACAATTCAGAGTTTTCCTGTAACATTTGAAACTAATAGTCTTTTATGTTGAGCAGTACCTCAAGACTGGGTGCAAGCTTGACTCTGCTGCTATTTTAATATTGAAACTAATGCGACAGAAGTTAATTACTTCTATTATTGTAAAGTGTAGTTTTGCAAAATGTATGTTTAAGTTTCTGAAAATAATTTGTAAATGCGGATCCTTTTGTACAGAAATGCTTTATTTGACTTTCATACATTTTAAAGAAACTTTATAAACATTAAAGAATGTCAATGTACACTATTTTAAATGATTTGAATTAAAATGTTTATTTAAAGCTACAATATTATTCTTTGGGTATACAGATTCTTCCAGATATAGGATCAGACCACATTCTCAGTTTTCAGCTGAACATTAGCAAGCACTGAAATTACACAGTTCTGATGTTTGTGGTCCAACCCTCACCCTCTGTAATTATAGATAAAATTAAGAGAATTCCTCCCCCTCCTGCACATACTTTCCTTGCAAGGATGTGCTGTGAGAGGGAAGAAAGGTTTTAGCCAATTTTTAGGCTTCTGTGCAAGTACAACCCTCTTGGAAATAGTGGTATTTTTAACTTAGCTTAATAAGCAGTGACTAATTTATTAGCTGTCAAATTAAAGGGTTTTACTCAGTTGAATATTTTAATAAGATGCAGGTAATACATGCCAAAACAAGAGTAAGCTACTGGCTGTAACATTGAGTTGCTATTCTCAGGATAACACATGTTCCAGAATTCCATGACGAATTAACTGTTCACACTTCCACCTGGGCATAAAATGCTGAAAGAAAGCAAAAGATATTGTAAGATTTTATTTTCTATTATATAATGTGAAAGAAAATGAAGGTAGGAAAGTGAGTAAAGAAAATGTGTAGTATAGCCATGTAAGAGCTGCACCCCTGACTTTCCTGTGGGGTGGGGGGGAAGTAAAAGCTTTGGATTCAGGATACAGTGCGAGAGAAAGATGATCTTTGTTCTCTTAAATCACACTTGGTAGAGATTAGTACAGGCATGTAACCAGATCACCAAGAAACACAATGGAAGGCATTGCTATACCTTCAATAGTTAAATTCTAATGTTTCTGGAATAAGCAAAGGTTCATTCTAATGAAACTAGTTATGTAAAGTGGTGATAGAATGAGGAACTATACTGCAGTAGACAGCATCAATAAATGACTCATGTTTCCAGATCCACAGTCAAATTTGACAGTAGCAGAGTGCCAGGGGATCTTGCTATCAGGGCTTCATGGATAAGCAACAAGCTAAAGTAGCTCACTGTTTGCCTCACTGCAGGTGGAAAGACGCAAGGTTTTTAATGAGGTGCCATAAGGCAGGCTGGTGAAATAAAATAAAAACCCATCTAATCCAAGGGAGAGAGGTAAAATTGGACTGGTGGCAGGAAACAAAGGGGAACTTTGAGGCATATTGTGACTGATTTCTTACCAATGTGACTTCCACTGGACTCAGTATTCAGTACTTGTGTAGTACATATTAGCAAAATGAAAAGATTGTGACAAAGTGAGCACATGACAAAAAAAGCATTAGAAGGCAGGAAGTCAGATGGGAAGGAAAATCGGAAATAATATTCAGTCAGGAGAGATATGAAGCAAGTATTTGGGAATGTGCAACATTTTATGTGGGGTACAGTAAATGTGGATTCTTAATGATAGGATAAGGAGGGCAAACTACTGGTTGGATTAGAGATTTTGCTGGTATTATACGTAACATTAATTAGACCACAGCTTGAAGACTAGAGCAAGTTCTGCTCACCATATTGCAAGTAGGATGTGACTACACTGGACATTTTGGTAGAGATCTATTTTCTTAACCATCTGGTCAAAATCTAATCAGCCAAAAACCTTTTTCCACCCCAAGGATGGTAGCAATTTGGGACTCAGAAGCTGAGACTACAGAGAAGCAGAACCCAAACAGAACTGGGGCATGTACATGGAGCCATAATCTGTAAAATCAGACTTTGTACTGAAAGGTGGGATTTGGCAGGTGGCTCCTTTGACTGCTGGGACACAAAGGGTCGAAGGCCCTACTCCTGTCAATTACATTTTTCCATAAATCAATGAAATCAGAGTCCAGGCAACTTTCATCAATTACTGATGGCTCCAGAGCAAATCTCAGGTCTTTAAATATGATGAGTATTTGTTTTCACTGCACTCCCATCTACTGAGATCCAGATTCCCATTGGTTGCTAGGTGCAAAAAAACAATTTCACATCTCCCCTCCCCTCACATCCTCCTCCTAATTAAGTATCTGCTCCAGCTGATAAAGAAAGCAGATCCTGTTTATCTAATTCAAACCCCACCATAATTGCATTTTTCCTGCAAAGTGATGAACAGAACTTAATCTAGTGGTTGTGTAGAGGAAAAACCTCATTCTAACTAAACCAGCCAATATTTAAAATGTATGCACAGTGCTGGAAAAGAGATGTTTTCATTGATATGCTGGTGGTCTTGTCTGCTCATACAGAGTATCCATGCTCTTACATTTTGCTTGAATGCACGTGTCCATTGAACACATTCTTACACAATTCCTAGCATTTACATTCAACATTTTAACACACAGACCTTTTACTGTGAATACAGATTTGGGGAACAAGAAATTGAATAGAAAGGTTTACAGATAGGTATCTCAATTCTTACTTGGCTGTTTTTTTTCAGGAGGACTGTCGTACCATCATCTATCTCAAATTCACCGTAATCTTTCAAACACCGCACCTAGAGGACAATTTTTAAAACATTAAAAGGAACTTTATAGAACTAAGGTGTTATTAAAAAAAAATCAAATATTTCACAGGAGACATTACCAAACAAAATTTATCAAGCCTTACCAAAGGAAATGGGGTATAACAATTGACAAACCATGAAAAAGCTCCTAAAAGGAAAAAGAGGCAGAGATTTTGGGAGGTAGTTTTGAAGCCCAGGGGCCAAGCAGCAGAAAACAAAGGATGCCTGGAGAGCATTTCTGAAGGTCAAACTCAGAAGAGGTTAGATGGCAAGCAGCAAAATCAAGAGGTAATGGGCATATTGTTGCACGGATCTGCGTGTATTCCTAGTCCTTGTTTACTAAAGTTGTCTGAGTAATTTATCCCATATGTATTGAGAGTTAAATGATAACAAAATATCGTATTACTGTGACAGACACCAATGGTGGGCCCTTAATGCTTAGCACACTGAAATAGACACACACTGGACTATATATCCAGATGGTCTCAGTAGAGGAACATGTTAATCCAAGACAAGGAGGTCCACATGTTTAATGCACACTTACAGCAAGATACACAGGTTGTGGCATCTATGGAAAAGAGTTATGTTTCTGTTTGAATATCCTTAGCAGAAATAGGAAAGAGAAAATTTAGTTTTAAGTTTCAGAGAGGGTGGGAGTGAAGTGGATGGGTCAAGATATTTGAAATTACCATAGGTGTAAGAAGTTGAATGGAAATCACTTTTTGCAGGTTGAAGAAACCAGAGAGAGAAAGAACAATAAATAATTAGGCAGATAGACATAGATGAAGATAAGATTAGGAGGGGTGTCCTGGTATTCAAAGGCATGTCAGTATTAAGGAAGTGTTGAGTGTATTGAGAAGCATTAAGGTGGCAAAGTCCCCGGGGCCTGATGGAACCTATCCTATGAAAATGAGAGGCAAGGGAGAAGACTGCCTGCGCCTTGACATGGTCTTTGTATCCTCTTTAGCCACAACCAAGGTCCCAGAATTCTGGAGACTAGCCAATGTTCTTTTAAGAAGGGCAACAGGGTAAACCAGAAAATTGTAGGCTGGTGAAACTCACATCAGCATCAGAGAAATTACTGAAAATTCTTAAGGACAGTACTTACTCACATCTGGAAAAGCACTGAGTGATAAGAGAAGATGAGAAAATCTGCAGATGCTGAAAATCCAAGAACACACACAAAATGCTGGAGGAACTCCTGCAGGCCAGGCAGCATCTATGGAAAACAGTAAACAGTCGATGTTCTGATGAAGGGTCTCAGCCCGAAATGTCGACTGTTTACAATTTTCCATAGATGCTGTCTGGCCTGCTAAGTTCCACCAGCATTCTGTGCGAGTTTTTAGAGAATGTCAGCATAGCCTTATGCAGGGCAGGTCCTGCCCCACAAATCCTACTGAGTTTTTTGGGGCAGTGTCGAAGATAATTAATGAGTGTGGAACAGTGGATGTCACTACAGCATTTGATATAGTCCCTCCTGGTAGGCTGCCCAGAAAATTAAGTCTCACTGAATTTACAGTGAGCTGGTAAGTTGGATACAAAAAATTGGCTTGGTTATAGAAAGCAGAGTAATAGTGGAGGGACATTTCTCCCCCACGAATGGAGGTCTGTGACCGGGGTGTTCCACGAGTGTCACGTCCTGGAACATCTGAAAATGTAAATGGCCTGATTAATACTTTGCAGGTGACATGAAAATTAGTGAGGTTATGGATAGTGAATAAGGCTGCTGATTGAAAAAGCAGGATATACAGTAAATCAGTTGGAAATTTGAGTAGAGAAATGACAGATGTGACAAGTGTGAGGTGATGTATTTTGAGAGGTCAAATGCAAAAGGAAAGCTTACAGTTTATGGCAGGACCCTAAGGAAGATCAATATACAGAGGGATCTTAGGGTGCAAGACTGTATCTATCTGAAAGTGGCAACACAGATAGATGCTAAAGAAGGTGTACAGCTTACTTGCCTTCATCAGTCAAAGCACTGAATATAAAAGTCAGGAAGTCATTTTAGAATAGTATAAAGCTAAGGTTATGCAACATTTGGGTGTGCAGGGAAGGATGTGGAAGCTTTGGAGAGGATGCAGAAGAGGTTTACCAGGATGTCATCTGAATTGGAATGTATTATCTACAAGGAGAGCTTGGACAAACTTGGATAGTGTGCTCTGGAGTGTCAGAAGCTTTTTGCACCAGGATGAAAATGTCAAATACTAGAGAACCACACACAAAATGCTGGTGGAACGCAGCAGGTCAGGCAGCATCTATCTGGAGAAGCACAGTCAACGTTTCGGGCCGAGACCCTTCGTCAGGACTAACTGAAATGAAAGATAGTAAGAGATTTGAAAATAGAAGGGGGAGGGGGGGAATGCAAAATGATAGAAGACCGGAGGGGGTGGGGTGAAGCTGAGAGCCAGAAAGGTGATTGGCAAAAGGGATACAAAGCTAGAGAAGGGAAAGGATCATGGGATGGGAGGTCTAGGGAGAAAGAAAGGGGGACGGGAGCACCAGAGGGAGATGGAAAACAGGCAGAGTGATGGGCAGAGACAGGGAGAAAAAAAGGGAGGATGAAAAAAAAACTAAATATATCAGGGATAGACAATAGGTGCAGAAGTAGACCATTTGGCCCTTCGAGCCTGCACCACCATTCTGAGATCATGGCTGATCATCTACTATCAATACCCTGTTCCTGCCTTGTCCCCATATCCCTTGATTCCCCTATCCATAAGATACCTATCTAACTCCTTCTTGAAAGCATCCAGAGAATTAGCCTCCACTGCCTTCTGAGGCAGTGCATTCCAGACAATCACAACTCTCTGGGAGAAGTTTTTCCTTAACTCTGTCCTAAATGACCTACCCCTTATTCTCAAACCATGCCCCTCTGGTACTGGACTCTCCCAGCAGCTGGAACATATTTCCTGCCTCTATCTTGTCCAATCCTTCATAATCTTATATGTTACAATCAGATCCCCTCTCAATCTCCTTAATTCCAGCATGTACAAGCCCAGTCTCTCTAACCTCTCTGTGTAAGACAGTCCGGACATCCCAGGAATTAACCTCAGGAATCTACGCTGCACTTCCTCTACAACCAGGATGTCCTTCCTTAACCCTGGAGACCAAAACCGTACACAATACTCCAGGTGTGGTCTCACCAGGGCCCTGTACAAATGCAAAAGGATTTCCTTGCTCTTGTACTCAATTCCCTTTGTAATAAAGGCCAACATTCCATTAGCCTTCTTCACTGCCTGCTGCACTTGCTCATTCACCTTCAGTGACTGATGAACAAGGACCCCAAGATCACTTTGTATTTCTCCCTTACCTAACTCTACACCATTCAGATAATAATTTGCCTTCCTGTTCTTACTCCCAAAGTGGATAACCTCACACTTATTCGCATTAAACGTCATCTGCCAAGTATCTGCCCACTCACTCACCCTATCCAAGTCACCCTGAATTCTCCTAACATCCTCATCACATGTCACACTACCACCCAGCTTAGTATCATCAGCAAACTTGCTGATGTTATTCTCAATGCCTTCATCTAAATCGTTGATGTAAATCGTAAACAGCTGTGGTCCCAATACCGAGCCCTGTGGCACCCCAATAGTCACCACCTGCCATTCCGAGAAACACCCATTCACTGTTACCCTTTGCTTCCTATCTGCCAACCAGTTTTCTATCCATGTTAATGTCTTCCCCCCCAATGCCATGAGCTCTAATCTTACCCACCAATCTGCTATGTGGGACCTTATCAAATGCCTTCTGAAAATCGAGGTACACTACATCCGCTGGATCTCCCTTGTCTAACTTCCTGGTTACATCCTTAAAAAACTCCAATAGATTAGTCAAGCATGATTTGCCCTTGGTAAATCTATGCTGGCTCGGCCCAGTCCTATCACTGCTATCTAGATATGCCACTATTTCATCTTTAATAATGAACTCTAGCATCTTCCCCTCTACTGATGTTAGGCTGATAGGACGATAGTTCTCTGTTTTCTCCCTCCCTCCTTTCTTAAAAAGTGGGATAACATTAGCCATTCTCTAATCCTCAGGAACTGATCCTGAATCTAAGGAACATTGGAAAATGATTACCAATGCATCCGCAATTTCCAGGGCCACCTCCTTTAGTACCCTAGGATGCAGACCATCTGGACCTGGGGATTTGTCAGCCTTCAGTCCCATCAGTCTACTCATCATCGTTTCCTTCCTAATGTCAATCTGTTTCATTTCCTCTGTTACCGTTTCCTTCCTAATGTCAATCTGTTTCATTTCCTCTGTTACCCTATGTCCTTGGCCCATCCATACATCTGGGAGATTGCTTGTGTCTTCCCTAGTGAAGACAGATCTAAAGTACTTATTAAATTCTTCTGCCATTTCTCTGTTTCCCATAACAATTTCACCCAATTCATTCTTCAAGGGCCCAACATTGTTCTTAACTATCTTCTTTCTCTTCACATACCTAAAAAAGCTTTTGCTGTCCTCCTTTATATTCCTGGCTAGCATGCGTTTGTACCTCATTTTTTCTCCCCGTATTGCCTTTTTAGTTAAGTTCTGTTGTTCCTTAAAAATTTCTCAATCATCTGTCCTCCCACTCACCTTAGCTCTGTCATACTTCCTTTTTTTTTAATGCTATGGAATCTCTGACTTCCTTTGTCAACCACTGTGGCCCCTTTCCCCCCTTTGAAGCCTTCCTTCTCCGGGGGATGAACTGATTTTGCACCTTGTGCATTATTCCCAAGAATACCTGCCATTGCTGTTCCACTGTCTTTTCTGCTCGGATATCCATCCAGCTAACTTTGGCCAGCTCCTCCCTCATGGCTCCATAGTCTCCTTTGTTCAACTGCAACACTGACACCTCCGATCTGCCCTTCTCAAATTGCAGGTAAAAACTTATCATATTATGATCACTACCTCCTAATGGCTCCTTTACTTCAAGATCGTTTATCAAATCCTGTTCATTACACAACACTAAATCCAGAATAGCCTTGTCCCTGGTCGGCTCTCGTACAAGCTGTTCCAAGAATGCATCCTGTAGGCACTCTACAAACTCCCGATCCTGGGGTCCAGCAACAACCTGATTCTCCCAGTTCACTTGCATGTTGAAATCCCTCATAACTACTGCGACATTACCTTTGCCAGATGCCAATGTTAACTCCCTATTCAACAATATCCATGTTACTGTTTGGTGACCTGTAGACAACACCCATTAGGGTCTTCTTGCCCTTTCTGTTCCTTAGTTCTATCCACACAGACTCTACTTCTCCAGATCCTATGTCCTCCCTTGCAAAGGACTGAATCTCATTCCTCACCAACAGGGCCACCCCACCCACTCTGCCCACATTTCTGTCCCTACGATAGCACGTATACCCTTGTACATTCATTTCCCAGGTCTGATCTCCCTGCAGCCATGTCTCCGTTATCCCAACAACATCATAGTTACCCATTCGCACCTGAGCTTCAAGCTCATCCGCCTTATTTCTGACACTTCGTGCATTGGGTTAGAAGGGGAGGAGTGGGATTAACGGAAGTTAGAGAAGTCGATGTTCATGCCATCAGTTTGGAGGCTACCCAGCCATTATATAAAGGTATTGTTCCTCCAACCTGAGCGTGGCTTCTCCTTGACAGTAGAGAAGGACACGGATAGACATATCAGAATGGGAATGGGACGTGGAATTAAAATGTGTGGCCACTGGGAGATCCTGCTTTCTCCGGTGGACAGAGCGTAGGTGTTCAGCGAAACGGTCTCCCAGTCTGCGTCGGGTCTCACCAATATATAAAAGGCCACACCGGGAGCACTGGACGCAGTATATCACACCAGCCGACTCACAGATGAAGTGTCGCCTCACATGGAAGGACTGTCTGGGGCCCTGAATGGTGGTGAGGGAGGAAGTGTAAGGGCAGGTGTAGCACCTGTCCTGCTTGCAAGGATAAGTACCAGGAGGGAGATCAGTGGGAAGGGATGTTGGGGGGAATGAATGGACAAGGGAGTCGCGTAGGGAGTGATCCTTGCGGAAAAAGGGGGGGAGGGAAAGATGTGCTTGGTAGTGGGATCCTGGGAACCCCTTGGAGGTGGCAGAAGTTATGGAGGATTATATGTTAGATCCTAGAGGATATAGTTTAAGATGAGAGACAGTAAGGTGAAGGATTGTGCAAAGCAGTTTATTTTGAAAACAGTGATGGTGGTAGGTGCCTGGAATGCACAGCCAGGGAGGTTTTAGGACAGATAAAATAATGATGTTTAAAAGGCATTTAGACAGACGTGTGAACAGAGAGGGATATGGACTCATTTAGAATGGCATTGTGGCTAATGCAGGTATGGTGGCATGGAGGGCCTTTCATGCACCATGCATGAGTGAGTTGCAAAGTGCGAGCTGTGGGAATTACTCAGCTGATCAATGTTTTTTAAAATGTAAGGGAAAAAAAAACTGAACCAATATTACAGATGGGAGGACTGGCCAGTTCCAATACCAACAGATGCAAGGTATCCAGGAAGAAAATGAGGTGTTGATTTTTAAATTTATTTCTTGTTGAAAATGACACAGATCCTGCAGACTGAATGCAGGTGCTCCACAAAGCGACTACCCAATCTGCATGTATGTTCCAATGTACATATGTTGTGAACATTGACTGCAGTGGGCTTTGCTGGAAGTACAGGTGAACCTCTGCTTCACCTGGAATTGTTTGTGTTCCTGGATGGAGAACGTAAAAGGAGAATGGAATAAGATGGCATGTGGCAAAGACTTAAGAGTAGCCTTCAGAGTTGGGAAGTCTCTTTGGATTGCTGATATGGGAGGGGGAAGGTGATCTGGTTAAAGATCAGTTTTGTCACGTACATTGAAAAATACAGCGAAAAGTATAGTTTGCATCAAATCAGTGAGGATAGTTCTAGGGAACCCTGTTGCCATGCTTCTGGACCCAACATAGCATGCCCGTGACTTACTAACCCTAACCGTATATCTCTGAAATGTGAGAGGAACCCAGAGAACCCACGTGGTGAGGGAAGAAGATACAAACTCCTTAAAGACAGAGGTAGGAATCGAACCTTGATTCTTGATCACTGGCTCTGTAAAATGATTGTACTAACTGCTGCACTACTGGGAAATCTTAGTGAAGATGGTGGAAATCACAAAGGATCATCTATTGAATGAAGTGGCCGATAGAGTAGAATGCAAGGATAAGGAAACAAATGAATAAATTCATTCTTGCTTCCAAGACACTACCACAACCTTTGGCTTACTGTGGAAAAGTGTGTGAAAACCAAGACATCAAACCCAGCACCAACCCAAGACTACAGCGCAGTAACATCTCTGCCATCCCACGTGCTTCAGTGATGAACTTGATTGTACAAGGCATCTCAAAACACAGAAGTGCCACTGACAAGAATATCCTCAAATTCCAACATCAGCACCTTCTCCCAAGCCCACACGCATAGCACCAAGGATATGATAGCACCCAATGAGCTCTGGACATGGGATATTAACACGCCAAATCTGTCACAGCAGAAGAAAATACTTCCTTAAAAATCTTCCTGAGAAGAAATATAATATGGGAATACTTGGCTTGGGTGAGTATCCAGTAAGGCACCAAACACACCTTGCACCAATATTCTAAACCAGCCACCTGCCGACCCATCCCATCTGTGGCAGAGTCTGCACACCCTCTAACTGGCCACCCATGAACCTAAGGAACTTAAGTGGAAGTCATCCTTGTCCCTGATAGCTATTGAGAGGGGGCACAGAACTAATTAAAGCATTTGCAAAATCTGAGATGCCTATTAGGTTTGAAATGCAGGAGTTAAAATGAAGGAGGCTGGAGGTGAGGAAAGTTTTGTGTAGCTTCTGAAAGAATGTAGTTTCTGTGGTGACATTCAAGTGGGAATAAAAGAAATAAAAAAAAATCAGTATTTTTCATTGCTTCAGAGGCAATCAAAAATTTGATAGTTCTACTTGCTGTTCAACATAGTTGCCTTTCAAGTGGAGTCCGGTAACCTACTGGACCAACTTCTCTGCAACCTTACATAATCCCTCACATACTGACATTATATTATGGACTACAACACTTACCTCAATAAACAGACTTTTTGGAGGTTTCATATCTTGAGTTATGTCCAGCCCTTCATCTCCACCAATGGTTCTCATGTAAGTGGCGAGTGACTTTTTGTAGTGGTTGAACCACTCTGTCTGTGGAGGAGAAATCAAAACCAATTTGAAAGTAGCCCTAAAACAGAATCATTCATTGGATAGCAGCACCAAGCAGAAAATGAGAGCAAAACACTCTACAATGCAAATCCTTAGCATTGTGAATACCTACAAAATAAAACATGTAATGCTTCTTAGAGAGAAAGAACCTAAGATCTAGGTAGTTCTTGTTTTTATTGATTTTTTGAATAGTAGGGAAGGGGTGGAGGGAAAGAGGGGAGGGGGAGAAGGGGGTGGAGTGGGAGGGCTTGGAGGGTAAAAGGACAAATTTCAAGGGGAAAGGGGAAGGGACAATGGTTATATTCAGGAACATGGAAGGATCCCAAAACAAGGACAAAATTTAAATTCAGTGTCCTGTCAATCCAGGAACCAATATCAATCAACAAGCAACAATTTGGTGTGGATTAGAATTTGGGTCAGAGTTTTGGCAAAGTATGCAGGTTTCCATTGCACATATGTAGAAGGCTTAGTAGTTGAACATTAGAAAAGTGGAGCCTAATTATGACAACATTATAGATAAGGCTGTCAATAGTAGGGATGGCTGATGTCATATTGTGAAAGGAAATTGCAAATGGTTTGGTTCAGATGGTCAGGCTCTAATTTAAAAAAGTAATTTTACATACATAGAAAGCACTTTGGTCTATCAAGTGCAAATCAGCTCCCATCAATCGAATTCTCCCATTTATTTTCCCTTTAACCCATTGCCTCACATACTCATCAATTCCAATTGTTCCTCTGCACAAATATATGATAGGACACGAGCCAACTAACAACTAGCAGGTCTTTGAGATATATTGCTTTTTATTCATTATCATCATATGCACTAAGATAGTGAAAAGCATTCATTTTGTATGCCATTGAGACAGATCTTGCCACATATAATTACATTGAGGCAATAAAAGGAAAACAGAATGAGGAATATAGAATTACAGTTCGAGAAACCGCAGTGCAGGTAAACAAAATGCAAGGACCACAATGAGATAGATAGGGAGATCAAGAGCTCATTTTTTTGCATCTAAACAGTCCATTCAAAAGTTTGATAACAGTGGATAGGACCTGTTAAAGTCTGATAGTATGCCCTCTCAGGTTTCACAGGGATGTTGGAAGAAACCAGACAGTGTCAGAGGTGGGAAAGAGGGGTACAGGGGTTGGGAGAGAATATACTAGCCCCTATGAGCAGCTGAGGTCCCACTCCCCCATTTTTTGGCCCATAATCCTATTACCTCTCACACGCCCACTCAGGAATGAACGGGTTACTGGAGCTGCGAGTCAGCAGCTCCACTAGCTGTGCCAAGATACCACTCACATACATTAACAATGCAACGTTTCCAGTGGAACACGGGATTTATTTAAATCAATAACCAAGGCAGCACCACTGTAGCAGGCCCAACCCAGAGAAACAAAATAAGATGGCTGCAAGTCAAGGGAGGAATTCTAACACTTTAATGTTAGGAAGATTCAATGGAAACTTTCTCCCATACTAACCAGTCCATTTCTCATTGCTAGGCCAGCTTTGTTGTGTGAAGACCCGTAGCCATTTCCCTCACCATTAGGCACCATAAGAACAGTGCAAGGTGCTTCCCTGTTCTTGTATGTCATCCTAATACCTACCAAAATAACTTGGGACATGAAGGGGTTTCAAATTGTAATTTCTTTTCCCAATGAAATTTTGCCTTTCCAGCTGTTCATTTTCCAGTTAAAGGTTTCCGTTATCATTTTACCCCATTTATTTTTTCTTTAATTATATGCTTTTAAATGCTTCTTTGCAATGTCAGAAAGGCCATTTTTAAAAATAGATCCTAAAGAGGCAAGGCACAGATCATAGCATAATTTTACATTCTATCTAGTCTTTATTTTTTTAAAGCTGCTAAGTCATACTGGGAGAACTGCCCTTTTGGCACCATCAGACATTTTCTGCAGATGGTAAGGTCAACTTTCACACGTGCAATGACACAACCTTGTTCCGTGCCATTTCAATTTCACCAGTTATGTAGTCTGACAAGCTGTAAGGTGAATATTGAATGTCTGCAGATCTGGAACAAGCTGAGGATGATGAATGAGTAGACATTTTTACCAGTTGGTGGAAAAATTCTCCATGACTTAACTCTTTCTGGACTTAAGTGGACATTGCAAAGGCTCTACTGATAATCTGCTAATTGAAAATCATTTCCAAATAAGGGGTCATTAGTGAGATGCTTTTTGATAAGGCAGAAGATTTAACATGGGCTTATTAATAGTCTGCGACCATGAATTGGAGCGGCCTGAGCCCAGTGTGACTTGAACAAGCTATAACAGTGTTGAGTAGTCTGAATCAGCAAAAAAAAACAAAGGAATAACATTGGAGGCTTGTGGTAAAGTGGTACCACATGTAGTGTTGGACCAGAGCCAGTGAGGGGTGGATACAGGATGGCCTGATGGATCAGAGTAGAATGGTGCAGAACTGTTAAGGTAAAAGAATAACAGTAAATATTTATGGAGGTAGAGCAGCAAGAATTCAAGAGACAAATGAGTGCGAACTTCAGGGAGACAATATATCACAAGGAAGATAGATCAGTTACTTGGACAACAGGAGATCCATATTTTGGTGAGCAAATTGTATTTCATTTAATTAGATATGGTAAAGCTATATTTGGAATTATTTACAAGGTAAGGGTCAACAAACATCCAGGTCCAAATGAGTTATAAAAACTTCAGTCTACCTTTCAGTGAAACTATCACCTTCAGACCCACCACAAACACTACATCAACAGATAGTTAAGAATCAACAGCTTTATTGACCTTTAACCCAAGACTTTACATCAAATCCTTACCATCACAAAAGACATTCTACTTTATATTCATTTTGTTCCCATCTCTGTACAAAGCTGAAATATTCTCCAAAGCCTAAACCACATTATATTGGACTATTCTGATACTCTTCAATCATCTACTATCCATAAGCTTAAGTGCATCCAAACTTCTGCCACCTGTATCTTTGCAAAAAATCTCAGTTGTCCACCTTTTTTTTCTCCTCCTTTGATGGTGACTTCAATTCTTCCAATGGTTCACATACAAAATTCTCATCTATAACTTTTAATCCTTCCCTGTACCCTAACTTCAACCCCACAATAATCTTTTTGGATGCCAGCCTTTCATAATCATGTAAAAAGAAGAAATATATTAAAAAAGTCCCTTGAAAAGAACAAGGAAGTGGATCCAAGGATATATAGCAGGAAACAGATCAAACTGGCTACTTCTTGAGCTCTCATTTCTATAGTTTTATGAAAAGGCAATTAAATAAACTTTGGGTATGTTAAGAAGGGGGAAGAAAAGGATGGGCTACATAATCTTTAAGTTTCTCCAAAAGCAGTGTACCTCTTCAGGAGCAAAATGGAATCGGATTTCTGATGGCAGAACACTTCCATATTCCCACCTCAAAGATCGAATCCGCAACAAACGGTCGTATCTGCCAAAAATAAACATGTTGATCATTTTCTCCCAGATAATTCATTTCCTTTAATCTATCTTCAGAAGACACAATTTTGCAATAGAATCCTATTTGTTACGGTCTTCGTTATCTACACTGGCAATGGCTTGCCTTTAACTCTCCTTACGGCTGTTCAATCCTTAAAAACATACCATGACATTCTTCTTACAAGATCAATATACAGCATATTTCTATGATCTAGATATTGAATACTGTCATTAGCAAAAGACATCAGGGAATGCCCTCCCAATTTAACAAAAGCCACTTAAAAATGATACAAAATAGGAAAAGGAAACAAGAAATTTTAAAATTAATTAGATAATAATCCCATAGTCACAGGACCCATTCCACTTGCACATAATGTTATATTATGAGATTGATTAATCAAAATGAAATGGATTAAATCAACATTTGAATGTATGCAGCAGGAATAAAGGCAAAATAGGAAGTATTCAGAAAATAAGACATTTTATAGTGTCTTTGTATCTAGAAACTAAAAGCATGCATGCCCGACCAATTTCCTTCAAATAAGATATTACAGAGAACTGAAGATTAGATATCCTATCAAAACTAAAAGCACAGGATCCCCAGTACAACTTACATACAGCAACATACAGGTATGCTAAAATGCAGCGCTTATTCCTTAGTAAACAGCAGTGACGAAACTTGATTGTTGGGATTAAGTCTGTTCTTTCTTCAGATTTAGCCTCATTTCTAAAAAAATAAGTAAAATATGTTATTAACCTAGTTGATTATCATTATTTTTGACACCCTTTACCTATTTGCTTATTAACTATTTTACATACCAGAACAGTATACGAGAACCTTGCTTCAGAAGGAAACTTTGAATGGGATTCTGGGCAACACAGAATTTTTATCTCCAAGCAGATGCAGCTGGCAATTCAAGATGATTCAATGACAAGCTGGAAAATCTAAATTCTCCACAGCAGTATCACTGGTTAGTTGATTAAAAATGTTCCTGTCTGGTAGGAGCCTCAAACACTGTCAACTTAGCCTATTGAACTGCTGATAATGGAATTATTAGCACCAGAGGCATTTATCTCCACCTATCCTGCAAGTTGATTTGTCATTCATTTCAGTTTCAATCTGACAAGCACAAAGTTGCACAATGACTAGATTAAGTCAAAATCCCTCATTTATCAATTTACTCTGAATGTGACAAAATATAATTAATTTTAAGGCTGTGGACACTGATCCATTCAATACAGTTAATTAAATAAAATTTTACAGAAATATTAACCAGTCTAATTAATGTACACCAGTGTTTATGCTGCATTTAAAGTCACCTCCCAATCTACTTCATACAATTACCTTTCTATTCCTTTAATGTTTGTAATAGGAAGATTCATATTAGAAATATTCAATAGAATTACAGAAAATCCACAAGCAAAATACATTTTCACAGAATTTTTTCCTGAGCTGTTATCCAAAATATGTACAGTCCAGATATGCGTGTCATGTCCATGTGTCAGTAACAAAGTAAAATACTACATGATTTACAATCTTTTCTTCACTGGTATACTTATCCCAAAAAGTCCCTCTCACTGGCAATACAGTTAAAGACCGAAGTGAAATGTACTCCTGTCTCAGCCCAGTCTTTGACTGCAGTCAGTAAATGGCAATGTCACTTACCAGCTGCAACCGTTCATTCCCTCAGATGGAACAAAGCCAAGTGTTTAACTTAACCTCAGTGGTGAGGCTTCATTTATTATATTTATTGGCTTGTCCGTCATATCAGATGATGACAGATTTGTACAGTTCTATTGTGTGTCTGTAGGTGAGTCAAGGTTGTGAGCGACACAGATGTCCACAATAAAGACATGAAAATTATGCTGGATCTGGAAGTTATCGCTGTTATTGCTTTCTTCTTTGTTGGGCAGCAATTAGTGCTGCTCAGCGTCTCTCCTCCAGATTGTTGTGAACTGTTGACACCAAGGCTCGCCGGCCAATCTGGTCTTGCGCACTCAGTTCTAACTGTTTTGATACAAGCCCAGCGTGTGTAATCCAAACAAGAGAAAATCTGCAGATACTAGAAATCTGAGCAACACACACAAAATGCTGCAGGAACTCAGCAGGTCAGGCAACATTGAGGAAAAGAGTACAGTCGACGTTTTGGGTAATGTTAGCTTTCACTCAGTCTTTGAACCTCTTACAGTGCCTGAATCAATTTCTCTTGCTCAGCGAAAGCTCACCACACAGTAGCTGCTTGGGGATTTGGGAATCCTTCATGCGTATGACATCCCGTCCACCAAAGCTGTGCTTTTCCAATCATTGCTTCAATACTTGTAGTCCCTTCCCCACGAGATCCTCTAGGTTTGTGACTTGGTCCTGCCAATGGATGGCAAAGATCGACCTCAGACTACACATATGAAACCCCTTTAGCATTTTGTAGTGGCCAGGTTTCACATCCATACAGGAGACTGCTGAGGACCACAGATTCATACACCTTTATTTTTGTGGATAGGCAGATCAGGTGTGCTGGTTCAACACCGTGATCACAGTCGACCCAGGCTTTGGCTGGCCTTGCAAATCCTGGTGTTGATTTCTGTCTAATGAGCCATCACTACAAATGATACTGCTGAGATACTTGAATTCTTCCACTATTCTGCCAATAGTGATAGAGGGGGTGGTAGCAGCAGATCCAGGGGCAGGTTGAAATGGGACTTCTGCTTTGCTTAGACTGACGGTAACTCCAAAGAGTCTGAAGGCTTCTGCAAATTTATTGACAATTAGCTGAAGGTTGAACTCAGTGTGAACCATCAGAGCATACCCATTGGCATAGAGGGCTTCGAGAATGAGCTTCTTGACTATTTTTATTGTGCCTCTCAAACGTCACAGGTCCAAGAGTGATCTTCAGATGTCTATACTTCAGATAGACATCTTGGTGTCTTGTGTCTAAGGCTTCATACTGCATGGATTAAACAATGCACCCGAACTGACCATTGTAACCAATGGCATTAATTTAAGTAATGCTGGATGAACTCGGCAGGCCAACTTGTGTGTGTTGCTTAGATTTCCAGCATCCACAGATTTTCTCTTGTTTGCATTAATTTAAAGGCAAGTCTTACATAATACATAGATTTAATTAGTCAGAGTTTCACATGATTTCAAAGTGAAAACTTAAAGAAAATACTTAAGTTCTCTCAAATTATATCAAGAAACTAATACACAGGTTGAAATGGCTGAATAAATCGTTTTTTCAAAATGGGGCTTCTAGGAATGGTATTGATGCTTTGACAGACAAATCTTGCATCTTCTCCATATTTTGACAATAACACGGATGGTCTTGAAAATGAAATGAAATAAATTAAAAACAGAACTTAATAAACTGTATTTCGAATCATCACCTTTTCACTGGTTCTATTACTGAGAAACTAGATGGTAAGTAGACAAACAGCTGACCCCCCCACATTAGAGCAGGGGGTTCACAATTCTAGAAAATCGTCTGTATTATGATTTTCCATAAGATAAAGCCAAAATATTAAATTGAATTGAAAAACAAACTGTAAAAGAAACACAAATTTAGCAAGGATAAATGTTCATTCTGTATCTCAGATTTGTTGATAATGATTTGTGAATTCTGTAAGGGTGAATGTCCATTGCCTGAACTACTGTAACACGGGAATCATCCGTTTTCTGTCTTTTAACCTGAATAATTTGCCTGGAAAAAATTGCTCAATTAAAGCAGATCATCATTAAAACTCAAGCATATATCACCATAAATCAAGTCTGCATGTTTAGAAGTAAACTGCAATTAAAAATCAGACCAGATAAATATAAACTAATTACAGCAGCTTTAAAAGCAATAAAGCATCAAGATACTTCGGAGGAAATTGTTACCTAATGTATAGCTATACAAGGAGCCATCAAAGAAGAAGGTAACCAAGAGTTTGGTCAAAGAGGTGTGTTTAAAGTTGAAAAGTGGTGATGAGGTATGGAGATACAGATGGAATTATAAAGATTAGAGCTTCATCCACTGAAGGCTGCTACAGTGCAACAAATTTAATCAAGAATGAGCAAGAGGCCAGAACAAAAGAGAGTTTACTGAGAAGTTTAGGACTTGGAAATTATAGAAATATGGAGGAATTTTAAATAAAAATAAGGACCAGTTGGAAAGCATGCTACTTTTTAAAACCTTGACCCACTTAACTCAGTAAGTGCATGGCAGATCAGTTAATGGTTCTTGGTGAGAAATAAAACCAAGGAGAGCCTACTAGGCCTTTCATTAATACTTCATATACAAGCTATTTGTGGAAGTATCAGAAATGGTTGTTTATAACGGATTTCATTTCTCATCTCCATCTCATAATTATACACACTTCAAATTGCTGAGTGGATTGCTTTGGATCCAAATAAGTTATTTTAATAGTAAGTGAAAGTAAAACAAAACTGCAGATACCAGAAATTTGAAATTAAGGAAAAGATTCAATGCTGGAAACATTCAGCAGAGCCATTCTTGGACCTGAACTCTGCTTCTCTTTTCACAGCATTTCCAGCATGTTATTTAATCTAATGCTGCCTGATTGGAAGGCATTTTAAGGACTTGCAAATATTGCTGTAGATTTTAGTTTACAGGGAAAACAAAACTACTGCTAAATTTGCTGTGAACCCATTATATAATCAATATTATAGATTAAACTCCATACTTGAAAGGTTAATCTGCACTGCACCAGGCAAGACAGCACATGAAGCACAAAGTAAACTTACACATCACTTTGGTTCTGTTCGTACAATGCCTTCATCTCTTCAAGGACTTCTCTGATGCCATCCTCCTGCAAGAAGTAGATTATCATTTGAATAAGCCAGATATTATGAACCCATGGAAAGCATGGAAAACTGGCTGAGTACTAAAGACCTGTGATCAACTGGCTGGAGTGTTCACTGCTACCTTTAACCTCTTGCTTTGGCATTCTGAGGAAGCCATAGGAACTTCAATTATACCAGTGCCTAAGACACCTGCCTCAATGACTATTGTCCAGTTGCACTTACATCCACTATGATGAAGTGCTTTGAGAGGCTGGTGATGAAACATACCAACTCCTGCCTGAGAAGTGACTTGGATCCACTCCGATTTGACTACCGTCTTAACATGTCTACAACAGATGCCATTTCATTGTCTCTTCATTCAACCCTAGAGCACCTGGGAAGGAAGATTCTCTTCATCATCAAGATGATTCATCAGGATGCTCTTCATTGACTACAGCTTGGCTTTCAACACTATCATCCCCTCAAAACTAATCAATAAGATTCAAGACCTAGGCCTCAATACCACCTTGTGCAACTGGATCCTTGATTTCCTCACTTGTTTGGATTGGCAACAACATCATCTCCACAACCTTCATCAGCACGGTGCACCTCAAGGCTGTGTGTTTAGCCCCCTGCTCTACTTGCTTTCTATTTATGACTGTATGGCTAAGCACACCTCCAATGTCATATTTACGTTTGCTGACAATACCTCTGCTGTAGGCTGAATCAAGGGTGGTGCTGAATCAGCATTTAAGAAGGAGAATGAAAATCTGGCCAAGTGGTGCCACAATTAACAACCTCTCAGTCAATGTGAGCAAGGTCAAGGAGTTGATCACTGACTTCAGGAGGAGATCAGAGTTCCATGATCCAGTCGTCATCAGGGGCTCAGAGATGGAGAGGGTCAGCAACTTTAAATACTTGGTGTTAATATTTCTGTCATGGGTCCGGCAAGTAAGTGCTTTAATGAAGAAAGCACAGCAATGCCTCTATTTCATTAGACATTTGCAAAGATTCAGCATGATAACTAAAATTTTGACAATGCTCTCTTCTCACTGCTGCCATCAGGGAGTGGTACAGGAGCCTCAGGACCCACACCATGAGGTTCAGGACAGTCATTATCATTTAACCATCAGGCTCTTGAACCAGAAGGAATAACTTCACTCGTCCCATCACTGAACTGTTCCCAAAACCTATGGACTCACTTTCAAGGACTCTTCATCTCATGTTCTCGATATCTACTGTCCGTCCATCTATTCTTTTGTACCTTGTTTGTTTTTCTATCCAGTTGGGTGCAGACTGACATTGATTTCATTGTTTTTTGGATTTACTGTGTATACTCACAAGAAAATGAATCTCAGGGTTGTAAATAGTGACATATATGTACTTTGATAATACATTTACTTTGAAATTGTCTACAATGTCAGATATTCACATAAATATTAACTAGCAGTCGTATTACTTAACAGTGAAGATATACAAAGAACTCACTGCACTAAGACTGTAGCTGACCAGACTTGTATTCTGGTACTTTTCTTCCAGCCTCTCTCCTCCACTTCCCTAATCACTTCAGTACCGTCTTCCACTTCTTTCTCCCCACATACTTTTCGACATTTCCTTTACACAGAACTTAGATATCTCAAACTAAACAGTTGGAATTAAAGCTATACTATCTTGGATACACCCCTGATTGTGTGTTTCAAGTATTTAACAAAATCTTTTTCTTAAAAAAAAAGACATGCTTGAAACACCAGAACATTGAATTTTGTAGAAAACAAAGATAAACCAGGGGAAATAACAATTAAGCATTAACTAATTCCTACATCTGTAGAGTTCAAATATAAAACAGCCAACTACATTTCTCATAAGGGCTATTTATCATTCACTTAGTAATTAACCGTATATTAAATTATCAATCTTCTGTCAAGCATTTGTTAACTGTAATTTCACCTCTATTGCATGGTACTTAAGAGTTAAAGGATTTTAAAATCTTCTTTCCATGACTTGCAGTTCAAATTTTATTTTATACTTTTTTCACCCTCTCCTGTCTCATTGCAAAAGCTTTGCAACCATAAAAAGAAATGAAAACTACCAGGTAGGACATTGAGGAGGAAATCTGACAGAACAACACACACAAAACGCTGGAGGAACTCAGCAGGATAGGCAGCATCTATGGAAGTGAATAGATATGAATGAATATTCAGGCCGAGACCCTTCTTCAGGACTGAGAAGAAAGGGAGGAAGTGCCAGAATAAGAAGCTATCGGGGGGGGGGGGGGGGATGCAGGGAAAGAGCTGGAAGGTGATTGGTGAAGCCAGATGGGTGGGAAAGGTAAAGGGCTGGAGAAGAAGGAATCTGATAGAAAGGGAGAATGGACTGTAGGAGAAAGGAAAGGAAGAGGGGACCCAGAGAGAAGTAATAGGCAGGTGAGAAGAGATAAAAGGTCAGAGTGGGGAATTAAAGGAGGGGAGGGGAAATTTGTTTACCAGAAGGAGAAATCGATATTCATGCCATCAAAGGAGGTTAGCCAGACGGAATACGAGAGTGGTCTCATCTTGGCACAAGGGGAGGCCATGGACCGACACGTCAGAATGGGAATGGGAATTGGAATTAAAAGGTTTGGCCACCAGGATGTTTCGCTTGTGGCAGATGGAGCAGAGGTGCTCGATGAAGCAGTCCCCCAATTTACAATGGGTCTTACCAATGAAGAGGGAGCCTCATCAGGAGCACCTGATATAACAGAAGACCCCAGCAGATTTGCAGGTGGAGTGTTGTCTCACTTGGAAGGACTGCTGAGGGCCCTGAATGAAGGTGAACAGGCAGGTGTAACACTTAAGTCACTTGCAGGGATAAGTGCAGGGAGGGACAAATGGATAAGGAAATCGCAGAGGGAGATCCCTATGGGAGGTAAAGTTATGTTTAGTTGTGGGATCCCTTTGGAGATGGCAGAAGTTGCGGAGGATAATTGGATGGTAGGTTAGGACAATGGATGTCTTTTAAGAGAGCATAAGTGGGTTTCTTGCACCTGTATTTACTAAGGAAACTGGCATGGAGTCAGTGGAAATAAGGCAAACAAGTAGAGGGGTCATAGAACCTATACAGATTGAAGAGGAGGAGGTGCTTGCTACCTTGAGGCAAATCAGAGTAGATAAATCCCCAGGACCTGACAGGGTATTCCCTCTGACTTTGAAGGCAACTAGTGTTGAAATTGCAGGGGCCCTAGCAGATATATTTAAAATGTTGGTACCTACAAGTGAGGTGCTGGAGGTTTGACGGATAGCTCATGTTGTTCTGTTGTTTAAAAAAGGCTCTAAAAGTAATCCGGGAAATTATAGGCCAGTAAATTTGATGTCGGTAGTAGGTAAATTATTGGAAGGAGTACTAAGAGACAGGATCTACAAGTATTTGGATAGACAGGTACTTATTAGGGAGAGTCAATATGGCTTTGTGTGTGGTAGGTCATGTTTAACAGATCTATTAGAGTTTTCCAAGGACGTTACCTGGAAAGTGGATTAAGGGAAGGCAGTGGATGTTGTCTACATGGACTTCAGTAAGGCCTTTGACAAGGTCCCACATGGGAGGTTAGTTAGGAAGATTCAGTCACTAGGTATACATAGTGAGGTAGTAAATTGGATTAGACATTGGCTCATTGGAAGAAGCCAGAGAGTGGTAGTGGAAAATTGCTTCTGTGTGGAGGCCTGTGACTAGTGGTGTGCCACAGGGATCAGTGCTGGGTCCATTGTTATTTGTCATCTATACCAATGATCTGGAAGATAATGCGGTAAATTTGATCAGCAAATTTGCTGATGATACAAAGATTGGGGGTGGTAGTGGACAGTGAGGAAGGTTTTCAAAGCTTGCAGAGGGATTTGGATCAGCTGGAAAAAACGGGCTGACAAATGGCAGATGGAGTTTAATACAGACAAGTGTGAGGTATTGCACTTTGGAAGGACAAACCAAGGTAGAACATACAAGGTAAATGGTAGGGCACCGAGGAGTGCAGTAAAACGGAGGGATCTGGGAATACAGATACAAAATTCCCTAACAGTGGCGTCACAGGTAGATAGGGTAGTAAAGAAAGCTTTTGGTACATTGGCCTTTATAATTCAAAGATTCAGATTATTGTCATTTAGAAACCACAAATGCAATGCAGTTAAAAAATGAGACAACGTTCCTCCAGAATGATATCACAAAAGCACATGGCAAAACAGACTACACATAACGTTTGGCAATCCCCAATCCAGAGTCCGGAGAGGCTACTGCGTACTAATATTGCGCTACCATCAGCTTGTCCCCGGAAAGGAAATCCAAACCCACCAGACAAAACAAGACCAAACACTAAAGCTACAAGACTTGCACAAAACCCCATAGTCACAACATACAGTTACAACAGTGCAAACAATAGCATAATTGATAAAAAAAAACAGACCATGGGCACAGTAAAAATAGTCCAAAGATGTTAAAAGATTGTAACTTCAAAAGAAACCACCACATAGTTTCCACAAGTCCCCAGGGTCCCAACAGACTTGCCACCCAACGCAGGCGGCAGAAGGGAATACCCCCGCTATGGACTTCCACTGCGCTGCCCGACTCAGCCTCACAGACGTAGCACACAATGAAAGCTCCGCTGAACCCAGCCTTGCAGACACAGCACACAATGAAAGTGACCTGACCGCAGTGGACTCCGAATCTGTTGAACCTCCAAGCCTCTGACCATCCCCTCCGGCACAGCTTCTCCGAGCACCATCCTCTGCCGAGCATACTAAGACGCCTCCGCCAATGGCCATCAGCAACATGACACCAAGGACTGGGGGCCTGTTCTTCCCAGCAGAGACCCGGACTTCACAGCAGCAGCAGCAATGAAGAAGGTCTTCCTGGAGATTTCTAGATGTTCCTCTGTGCTCCTACGTCCGCTTTTCATCCAACTATGATTGCGCACGGCACCCCACTTCACAAATAACAAATAATCAGCTGCAAGCCGTGTCGCGCCGCCTTCTTGAATTTCAAGTTTTGAGTATGAGAGTTGGAATGTTATGGTGAGGTTGTATAAGGCACTGGTGAGGCCGAATTTGGAGTATTGTGTGCAGTTTTGGTCACCAAATTACAGGAAGGATATTAATAAGGTTGAAAGAGTGCAGAAAAGGTTACAAGGATGTTGCCGGGACTTGAGAAACTGAGTTACAGAGAAAGGTTGAATAGGTTAGGACTTTATTCCCTGTAGCGTAGAAGAATGATGGGTATAGATAGAGTGAATGCAAACAGGCTTTTTCCACTGAGGCTAGGGGAGAAAAAAACCAGAGGACATAGGTTAAGGGTGAAGGGGGAAAAGTTTAAAGGGAACATTAGAGGGGGCTTCTTCAAACAGAAAGTGGTGGGGGTGTGGAATGAGCTGCCAGATGAAGTGGTAAATGCAGGCTCACTTCTAACATTTAAGAAAAACTTGGACAAGTACACAGATGAGAGGTGTATGGAGGGATATGGTCCAGGTGCAGGTCAGTGGGACTAGGCAGAAAAATGGTTCGGCACATCCAAGAAGGGCCAAAAGGCCTGTTTCTGTGCTGTAATATTCTATGTGGGTGAGGGTAGCATCAATAGTGGAGGGAGGGAAACCCCATTCTTTAAAGAACATCATTGATGTCTTGGAACGGAAAGCTGCATTCCGGGAACAGATGCGGTGGAAGCAAAGAAACTGAGAAAAGGAAATAGCATTTTTACAGGAGATATGGTTGGAAGAGGTATGGTCAAGATACCATGGAAATCAGTAGGATTATAAGAGATGTCAGTTGACAGTTTGTCTTCAGAGATAGAGAAAGAGAGATCAAGAAGGGGGGGGGGGGTAGAGGTGTCAGAGATTCACCAAGCGAATTTAAGGGCAGGGTGGAAGTTAGGGGCAAAGTTGATAAAATTGACAAGCTCAGCATTAGTGCATGAAGCAGCACCAATAGTTGTCAACGTAGTGGAAGAAGGGTTGGGATAAATGGGGAAGGCTTCGAACATGGACTGTTCTATATAGCCAACAATGAAGCAGGCATAGCTGGGGCCCATGCAAGTGCCCATGGCTACCCTTCGACTCTGGATAAAGTAGGAAGAGCAGAAGGAAAAATTTTTCAGTGAGAGAACCAGTTCTGTCAGCTGGAGGAAGGTGGTAGTAGAGGGGGATTGGTCGTTTTTTTTTATATCAAGAAAGTAGCGGAGAGCTTTGAGGCTTTCTTGATGGGGTAATAAAAGTGTATAGGGACTGACATCCATGGTGAAGATGAGGCTGTCAGGGCAAAGGGATTGAAAGGTACGGAGGAGATTGAGGGTATGAGAAGTGTCACGGATGTAGGTGGGAAAGGAATAAAACAAGGGGAACAGACATGAGCTGAGTGGAACAGGAGCAGGCAGAGACAATAGGCCTACCTGGACAGTCTAGTTTGTGGATCTTGGGTAGGAGGTAGAAGCGAGCAGTGCTGGATAAGGGAACTATGAGTTTGGTGGCAGTGGATGGAAGTTCTCCAGAGTGGATGAGGTCAGTGATAGTTTTCTGATGGTCAGGAGTGGAGTCCTCTTAAAAGGGGGAGGGTATGAGGTAGTGTCTGAGAGTTGCTCCCTGGCCTCAGCAAAGTAGAGGTCAGAGGTTTTAAAAGAATTTAAGATGTTTAGACCTTACTGATCAACAGTGATAATTCTCATAAGACAGAAGGCAGCAAGAAATATTTTATAGCAAGTGAGAATGAGGTGATCTACAATGTAGTCAGTAGCTAGTGGTTCTGTTGGGGTGTGGGACAATGGATAGGAAATCATCCAATTATGTAACAATATTTTAGGATGGAATTTCATGAATAACTAATAAACACAGAAACTATACATAAGAGTAATACATATGTTTGGATAAATCATTGGAACTTCAATGTCAACCAAAATACTGGTTAGAAAATTCAGTCTTGAAGCAGGCGAACATGGTGGTCGTGATCCTTTTAAACAGTAACTGATTAAAATACTAAAAGGCAATGAAATCATAGAAGGAGAAACTTTCAGAGTAAGGAAGCTTCAAAGTTAGGATTTTAGTTGGACTTTCCAAAGGATGGCTCCAGAGGCCAAGTACTATAATGTTATGACTATGCTAGTCAGATTTTACTTTCCAGTTAACCAGATCAATAATTAAATTGTAATTAAGTGATTGAAATGCAGAGGGGCAGAATCTTTTTCCTGAAACTACTTTTGTTTAGCATCTTGCTGGTGTTTTCAGACACTTTTGCAATCACATGACGATTATTCAGCCATCTACTCTCAACAGTTTTAATTCTATGCTTTCAACTCAAGTTGTGCAGTGCAGAAACAAACCCTTTGGTACACTTGTAACTGGAACACCAAATCAACAGTCTCAATATGGATGGGCAAATAAAATAACAACATTAGGCAGTAGTTGTTAAGTTACTAAACCAGCAGTTAGATTTCTGGACCATTGATCCAGAGACATTTGTTGAACCATGGCGACTGGGGAAATTAAATTCAAATAATTACAGTAAATCAATCTAGAATTCAAAATGAAGAAATTAGTCTTAGTAATGGTGAAACTACAGGACTCATACTTAGAAAATAGGATTGTGCAAGACAACATAGATCTATAAAGACAGACAAGATTGTAGATGTTGGAATCTGGAACAAAAGACATAACACTCGAAGAACTTAATAAGTCAAGCAGCATCTGTGGAGGCTGTAGTTGTAAGGTGACATTTCAAGTTAAGGCTCTGCTTTAGGCAGAGGAAGAACAGGAAAGATTGTTAGTACATAGCAGTAGAAAAGAGGGGAAACTGGACAGATAGAACTAGCTGGGAAGAGAGTGTGGGCAAGATGAACAAATGGTGAAGATGATGGGAAAATCAAAGTGACATGCAACTGGAAGCTCAAGAGTCATTGCACACGTGCAGGTGCTCCACAATATGGTTGCCAAGTCTTTGCTTGGTAACATCAATGTAGAGGAGGGCACATCACACACATCATATGTAGTGTCTATTAACTCAAGCTTCAAGTTGCCTTAACTTTGCTTTTTACTCCCACACTGATATCTCTGTTCTCCGGCTTCTTCAGTGCTACAGAGAGGCCAAACACAATGTTCCCTTGTTCACTGCTTCCATATTCTCCCCCAACTATTTCCATCTACTCATCTTCCCTTTCCAATGTGGGTTCACCTATTACAGATTAGCCTGTGTCCCAGCCTCAATTGTACTGCTACATATTAAACAATTTTTTTTGGTCCTCTTTAGTCCTGATGCAAAGTGAATTGTGAACATATTTATTTTTGGCAAAGGGAAAACAGTTGATATAATGAATTTAGACTTTCAGAAGGCCTTTAATAATGTACCTTTAAGACATTGGGGTGGCCAGGGAGAGGTGAAGGGGCATGACATGTCCATTCCAGGATTGCTCCCTTACCTTTGCTTCCCACCACACACTCAGTTCTCACCTGTGGCACCCAATAGCTACTTGCATACAACAGTGGCCACAGACCAGTACACCTCTTCGACAAGGGAGCTATACCACTGTAAGGGCCGCTGGCAGCCTCACCCCCGTGAGACAGGGACATGCCTGTCCTAGCATACGAAGTCAGCTCTGGCAGACAAGATCCACATTGAGATCTAATGACTGGCAAGGCAGTACTGCAACTGTCCGTGAAGAGTAAATGGCATGACAAGGCACAGAAGCTGTCGTGGTCATAGGCAGACAGACAGACATACTTTATTGATCCCGAGGGAAACTGAGTTTCGTTACAGTCGCACCAACAAAGAATAGTGTAGAAATATAGCAATATAAAACCATAAATAATTAAATAATAATAGGTAAATTATGCCAAGTGGAAATAAGTCCAGGACCAGCCTATTGGCTCAGGGTGTCTGACACTCCGAGAGAGGAGTTGTAATGTTTGGTGGCCACAGGCAGGAATGACTTCCTATGACACTCAGTGTTGCATCTTGGTGGAATGAGTCTCTGGCTGAATGTACTCCTGTGCCTAACCTGTACATTATGGAGTGAATGGGAGACATCGTCCAAGATGGCATGCAACTTGGACAGCATCCTCCTTTCAGACACCACCGTCAGAGTGTCCAGTTCCAGCCCCACAACATCACTGGCCTTACGAATGAGTTTGTTGATTCTGTTGGTGTCTGCTACCCTCAGCCTGCTGCCCCAGCACACAACAGTAAACATGATAGCACTGGCCACCACAGCCTTGTAGAACATCCTCTGCATCGTCCAGCAGATGTTAAAAGACCTCAGTCTCCTCAGGAAGTAGTGACGGCTCTGACCCTTCTTGTAGACAGCCTCAATGTTCTTTGACCAGTCCAGTTTATTGTCCCTTCGTATCCCCAGGTATTTGTAATCCTCCACCATGTCCACACTGACCCCTTGTTTGGAAACAGGGGTCACTGGTGCCTTAGCTCTCCTCAGGTCCACCACCAGCTCCTTAGTCTTTTTCACATTAAGCTGCAGATGATTCTGCTCGCACCATGTAACAAAGTTTCCCACCAGCCTCAGCCTCATCTCCCTTGCTGATGCATCCGACTATGGCAGAGTCATAAGAAAACTTCTGAAGATGGCAAGACTCTGTGCAGTAGTTGAAGTCCGAGGTGTAGATGGTGAAGAGAAAGGGAGACAGGACAGTCCCCTATGGAGCCCCAGTGCTGCTGACCACTCTGTCTGACACACAGTGTTGCAAGCGCACGTACTGAGGTCTGCCAGTCAGGTAATCAATAATCCATGACACCAGTGAAGCATCCACCTGCATCACTGTCATCCACTACAACCAAGGAAGACCCATTTGTGATGCTTGTTCATGCAGATTTCTGAGGTCGAGAGAGTGAAACTGCCCCAGTGCAACAGCTCTTCCACTTTATAAAGTCTTACGCAAAGGTTTCCTGTCATTATCAGACACAACTGATCACCACTACACAAGACAGTATTAAAAAAAAAATAAGTGATTTGGGTCAATAGTTCATTAATGGAAAGATGCAGTAAACAGGTCATTTTTGGGTTGGGAGAATGGGGTGCAGCAGAGTTTAATGCTGGGTGAGTATAACGGTGAAACTGGCATTGTACAAGGCCATTGTCTGATACCTTTAGAACACTGTGCAAGTCTTCCTCCCTCAGGAAAAATATATTTGTGATAGTTAATAAGAAGAAAGCTAATTTGTTTAATTCTTGTGATTTCTTTGGGATGGGAGTGGGTAGCTGAATCACCCAATGATAACAGATAAGCAGATTGAGTCTATAATCTCTCAAGTCGAGTGAAGCGAGAAGTGGTTGCATCAAAACATCAAACTTTTAAAGAAACTTGACAGGATACACTCTGAGAAAATATATCTCCTGACTGATGAGACTAGAACAAGAATCAGTCTTAAAATAATGAGTCAGCCATTAAGGATTGAGGTGAGCAATTTCTTCACCAAGAAAGTAGCAAGCCTTGGAATTCTCTATACACATGGGATGACAAAGCTCAGTTAGGATGCAAAACAGAGGTAGTCAAGTTTCAGGATAGTAACATAACAAATGGTCGTAGAAAAATGGCAATAAGGTAAACTTCAATTATAACTTTATTGAATGACTGACCAAATGTGAGGGTCCAAAATCCTATTCCCGCTTCCACTTCTAATATTATTAAAACCATCTGCCATCCAGTGTTTTTTTAGGGAAATCTGCTATCCTTACCCAATCTGATGTTTGGGTAAATCTGGAAACACCAGTGTGGCCGATTTACAGCTGCCTGCTTGGCTGGGAGCAATTAGGACAATAAATACCAGCGATGACAACTTCTCATAAATAATTTGTAGTTTCAATTACACCACATCTTCTGTACAAAAACTGCATTTGATTACTTGCTAGAAAGATAATCCAAGTGCAGACTGCAGGTGATGAGATGAGTCACAGGTTGATAACAGTATTAGATGTCTGACTCAAGAGGAAGGACCCAAAACATTTTTTAAAGCAAGTCCAGAAATTGCTGTAAATTGGAAGTTTAGAAGATACTGCTGTTTAAACAAGAACAAATTTAAAACTGATAAAAGTTCTTTTCAGAGTGACCCATATACATAAGTAACGAAATGGAGTTAACAGCTCTGAAATATAACCATATAACAATTACAGCACAGAAATAAGCCATCTCGGCCCTTCCAGTCCATGCCAAACACTTACTCTGACCTAGTCCTACTGACCTGCACTCAGCCCATAACCCTCCATTCCTTTCCTGACCATATACCTATCCAATGTTACTTTAAATGACAATACCAAACCTGCCTCTACCACTTCTACTGGAAGCTCGTTCCACACAGCTACCACCCTCTGAGTAAAGAAATTCCCCATCGTGCTACCCCTAAACTTTTGCCCCCTAACTCTCAACTCATGTCCTCTTGTTTGAATCTTCCCTACTCTCAATGGAAAAAGCCTATCCACGTCAACTCTATCTATCCCCCTCATAATTTTAAGTACCTCTATCAAGTCCCCCCTCAACCTTCTATGCTCCAAATAAAAACCTAACTTGTTCAGCCTTTCCCTGTAACCTAGGTGCTGAAACCAAGGTAACATTCTAGTAAATCTTCTCTGTACTCTCTCTATTTTGTTGACATCTTTCCAATAATTCGGTGACCAGAACTGTACACAATACTCCAAATTTGGCCTCACCAATGCCTTGTACAATTTTAACATTACATCCCAACTCCTATACTCAATGCTCTAATTTATAAAGGCCAGCATACCAAAAGCTTTCTTCACTACTCTATCCACATGAGATTCCACCTTCAGAGAACTATGCACCATTATTCCTAGATCACTCTGTTCTACTGCATTCTTCAATGCCCTACCATTTACCATGTATGTCCTATTTGGATTATTCCTACCAAAATGTAGCACCTCACACTTAACAGCATTAAACTCCATCTGCCATCATTTGTTAAATAATTTAACAAACTGTTGTATATTCCACTGAGGTGACTTCAACATTCTGGACAAAGAACTAAGATAGGCATCCTCATCTGTATTGATAATGATGAAAAACACAATGAATATTTAGCATTAGTCCAACATTTATGTTTAACTAATCCATTTTGAGGAAGGGAAAGTCAAGGGCATACACACCCATCCTCATTGAAGGATCAAAAGTGGAAAGAGTGAGATTTTCAAGTTCCTGGGTGTCAACATCTCTGAGCATCTATATCTTGGGCCCAACAAATTGATGCAATTACAAAGACATGACAGTGGCTATATCTCATTAGGAGTTTGAGGAGATTTAGTATGTCACCAAAGATGCTTGTAAATTTCTGCAGATGTGGCATGGAGAACATTCTATCTGGCTGCATCACTGTCTGGTATGGAGGAGCCACTGCACAGGATCAGAAAAAGCTGCAGGAAGTTGTAAACTCAGCCAGCTCCATCATGGGCACCAGCCTCCCCAGCATCCAGGACACCTTCAAAAGGTGATGCCTCAAAAAGGCGGCATCTATCATTAAGGACCCTCATCACCCAGGACATGTCATCTTCATGTTGCTATCATCAAGGTGGTGGTACAGGAGCCTGAAAATACACACTCAACATTTCAGGAACAGTTTCTTCCCCTCTGCCATCAGATTTCTGAATGGACAATGAACTCACGGACACTGCCAATTTTCTTCTCTCTTTTGGCACTACTTATTTAATTTTCTTTTTTTATATATATATTCATTGTAATTTATAGTTTTTGTTATTATATATTGCAATGTACTGCTGCCACAAAACAATAACTTTCGCGGTATTATACCCGATTCGGATTCCAATGAGCTAAGTGCCACTCCAGTGACTTTGTGCTACTGCCAGGATTTTGTCAGTCAATATTAAGGCCTGACCTGTGCAATTTTCCACCTTATTAATCAATTGCCAGTGGCAACGCACACCAGACATGAAGTTCAAGATAATTGGGAAAGCATAGTGGAGCAGATTGGATAACATAAGTTTCTCTACAATACAAACTGAAGAATTGAGTGATCCATATCTGAGGCAATATGTCATGACCATGGGTGAATGTGTTTAATTAGAATGGCTGGTCTCTCAGTGGCTTCCATCATAAATTTGAACACATTATAATGGAGTAGTTGATTAAAATTCCAGCAAGAGGCAATGAAATTACTTAAGCATTTTTTCCACCTGCACTTCCCAAGATGCCTCTCACTTGTCAGCATTGTTGGTTAGACAGCAAGCACTTTCAAGAGACTCCTGATTACCTGCCTGTTCCTTTTATCCCATCCTGCAGTCACCCAGTCCCTCTCTGTTACTTCTTAGGCTGGAGGGTGACCATCTCATGAAATGTACCAACCATAACATATTCAGGCTTTGCAGATGGAGGACAGTGGTTATAGATGCTTCTCAAGCTCTAAGGCTGAAGCTTTTAGTTCTTCTGACCAATGCCACCTCCTGCACCTGGAGTCCCTACAAGATGCAGGACATGTAGTCCATTGACTCCCACATCCACATCGTCCTTCATCTCTACCAACTCAGTGCAATATCACACTAGCCACACCACCTCCTCTCCCCACCTTTCTTCAGGGACCACTCGCTCCACGTCTTCTTGATTCTCTTATCCCTTCCTGCCCACACCTCCCTGTCACCTGGCACTTCCTCCTGCAACTGCAGGAGCTGCAACACTTGCCCCTGCATTCTCCCTCATCATCATCCTGGGACAGAAACAGTCCCTCCAGGTGAAGCAAAGATTCACTGCACCTTCTTCAACCTGCTCTATTGTACAGGTGCTCGCAATGTGGCCTCTACATTGGTGAGACCAGGTGTAGATTAGGCAACCATTTTTCAGAGCACCTGTGCTATCTGCATCAGCCATTTGAGATTTCCATCTGCATGCCATTTTAACTCTCTTTCCCATTCACACACTAACCTGTTTGTCTTCTACCTTCTCCACAGCCACAGTGAAGCCAGGTATAAACTAGAAGAACACCCCTTATTCTGCTTGGGTAGCCTATGGTCCAGTGACAGAATCAAGACATTTTCCAATTTCAGGCAGCACATTCTTCACGTTCCTTTCTGACTCCCAACAGTTCACCTAGGGGCTCTCTCTATGTTCACCTTATCCATCATTCACCACCCAGCCCACCCCACCCCCCGCCAATAGTTACCTAGATTTTTCACCCTACCCCACCTGGTCCCTTGTGCCTACTTACTTGGGTTTTGTCCTCTTTGCTTTGTCTTTCCCATCCCTTCCCCCCACCTGATTCCATCTGCTCATCGTCCCTCCCTATCTGGTTCTACTTCTCACCTACCAGGCTTCATCTTCATCTTTGCGTTCTTCCCTACCTAACTATCCTGACTGTCTGCCTTTTTTCCCCCCTTTGTTATGTTTTACCCATCGCTACTGATCATAGAGAACACTAAAATCTGGAATTCTACCTCACCAGCGAGTGGCATAGTGAAGGTGCTGGACAGTTACGGTCTAACACATGGAACGGGCTCTCGCTCTGTGCCACAGACGACCACAGCTACTCAGGGGAGTGGACGTCGGAAGTGTTGCACGAGGATGCAGAAATGTGTAAAGTGTGCAAGTATCTGAATGAAACTTAAAGCAGATCCCTGCAAGCCTGCACTCCTGACGGTTCTACTCACTAACATCTGATCACTAGAAAATAAACTGGATTACCTGCATCTGCTTATGAACTAGCGGGAGATGAGGGTCTGCTGCACACTCATCTTGACAGAAATGTGGCTCCAAGCCACCATTCCAGACTCAGCCTTCTAGCTAGAAGGCCTAATCTCCTTAGGCCTTGAAAAACTGTGATCTCAGGAAAGACCTGTGGAAGTGGCTGTGTATCTACATCAATAAGAGCTGGCGTGTGAATGCCTCAGCAGCAACTGCCCACTGCTCAGCACAGTTAATTTTTAAATGGTGAAGTGCAAGTCCTTCTACTTACTGGGAGAGTTCACTGTCATTGTGACTGTTGCTATTTACATCGCTCCAATTTGCTGCTAGTGCTGGGGAGGTGCAGCAGGAGCTTTATGGTGCCATTTGCAACCTCAAAGCCACTCACTGAGATGACTTCTTCACTGTTGCTGGCGACTCAATCATGGCAACTTAAAAGCAGGTCTGCCAAAGTTCTCCCAACATGTCAACTTTGCAAGAATATAGTAGACCTGGTCTTTACTCATGATCATTGAGTCTACAAGGCTGCTCCCTGCCCTCATCTCGAATGCTCAGGCCACATACGCGTTTTGTTAATCTCTGCATACAGACCACTGGTTAAACAAGTCAAACTAATTTACACCTCAATGCTGTTTCGAAAGCAAGGACTGCAGCATATTCAGACACGCAGCTGTCTACGATCATTACATTACTGATGAAATGTGGGATCAGTGACTGGCTATGTATGAAAAAGCACTACACTGCCAGACAAAACAAAAACCAATGGTTGACTGCAGAGGTGAGTGCACTGTCAGGACTCTGCCTTCAGATCGGGGAATAAGATGATTTTAAGGTCAGCAAGGGTCACAATCTCATATGCCATCAGGAAGGCAAAGTGGGAGTACTCATAAAAAGATTCATAGGCACCTTTCTGACACCAGGGATACAAGCAGCAGATGTGGCAAAGTAAACAAACAAACCATAACAGATTACAAGTCCACCCTGCATGCCAGTGACAGCAACACCTCCCTTCCCGATAGACAGAATTGTTCTATGGACAAGTTGATGCAATGAATGGTATGGCATCGAGGAAAACCCTCATACCCCGAAGAACAAGCACCCTGTCTAGCCACAGCCGAGATGAGGAGGATCCTAGCCAGCACAAACTCAAGCAAGCTTGGTCTGATTGAGGCATGTAAGGCTCCCCACCCCTATTCTAACAACTTTCCACAGGAGCACCAACATATGTCCTGACTGGCTGCATTATTATATGTTACTAAACTGTAAGACCCTATAGTAAACAATGCCAAGAAATCTCCCTCCCCCACTTGTGACATTTACCGCAAGTATTGTATAGTAAGGATCGAAGTGCTGTTGAGGATCCCTACCACAATCTCTTTGACTCACTACCATCAGGAAGGTGGTACAGGAGCATCAGGACTAGGACTGCCTAACTTTTTAAACAACTTCCTCCCTCAGGCTGTGAGAATGATGAATAGCCTGCCACCACCGAGGCCTTAAGACAGGACAGTGACCTGTTTACTATACTGTTTACTCATGCTGCTGCGCTACGCACTACATGCACTTTGAGTAATGTCTTATTAACTTGTTTGTGGTAATATTTTGTTTTACTTGCTGTGTGTGATATGTGCTTTGTGAGTGCACTGTATTCTGGAGGAATGCTGTATTGTTTGGTTGTGTATATGTACAGTCAGATGACAATAAACTTGAACTTATCAGCCTCTGTATCAGCCCTCCTCACTTCCAAATGCCAGCTATCATCCCTCCACACTCTGAGACCTGATGTAGGGTATCAACCCTTTGTCTCCACTGAAGCTGTTTGACCCACTGAGTTCTTTCAGCAGTTTAATTTTTGCCTCACTGCAGCACCTCTTTCCTTCACATAAAAATCCTGAGTTGCATACTCCCTAGCAGTACTTTATGCCACTCTATTGCACATGATCCATGTAAGTTCTTAAAATAAGAATCCAAACCACAAACATGGCTTAGCAATTACATCTAAAGCCTAAACGAATATTTGTGAATTGCAATTCATTTATATAAATTTTCAAAATACAAAAAAAAAGAGATTTATTTGAGGTTATTGGCCTGGGCTGACACTTTGCTAGTGACTGCATATCCAAGACATCAAGAATAACAGCATGGTCCTCAAACATGCAGGAAAAATGCTCGACATAATCAGAACCTGCTTAAATGCCTTATCCCACAAGGGGGCCTCAATGTTACATTCAAAATGTACATTACTTAGGTCAATTTTTTTCTCTCTTTATCTTGTAGTCGTGCAGTTATGCATATTTTGTTGTTTATCTTTGTGCATGTGCAAGTAAGGTATCATCACAATAACTTTATGATTACTTATGCTTGTAATGTAGAATGCTGCTGTTCTCAAAACTAAGATTCATGGCATATGTATGCCTACGACAACAGTGAACTTCAAAGTTCAAAGTAAATTTATTATACAACCCTGAGATTCATTTTCTTGCCGGTATACTCAATAAATCTATAACAGAATAATAACCATAATAGAATCAATGGTAGCCTGCTCCAGCTTGGGTGTTCAACCAGTGTACAAAAGGCAACAAACTGTACAAATACAAAAAGAAATAATAAAAAATAAATAAGCGGTAAATATCGCGAACATGAGATGAAGAGGCCTTGAAAGTGGGGAACTTGAATTTGGGCATCATTGGTACACTGGAGTGCAAGAACTTTGTGTTATTTATTCGATTCAGCATGCAAGAATATCTAAAGACAACTTAAAACATCAATGTTCAGACTTGTTCTTTCTTTCTTTTTCAATCTTTTTATTGATTTTCATATATACATATAAAAAAAACATAACATAATAATGAGTAAATTATGAATACAATAGACTTGAAGTCACGTTGATAATAAGATAACAATATCCTATTAAACATCAACAGAAAAAAAATACCTTAATCAATCAAGTCCATATGATTATATACGAAAAAAAACAAAAATAACCATTAAAAGAAGAAAAAATTTGAAAATATGTGAAAAAAGTATATATTAAGAAAAATAAAACACTAAACTAAACTAACATGGGCAATAATAATAGCTTACAAGTATATGATAGTGTCAAAAAACTCCAGAACTCCATACCTGAACATGAATAAGCAGAAAGAAGGACTGGAAAAGGCCAAATTAATTCATATGAAAATGTCGAATAAACGGTCTCCAAGTTTCTTCAAATTTAATTGATGAGTCAAAAATAGTGCTTCTAATTTTTTCCAGGCTCAGATAAGAAATAGTTTGAGAAAACCACTGAAATGTGGTAGGAGGATTTACTTCTTTCCAGTTTTGTAATATAGACCTTCTGGCCATTAATGTTACAAAAGCAATCATTCGTCTGATTGAAGGGGAAAACTGATTACCATCTTCATTTGGTATGCCAAAAATTGCAGTAATAAAATGAGGTTGTAAATCTATATTCCAAATTGAGGAAATGGTAGTAAATATGTCCTTCCAATAGTTATGTAAAGTGGGACATGACCAGTTCAGACTTGTTAACATTTTGCAAACATACCTCAAATTTTGGATTTACTTGATTGATCACTCTCTGTGGTGTTTTGATGCAAACTGCAACATAAATAATCTTAACCCAAGTCGATTATTTAGTTAAATATTTGTTTCAAATTATTCTAAATTTGCATCCTTTATCATTAGTCAAAAACCTCTGTTAGTTTGGTATAATCTACATGAACATGACAGCAGTTCACTCAGGATTTTCTTGCAGCAGCTGTACTTCATTCCTTCTGCACTGTATCCATCTTTGGGAGGACTGAGGACTGATAAAGATTAAACACTTTGCTGCCATTATTGACAAGGATTACACAACCAAGGAGCTCACCAACACCTCTTTCTGCTGAGGCTGAAGAGAGCTGGACTTGTACACCCATATAATTTCATTCTACAGATGCACAGTAGAGAGCATCCTGACAAGCTGCTTCACTGCATGGTTCGGAGTCAGCACTGTGACCGACAGGAAGGCCCTACAATGGTTATTAGTCAAAGCTGCCCAGAGCATCACCGGCACTAGCCGGAAAAAGGCCAGTAACATTATGAAAGGCCCACCTACCCTGCTCATGGACTGTTTGTCCCAATCCCATCATGGATGAAGCTACGTAACATCCATGCCAGGGCCAACAGAATCAAAAACAGTTACTTATCCCAAGCAGTAGGCAGATCAACACACTTCCACCACATATCCCGCCACCGGTACTTTATCATTTTCTGTCAGTTACCTTATGTACAGACAAACCTGTGCCGAGCGTCATTTTATGCACATGCAATCTATCTATTTATATGCTACCTTATGTGTTTATATTTATTGTTTTCATTACGTTCTTTATCTTATTGCATGTTCTATGTGGGGTATCGTGTCCAGAACAACAAGTATTTGGTTCTGCTTTACACTTGTGTACTGGAAATGACATTAACCAATCTTGAATCTTGGAGGATGAGCACCTTGCACCGGCAGCTGAGGAGGGCTTTCGTCCAAAACAAGACGGAAAGGCTTTGAACACTGCGATACTCACGTTGAAAGCGGGGAGTTGTCCATCGGCCGCTCGCTGCAGCTCCTGGATCAGTTCTACGGCTTTCTCGCAGAACATCGAGCAGTTTACAGAGAGCGGTGAGACTGTGAACCCAAACTCCCACAGCCTGATCGCAGGCGGGCGCCCAACTCTCCCGCCAAAGCAACCGGGCTCCTTCCGGCCAATCAGCGCGCCGCTCGCGCTGCCCGTCGCGTCACTTCCCCCGGAAGTCGCCGCCGCCGCCTGGGTGCCGTTTGTAAACAGCGGGCAATGTTTCCACGCTGTCTCGAGAAGAGGTAGAGGTGCCGCTCTCTCATTTATTATTGTTTTAAAATTGTTTAGCAAGTGCTGTTTACTTCACCCTTTCAGGCTATGGCTAACTTGCTCCCATCCTTACGGGTTCGATGTCTTTTATTTTAAACTTTCAAGTGGGCCCCCCTCATCGCGAGCCTGCGCTCTGACTCTCCGTCCCGAACGAGGACCCACCGAGGTCAGCCCTCCTCACCAGATCGGTCCTTCTTTTGTCTGCCACTGTTATAAAATGCACGTTCACGAACTTTGGTCTAAATACATCGTGATCACTCCTGCTGTTGTGCAGATTTATAAAGGGATCATCCCAAACCAATGTTGTTTAAAATGCACTAGATAAGCAAACAATTCTGTCACCCATACCTTAAGGTTGAGCAACAGCATGCCCACTGCCGTCGGTGAGGGTGTGGGGGCATCAGCTCTCCTTATCTATCCCAATGCCGTGCGTCTCAAACAGCCCTTGATAACCAAGTCCAACTCCTGGCCTTGACTAAGCCTGGCGAAACCGTTTCTGCTGACAGGAGAAGGGGCAAAAGTGGGTTGCTGGCGCTTTAGAACCAGTCACTTCGGGCAGATGGGGTTCGTCAGCCGTGGTTGGCAGCTCATCTAGAAGGAAAACTCTGATTTCAAACCGCCGCCGCCTTGCGACTACAATATCTACTCATGAAGAAGGCTTCAGGAATAAACCCCGAGGAAAATATCGGGGTTGGAGTCCCTACATTGATTTCAACGCTGACGGGCAACTCCCGCAACGCCGCTGGTACCAAACAGTATCGGTCTCTGCTGTTACTTTGGATACACGAGCTTTGTGGAGTGGAGGAGCCTGCTGCATGGGCAACAGTTTTCTCTTCATATGGCCTTCCTCTTCGAATGGCCTGTTTTTGTGCTATAGACAATAGGCGCTGGAGTAGGCCGTTCGGCCCTTCGAGCCAGCACCGCCATTCAATGTGACCATGGCTGAACGTCCACAATCAGTGCTCCGTTCCTGCCTTCTCCCCATATCCCTTGACTCCGCTACCTTTAAGAGCTCTATCTAATTCTTTCTTGGAAACATCCAGAGAATTGGCCTCTGCTGCCTCCTGAGGCAGAGCATTCCATAGATCCACAACTCTCTGGGTGAAAAAGTTATTCCTCAACTCTCTAAATGGCCTACCCCTTATTGTTAAACTGTGACCTCTACTTCTGGACTCCCCCAACATCGGGAAGATGTTTCCTGCCTCTAGCATGTACAATCCCTTAATAATCTTATATGTTTCAATCAGATCCCCTCCCATCCTTCTAAAGCCCAGTTGCTCCAATCTTTCAACATATGACAGTCCCGCCATCCCGGGAATTAACCTCGTGAACCTACGCTGCACTCCCTCAATAGCAAGAATGTCCTTCCTCAAATTTGGAGACCAACACTGAACACAATACTCCAGGTGTGGTTTCACCAGGGCCCTGTACAGCTGCAGAAGGACCTCTTTGTTCCTATACTCAACTCCCCTTGTTATGAAGGGAAGTTTTTTCACTGCCTGCTGTACCTGCATGCTTACTTTACTAGGTACTAAGGCGCTGTACTTTTCTATGACTGTATGACACTATACCTTACTGCCCTGGCTTGCGTATCAACTTAGACGCAGGCAGCTAGGACCCAACATCCGTGGTCGACCCTGACCAACGGAGGGCTTACTTGAACAGGTCTTAAATTCTACCTCAGACAATCTTTCCCCTAAAATATACCAATGTCGTTAAGTTTATTTGTGTTTGTTTTGTAGTCTAAGCTACCCATAAATCATATTAATTTATGTAATTGATATGCACTGTGGCCGTAAAAAGCAAATTATCATGGCACTTATACCCTGGGTATGTGTGCTCATGATAATAAACTTGAACATAATATAATGTAACAGAAAAGTCTAATTAAACTAAAGGAAACACTATGCCCTATCATGGGTAAATTGTATTCTCTATGTCATAACGATTAATCTTAGTAAATTGATTTATCATCACATTTACTGAGGTACAGTGAAAAACTTGTCTTGCATACTGTTTATACAAATCAATTCATCACATTGTGGTAGCACAAGGATTTAGAATAAAGTGCTATAGTTACAGAGAAAGTGCAGTGCAGATAGGTACTAAGGTGCAGGATCAGAATGAGATAGATTGTGAGGTCAGGAATCAATGTCTTCATACTAGGGAAGTGTTGAATAGACTTTCAACAGTGGAATAGAAGCTGTCCTTAAGCATGCTTTCAGGCTTTTATATCTTCTGCCCAATGGGAGAGAGGAGATTATGTTGGTTGCTTTAATTAGGCAGTAAGAAGTACAGGCAAAGACCATTGTAGGGGAAGCTGGTTTTTGTGACGTGATATGCTGTGAACCCTCTGCAGTTTTCAGCAGACACAGGTATAGAAGTTAATGTACTACGTTGGATAGGATGCTTTCTATGGTGCATCAATGAAATTAGTGAGGCTCAAAGGTGAGTATCTCTAGCCTCTTGAGGAAGTAGAGGCACTACTCTGGTTTCTTGCCCTATTGCATCTACAGCATGTGATTGGTCCAGGACGGATTATTGGTGTTGTTTACTGCTGGGAACTTAAAACTCTCAAGTGTCTCAACCAGAGCAGTACATGTGAACCGGAGGATGTGCACTGCCCCACTTCCTGAAGTCTTGTCTTGCTAATGTTTTAGAAAAGATTGTTGTCTTGACACCATGTCATTAGGTCTCTATTTCCTTTCAGAATTCTGATTCATTATTACATGAGAAATGGCCCATTATGGTGCTAGCATCTGCAAATTTGTTGTTGGAGTTAAAGCAGAATCTGGCCACACAATTGTGAGTGCACAGAAGTAGAGTTGACGGCTAAGGATGCAGCCTTGTCGGGCACCAATGTTGAGAATAATTGTGGCAGAGATATTGCCATCCGTTTTTACTAATTGTGTTCTGTGGGTCAGGAAATCAGGGATCCGGTTGCAAAGGACAGTGTTGAGTTCCAGGTCTAGGAGTTTGGAGATGAGTTTGCTTGGAATTACAGTACTGAAGGTGGAGCTATAGTCAATAAACAATAGTCCAGATGCTCCAGTGATGAGTGTAGGGGGAGAGAAACGGTGTCCACCTGTTTTGGCATTAGGCGAATGCAGTAGATCTTGTTATCAGGGAGAATGGAGTTAATGTACCCATTCCCATGTTCTCATAGACTTCATGATGGTGGATGTCAAAGCCACTGGCAGTAGTCATTGAGGCTCATTATTTTGCCTTTCTTCAGTGTCGGGATGATAGTAGTATTTTAAGGTGGCTGAGAACCTCAGATTGTAGCATGAAGAGATTGAAAATGTCTGTGAATATCACAGCCAACTGACCTACGTAGGACGTGGTCAGGGACAGCATCCAGAGCAGGAGCTTTCCATAAGTTCACTCTCCAGGAGACTCTGATCTTACATCCTCCATGGTGACCGTGGGTTCAAGTGCGTTAGAAGCTGGCAGGGTGGGTAATGCTATTCCAATTTTTTATTCAAAACATGCATAGAATGTAAACAACACACACAAAATGCTGGTGGAACACGAAGGGTCTCGGCCTGAAACGTCGACAGTGCTTCTCCCTATAGATGCTGCCTCACCTGCTGTGTTCCACCAGCATTTTGTGTGTGTTGTTGTTTCAATATAATTTAATTTTATTTTCTTTAGTATTAGGTTTAATCTTTTGTCTTTGAAAGAAAAGGTGGATAAATGTTTATAATCAAGTATCCACTTTATTCACCATACACATTTACTTGTATTAGAAATTAGCTGTGGTGTTGGTGCAACATACAACAAAAAACATACGGTAATTAATCATATCAAATAAATCACTGTAAAGCAATGGGAATGGTGTAGATTTATGCATTTACCTGAACTGCAACAAAGTTGTTCACTGGTGTAGCAGTTGTAATGGGTAGCTGTTACGATTAGAAGATGTTAATACTGCCTAATCGATATTAGTACTTGAATAAACTGTGGCTAGTGTTAGTTGAGTTGGCTTTTCAGGTGTAAAACATTGAGTTTTTACTTGTTATAAGGTGCCAAAAAGTTTTAAATTCTTGGATTGTACGGGTTACTGGCATTACCAGTATTTGTTGCCTAGGTGATTGAGAATGCTTTTGAATCATGATTTTTTGAAAAAGGTAAATTATTGTCCTGCTGCTCTTTAATTTCTAATTTAACAATAATCTGTGTGTGGTTTGTGAGGCCACCTTGGAGGGCAGTTAAAAATCAACTCCATTAGTAAATGAGATTAGTCAGGTTGGTTAAGGATGTGAGGTCCCTTTCTGAGGGAACAGTAGAAATTTTAATGCCAATTAGAAAACATCATGATATGCTGTATGCCTGAGTAAATATAATACTTTGTATTATTACCAACAAAATATGTTGTATTTCCAGGTAATAAATTTCCCTGGTCAGACAATACAATAAAATTTAATTTTTATTAGTGTGATCTACATTTGGATTGTGTCTGGTTACAAATGTAAATTACTTGCAGTTGTGATGTACTGTTGTGTCACAAAACCTCTTATAGGAGTTCTACAAATTCAGAGTCATTTATTTATCACATGTGCATCGAAACATACAGTGAAATGTGTCTGACGCAACCTAAGGATGAGCTGGGGGCAGCCCGCAAGTCTTTCCACACACTCTGGCCCACAATGCTCAGCAGAAGCAACAAACCAACAACAGTAAATCAAGCCCCTTTCCTCCCTCCCACACACACAGACCACCTGGGCCTTCAGCCTCCAGCGGACTCATGGATTTACAACTTCAACTTCCCCATTGGACTTCCGACTCATAGAGTCAGGACTTCGACAATGGGGCTTCAATTTCTGGATTTCCAATCAACATTTGGGCTTTGATCTTCCCATGACTAGTCAATTCAAGGACCTCAAACTCCATGCTCAAACAAAGGGCTCGTTGAGTTGTATACCTATAAGGTCACTGGCCCTCCTGTTTCCTGCTCACATAGGCATCGATCCCAAGACCAACCGACCTGGGGAGACTAGCTGACTCAGCCTAGCTGACAAGCCCTCATCCTTGCTGCTCCTTGTCGCCAACCCAATGTGCACAGATGTCCTTCATCACACTTCCCTGTCACTGGCCTTCAAGCCCAGAGCGGAGTCCTAGGCTGCGGATGTATTTCGCCGGCCTTCAAGGGATTGGCTACATAAGGAAACTGGGTAGATTGGGAAAAGCAAGTTTTGATAAACAGCATACATTTGGAGAATGATGTATAAAGTTGCTGATTTAAGAAGTAAATCTGGTGCTCAGACCTGTGACCAAAAGTCTTGCAATTGATGTTGAATGATGTAGGGCATTGAGGAATTGGGGGATTACTGATGGAAGACTGGAGACTGCATGCTAAGATATAAAACTGGAGTTTGAGAAATTTCCTTTCAAGTATCCAAAATAAAAGTTAATTCTCAGACATGCAACTACTCATCTTTGTCCAACATTAGATTTGGTTATCGTTTAGAAAACATCATAACCTGTTCTGCAAACAGGGACTTTAGAGCCTATTCAGAAATGCTCTTTGCCTTCTGCACCATCAAGTAAGTTCCTCTTAGAACGTTGATCACAGGCTACTCTGCAGGAATAATTTACTCTTCCTATGAAATGATTACATTTTGTTTTACCTAACACCATCTGCTCTGTCCCCAACCTTATCCAGGAATTTAGGTCGCCCTGTGGAAAGATAAAACATCCATACAACTGATCTCACTGCCTCATGTGAGATTTCTTCCATTTATATGGTCAGTTTGGAAAAGCAATTTAAAATCAATTTAAAGTTAGTTATTCAGTTCAGTACTTTTAAAGAGGTTACTTCATCTCATAAGGTCACTTATCAAGTTGTGGGGAGTGATTGAGTGTCGTTTTGCATTGAAGTGCTTGATCAGGGTTGTCTTTGCAAGATGTAAGATAGGTATTAGCAATTAAGTGTCCACAGAAACCACAACCCATTTGGGTGTAATTTTGGGGGTTTCGTGTTTTCAGCTCCAGGTAGCTTCAGAATCAGATTTAATATCACCGGCATACGTTGTGAAGTTTGTTAACTGTGCAGCAACAGTACAATGCAATACATATAATAGAAAGAAAAAGAACTGTGAATTACAGTATGTATATGTAGTGCAAAAATAGAAATAAGAGGTAGTGAGGTAGTGTTCATGGGGTCAAAGTCGGTCCAGAAATTGGATGGCAAAAGGAAAGAAACTATTCTGAATTGTGAACGTGTACCTACAGGCTTCTGTACCCCCTTTCTGATGGTAGTAATGAGAAGAGCACACCTCATCACTGTGCCTCATGTTCTTTACTGTAACTTTGGAAATTAGATGCTATTTTGGAAGACTATTTAATCTTGAACTTTTCTACATGGTACTGTGGTGTTGTGTCCCATATAGATGTGTGCTTTAAGATAGCGTTGAGTAAAATTCTTGAGGTATTTATAAACAAGGTAAGGCGTTATTGGTTAATAACTGTAATGGGGTGTTATTAGTGGTTAACAAGAGCACTGGGTAAAAGGTCCTCTGAAGTTCAGTGGCATGAACTTGTGATTTGTCTAGGCTGAACACATGTAACAAGGGGAAGGAAGTACAATTTTAAAGCATGTTTAGTGGTAATTAATGTCGCAGAGCAGGCATTACATAATTCAAGATTTTTTAAGCCAAACTTAATCAAACCTGCATACCATCAAGCTGCACTTCAGAAATAAATTGAAATATGTTGGATCAGTGATTCCCAACAGGGGTGGTTACATGTCCTAAGGAGCATTAGGGGAAATAGTAGTCATCAGGCGTCATTCAAGATTCTTGGGGAAAGGGGGTGGTAAGCAGCACCCTAAATTGAGGCATGAGACCTGACTGACCATGTCAAAATACTGCCATCGTCCACATCCAATAGGCACTCCTGGTTTGTGTTAATTTTAAATTTTAATTTAACTCCATTATTGATGTATAAATATGTATGGCTCAATCTCTATGAACCTGATGGTGGTGAAGCCTTGAATTCTAACCATGCTAATAAAAAGAAACTACAGAAAGTGCTTCAATATGATGTTAGATATCTGGAATATGGTTTTATTCTGTTCCCGTCAGCTCAGTGACGAACCATGTGGCTTATTGGTAATATGCACTGTCTAATGAAACCATCAAGATTGCAGGAACACTTCTGTAAAAGACACCCTGGAAAGGCTACTTATGGTATTACTCAGTTCCAGAAGATGAAAGAAGCATTTGAAAAATGTTGCACTTGCCAAGAAAGCTAAAAATGACCTTGATAGTGGTCTCATTGCTTCTTATAACATTTCCAAAATGATAGCAAAGTGTGGAAAAACTCATACAATTGGTGAAAGATTAATAATGTGCTCAAAATGGATACCAGTATTTTAAAATCAATTCCTCTGAGTAATAACTCTGTAGCTTGTCGTATTGACGAAATGAATGAAGACATCGCGGATCAAGTATGCACAGAGCTACAAAAAGCAGAACTTGGGATACAACTGGATGAGTCAACTGTGAGAGACAACAAGGCATTGCTAGTGGCATATGTACAGTTTATCAAAAATGGAAAAGTTTATAATGAGATTCTCTTTTGTAAAAGGTTAAAAACAAATATCAGCAGAAAATCAATCTACGATAAGCTCAAAATGTATATTAAGGATAAGAGTTTTCCATTTAGGGACATTTTTTTGTGTAATACATGGAACACCATATATGATAGGTCACCATGTTAGTTTAGTGGCATTTATGGAAAAAGAAATTCCAAGACCGTTTGCAATCCATTGTGCAATTTATTGTCAACATCTTGCAGCCCAAAACTTCAGCTAATGATTTTTTCAAGCATGACTCTTGTAATATCTGCTTTCAACAAAATTAAAACAAACCTGTTAAATAGCAGAATATTTCACCAGTTATGCCAAGATAATAAGAGTTTGAATGCTTGCTTTTTCATAATGAAATGCGTTGGCTGTTAAAAGGCTGCTGCTTAAAATGTTTCTTTGATCTTTTTGACACTCAGAGAATAGGACCAATCGTGTGACAGTGGAAAAGTGTGTATTGAACCGGAGGAGATGGTGGAGGTACTTAATGAATACTTTGCTTCAGTATTCACTATGGAAAAGGACCTTGGCGATTGTAGGGATGACTTGCTGCGGACTGAAAAGCTTGAGCATATAGACATTAAGAAAGAGGATGTGCTGGAGCTTTTGGAGATATACCCCAGGCTACTGTAGGAGGTGAGGGAAAAGATTGCTGATCCTCTGGCAATGATCTTTGCATCATCAATGGGGACAGGAGAGGTTCCAGAGGATTGGACGGTTGCAGATGTTGTTCTCTTATTCAAGAAAGGGAGTAGAGATAGCCCAGGAAATTATAGACCAGTGAGTCTAACTTCAGTGGTTGGTAAGTTGATGGAAAAGATTCTGAGAGGCAGGGTTTATGAACATTTGGAGAGGCATAATATGATTAGGAATAGTCAGCGTGGCTTTGTCAAAGGCAGGTCGTGCCTTACAAGCCTGATTGAATTTTTTGAGGATGTGACTAAACACACTGATGAAGGAAGAGCAGTAGATGTCGTGTATATGGATTTCAGCAAGGCATTTGATAAGGTATCCCATGCAAGGCTTATTAAGAAAGTAAGGAGGCATGGGATCCAAGGGGACCTTGCTTTATGAAATTCAGAATTGGCTTGCACACAGAAGGCAAAGAGTGGTTGTAGACAGGTCATATTTTGCATTGAGGTTGGTGACCAGTGGTGTGCCTCAGGGATCTGTTCTGGGACCTCTTCTCTTCGTGATTTTTATAAATAACCTGGATGAAGAAGTGGAGGGATGCGTTGGTAAATTTACTGATGACACAAAGGTTGGGGATGTTGTGGATAGTGTGGAGGGCTGTCAGAGGGTACAGCGGGACATCGATAGGATGTAGAACTAGGTTGAGAAGTGGCAGATGGAGTTCAACCATCTGAGTATACAGAGTAAGTGTGAGGTGGTTCATTTCGGTAGGTGCAATATGATGGCAGAATATAGTATTAATGGTAAGACTCTTGGCAGTGTGGAGGATCAGAGGGATCTTGGGGTCCGAGTCCATAGGATACTCAGAGCTGCTGTGCAGGTTGACTGTGGATAAGAAGCCGTATGGTGCATTGGCCTTCATCAATCGCAGGATTGAGTTCAAGAGCTGAGAGGTAATGTTGCAGCTCTCTAGAACCCTGCTCACACCTCACTTGGAGCACTGTGCTCAGTTGTGGTCATATCACTACAGGAAGGATGTGGAAACAGTAGAAAGGGTGCAGAGGAGATTTACAAGGATGTTGCCTGGATTGGGGAGCATGCCTTACGAGAATAGGTTGAGTGAGCTTGGCCTTTTCTACTTGGAGTGACGGAGGATGAGAGGTGATGTGATAACGGTGTATAAGATGATGAGAGGCATTGATTGTGTGGATAGTTGGAGGCTTTTTCCCAGGGCTGAAAAGGCTAACATGAGAGGGCACAGTTTTAAGGTGCTTGGAAGTCGGTACAGAGGGGATGTCAGGGGTAAGTGCGTGGAAAGGGCTGCCGGCGACTGTGGTGGAGGCGGATACAATAGGGTCTTTTAAGAGGCTCCTAGATAGGTACACAGAGCTCAGAAATATAGAGAGCTATGGATAACCCTAGGTAACTTCTAAAGTAAGTATATATTCAGCACAGCATTGTGGGCCGAAGGGCCTGTATTGTGCTGTAGGTTTTCTACGTTTCTATGACACTGTGGTTGAATATTTGCTCAAAGTCGACAAGAGCCTGGGAAACAAGATTGATCTTCTACGTGGAGGTGTGGCATACCGAGTCGATTTGTGTGACAAAATTAACATTCTAAATATGAAACTGCAGAGTGAGAATTTCAATTTAATCCAGGCAGAAAGTACAGTGTTACTTTTATTGGAAATTTGGAAATATACATGTAAGCAAAACACTGGGAGAAGAATGTTCTCAGAGTTTCCCTGTAGGAATAGAATGGCACTCTCTTTCACAGACAATGATTTGAATTATTTGGAAATTCTGGACTGGGTAATTAATCCATTTCAGTGCAAGAAGAAATTATCGAATTTCAGAACGAAGAAGCAGCAAAACTGCCTTTTAAAAATGTCGGCTTTTGATGTATGTGGCTACACTCATATAAAATGGTCTGGAGATGAGCCAAAATGCTCTTGATTGTGTCTTCATCCTCCTACCTTGTTGAAAGAAGCTTCAGTGCATTGAACCACATAGTCACAAAAAAAAAACAGAAACTGCTTGAACATTTGTTATGTGTGGGGACTTAAGGCTTTTGCTGTCACAACTTGAACCAGAGATTTCAACTTTTGCTAAAAACCATCAAGCTGAAGGATCACATTGATATCAACGCTGCTGTACAGTGCTCAGGTACTGTGTAAGCTAGGTTTAAAGGCAAATTTAAAGCAGAATAATTTTTCTCATGTTAGCATATGGTAGACAGGTTTTTACGCTATAGGGTTCTGGAAAATATATTGTGCCTGAGGGGCATTGGCAAGTATGAAAGTGCTTTGGGGGTGGGGTATTGGGCTGAAAAGGGTTAGGAAACACGAGATAGATAGATAGATACTTTATTCATCCCCAAGGGGAAATTCAACATTTTTCCAGTGTCCCATACACTTATTGTAGCAAAACTAATTACATACAGTATTTAACTCAGTATAAATATGATATGCATCTAAAATCACCCTCCCAAAAAGCATTAATAAATAGCTTTTAAAAAGTTCTTAAATAGTTTACTATGTTAGATTCTAGTGTGCAGAGGATGATTTTTGACAAGGTGACAAATGAATTATAGTTGCTTTTCTATTGAATGTATTTTAACATGTTTATACAGTTGACTTGGCATTCATTTTACTGGTTATATACTCTACATGCTTCTACAAACTGATAAGAATATACTTCACAGTCTGCTATGCAAACAGTTACTTCAGAGACATAATTCATACATATATAGCATTTCTTACCACTTATCTGCTTCAGTATTACTTAATAAATTTAATCAGCTTGACACGGGGGAAAAATGACACTTGGGAAGAAACAGACTTCTGAACCTATTGGTTATTGCTTTCTAATCTGATTAATACTGAGAAAAACAAATTGTCCAAATTATAAAAAAAGTTAATATAAATAAATAGTACTGAGAACATGTGTTGTAGAGTCCTTGAAAGTGGGTCTATAGGTTGTGGAGCCAGTTCAGAATTGAGTTGAGTCAAGTTATCCAAGATAGTTTAGGAGGCTGCTGGTTGAAGGGCAATAACTGTTCCTGAACCTGGTAGTGTGGGTCCTAATGTGTACCTCCTTCCTGATGGTAGTAGCCAGGTGAAAGCATGTATCAGGTTTATGTTGAGCATTAATGCAGCTTTTTCAATAGTCAAAAATCCAGGTTCATACTAACACCCAGTCTGTGTTGCAAGGTAAATGTAAAATTTATTTCTAAAAAGTTAGGAATAGTTTTGTGATGTTCTGGCCAATCTTGCTCCTTTAATCAAGATCCAAAATAGTTGGTATGATTTATGACTCAATTGTCTTTAGCGTACAATTTAGTTGTGTAGTTTGGGGCCTCCTGAAATTGTAGAGTAATACAATTTGAATGCAAGTTTTTTGAAACAAAGTCTACAGTTACTACACGTCTTAGAAAATACTTCATAATGTTAAACCATATAATGATGAATAAAACCATCTGGTGACTATAGTATCAGTTACTAATAGTGATTATTATTCAATCTAACCGGCTATTAAAATCGCGAATCAGCAATTAGGATGCCCATACAAGCCTTTCTCTCATAACTACGCTTTTCATTCCATTTAATTCTCTTTCAACAGTTATCACTGAATTTGTTTTCATCATTGTCAGATAGTGCGCTCCAATTTCCTCCCTACATTTTTCCTACAGACTCTTTCTTTACCCCTGCGTCAAATAAAAACCCTGATCTTCTTTGACCCTTCCGCCAATTGACTTAAACCCGTAGTGCTAGTGCCTGCTTTCCAATTATCCCAACACGCGAAGAAAGCAGGAATAATGCAGCATTTTCAATCGAAAACGAGCTGCATTATCAATTACAATACTAACTTACGGCTTACTGCCCCCTCCCACACAAACACATACAAAAGCTGATGCTGTGCATTCTTAAATCATTTTGGTGAAGTTTTCCTGTACGGTTAATGCTTTAAGATCAGACAACTCGATGATTCTTGCCAGTCTGAAAAATGGATTCCGATTTCAACGCAGTCTCTTAAAGCGTGCGAGGCCTGCGCGTTGCAAGCAGCTGAGAGGTTGAAGGTTGCGGCCGGTCAGCTGATTCAGAGAGGTGGGAGTTGCTGCAAACAATGTACCAAACTGGGTGCCTTCAGAAACACCGAACAGCGTGCGAGTGAAGTCCGTGCGCTCTGCTTCAGCACGGTTCAACCTCGCCGGTTCTCCTACAACCCCCCTTACCAGCTCACGGGGCATTTCCGTTCAGCTCGATTACTTTTGTTACCGTTCCCACCGCCTCTCCTAAGTAAAAGGTGGTACTTGGCGTTTTGTTTTTCTAGTAATGCGAAGGAGGGCTGATTCTCTGACAGTAGAACATGACACCACTGTTACAACCGTACAGAAGGGCTCATCGCAAACTGCTCCGAGATTGAAACACAACCACAAGGTAGCAGCTAGTAAAAAGGACAACGACTTCGGCACGGATGCGAAGATAGGAATGAGAATTGGTTACCGAAGGTAAGACGGATCCAACCATGAATGGGCTAGTGCTGTAACATCAAAGATACGACAGAGAAGTTACCGTGTTATTGACAACTTCAAAACCTGCTCCGTTTAAAGATAATTAGACATTAAAGAGTTAATTTTCTGTATATAAATACTCGCTCTCTCATGCAGTAACAGTAACCTTAAATATAACCTTTTTAGTCACCGAAGCGGACCTGATTGTACCTTTCAGTTGCACTCAAGCGTTGAGTCAGCTTTTCTCAAAGACGGAAGAGGTCATTTGAAAATATTTTAAAATGTACTTCAACTTGAATAGATTTTCAGATTGTTGAAATAATTCAACGATGACTTAAACGATAGATTGATTCATTTCCACAAGCTTTTAACCTGCTATTAACGAGGAAGATAATTCAATTGTTCAGAGGCTACTGTATAAGTTTGAACAGCGTTTCCTGGAATTACGTTCCCATACATCCATTGCTGGTTAACAATCGGGAAGCTGTTTGAACGGGGCTGAACTGCTCCTTATCAAATATATATTTTGCTCATTGAATCATTCCAACCTTTAAGTGTCATTTCAAGAAGAATCATCGTTCTGTTAGGATACTGCCTTGTTGCAGTATCTGAGAGTATTTCCCTATAGATACTTTCCCTCTGGTGGATCCCTTGAGACTACCTTCCTGTCTCAGACTAACCCTACATCTGTTCCTCTCATTCCCCTCTGGACTAGATCCACTCTTTCCCTCCTCCCCTTATGTTCTGCTCCACACCTGCTTCCACTGTATCCTCTCCTGGACTTGTCCATGTCCCTGTTTCTTTTTCCCATCATCCCTTTGTCTTTTTCCAAACATGCCTACCCCTCCTTTTCCTCTCAACTCAGCCCTATCACCCCCCTCATCCCCTTTAGTTTGCCTTCCTGTGCTTTGCAAACATCATAGCAATTCATACACAGCAGATTTGTCTGTGACTGCAGAAAGATGAATGTTCATTTATTTTTTTTATTTCTGTGGTTTGGGGAGAATTGGAATCAGGATAACAGAATAATTGCTGTTTTTACAAAATGGTAAATAACTAGCATTTGTACTGGAAGAAGGAGATAGCTTGTTCAATGTGTTTCAAGCTAGATTGTCTTACTGCCTTAAAAAAGCTGCAAGTATTGAGTCAGTAAAAAATTTTCAGGAGAAATTTATAATAGGATATCATGGAAATTGGATACTTCTCATCTCATAGTTTCTACATCCACTTTCTATTACACTGGTAACAGACAGATAATAGTATAGTCACCTAATTTGTTGGACCTGACATATAATGAGGAAAAACAATGGAGGAGAGCGATGGAGATGAGTGCATTGTTACTGTCTGTCACTTCAGTTACCATAAATCATGCATCAAATTTCTTCCAAACTGTATCCTAACATATTGCTTTCGGAAGTAAAACTTCTCAAGCCCATACCCCCAGCAGGACCCAGGCCACCGACAGCAGCTTGCCGGAGTCCTCTGTCCTGGGCCAGTCTTTCAAGTTGTCCCCAGGTGTAACCCATCTTCTTGGATCTTTTCTCTCCCTGCGATGAGGCACTTGGAGCTTCTATTAGCATTTTGGTAGCTCTGGGTTTTACAGGATTGCTAGGCCCATGCCCAACTCTCCTCCTCCTTTCACAGCTGGGCTTGGGACCATCCAAGATGGAGTTTGAATTAAAATTGTTCTTTAAAAATATTTGAAATTAGGATTTAGAAATAGAGGGCCCTTAAAGATGCAGATATAAAACAGAATGCATCCTAACTGTTGCATCCCTTGCCAGACTTGGTGCTGTTACATTGTCGCTCTGCATTAATGCAGCCTCTTAAAATAGCTTTAGGAAGATTTAATTTTCGTGTCATTGGATTACTTCGATGTTAAGAGTTAATTGGACTTGTGCTGATACAATGTATTGTATGCTATTCTACATTATGTTTATAACTTGTAATAAAGTAATTCATATTATTATTGGCTGTTAAATAATATACAAAATGTAGATTTCTCTAATTTGCTTTTCTTTGGCTTAGTTAATTGCAAGGGAGGCAAGAAGCCTGCACTGTTAATATGTTTTATCCATAATTTGTTGGTGTCCCTATTTAAGATAGATAAATATTGGAAAAGGCATTGAATAATAAAAATATTCTTAAGAACATTCTTAATATTTGTTGTTATGCAAAATAATGGTGATATGTCTGCTTGTGAACCTTTACAGTAAGATATAGCTGGGTTTATCCTTTGTGATAACAGGATTAACAGGCTAGATCAGAAGCATGGTATTTAAAAGCAGTTGTTTTAATATTTTACTCCAGCACACTAAAATGACTTAACATGACTTGTCTTGAATATCGTTGGTGGAGAAAGCAAAGCTTAGGATGGTGTGGCAGAAACTATTGAGGTCAAAGACATCCATTCTAGATTTATCATTGAATACTTTGAAGGTCAGTTTTAGAAAAGGCAGCTGGAGATTAAAACATTTTTTTTCCTCGGCCATATGCCTTTGCCCTGGAACTACATCTGATACTTCACCCATCTGGGACTTCTGTTTTACTAGTCAGGAGATGGGAAAATGGAATATCATTAACCAGAAGTAGAATAACATTAGATGTATAGCATAAGTTAAGGGCCAAGCAGTTCAGACCAAGTTTTATTCTCCGAACTTTCCCAACTTTCTTCAGTTAACTCTATTAGTACAACTCCCTGGTCTTTCTCTTTTTGCCTGTCTAGCTTCCTATTAAATGGCACTCAGCTGCTCCTTATGATGGCGAGTTAGGTTAAAAATATCCGCTGTTTGATTTCTTTGTAACTACCACATGTTAATAATGTCATTGATTTTTCAAGGATTGATTCCATTCCTTAAAAAATAAAATCTTGTATCTTTTTATCTCACAAATTGTTAGCCTGCTATCAGCCTTAACTACATCTGGTTTTGAACGTGTCACAATCAGCCATGTTGATGACTTTCTTTCTTGGAACTTATTTATCAGAATCTTATCAATTAGGTTTCCACCCATGCCACAATAATGAAATATTTATTGTCGTAGTCATTGTGCAACTTTCTGATTATGTCAAATATGTTGTATCCCATTTGTACTCATGGCCCTCCACACTAGTTAACCACACTATTTTTCTCTCCACTGTTGCGGTATTGTATCTTTAATATAGCAAAACTGTCTGAGGCAACTTAAAAGAGTATGATTTTTTAAAAAAAGACATCAAGTTCAGAACTGTATTAAGAAATATTTTTCCCAACGCTTCCCCACAAATGGATATGTTCTCTTTTGTTCCACCAAGTATCAAAGCTGTTCATAATTTAAATACCTGTTAGATCAGTCTTTGCTTTTTCAACACTTTTTGATAATTATAACCTTTATTTCTGGTATAAGTGTTATAAGCTCATTAATTATCTTCTCCAGTTTCTTATTCTTTCAAGTATATGGCATCCAGAACAGTACACAGTACAAGTTGGCTATGATTTATTTAGTATTTCATGTTTGTGTTTGTTCCACCTCTTCAAAATAAATTGTTTTAGCTTGCTATGCTTTACTAGCTTGTATCAAAATTTTTGGTGGTCTGTTTATTTTTACTGTACTACCAGCAGCATGGTAGTGTAGCGGTTAGCATATTGCTGTTTCAGTACCATCGACCTGAATTCAATTCCCACTGATGTCTATAAGGAGTTTGTATGTTCTCCCCATGACCGAGGGTGTTCCCATTTTCTCCTATTTCCAAAGACACAAGGGTTAGAGGTTTAATTGGACAGCCCAGGCTTATTGGGCCAGAAGAGTCTCTTACTGTGCTCCTACCGTGCTACATCTCTAAATTTAAAAAATAAAATAAAATCTATTTGCTTCTCTTCTTCCCACTTTTTATCTAGTCATTTGAGAACTTTTTTTTGTTTAACCATACATTAATACTATAGATTCATATGTTGACACTTATTTTGAAATTATTTCACTGTTTTGCAAACATACTATTGAAGTATTTTGATAACTAGTTTACAGAAAAGTCTAGAGATACTGTTGAACAGAAGTAAAGCTCTCCCTACCATTGAGCACGTTTACATGGAGTCCTGCCACAAGAAAGCAGCATCCATCATTAAGGACTCCCACCATCCAGGTTATGCTTTCTTCTTGAAGCTACTATTGGGCAAGAGGAACCACATCACCAGGCACAGGAACAGTTATTACTCTTCAACCATCAGGCTCCTGAAGCAGGGTGGATAACTTCACTCACCCCAACTCTGAACTGACTCCACAACCCACAGTCTCACTTTCAAGGACTCAACAACTCATATTCTCAGTACTATATACTTAATTATTTGCACAGTTTGTCTTTTGCACAATGCTTGTCAGTCTTTGTTTATGTTTAGTTTTTAATAAATTGTATGTTCTTTTTTTATTTTCCTGTGAATACCTGCAAGAAAATAAATCTCAAGGGTAAAATTTATGTACTTTGATAATAAACTTACTTTGAATTTACTTCCTCAGTGTTGACTCTTTCTTCCACTTACATGTCATTTGCAAATTTATAAAACATTTTATTGAAAAATCTGAATTGATAATACAGGCTATGAACAAATACTTCTTGTGGGGACCCATGTAGTAGAATGTAGTACAACTCTCTTTCCTACATTCAGTTATCCAGCTAGGTGCTATCCACCCTGATATGTTCCCTAACTCTACCAGCTCTCAACTTATTCAGTAGTCTATTACGTAGTTTAAAGTTAAATAGTTATCGCTTTATACAAACAGCAGACCTCTTGCATTCTCATTTCATTATTTCTATCTGCACATTAACTCTCAATTTGTTATTTAGATTAGATCCAAAGCCCAACCATAAATGTTAACTTTTTGATGTGAGTGAAACACCAACTTGCCTGAACTAGGTTCTTTTCTTAGCTAGCCACAGGATTGTAGGTTTATTTCCTTATTTCTGATCTTCACTGGCATTAGTTAGTGTGCTTAAGTTTAGCTTTGGTGCTTTGATGAAAAAGTTAGATAAAATGAAGTAAGGCAATTAACATTTGCTTCCACAAGTGTCAGTAGACATTAAATTCATGACTGTATATAAAAGCAACAAAAATGAAAAAATATAAAGTCTGTACTGTTACAGGACAATTTCTCTGCTAATCCTAATCCAGAGTTGTGGAATTTTATTATTACATTAAATGCACTGATTTTCAGCAGAAGTGCGGGTAATTATCTTTTTATTTGAGATGTGTCTCGAGCCACAAAGGGGGTGTTTACTGAGGAGGAAATTATGGTGTCTTAAGAATTTAGGGAAATAAGTGGAGATATTTTGGAGAACATGATCATTATCAGGGAGGAGTTATTTGCAGTCTGACAGCATGTTCTCTATTTGGACTCTAGTGGGCCTTTGACAAGGTCCTTCATGGTAGGTTGGCCTGAGAGGTTAGATCCCATGCAATCCAGGCATAGCTAGTTAGGTGGATTCAGAGAATGTGTCTTTGCCAGAAGTACCTGGTGGAGATGTAGGGTATTTTTTGAAGTTCATCCTGAACAACTGCATGAAACTGTTCCTAGGGACACAATGAAACAAATGGTTACTGTTGGAAAGCTATCAAAGCAGTGAATATTATCCATGAGGATGCAAAAAACCTGATGTATTCTGGGAGTGTTGGCTCTGACCAAGTGTCAAAAACTTTCCCATCTTAAGGATATTTACTGACATAGGCTTCAAGGACTCCACAGAGGATCTACATGGTAGAGTCCTCCTGCTTTGCATATTAAATAGTTGAAATCTGTGTTAAAACACCATGAACTATTGCTTTAATGCTGTAAATAAATGTTAACTTATGTGAATTACTAAGTAATAGGAGGAACATGTTTGACATTATATACTTATTATATTTTTGTTTTATTTAACTAAAGATATTTACAAAAATAATCCATGTATTCCGTGTAGACTCCCATCTGTGACTTGGGAGTAAATCACACACCTGAAGAGTAGACAAATGCCACGGACTATATGGAGCTTGTTCATGTGTTTCACTCAAGCCCTTGAAATAGAACTGACTGTAGTCTCAAAAGATTGAGCGATGTTTAAAGACAAATCTCTTCTATGGCACATTTTGCTCTCAACAAATTTTCCAAACTGAAGGGAAACGACATATCAACATTTCCTCCAGCATCTCCTCCCTTCCAGAACCTCTCCTTCAGGCATTCACTAAACCTTGAGACTTTAGTTTAATACATTAAGAATTGATCTATTAATATTGATTCTTTTCTAATTGCCCAGAGGCAGTTCGGTCAGAAGTCTCATTCGTTAACGTACATTTGCATAGTTTATCGCTTGTAATCCATATTGACAATCATAGTCTTAAAAATGCTTTCATGGAGTAATAATCCCAAATGGAATATATTCTGAACACCTGGTGCACCATGCTTAAAAAGGAGATTAGTTCACCATTGTATGGCTTTCTGTTAAATTGAATTTTTAAATGTTTTATCTCTTTGTTTCAGTTCCTTCATGGTTGGAAAGTTCTAATCTGATTTTTGTATTTTGAGATAATCATCTTAATAATTAAGTTGGTTGCATGTTGTAATTAGTTCTCAATATCCAACTTAGTGGAAACCAGATATGGTTCTGGTGACCAAGTGGAAACGAGAATGGCCTGTGAATCTATTTGTGTATGTGTTGTCAAGCATCTTAATCAGGTAGCAATTGTAATGATTTAAAATTCATTTTCTAGAACATTTAATATATAGTATGTCAAATTCTTATTTTACTTTCTTTAGTCACATAATAAAATTTAGTTTTAACATTTTTAATGTTTGTGTGAAAATACTGTGAAGAGTGAATGTGTGACATATTAGTTTATTCTGAACTTCAGAAGTCCTTTTGCTCAGACTTTGAGAAATATTAATACTTGTTTTACTGGCTTCATATTGTAACTGTCTGTACACACATATTGCACATTTGGCGTGGCACCAATTTGTGCTGTTCAACGTTCAGAAGTAGAATAATGACTGGCTGGGATTGTATTACATGAGGATAATGGATACCCAGGAGGGATTACTCTTCAGTAATTTCATCAAGGGAACTTGGGTTGTATTGTAAATAACATGAGAAAGATTAGCTGACAGCCTTAAGATTGTTGACCCACTATACTTTTTAAATAACATAATTTGGCAATAATTTCAGTTAGAAATAAAGTTGTACAGCACAGAAACACACTGTTTGGTGCAAACACGAGGAAATCTGCAGATGCTGGAAATTCAAACAACAACACACACAAAATGCTGGTGGAACACAGCAGACCAGGCAGCATCTATAGGGAGAAGCGCTGTCGACGTTTCGGGCCGAGACCCTTCGTCAGGACTAACCAAAAGGAAAGATACTAAGAGATTTGAAAGTAGTGGGGGGAGGGGGAAATGCGAAATGATAGGAGAAGACCGGAGGGGGTGGGATAAAGCTAAGAGCTGGAAAGGTGATTGATGAAATTGATACGGAGCTGGAGAAGGGAAAGGATCATGGGATGGGAGGCCTCAGGAGAAAGAAAGTTTTGGGGGGGGGGGAGCACCAGAGGGAGATGGAGAACAGGCAAACAACTAAATATGTCAGGGATGGGGTAAGAAGGGGAGGGGGGGCATTAACAGAAGTTAATGTTCATGCCATCAGGTTGGAGGCTACCCAGCCGGTATATAAGGTGTTGTTCCTCCAACCTGAGTTTGGATCTATTTTGACAATAGAGGAGGCCATGGATAGACATATCAGAATGGGAATGGGACGTGGAATTAAAATGTGTGGCCACTGGGAGATCCTGCTTTTTCTGGTGGACGGAGCGTAGGTGTTCAGCGAAATGGTCTCCCAGTCTGCGTCGGGTCTCACCAATATATAAAAGGCCACACTGGGAGCACCGGATGCAGTATACCACACCAGCCGACTCACAGGTGAAGTGTCGCCTCACTGGAAGGACTGTCTGGGGCCCTGAATGGTGGTGAGGGAGGAAGTGTAAGAGCAGGTGTAGCACTTGTTCTGTTTACAAGGGTAAGTGCCAGGAGGGAGATCGGTGGGAAGGGATGGTGGGGGGACGAGTGGACAAGGGAGTCTTGTAGGGAGCGATCCCTGCGAAAAGCAGAAAGCGGGGGAGGGAAAAATATGTTTGATAGTGGGATCCCCTTGGAGGTGGCGGAAGTTACGGAGAATTATATGTTGGACCTGGAGGCTGGTGGGGTGGTAGGTAAGGACAAGGGGAACCCTATCCCGAGTGGGGTGGCGGGTGGATGGGGTGAGGGCAGATGTGCGGGAAATGGGAGGGATGCGTTTGAGAGCAGAGTTGATGGTGGACGAAGGGAAGCCCCTTTGTTTAAAAAAGGAATACATCTCCTTCGTCCTGGAATGAAAAGCCTCATCCTGAGAGCAGATGCGGCAGAGACAGAGGAATTGTGAGAAGGGGATAGCATTTTTGCAAGAGACGGGGTGGGAAGAGGAATAGTCCAGGTAGCTGTGAGAGTCTGTAGGCTTATAGTAGATATCAGTAGATAAGCCGTCTCCAGAGGTGGAGACAGAAAGATCAAGAAATGGGAGGGAGGTGTCGGAAATGGACCAGGTAAATTTGAGGGCAGGGTGAAAGTTGGAGGCAAAGTTAATGAAGTCGACGAGCTCAGCATGCGTGCAAGAGGCAGCGCCAATGCAGTCGTCGATGTAGCGAAGGAAAAGAGGGGCATGGATACCGGTATAGACTTGGAACATGGACTGTTCCACAAAGCCAACAAAAAGGCAGGCATAACTGGGACCCATACAGGCGCCCATACACCATTGGTTTGGAGGAAGTGGGAGGAGCCAAAGGAGAAATTATTGAGGGTAAGAACTAATTCCACTAGATGGAGGAGAGTGGTGCAATTCATCTGTGCTGACAGTGATGCCTAACCACTGGAATCCCATTTACCTGTGTTAGGCCTGTATCTCTCTACCTCTTTCCTGTCCAAGTGCCAGTCCAAATGCCATTTTAAATTCTGAAATTGTAGCAGACTCTGCCACTTCCTCTGGCAGCTAATTCCATATAAGCATCACCCTCTATGTGGAGAAACTTGCCCCTCTTATCTCCTTAAAGTTTCTTCCCCCTCACTGAAACCCATGTTTTCTAGTTGTAGTTTTCCCCACCCTGGGAAATACTGATTAGCTACCCCATCTTTCATAATTTTATGAACCTCTGGAAGGCCACACTTTTGCCTCCCAAGTTTCAGAGAGAATAAGTTCTGCTCATCCAATATCTCCTTTGAGGAAATTAGTCTGTTCCAGGCAACACTTTGGTGAATCTCTTCTGCACCTTCTTGAATGTTGCTACATCCTTCCTATAGTATTGTGACCGGAACTGTACGCAGTGTTCTATGTCCTGTTGCTCACTCATTTGGATTAGCTTCCATCTGTCTCTGTTTCACTCAATTTTCAAATTGATCTATACTCCTTTATATTCTTTCATAATCTTCTTAATTATCTACTATTCCACCGTTTTCTGTGTTGTCAGCAAACTTGCTAAACAGGCCACTTGCATGCTCATCCAAATTTACTTATATTCAGTACTGTGCAAATGTCTTGGGCACATATATATATAGCTCGGGTGCCTAAGACTTTTGTAAAGTACAGATGTCCCCCACTTTACAAATATTTGCTTTACACCACTTTGCTTTTACAAAAGACCTACATTAGTAACCTGTTTTCGCATTACAAAGAGGATTTTCGCTTTTACAAAAATTATCCCCATATAAATTAACGGTTCTTCGCTTTACACCATTTCAGCTTAAGAAAGGTTTCATAGGAATGCTCTATCTTTGTAAGGGGGGGGGGGGAAGACACCTGTATTATATTTGTCAACATGGAGCAGGGAGCAAGTTTGTAAAAATGGTGGGAACAAAGGATGTTGGAGTTGTGAGGATGGAGTGCTGTGGGAGGAGTACCAGGGGCAGGGGGTGGCATGGGTGCAGATACACACAGCCTTGACACCAGGCAAGGTAATCTGATTCCAAGCGATTAGTTTATTGATTATTATGGAATGTCTCTGGTGCTTCTCACTTTCTCCCCTCTCGCTATGCCTTTTCCCAACCATGATTCCCCTCTCTCTGCTCCCTTCCCACTCTCAGTCCATAATAGAGACCCATATCAGAATCAGATTTATTATCCCTTGCAGATCATGAAATGTTTTTGTGTGGCACCAGTACAGTGCAGTACATATAATTACTACAGTGTTGTGCAGAAGTCTTGGGCATAGTACTGTACTTTGAAAACATCAAATGTCTCAGCACCATTCCCTGTGGTACACCACTTGTTTCTCAGACTAGAAGTCTGCAATAACTCTTGACCACTACCTCCTGCCTCCTATTGCCAAGCAAATTTTGGATCCAGTTTGCCAATGCACCTTGGAGTTCACTTGCTGGACCATCCTACTGTGTGGGACTTTATCAAAAATCTTGCTAAATGCTATGTAAACCATGTCTACTGCACTGACTTCATTGTTCTTAATTACTATCTCAAAAGAACTCAATCAAATTGTGAGACAGGATTTTCCCTGCAGCATGTTGTGTTGACTCTTCCTAATCAATCCCTCTCTTTTCAATGCACATAAATCCTGCCTCTTAAAATTTTTCCAATAATTCCCTACTATTGATTTAAGATTCACTGGCCTGTAATTTCTTGGCTCATCCCCATTGTCCTTTTCGAATAAAGGAACACTTATCCACTAGTCTTCTGATACATTATTGTTAGCCACAGGTGAGGTATTAGAGCCCCAGTTATCCTCTTATATTATATATCTCATAGCATTGTGGGTTAGACCGTTGGTTATCCACCTTAATGCATGTCAATGTCTCTAACACTTTGTTCTTGACACAATCACTGTCGCCCTTCCTTGCAGTGCCTTCTCCCTGGTGAATACCAATAAAACATATACCTTTAGGATCCTGTTCATGGCTCCATACATGGATTTCTGTTTTGGTTCCTAAAGGAACTTTTTGAGATTGTCCTTGTGACTACTTGCCTAGGCCATTGTGTATCCTTTGCTTCCATAACTTTTTTCTTCAGTCTCTTCTGTACCCTATATAAATCTCAAAAGAGTCGCTTAAAACCAAACGGCACTACCTGAAGCACTATATGTTTCCTTTTCTTTTCTGATCAAGGTTTCCTAATCTTGCAATCTTTGTATTTCACACTTGCAGTAACATGCTGAGCCGAGCTCTTCGAGTCAAATCAACTTTTATTGTCATTTCGACCATAACTGCTGGTACAGTGCATAGTAAAAATGAGACAACGTTTTTCAGGACCATAATGTTACATGACACAGTACAAAAAACTAGACTGAACTATGTAATTAAAAAAAAACAACACAGAGAAAGCTACACTAGACTACAGACCTACACTGGACTGCATAAAGTGCACAAAAACAGTGCAGGCATTACAATAAATAATAAACAGGACAGTAGGGCAAGGTGTCCAGTCCAGTCTTCGGGTATTGAGGAGTCTGATAGCTTGGGGAAAGAAACTGTTGCATAGTGTTACTATTAGCTTTTGCACATCCCTACTTAATGGATGTTGTTTCTCTCCCTAGCAAATGCTGCCATTTTATGATAATTCCTGTTTATGTGTTTAGAATGCAGATTCTGCTACTGCTTAGAGACCAAATGGGAAGAGACCAAAGAGGAACAGAAACGCAGAGCATTGATCTTTTGGACTCTTTAATGTATTTTCTAAGTAGTTACATTTAGAAATTGTTACTAAGCATGGGAGAACTGTGCTATTAGATCAGTTACTTGCTGTATAACCAACTTCCTCCCAACCCCCACCTTTTCAGTGATTTTGTGTGGTCGTATTGGAAGACCAATCAGCTATCACATTGTCTGAAATGTCAAGTCAAGATGAGTGCCAAACTTCGTGCTATAGGTGGTGAATCTGAAGTTCATTGTCACAGGCAGCTGTGGAGGCAATCATTGGGTATACAGTATTTAAAGCAAAGGTTGGTGGGTTCTTGATTAGTCAGGGTGTGGAAGATTATGGGAGAAGGCAGGAAAATGAGGTTGAACAGGATAATAAATTAGCCTTGATAGTGTTGAAGCAGACTCGATGGGCTGAATGGTCTAATTCTGCTCTTAATTTTATGGTCTGTCTTTAGTTGCTAAGGTCATGTGACCATGTTAACTTGTAGGGAAAGAATTACTCCTTCATGTTGAACTATAAGTTGCAGCTGTATACATTAGTCCGCTTTTAATTGAGGCACAAGGGACTGCTGGTGCTGGAATCTGGAGCAACACACAAAATGCTGATGAAGCACAGCAATGCAGGCTGCATTTATGGAGAGAAATGGACGGTTGATGTTTTTTGGTTAAGACTCTCCAACAGCACTAGGCTTTTTCAGATGAAAGTAGGATGATATTGGAGGTTGGAAGATGATGGGTGGAAGTGCTAAAGAGCTGAAGATGACAAATCTGATAGGTGAGGTCAGTGGGGCATTGAATTAAGGAAGGGAGACGGGGAGGGAAACCTGTGGGAGGAATGTGTGGGTGATGGACAGATGCAGAGGGTAGGAGAGGAGAAGGAAAGATACAGTAATGGGATCTAGTTAGTTTAAGATGAAACAGATGAAAGAAAAATGGGGCAAAAGGGATAGAGGGGGAGCAGTTACTGGAAGTTCCTGCCACCATGTTGGAGACTGCACAGGTGGAATATGTGGTATTGTCCTTCTAATTTTCATTTGGCTGTAACCAATTGGAGAGGTCTGTGAACAGGTATGTCAGTGCAGGAAGGAGAAGTAGAATTGAAATGGCTGGCCTCCGGAAGATCCCAGTTGACACAATGGACTGAGTGGAGGTGCTTTAGTCACCCAATCAGTATCCAGTGCAGATGAAGGTCTCAATCTGTAACGTTGACTGTCCATTCCCTAGTGTTCACTTCATGGATGCTGTATTGCTCCAGTTTTAATTAAGTCTACTTTTGCTCTTCAAGTTATTTGAACTGCTGGTTATTCAAATTTGACTTGTCCATACCAGTCTATGTCTCCCATTTCAGTACACATGTTTCAGTTAAATTTCTGCATGGTTGAAATTTTCTTTATCATTTGTAAATCACTAGATACTATTGTGTGAAGAGTAGCACATTTTTGAACAAATGCTTTATCACTTTTCTCCTCTTGCCATAGCTAAATATCTAAGGCTTTCTCCTTGGCTTTGACTTGCGCTGCACACCTTTCTCAGACAAACCCAAACTACTTCTCAAGACCTTCCATAAGGTCTTAAACCAAACTTTAGAATGTGGCCTTGCTGTAGATGGGCTAACTTGCTCCTCCAGAGGTTGGAAATGTGTCTTTGTTCACTTGTGTTAACATATGGTTGTAGTAACAAACTTGGTGAGGAACTCCAGGTAGTATCAGAGGAAGGAAGCAGACTGGATGGATGCTGTCTGACCAGCTGAGTTCTTCCATCATCTTGTTTGTTGCTCCATATTCCAGCATCTGCGGTCTCTTGGGTTTCTTGGTCTATGCAGTAGAAGCCCAGTGTTGTACTGCACTTCAGAAGTTCAATTATATCAACTTGCGATTTTTAAGGTCAGTGTGTCATTGACAGTTATATGATATAAACTTTAAATGTTTAACACCATTAAATATGCCTTTGTGACCTTTCACATATCAAATAACACCAAAAGTTTATGATCCACATGAGCTATCACGGTGAGTCTCCACCAAAGGCCAGTGTTAATAAAAAGACAATGGAAAGTTAACCAGACTTCAGATCCACAAGTGGCCTTTTAAATGTAACCACCTTCAAGATAAGATAAAATTCTGTTACAATTAAAAATCTACTGCTCAGCAGTTAGTCTGATGAAAGTATAATAAAAGCAGAAAATACTGGAAACACTTAGTAGGTCAGGCATCTCCAGAAGAAAGAAGGAATGTTTCAGGTTGAAGACCCTTCATCAGAACTGGGAAAGGGAAACAAATTTGATTTAAGTAGCAGGGAAGATGAGGGAGGGGTGGAGCAAAGGAATATTTCTAATAGAGTGAGACCGGATGATTAATGTGACAGTTAAGGCAAAGGACATTAGCTGCCTCGCCTTCGTTGTCTGCTACCTAAACTAATTTGTTTCTCTCTTTCTCCTTCCTGAAATATTGACCATTTCTCTTTCCACAGGTGCTACCTAAAACCTGCTCAGTGCTTCCAGTATTTTCTGTTTTTATTTTAGTTACATTGATGGAAATAACGGAATCATAAATCACATGATGTAATAGAAAATATGTAGTATCATCTGGCCTACCTCAGTGTGGTAAATTCTACATAAAGTAAAACATGCTGGCAGTATCCTTGTCAGGAATTTTTCATCTCCAAGCTGGAATTCAGAGTGTGCTTTCTTAAAGCTTGCCAGTACAGCATCATCTTTCACAATTTAGCTTTAGTTGATGATGTTAAATACTTTAGAGTGTAGTTAATTGGACATACTAGGATTGGTACATTTTGGCCCAAGTAAGTGGTTGCCCCAATTAGCTGAAGTGTCATGGAAATAGTTAAAAAGGTACAAAAAAGACAAACTACCATTTAACTGAGTAACAAATTATATATTTAAATGAAATACAGAACAAAGTAGAACACCACCAAAGCTACTGCTGTACTATAAAACTGTATTGGTTTGTAATAGTTATCAATGGAAGAATTCAACCAGTGTATGCTGCCATATTCTTTTCATTGACTGTAAATGAACAAAATCAGCGCAAGCACCCTATGCAGATAACAGACTGCTTTCGTCAATTACATCCTCCAATCTTCATTTTCATTGTAACATTCAAGATGATTGTTGATACTTATAAATTCTTCATAGTCCTTAACTTGTTGAAGTACTGAAATCGCTTTATTTTCACTCGCAGCTGTTTCTCACATCTCCAAGCTTGAATGCTTAAATCTACATTGAGCAAAACAGTTTTGAATTGTCTTTCTGTTTATTTCTTGTCAACTGTCGGTGACAAAAATCATTACTTTTTGAACTGAAATGCACACAGCTGATATTTTAAAAACTCTTCACTCTAAGCACAGTGTGATACCTAATGGCCAGACAAGTGCACTCATTTGATGGTAGTTAGAAACTCTTTGGCAGCAGTCTCCTGTCCCAGCTAAGCAGCATAGTGTCCCAAATAATTGGTTTACTACTTTTATGGTGGCATGTTTCTCTGCAGCATTGTTGTGCATCAACTTTACTTAAAGCTGTTATAAAATCATGATATACCTTCCACACAGTACCAACCTTAGTTTATAAGGTGTTTTAAGAATATTTCAAATAATGTTTGTTCAGAAAGTAAAATTTTGTTTGTGTATTTTTTAAAAGGATTTGCATACTAGTTGCACATTAGTTTGTTAAACTAACAAACCCAGCATTCAGATATCCATCGTTCAAATAATGAATGCTTTATAGTGTGCTTAACTAGAACATTACTTCAGAGTCATTCTCTTTCTCTTTCACTGTTTGTTTTCCAGTACTCACACAATACTGAACGTGATTGCAGGACTAATGCTATTTTCCTGTTTGTAAATAGTCGCAGCTCACATTTTGGGTCCTTTGTAGAGGAGCCTATCCCACTATTTTCCCTACTTTCCACCCCTACACTGCCATCAATTTTCACTCCCCTTGGCCCTAAGTGATTGAGTACTAGCCAATTATTTCATTGTGTATTTTGTACTGTATTTTGTGTTGGGGAGATCAGCACCATGATTAATGAACATTCAAGCATAAATATCCTATAATGTGATTAATGACTTCTGTGAGAATATTGATGATCTATTTTTAAATAGAAATATTGTGTAATTCATCTATGGAAAGGAATGATGTTTTTCAGCATTTGGTAACAATTCGGTAAGTTTTCTTGCTGTTAACTTAAGTTACAGTATTCCTTTTCTTAAAGCTTTGCAATAGAAATGAATGCAAATTTTTAAAATTCTATTAGCATTGTATCCATTTAATTTTGTTCTGCTTTTAATTATAAACGAATGAAATGTGATTATGAAAAGAGCATTTTGGTTTATTCACAATATAGAATTATTGATTACAATGTTTGTCCTGTTTGTTCAGTAACATTTTTCCATTTTTCTTTCCCTTTTGCTTTAGACGATCCCGTTTGTTGAACAGAATCAAGAAAGTAGCTTTGTGGTTCTTAGCAGTGTACATATGCATTCCTTTCATAGTAAAGCTATGTCCAGCCATCCAAGCCAAGCTTGTCTTCTTAAATTTTGGTGAGTGCTACTAATTACCAATGCAGTACACTAGATCATTCAAAGTATTATGCACCAGCCTTGACCTGTATAAATTGTATAAATCTGAGTTCTAGAATTCTTTCATTAAGCCTACTGTCTTGCTATTTCTCTGTCATTTATTAGACCAAGCTCTTTGTCCAAGCTTCTGGTAATTTTGATCAAAGATTTGTTTTTCGCTGATTTAGATAGGAACAAGCTAGCTATTCAAGTCAGTTACTGTTAAATTAGATCTTCATGCTCCTGTGACTAGCACTGTTTGACTTTACTACTGAATAAATCAAAGCCCTTGAGCCTTGCACCTATTCCCTTTGTGAGCTTGGTTATTGTACATTTTTTAATGTAAATTTATAATGCCTCTGCTTTTTCCTTGTAATTGCCCTCTACCTCCAACTTTTCAGTTAATTCCCACAATTTTCTAAAATTCATGACGTGTTGCTAGTTAAACTTCATATAGTTAAACTATATAACTGTGATGCAGTGTGTCAATTTCTTGATTTCTCCTGCCTATCTTTAGTCTTAGAATCAGAATATTATATATAAAATACCCAGGGCAGGTCTGGGTATTCTCTTGAGAATATATATATATATATATATTGAGAAAGAGAGACATACACCACCCCCCCATCTGAAATGCTTGGGGCTAGAAGTGTTTTGGATTGAGATTTTTTTTAAAATTTTGGAATATATAATGAGATAGTTTGGGATTGCCATCATTTTTAACTTTGAATTTATGTGCTACCAGTGTGTACTTACATTAAAAATGATTACATACCATTAAAAAATATAACGTGTGCAGGGTAACAAAAGCAGCTCAACGGTATCGGGAGAATACCTGAATCAGCTGTTCAACAACAGCAAACAATGGCAGGCTTTCAGTCTCCACCTGCCATGCTGTATTTTGATTACAAGGTTACAGTACTCTATTTGTACATTTTTTTTAGATTTTGTCAAATATGGAAATAATCAATATTGTAGACTGTTCTGGTGTTAGATTTTCAAAAGCAAGGCTTTAAAAATTTAATGCCGTTATGTAAGATAAAGACGATCAGCATCGTAGACTTGTTCTGGTGTTGGATTTTCATGATCAGCAGACGACTTAAAAATTTAATGTTGTGCTTAAATTTCTGCAACTAGCCTGCTGAATATTCAGAATTACTTTCAAATTTTCAGTTTGTTGTGATAGATTTTTACTTGTTTTATGATCAACTTACTGTTAAATGGTATATGTTCACTCTGCTGAATACATGATCAAGATCTTTTTTTTCCTTTATGCAGTGTTTTTTCATTTTTCATTAACTTCTGCTCATTATGTATGTGAGGTCACCTCTCAGAACTGCCTTTGGTGCTGAGAGACCTGTGTATCGCCTGTGAACCTTCCCAGCGTCTTGTGGAATTTTCCATTTGTGACATCATGTCAGCGCTTTAAAAAAAATTGAATTTCGGAGGTTTTCAGATTTTGGAATTTCAGATAAGGGGCACTCAACCTATATTTGTCATTAAAATAGATGATAGCTTAGCATCCACAGATAATGTAGGCCTTTTGATCATTCTCTTTTAGGCAATGTTTAGTTATTTTTACCCTCAAATTAAACAGTCATATTTTACTTATTGGTGGTCAGAAGTCACACAAGATAGTATTTTGGTTGTCACTGCTACTAGTACAAGCTTGCACATAAATATATTTAATTATTGAATCTCAGTTTCTGTGGTTGCCATGGTGAGATTTAAGTTCCCATTTCGAGATCAAACCAGACCTCTGAATACTAGTATAGTTACTTCTGCTGCTATACTAACTTAAGCTGTAAAGAAAGTATATTTATCAACACGGACACTATTAGTTCCTTGTGTAAGAGATTTTAGTGGAAAGCTATTTTGAAATTTCAATATTAGAAAATGAGCAAGTAAGCATTGTTTAGGGGAAATTGGGGGTAAACAGAATCCGTCTTTTGACAAAAGACATTTAATATAGATATGAGAAGGGCTTTTAACTTGCATGTGTACATCAGAGAATCAATGTGGATTTAATCTTAAATTTGAACTTTGATATGATCTTTGTTGTCATGAAAAGTGTTAATGCCTCATTTCTCTTTCTTAGTGCGGGTACCATATTTCATTGATTTAAAAAGGCCACAAGACCAAGGTTTGAACCACACATGGAATTTTTATCTTCAGCCTGAAGAGACAATTACTATCGGTGCTTGGTAAGTAGCTGAAGAGGCTTGTAAAGGACAGTAGAAAACAAACATTCCAGATATTGGAACATTTAAAAATAGTTATTAAAATACACCTTGCTTTCCTTTAAGGAAATGACATTTAATTTCATCTTTCAAAGATTTAAGAAAATTTAAAGTACGTGTATATATCACAATATACACTGCTTCATTGGGCAGAGAGTTCCACAGATGCACCACCCTCTGGAAAAAGCAGTTCCTCCTTATCTCTGTCCTAAATCTACTCCCCTGAATCTTGCCGAAATGTCCCCTAGTTCTAGTCTCACCTACCCGTGGAAACAACTTTCCTGCCTCTATCTTATTCTTCTGAATTCCAGCAAGTACAGTCCCAGTCAACTCAATCTCTCCTCACAGTCTAACCCCCTCATCTCTGGAATCAACCTGGTGAACCTCTTCACCACCTCCAAAGCCAGTATATCCTTCCTACATGAGGGCATGAAACAAGAATTGGCTATGATAGACAGAGGGACTTTACTTAGTAGATTAAGGATGGATGTTGTATCCATGAACAACCATATGAATTATTCATTCCTGTTGAAAGTAAAACAGGAAAGAGGACGTGGCTGTGACTTGGAAAATATTAGGCATAATATTAGATCCAATTGTGTTCATTTTCTTTTTGCCCCTTATGCTCTTGGCCTTGTAAGAGCAGTGAATATTGACCTATGAATACTGCTAATACACTCCCCTCAGTGTCTACACTGCATTGAAAGTCAGGGATACCGTCACTCTTAATAAACTTGCCCCTAGATCCTTGCCTGCTTTCTCTGATAATTATATGACACTCTTAGGAGTTTAGCAAAATTAACAATGTGAGGAACCATATATTTTTGATAAATACTGCATTATACAATGCATTCATTCATGGGTGTCACTCTTATTTTGACAGATGTGTCACTGGCAGCTTCTGGTCATATATGAGCCTTGTATGCCAAGTGTGACTGTATGTGCTGTGGTTTTTGGTACCTTGGCCCTGGAGGAACTTTTGTATTTGTTTAAATATGTACATGTGTATGGTTGAATGACAATTAAACTTGAACTTGTTAAGTATCCCTTGGACAAGGAGACAGACAGACAGACATACTTTATTGATCCCGAGGGAAATTGGGTTTCGTTACAGCTGCACCAACCAAGAATAGTGAAGAAATATAGCAATATAAAACCATAAATAATTAAATAATAAGTTAATAAGGTTGCCTCCTGTGTCCGTGTACTTGTAAAGATTCCATTGCCAGCTCCTTAACATCATTTGAACATATAAGTATTCCCTGGATGCACACTCCTGTGGGAATGTTGTATTGTGGTGTGATTCCTCAGGGTTGCTTCCTGAGGTCAGAACTGTGAGGAAAGATGAGAAAGTTCTTGGTGCCACTGCTGGTCAGCTGTTCTCCTGCTTTGTCATTTCTGATTCAGATGAAATACGATCTTGCAGTAACAGAAAAGGTTCCTTCTAGCTTTTCTGATTTTGAGGAAAAACCTGCCAAATCCTGGGAGTGCAAGGATAGAGACTGCAATGATTGCAATTTGAGTCTGTCTGCTTGATGTATGTTTTGGACTCTATGCTCTGTCATTAAACCAAAGCAACATTCTTGAGAGGTTGTAATGTTTTTTTCATTAATGGGGCAATATCAGTCTTGCAAATATCAATGTGGAAGAAAATTTTACCAGAAACAAAGTTGACAATTGCTCCTACTGCTGTTTTGAGTGTACTGAATACCAGAAAAACAGTATTGGGCTGCTGTGGGAAATATCTTTGACACTTTTCATTAATGTGGATTTTATTTAGTTAATTTCCATTGAAATGTACACATGCAAGTTCACTAATGTTAAATTTGTGCGCATAACATTGTTTCTTGCTTGGCCCATTCTAACAGCTTTCTAAGTAAACACTAGCACACTCATTTGCGTTTGCACCATCGTTCACTCAACTTTGCATCCTTGTCTGGCATTCACTTTCTTCCAGCATCTGAAATGCATATTATTTTCTTTAATAAATACATGCTGCTTTGCAGAGAAATGCAGGCTGTCGTATGATAGTTGTTCCTTTTGAACTAATTTAAAACTACTTGGATCTGGGACTCTATCACATGAATAAGTGCAGAAGATGGCTCAGGTTCCAGATCTTCAGTCAATTTTTTTTATGGCAAGCTTTATAGAAAATTACATTCAGTTACCAGTTTATTAGGTACACCTTGTACACCTGCTAGTTAATGCAGATATCTAATCAGCCAATCATACAGACATGGTCAAATGGTTCAATTGTTGTTCAATCCAAGCATCAGAATGGGGATGAAATGTGGTCTAAGTGACTTTGACAGTAGAATGTTTGTTGGTGCCAAGCAGAGTGGTTTGAGTACCTGAGAAACTACTGATCTCCTGGAATTTTCATACACACCAGTCTCTAGAGTTTTCAGAAGATGGTTTGAGAAACAGAAAGCATCCAGCGAGCAGCAGTTTTGTGGGTGAAAAGACCTTGTTAATGAGGGGCCAGAGGGGAATGGCCAGACTAGTTAAAACTGATAGGAAAGCGATGTAACTCAAGTAACCATGTGTTACAACAATGGTGTGCAGAGGAGCATTTCTGAATACACAACACTTTGAACCTTGAAGTGAATGGGCTATGGCAGCAGAAGACCACAAATATAGCCATTGATGTTATATAGAAATAATTTTATGAGAACAAGAAAATACAATCCAGTGACAATTTGCCCAGGTCAGATATCAAAATCAAATCTGCTTATCTTTATCCTTTGAAAGCCCATATCCTTTTACTTCCTGCTGAAATTGAAACCAATATAGTTCCTCTTTGGATGTTTCCAATAGGTCACTGTGAAATGGCGGTGTGAGTATTCAGTGAATTCTGGCTGAATTTTTATTTGTCATTCAAGTTAAATTGCATTTGTTAGTTGTATATTCATACAAGTCTGTAATATTTGTTGAAACATCAAAACGGTTTTACCATATCTGATTTAAATATGCATATTTGCAGCTTAACAATGCCGTGTTGATGTAGATTAAACAAAGTCGAGTTTGTTCATTTCACTGTTGTACAACTAGGAAACAAAGCACCAGCAAAGGGAAAGTTGTTTGTAGATGCAAAGCTGCCAGCAATCTTTTTGTAGAGCTAGATTAAACAAAAATATCAAAGGTGCATTTAGTGCCATCCTCAATCATCTGTTAAATAACTAGACAGCAACTGGATTTAAACAAATGCTCAGGTTATTTTTTTTTATGTATCATCCTTCATCCTGGAGGTTAGAGTGATTTGTATCTTGTTTATTTCAATGATATGGTTTGATAATGATGATGCTTTTTAGCACAGGGCCAGTTGTTTGCAGCCAATTTTTCCAGTTAGACAAGGTAACCACATTAGTTCAGTGAGGAGGTCCGTTATCAGCCAGGCATATGCATTGCTGAAGTTCATTCAAAATAGAAAAAAAAGTAATACTTTTATATTCATTGGCATAAAAGGGGAAGGGTGGGAAAATGGGACACTTCCATTTAAGGCTCAAGATCGTAGTGTTACAGGTCAGCAAGACATCTACCCCTCCACTTTGTTTGAGAAAGCACAGGAGAGTAAGGTGTCTAGACTACTGTGATGTTCTCCTGTACTAGCTCTTTCTGTACTCTTGCTGTGAAGTTTTCAATTTGGTCCCGGGATGTTATTGAAAATGTGTTAAGATTATCTAAAGTTGTTTCATGGAAGATATTTGCAATTTGAAAACAGTAGTCAGCTCTGATCTTGGAGCTTGTGGTTCAAATTTAATGTACACACACACACATACAGTGTCTTGGGAGTGACAGGAAATCTGTGTATTTGAACTCCTAACTTCCAACTTCACTTATTTTCTGTACAATTCAGCTAAATTGATACTCCTCACATATACATTCTCAGATCTGCCAATTTTGTGTGTTAATCAGACATATTTGGAATACATACCCCTGTTAGAGTCATAGAGCAGTATGCAGAGAAACTGGTCCTTTGGCTCATCTCGCTCGTGCTGACCCATTGATCCTCACATGGACCATTGCTGTCCATGTCCCTCTCATCCATGTACTCGTCCAAACCTTTCTTCAATGCTGAAGTTGAACCCGCATCCACCACTTCTGCTGGCAGCTCGTTCTACATCTGCACCATTCTCTGAGTAAAGAAGTTCTTACTCAGGTTTTCGTTAAATACAGTAGATTGCAGTTAATTGGGACCAGTACATTTGGACCCAATTAAGCGGCTGCCCCAATTAGCTGAAATTTTATAGAAATACTTAAGAAGGTATAAGAAAGGACAAACTACTGTTTAACAAGTTATGTATTTAAATGGAATACAAGAACAAATTAGAACACTACTAATACTATGACAGTACTATAAAGCAAGGTATTGGGTATAATGATTATTGATGGAAGAATTTCTTCAGAGAATACTGCCCTGTTCTTTTGATTGACATAAACGAATAAAATCAGCACAGACTCCTAGTGCAAATAATGGACTACCTTCATGCAGTGCTTTTGATTATTGCATCTGCCAAATCTTTATGATCATTGTAACATTCAAGATGATTGCTGATGCCTTTAAATTCTTTGTAGTTTCTAATTCACTGAAGCAGTGAAATTGTTCAATTTTGACTCCCGTCCGTTTCTTGCATCCCCAAGCCAGAATATTTGAAACAACAGTGAGCAAAACAGTTCTGAATTTTCTTACTGCTTATTTCTTGCTGTCAGTTACAAAAATCACTGCTTTTTGAACAGAAATACATGCAACTGACGCTATTTTTTAAAACCCATTTGCTCTAATCACACTGTAGTGATTAATGGCCTCACAAGTACGCGAGTCTGACACTAGTTAGAAACTATTTGGCAAGTCTTACGTCCTAATTAAATGGCATACTGTCCCAAATGAATGAAGGGAATACCTGTTATTTTCTCAATTAGTTTTTGTTCTTTAAGGTTTGTCCCATATGTGCAAATGCCCTGATTAATCAATTGCCCAGTTAATTGGATTCCACTCTTTCACCTTTTACCCTTAACTTACAACCACTAGTTCTTGGTCTTATCCAACATCAGTACAAAAAGCCTGCCTGAATCTACGCTATCTATACCTCACATAATTTTGTATACCTCTATCAAATCTCCTCTCATTCTCCTATGCCGCAGGGACTAAAGTCCTACCTATTCAGCCTTTTCCTATGTCTCAAGCCCTGGCAACATCCTTGTAAATTTTCTGTGTACTCTTTCAATTTTATTGATATTTTTTCCTGTAGGTAGGTGACTAGAACTACACATAATACTCCAAATTTTGCCTTCCCAAGACCTTGTACAATTTCAACTTAGCATCCAAATCCTGGACTCATTACTTTGATATATGAAGGCCAATGTGCCGAAAGCTCTCATTACAATCTTATCTACCTGTGATGTCACTTTCAAGGAATTATGGATCTATATTTCCAGATCTACCACACTCCACAGTACCCTACCTTTCACTATGCAAGTCCTAATTTATTTGGTTGTACCAAAATGCAACATCTCACACTTGCCTGTATTAAATTCCATTTACCATTTTTCAGCCCATTTTCCCAGCAGGTCCACATCCTGCTCCAAGCTTTGATGGTCTTCCTCACTGTCCATTACACCCCTAATCTTTGTGTCTTCTGCTAATCTGCTGATTCAGTTTCTTTCATTGCTATATCAACAATCTCAATGATAAACAACAACGGACCCAGCACTGATCACTGCAGCTCAGCAGTAGTCATAGGCCTCCAGTCAGAAAGACAGTGATCTACTACCACTCTCTGGCTTCTCCCAGGAAGTTAATGTCTAATCAATTTTACTACATCATTCAGAATTCCAAGTTACTGAATCTTCTTGAACAGCCTCCCATGCAGGACCTTGTCAAAGGCCTTGTCATTGTAGACAACATCCACTGACATAGACTTCATCTACTTTCCTGGTAACATCTTCAAAAAATTATATAAGAGTGGGTAGACAATATTTCCCACACAAGTTCTAGTATCCAGTCCCCTAGAATACCTTTCAATAATCTGTTAACTACTGCCGTCAGGTTCGCTGGCCTATAATTTCATGGCTTAGTCTTAGAGCTTTTCTTGAAGAACGGAACAACATTAGCTATCCTCCAATTCTCTGGTAACCTGTGGCTAAGGATGTTTTAAGTATCTTTGCCAGAGCCCCTGCAATTTCTAACTAGCCTCCCACAGTGTTTGAGTGAACACCTTGTCAGGCATTGGAAATTTATCCACCCTAATTCAATATCAATAGGTTTCAATAGGTACATTTAATGTCAGAGAAATGTATACAATATGCATCTTGAAATTCTTTTTTTTCGCAAACATCCACGAAAACAGAGGAGTGCCCCAAAGAATGATAGTTAAATGTTAGAACCCCAAACTCACTCCCAGCTCCCTCCTTCCATGCATAAGCAGCAGCAAAGCGATGACCCACCCCCCCAGCAAAAAAGCAACAGCACCCCCCACCAAGCACTCAAGCGTGCAGCAAAATATCAATAAAGACACAGACTTGCAGTACCCCAAAGACTACTCGTTCACCCGGTAATTCGACATACCACAGGCTCTCTCTCTGTCTGTCTCTCCTCAGCCCTGAGGGGTAAAAAAGATGTCCCTATTTCACAGTGAGAAGGGAGACATAACAAAAACAACTCACTGATTTATGGTGTTAAAAGTCTGTTGATCTTGGGTCTCTGGGCACACAACCAGCAGCCAGCTCACTGCTTTCAATCTTTCGTGTACTCCCACAACACACTAGTTCTCTGTGGTGCCACCGACCTAGAGTCTGCCCGCTTTCAGAACCAACAAACTCCAGCACCCTAAAGTTGCACTAGTCTTTCAGACCGCATCCTTGGCATATCGAAAAGCAGCTTGCATCATTTCCAAAGACCCTGTGTCCGTCTCCTGAGAAAATACAGATGCTTTTAAGATCTACACCATCTCTTTCAGCTCCATGCATGGATGACCACTCTGATCTTCCAGGGGACCTATTTTGTCCCTTGCTATCCTTTTGCTCTTAATACATCTTTAGAAGCTCTTTAGATTCTCCTTCACCTTGTCTTTAGAGCAAACTCATGCCTTCTTTTAGCCCTCCTTTCCTTCTGAAGTGTTCTCTTGCATTTCATATACTCTACTTGTACCTACTGTAATTCTCTATACCTTTTTATTAACTGGGGCCTCAATATCTCTCAAATCAAGGTTCCCTATACCTCGTGGTTTTGCCTTTTATTCTAACAAAAACATGTAAACTCTGTACTCTTTAAAATTTAACTTTTGAAGGTCTCCTATTTTCTAAGCAACTTTGTCAGAAAACCACTTGTCCTAATCCACACTTGGCAGATTCTTTCTGATGCCATCAAAATTGGCCCTTTTCCTATTTAGACCCATGGAGCAGCCCAAGCCTTCTCCATAATTATCTTAAAACTAATGGAATTATGTTCACAATTCAGGAGAATTGTTACATTCAGGAGTGTAAATTTGGATGCATTTGTGGCATGAATTCAATTATATCTATCGGGTTTTGGGTGACACTACCACAGCACAATATGACATTCTTTGGGAATGGAAAGGCTGGATTCTGTAATCACCATTGTGCCATTTATCTCTGTAGAACACTGTTTCCTCTGTTTACTGACAGGCACACAGTACCTGCTAAACTATGGAAGGAGGCTCAGGGGAAAGACCAATCATGGTATGAAGAAACCTTGGCATCGGGCTCTCCTATCATTCTTTACTTCCATGGCAATGCAGGCACCAGGTAAAGTATTTTTAAAACATAACTATTCAACTACTTTTTAAAATTTTGTCCTTGCTACCTTTTGTTTCCAACTTGTCCAAACAGAAGAGGAAAAATATGAAGAGTCCTGATTGACCAAGCCAAAGGAATTTGGATGAAAATCATTAGATTTTCCCCCTGATTCTAGTACAACAATATGAACAAGCATTTATATTGCAGCTTTAACATTATAAACTAGATGAAGCTGTATTGTAGGATTTGTAGCAAACAAAATTTGACGGTGACCTACATGATATACTAGGACAAAGCTTTTTTAATGACGTGGGGTTAAAGAGAATGTTTAAAGATTGAATTAAAGGTGTGGATATTTAGGGAGGAAATCCTGTTCAAGGCCATATCTATTATATTAACTGAGTATTCTGCTCTCTTCTTATCAGATGGTGTGCGCTACTGAGTTATTAGATTTTGGAAGGATTTTCCAAATTACACATCCATTAGAAATGCCAAAACAGACAAGAGTGTTAAATATATTTTTTGCCATTTTCAATACAAGAAATGTGTAACCAATATGTATGTGTTGCCTCAGTTCATGATCCAGTACTCAAGTGGACCTGTATTATGTTCTTGTACTAAACTGTCACTGTGGAGGTCTGCATTAAAGCTAGTGGCTTTGATTTTCATTTTCCCTTTTATTTTGTTTATAGATGCCCGTACATTAGCAGAGATATGAGAGACCAACTCAGTAGAGTGTTATTTTAAAAAAAAGTCCACGGTCAAGAATTTTGTCTATATTAAGATCTGCATAAATTGTCCAATATCTCAATGACATTATTACTTTAAGAGGTGCTTGAACTTTTTACATGGTGCCCTTAATATTGTAACTTTACTACTAATCATTATGCAACTTCTCATTTCTAAAAATGCTGTTTGAGCTGGGATTGAAAATGTCACGCATCTAAAACCAAACAGAGAAATTTTTTAAAATAAAAAATCGTTCTAAACTGCGTTTTTTATTTGTTCACAGAGGTGGGGATCATAGGGTCCAACTATACAAGGTAGGAGATCTTTTAAATCAAGTTGCTTCTGTTGGAGGGATAATATTGTAAGAGGGATATTCCCACAATCCACCAATATTCTTAGACTGTCCCCTTGAAATTCCTCTTTGTGTTTCACCTTTTGGTGCACAGTATGGAGTATACACTATAAAATCTTAAGACTTGACCAGGAACCTGTTTACTTAGCTTCTCAATTTTCTTCAAACAGTTATTTCATGTTAACCAATTAAGAAGGGCCAACAATGTTCATGGAATCGTTTAAACTTCTGTCTGATTAGTGCTTCAAGTTGCATCCTATTATGTGAAATTATTTGCGTACTTAACTCTGATCTAGGTCTATAGATTGTATGAGTTAGTCTTTTAATAGTTTTCACTGTAATGTCAAAGCTTTGGCTCTCAATGGAAATAAAACTTGACAAAATAGGATAAACTCAACATATCTTTGGTCATCTATACATTTGAAGGCATAATTCATCATTCACCAGCTTTTTGAACCTTTTATACAATAGATTTAATACTTAACTTCCTATATAAGGAATCAGAGATGCTGTTTACTAATCGTTATTCAGTACAGTGACCTAAACATTTACTATACAAGTTCATCAGTCACAGCTTCCAGATAATACTAATGTTTCAAAATGTGTCCTCTAATACACTTTACTATTGGAGTTGAACAAATATTGGAGTAATACTTCTGATCACTGTTTTGTTAATGAAGGAATTTAGTTTTATGATTGTGGTAACATCAAATTTTCATTATAAGGAATATAATGTATATATTTGTGTCAACACTTAAATACAATCAATCTTTTGTGTAAAGGTTTGGAAAAATTACATTAAACATTTTATACTGGGCATCTTAGAGCTGTGGAGTACAACAGTGACTAGTGGAACTATTGCATCTAGTGTCTGAATATTAATGGAAAAACAAGAAAAATAGTACATTTTATAGTCTCAATCCTTGATTTCTATGAAAGAAATTGGAATATCAAAAGTCCTTCCAGCTAATGATTTTTTTTTTTGTCCAACACCAATTTGTGTACAGCAAATTCCCATTGCACAGCAATCTGATAATGACCTGATAAGTTGTTTACTCCTAATGGTTGAGGGCTGGACATTGACCAGGATACTGGGGGCAGTTCCCCTGCTGCTCTTGATATGGTGCCAAGATTTTCATGTCATTGCAAGATAGAAGATGAAACTTCATCTCAGTGTTTGATCTGGAAGATGGTAACTACAACAGAGGCAAAGTAATACACTCATAGTATGGACTGGAAATTAAATTGTGGATCATGTGCTGAAGTTTCTGAAGTATTTGACTCGGAGCAAGAGAATGGTATCTCCAAGGAATAGCTGATACCAGAATGGAAATAGTGGATATTCTCCTGCTTTGCACTATCAGCACTTCATCTTGACTTACTTTGTGCATTAGTGGTTTATCTATACTATAATTTGAAACCTTGAATCAAATGTCATGACTTTTCTTCTTTCAATCTATTTTCTTAGTATCCAATTTAATGATTACCATCAGGATTATATATCAAATTAATTTGATCCTCTTCTTTTGGACTCACTAATAATATTTATCTCCCTATCTGGATGTTAATAATACCACCAATCCTGACTTATTCGAAACACAAGAAATCTCCAGGTGTTGGAAATTCAGAGCAACACGCACTGAGGAACTCAGCAGGGCAGGCAGGTTCTACAGAGGGGAATAAACAGTTGAGACATTTCAGTAGGCAAATTTCACGTCACATGCCAGTGCTAATAAATCTGATTCTGATCTGCTGTTTCTTGTAATTCTAAAGTTTTTTTTGTATTATCAGCTTTTCATCCTATAGTGCATTTACTGTAGTTAAAAGAATCAAAGTAATCCACTGGAGCTGCATAGTGCCATTAGATTGGAAGCTTGGTTAAAGAGTTAAATTTAATGCAAAGTTCCGGGCTTTGAAGGTACTATGGGGCAAAGTCAGGAATGGCTTAAGAGGGCAGAACTGAAACTCCACTTACAAATACTGCATTCTCTCCCTCAATTAAATTTTCACAAGGTAAAATTCCACTACTAACAAAAATATTTTTGTAATTTGTTAGATAAACTCAGAATTGTTATTTCTTTGAATTCTAGTCATCAACTCTGAACTACATTCATCAATTTCTTTAATCTGCTTAGTTGAATTTTCAGCTGCTGATCTGACTGTAAAATTCATCTGTGCTGATGATTTTCTTAATCTATCTAATCTTGATATATTTTTGACGACTTTGTTTCAGAGTACTCCCATAAATGAGTTTTTGCTCCATGCATCACCAAATGCATTTATGGTTGTCCCAGTATTCAAGTAATTTTGTTAATGAACAGAAAGCACATCTTTAGTGCAGTAAAACACAAGGCTTGACCCTTGCTTTATGGTCTAATCTTGTTTGCAAAATTTATTGAGCAACTACTGAAGAAGTGGCTCAGGATTTGTGGTTAGTAACATACTGCCTATGCATACAACTGACTGGTGAAAAATATCAGATTTGACTCATAAAATGAATTTCCCTGCAGCTCAGCAGTGAGGGGAAGTGGGGAATGGTGGTCAGTGGGTGGGGCACAGGGTTGTAGCTGGTTAGGTGGCATACAAGGAGCAGATTAATCCCTAAACCATGATGAATATTATGATTGTTTCTGATATACAGTAACTATAAAACACTGACTTTTTTAATTTTTAAAACAGGACTAAATCTGTTAACAATTTAAATAAAGTAAACAATTAAAAAGATTCCAACATTTCCACGGTTCATTGCTTGACATGTCATAGATTGTTTACAGACAGACATATTTTATTGATCCCAAGGGAAATTGGGTTTCGTTACAGCCACACCAACCAAGAATAGTGAAATATAGCAATATAAAATCATAAATAATTAAATAATAATAAATTAATCGTGTCGAGTGGAAGTAAGTCCAGGACTAGCCTATTGGCTCAGGGTGTCTGACACTCTGAGGGAAGAGTTGTAAAGTTTGATGGCCACAGGTAGGAATGACTTCCTATGATGCTCAGTGTTACATCTCAGTGGAATGGTCTCTGGCTGAATGTACTCCTGTGCCTAACCAGTACGTTATGGAGTGGATGGGAGTCATTGTCCAAGATGGCATGCAACTTGGACAGCATCCTCTTTTCAGACACCACCGTCAGAGAGTCCAGTTCCATCCCCACAACATCACTGGCCTTACAAATAAGATTGTTGATTCTGTTGGTATCTGCTGCCCCAGCACACAACAGCTGCCCTCAGCCTGCTGCCCCAGCACACAACAGCAAACATGATAGCACTGGGCACCACAGCCTCGTAGAACATCCTCAGCATCATCCGGCAGATGTTACAGGACCTCAGTCTCCTCAGGAAATAGAGACGGCTCTGACCCTTCTTGTAGACAGCCTCAGTGTTCTTTGAACAGTCCAGTTTATTGTCCATTCGTATTCCCAGGTATTTGTAATCCTTCACTATGTCCACACTGACCCCTTGGATGGAAATAGGGGTCACTGGTGCCTTAGCCCTCCTCAGGTCGACCACCAGCTCCTTAGTCTTTTTCACATTAAGCTGCAGATGATTCTGCTCGCACCATGTGACAAAGTTTCCCACCGTAGCCCTGTACTCAGCCTCATCTCCCTTGCTGATGCATCCAACTGTGGCAGAGTCATCAGAAAACTTCTGAAGATGGCAAGACTCTGTGCAGTAGTTGAAGTCCGAGGTGTAGATGGTGAAGAGAAAGGGAGACAGGACAGTCCCCTATGGAGCCCCAGTGCTGCTGACCACTCTGTCTGACACACAGTGTTGCAAGCGCACGTACTGTGGTCTGCCAGTCAGGTAATCAATAATCCATGACACCAGGGAAGCATCCACCTGCATCACTGTCAGCTTCTCACCCAGCAGAGCAGGGCGGATGGTGTTGAACGCACTGGAGAAGTCAAAAAACATGACCCTCACAGTGCTCGCCGGCTTGTCCAGGTGGGCGTAGACACGGTTCAGCAGGTAGACGATGGCATCCTCAACTCTATGTTGGGGCTGATAGGCAAGTGAGTCTTCCACCAAGAGTGATGGAAAATCTCTGCAGTTTCCCATATCCACATTGGTCTCTGTGAAGAGATAATTGTTGAAGTTTGGTTCAACAAGCTCCAGACAGCATCTGTAATCAATCAAGGGAGATCAAGGCAAATGTGTAGAAATCCCAGACTTGTTGGTTTTTCCACATGGAACCTGTAAATTCTATTCACAATATATTTGCGATAGATGCTAAGCTATTTAACTCCTAAAAACAAGGAATTAAATAGTCGACCAATTATAGAGGATATGTTTTCTAAACTTTTTATATAAAAAGTACTACTGGATGTTAACTTGTGCATTGGACTTGGAATGAACTGACAGTAAGGTAAAATTGGATAGAAGTGGTGCTATATGACTGAGTGTTTTCTTGTGTAAGGAGAGTCAGTTGATGCCGGGTGATTTTGGGCTATACTCTGCCTCCAGTTTGTTTAGTACTACAATTATATTCTCCCAGAATGTGCTGAATGGTAGATAAGAATGACATTTGATTTTATGAAGGCATTGCGGCCTCCCATATGACTGAGGTATGCCTTATCTTCCAAATGAGTACTTCTTGCCTTTTTGCACCACTCGTTCTCTAATTTGTATCCATCAAAATTGTATGTAACTTAGTCCAAGCCCCTCATTTTTATTGGAATGTGAAGATGTTTGTGGCAAGACATTATTAAGCACTGTTCTTGTTATTTTCCTCTTTAAGGACTTCATTAAAGGACTGCAGCAGTTTTGAATTTATTAGATGATATTGGAATCAATCCTGGAAACAATATTACAATATTTGTTTTATGTGCGGCCCTTTTTGAAAATTTTGAAGTCATTAATGAGATACTACTTAAAATGTGAAGTGTTTATTGGTAATTTGTGTACAGGGTGAATGCAGAGGAAGAGTTCTTTTGTTGACAGTATATTTATTCTGTCTGTCCTTTTTCCTTGCAACTCCACCTTCTTGATTTTGTTTTTTTCTCTATTTATAGGTCCTCAGCTCACAAGGCTACCATGTAGTTGCTTTGGATTATAGAGGTAAGTAGATCTGTAACTAGTTATGGACACTAAGAATGATGTATATATTCTTGCTCCTCTGTGATTTAACATTCTTTGCAAAATAAATTGCTGACACTTTGATATCAGTAAATAATGAATTAGTATAAAAATACATAGTATTAAGAATTCAAAGCAATTTAAAAGCAAAGATATAAGAATTGTCAGGATTAAGTAATAGCTCAGAATCTGCTAAATAAGCAGAACTGGCAGCACAATATGCTTGAATTATTTGTGTAGTTCCACCATAAAGCCTTGTAATACATGGTGAAACAGCATTTTGATGTAATTCAGTATTGGTTTTGATTTAAGACGTGCACTGGACAAAAACCTTAATTTTTTCAGAAAACAGGAGATGATATTCTTATTACATCTTCCTAATCCTGATCTTGGTTATTTCCCTTTATACCTGTTAGTATTCATCCTCACCTTGCTTCCAAACTGATAATGGGGCTGAATTTTGTTTTTACTTATCAACTATTTTTAATCTTTTTCAGCATGTCATTCCTATGGATAAGCAGTAATGTTAATTAATGTTAATAGAAAGTTAATTGCTTTCATCTATTTTTGCCCATGTTGTAACCTGTGGAAAAGTATATATTGAGTCTTGAAATAAGTCACTTCCCTTAATTCTAAATGGGAAATGTTACAACTCTTCAAATATAAACATGAAATGGTGATTTATTACAAAACTGTAAAAGCACATGAATATTGAGAAAGCTATTATAAAACTGTTACACTGCTCTTTTAAATATGCTTGCTGCACACAGGACAGATGGAAGAACTAGGATAAAATCTCTTTTTCAGGGTGCAATCTAAACTTATTCCTAGGTGGAAAAAGTGCTAGTATTTGGATGATCATGCATCCATTTACACCTCATCAGGTTGTCTGTCTTATTGCAGTTCTGTATTAAAGCTTTAAAATAGCCCCTTGGTGTCAATATATTCCTTTGAAACAATATGTAAAGACAATCTTGAAAGTTCTTAGGAATTTGGCAACTCTGGCTTTTCTGAACAAAATTAAAAGGTTCAGTAAAAATTTTTATATTCTTCTGAGGTATTTTCTGTTGCAAGAAGTGTGCTCAGGTGTAATCCATTGATGTTAATTTTCTGTTGCTAATTTTCTGCATTATTTAAAATCACTACTGAGAGACTATTTAAAGTTTTGGGAGGCATTGAAATCTCTAATTCTGTTCTCATATGTAATTGCTAGTTGTAACTAGGGAGGTTAAGATATTTTGGCTGATACCCTTTTGTTGTTTCTCTCCGTTCCTTTCCCACTCCACTCCATCATCCCTAAGTCCCTTGCTCTTTCTTTTATACCTTTGATTAGTTTCCACCACCAACTCTTTGTTTCTTCATAACCACCTGCACCCTCCATTTAACAAACTAACGTAAATCCTGCACGTACACAGTTGTTAATAGGCACAAACTAGTCTGAAGAATTTGCATTTTAAATCTGGAGTTAATTATGTATTTGTTAATGTCTGAGCCATGCTCTCTTCTCACTGCTGTGCTTGGTGGGAGGTGTAGGAGCCTTGGGACCCATGCTGCCAGGTTCAGGAGCAGTTGCCCTGTGGACATCAAGCTCTTGACCTGGCATGGATGGCTTCATTTAGCGCTGTTCTGGGTTGATTCTGTGGCCTAGATGCTCACTTTTGGGACTCTTTACAGCTGATATTCTCAGTATTATTTCTATTTGTACAGTGATCTTTTTTTGCTGTTGTTCTTCTGAGCATTGCGGGCATTGTATAGTTGGCGCCAGTATGTGTGGGAACACTTGCAGGCTGTCCTCAGCAATTTCTCGTGTGTGTTGGTTGTTAAACTAACTTGCATCTTGAATGTTGAATCCTGTTCAGTTTGCAATTTAAATAAACTTGGATAGTGTGACTTTAATCACAAGTAAATATAGATCCAGGCAAAACATTGACAATTGGGATGTATCAGCTTTTCAGCAGAGACCATAGCAATTACAATGTTGAGGCAAAGATGGTTAAAGCTCTGTGCTCCTGCCCCAACGTGTACCACATACCATTATAATGCAAGGTACAGACAATGTTTCATTCCTCAGAACCATAAAGTTGAAATAAATGCAAATTAATCATTTTAATGTAATTTGTTCAGGCATCTATTCATTTCTAATACATTAGATTAAGGAATCAGGAACATTAGAGGTATTGAATTGTCTTTCTCATCATGTGACCCCTCTGGAAAGCATCCACTGAGCTGCAGAACATATATTTCATCTGGTAAAGCCAATACTGGATTAATATCAGTCCATCTACTTGTGCTTGCTATCAAGCTTAGGTAGGTTTAAAAGAAGCAGATGTGCTGCGTTATTCTGCCAACATTGTTCCATTTGTTGAAATAGACCATTGCTACTAATATAGGGATATTTAGTATAATCTAATCACCTACGTGCAACCAGCTAGGAAAAATATTTTGTAGGAATTGAGGCCAGTGAAGAAGAGAAACAGAATTGCGTTATATTTATTCCTGATTTGAATTTGTGTAAAATCCTACTATTTAATAGTATTGATACTTCTTTTCTCTCTTTATTCCTCTTTCCCAAACCTAATTGCATAGGAGTGCAGGTGACAGGATTGAGACGTGTATAAATAAGTCAAAGGTAAAGAGTAAATTCTGTAGCAGGCATACATTGTAAGTCAATAGGGAGCAGAATGAATCAAGTAAGCTAAAGAGAGATTCTGAGACCTACAAACTTTGTAACATACACTCAGTGACCACTTTATTAGATACACCTGCTCATCAATGCAAATATCTAATCAGCCAATTGTGGTAGTAATGCAATGCATAAAAGCATACAGATAAAGGGGTTCATTTATTGTTCAGACCAAACATCAGAATGGTGAAGAAATGTGATCTAAGTGACTTTGACCGTGGAACGATTGATGGTGCCAGATAGGGTGGTTTGACTATCTCAGAAACTGTTGGACTCCTGGGATTTTCAATCACAACCGTCTCTAGAGTTTACAGATAATGATACGAAAAATAAAAATCATCCGGTGAGCAGCAAGTCTGTTGGTGAGCAAGGTCAGTGGAGAGTGGTTCAAGCTGACATGAAGGTGGCAGTAACTCAGATAGCCCCACATTACAGCAGTGGTGTGCAGAAGAGCATCTCTGAACACACATCATGTTGAGCCTTGAAGCGGATGAATTTGTGCTCAGTGGCCACTTTATTAGGTACAGGAGATACCTAATAAAATGGTCACTGAGTGCAGAATCCAGCCTTTACTTGTCTTGCCAAAGAATGCAATTGTGCTGTGACAATGTCACCCAAATCCCAATGGAAAGTATAATTAAATTCGTACCACAAACTCTCCCAAATTCACACTCCTGACCATACTAATTCTCTAAAATTGTGATATAATTCCATTCACTTCAAGATAATTATGGAGGATAGACCTGGTCTTTGGATTGATTCTAGATAGGAGAAAGGCCAATTTTGATGGCATCATAAGGTGTGGATTGGGATGGGTCTTCTGGCAACAGGATGCTTGGTAAGTGGAAGGCCTCCATAAGTGAATTTCTAATAGTACAGAGTTTGTATGTTTCTGTTAGACTAAAAGGCAAGACTGAGGTTTAGGGAATCTTGGTTTTCAAGGGGTATTGAGGCTCTGGTTAAGAAAAAGAAGAAAGAGGTACATAGCAGGTATAGGTAGCAAAGAACAAATGTGGGGCTTGAGGAGTATAAAAATGCAAGGGAACACTTGAGAGGGAAATCAGAAGGGATAAAAGATGACATAAGGTTGCTTTGGCAGGCAAGGGAAGGAGAATTCCAAGGCCGCCTTCATTTTGACGTAGATGGGCTACAGTTGCAGAAGACTATGAACATACGTTCAAGTAGCCACTTTATTAGATACAGGAGATAATATAATTTGCATAATAATAATTATATTTGCGGCATTTTATTGCAATCTTAGATTTGGGCAAAATATCAAAGTGTAGTTTGCTGAAAAACTGGCAGCTGTCAGATTACATTGGAGACAGAATCATACAGTTTCCTGACATTGTTTATTGGGTTAAATGCAAACATTGTAAAGGAATGTTTGAGTGTGAAGGTGACATTATAAGGATTGCTGTTAGAATCATTAATTCTATAGTGAATGTTGTTATAATCAGCATTGAACTAGTACAATTTAATAGTTGCATGGCTTTAATTCACTGTGTTGGTGGAATTCTTGTATATGACAAACAGCATTGGACAAAGTACAGATCCCTGAGGCACACCACTAGTCGCCGGCCTCCAACCTGACAAACAGTTATACACCACTACTCTCTGGCATCTCCCATCCAGGCACTGTTGAATCCATTTTATTACTTCAATATTAATACCTAATGATTGAACCTTCCTAATTAACCTTACATGTGGAACCTTGTCAAAGGCCTTACTGAAGCCCATATAGACAACATCCACTGCTTTACCCTCGTCAACTTTCCTAGTAACCTCTTTTAAAAAAAAATTCAATAAGATTTGTCAAACATGACCTTCCCCGAACAAATCCATGTTGACTGTTCCTAATCAGACCCTGTCTATCCAGATAAATATATATACCATCTCTAAGAATACTTTCCATTAATTTACCCTCCACTGACATTAAATTTAATTGCTAGATTTACTCTTAGAACCCTTTTTAAACAATGGAACCACATAAGCAGTACGCCAATCCTCCGGCACCATCCCCCTTTCTAATGACATTTGAAATATTTCTGTCAGGGCTCCTACTATTTCTACACTAATTTCCCTCAAGGTCCTAGGGAATATCCTGTCAGGATCTGGAGACTTATCCACTTTTATATTCTTCAAAAGCGCCAGTACTTCCTCTTCTTTAATCATCATAGTTTCCATAACTACCCTACTTGTTTCCCTTACCTTACACAATTCAATATCCTTCTCCTTAGTGAATACCGAAGAAAAGAAATTGTTCAAAATCTTCCCCCATCTCTTTTGGCTCCACACATAGCTGTCCACTCTGATTCTCTAAGGGACCAATTTTATCCCTCACTATCCTTTTGCTATTAATAGAACTGTAGAAACCCTTTGGATTTATTTTCACCTTACTTGACAAAGCAACCTCATATCTTCTAGCTTTTCTAATTTCTTAAGATTCTTCTTACATTCTTTATATTCCTTGAGCGCCTCATTTACTCCATGCTGCCTGTATTTATTGTAGATCGCTCTCTTTTTCCGAACCAAGTTTCCAATATCCCTTGGCTTGCTCAAACTTTTAACCTTTCCTTTCAACCTAACAGGGACATAATGATTCTGTATCCTCAAAATTTCACCTTTAAATGACCGCCATTTCTCTATTACATCCTTCCCATAAAACAAATGGTCCCTATCCACTCCTTCTAAATCCTTTTGCATCTCCTCAAAGTTAGCCTTTCTCCAATCAAAATCTCAACCCTGAGTCCAGTCCTATCATTCTCCATAATTGTATTGAAACTAATGGCATTGTGATCACTGGACCCGAAATGCTCCCCAACACATATCTCCGTCACCTGACCTATCTCATTCCCTAACAGGAGATCTAACACTGCCCCTTCTCTAGTTGGTACCTCTATGTATTGCTGCAAAAAACTATCCTGCACACATTTTACAAACTCCAAACCATCCATCCCTTTTACAGAATGGGCTTCCCAATCTACGTGTGGAAAATTAAAATCTCCCATAATCACAACCTTGTGCTTACTACAAATATCTGCCATCTCCTTACAAATTTGCTCCTCCAATTCTCGCTCCCCATTAGGTGGTCTATAATACACCCCTATAAGTGTTACTACACCTTTCCCATTCCTCAATTCCACCCAAATAGTCTCACTAGACGAGCCCTCTAATCTATCCTGCCAAAGCACCACTGTAATATTTTCTCTGACAAGTAATGCAACACATCCCCCTCTTGCCCCTCCAATTCTATCACACCAGAAGCACCGAAATTCAGGAATATTTAGTTGCCAATCATACCCCTCCTGCAACCATGTTTCACTAATAGCTTCAACATCATATTTCCAGGTATCAATCCATGCTCTAAGCTCACCCACCTTTCTTACAGTGCTCCTAGTATTAAAATAAATGCATTTAAGAAATTCTCCACCTCTTACTCTCTGTTTATTTCTAACGCTGCAAACAACTTTATTACCTTTTCTTTCCTTCTCCCCTACATCCTCGGTCTGAGCGCTCCCCTTCTCTATCACCTGCCTAGCCTCCCTCACACACTGTCTACTAGCTTTCTCTATTTGGGAACTAACCTCCTCTCTCCTAGTCTCTTCAATTTGATTCCCACCCCCCAACCATTCTAGTTTAAACTCTCCCCAGTAGCCTTAGCAAATCTCCCCGCCAGGATATTGTTCCCCCTAGGATTCAAGTGCAACCCGTCCTTTTTGTACAGGTTACACCTGCCCCAAGAGAGGTCCCAATGATCTAGAAACTTGAATCCCTGCCCCCTGCTCCAATCCCTCAGCCACGCATTTATCCTCCATCTCTTTCCATTCCTCCTCTCATTGTCACGTGGCACAGGCAGTAATCCTGAGATTACTACCTTTGCGGTCTTTCTTCTCAACTCCTTTCCTAACTCCCTATATTCTCCTTTCAGGACCTCTTCCCTTTTCCTAACTATGTCATTGGTATCTATATGTGCCATGACCTCTGACCCCTCACCCTCCCACTTAAGGATATTTTGAGCGCAATCAGAAACATCCTGGACCCTGGCACCAGGGAGGCAAACTACCATCCGGGTCTCCTGACTGCGTCCACAGAATTGTCTATCTGACCCCCTAACTATCGAGTCCCCTATCACTACTGCCTTCCTCTTCCTTTCCCTACCCTTCTGAGCTACGGGGCCGGACTCTGTGCCAGAGGCACAGCCACTGTTGCTGCTCCCCCCCCCCAACAGTACTCAAACAGGAGTATTTGTTGTCAAGGGGTACAGCCACTGGGGTACTCTCTAGTACTTGACTCTTCCCCTTCTCTCTCCTAACCACGACTCACTTGTCTGCCTCCCGTGGCCCTGGTGTGACCACCTACCTGTAACTCCTCTCTATCAACTCCAAGCTCTCCCTGACCAGACGAAGGTCATCAAGCTGCAGCTCCAGTTCCCTAACACGGTCCCTTAGGAGCTGCAGCTTGACACATCTGGCACAGATATGGACATCCGGGAGGCTAGGAGACTCCCGGACCTTCCACATCCCACACCAAGAACAACAAGCTGCCTTCACACTCAAAATTCCCCATTTCCTCAAATTACAGGAAAAACTGAAAACTAAACCTACCTTGCCTCGCCCATTTCCACCTAAGCCCGTTGAGCCAAAGCCCTTAAGCCTTCACTCTGCTCCAGACTCACTCCGCTGCCCGCTGTATAAGGCTGTGTTCCTTTTAAATCTTCCACGCTTCACTGCCCGACATCACATGCCTGTGTGGTTCCACATCTCTCAACTCCGATGAGACGAAGAAAAATTCAAAATGGCTCCCGCTGCACTCCCGTTCTGATTCTCAGCCTTCCTTCTCCAAATAAAACCCGAATCAGGATTTCTGTCCTTTTAAATCTTCCACGCTTCATTGCCCGACGTCACATGGCTGCGCATCCCACATCTCTTAACTCTGATGAGAAGAAGAAAAAATCAAAATGGCTCCTGCCACACTCCCATTCTGATTCTCGCCTTCCTTCTCCAAAATTATAACAAATAAATTAAATGGCCCCCATTACATTTATCCCAGGTTGTATTAATAGAATCCTTAAGGTAGTACTGGAGTAATGCAAATTCTTGATATTATTGTTATGAATTAGGGTTAAGGTCACGTCATGTTTCCGGCTAATGTGTGCCAGTATGATGGGTTCTGTAAAATGGGGACTTGTAGACTGTTGTGCAGAGTAATGCATTTGACAACAGGTTACCATAATCTGGGAGTGTAATACTTAATTATTGATCTGTGATATTAACCCAGGCAAACATGATGTGTTCAAAACGTACTTTCAGAGTATATTGTCGGACAATCTGTATTTTGTTGTCATTAAGCGTCATTGTCCTAATATTGTTTATCCTATACAGGACAGCAGTGGGTTGCATTGCTGCAACTGGAGTGTGTTCAACATGTGTTTTGAATTTAATGGTCAAATTGTCTTTTGTGTAAAGCGAATAGATTGCCCTATTTTATGATAGGGTTACAAATACCCAGTAATATCCTTAATACATTTTCAGTCCAGAGGGTGTGATTGTTTCTTTGCAAGTGTAAAAGTTTATGCGTTAGGTTAATGCTTCCAGATAGACTATGTTTTTGAACACAGACCCAAGGAGAAGTAGTAGGTCATAAGCTTCTTTCCTCATTTTCTATTAACATCTTGGTAATAATTTTTTTAATTGCCAGGTATTGACAACATAGTCAAAAAACAAAAATCTGTTATTGCCTTACTTGTTCAGAAATTTTGAACCAGATGCAAGGCTTCTCCATTTCACTGAATTTCTGGTAAGCTGATGAATCAACAGTTGAGGCCAATAGCTTATGCTAACACAGTTCTTGAATCATCAGTTGTTATCGCAAAAGTTCTTTTTTCAGAATTGCTTTTTTTTTAAAAAAATGCTGATCTGGTTTCAGGTTTTAAGAAATAAAAGAATTGTTCAGTACAGAAGGAAGTCTTTTCACCTGTCCTGACTGTGTAGGTTGCTTAAACTTGTGCCTATTTAATCCAGGAAGAGCATTCACCTTAACTATTTAAGACAGCTAGACCAGTCAGAGTTCTTTTTAGGTTTTGTTATCAACTTACATTTTGCTTGTTTCTTATGGTTAGCTGATGATTTGACAGCTACATCCTACAAAAAAACCTTGTGGATTGAAGCATGGAATTTGGAAGAATGAGAACTGATATTAATGAAATATGTAAATTTCTGAGGAGACTAGACCAGATGCATGCTATCCCTCATGAAAAATGGGAGAAACAGAAGTCTTCTATTACCAGGAACCATGGTTTCAGAAAAATGGTTTGATCTTTTAAGGGTTGCACCTTAACAGGTGGGGTACCAGCATTCTGGTAGGCAGGTTTGCCACTGCTACACAGGTGTGTTTAAACTAAGTAGTGGGGGGGAGGAGACAAAATGGAAATATTAGGATAGAGTTAAAGGGAAAGAGAATAAGAAAAGTTAAGAAAGAGAACAGAATTAATGGGACAGAAAGCTCAGGAAGGGATCGGAGGTATGGCCAAGTGCAATAGGAATTAATGTGAGAGAAGTAATGGATTAAAAGTATTATATATGAATACATGAAGTGTAAGAAATCAAGTGGATGAGCTTGAGGCTCAGTTGGAAATCGGCAAGTATGATGTTGTAGGAATAACAGAGACATGGCTGCAAGAGGACCAGGGCTGGGAAATGAATATTCAATGGTATACGTCCTATCGAAAGGACAGACAGGTGGGCAGAGGGAGTGGGGTGGCTCTGCTGGTGAGGAATGAAATTCAGTCCCTTGCGAGGGGTGACATAGAATCAGGAGATGTAGAGTCAGAATGGATAGAACTTAGAAATTGTAAAGGCAAAAAGACCCTGATGGGAGTTATCTACAGGCCCCCTATCAGTAGCCTGGATATAGGGTACAAGTTGAATCAAGAGTTAAAATTGGCATGTCGCAGAGGCAATGCTACAGTTGTTATGGGGGATTTCAACATGCAGGTAGACTGGGAAAATCAGTTTGGTACTGGACCCCAAGAAAGGGAGTTTGTGGAGTGCCTCCAAGATTGAGTCTTAGAGCAGCTTGTACTGGAGCCTACCAGGAAGAAGGCAATTATGGATCTGGTGTTGTATAATGAACTGGATTTGATAAGGGAACATGAAGTAAAGGAGCCATTAGGAGGTAGTGACCATAATATGATAAGTTTTAATCTACAATTTGAGAGGGAGAAGGGAATATCAGAAGTGTCAGTATTACAGTTGAATAAAGGGGACTATGGAGCCATGAGGGAGGAGCTGGCCAAGGTTGACTGGAAAGATACCCTATTTCTGGAAATAATACAGAAGGTGCAAGATCAGTTCATTCCAAAGAAGAAGAAAGATTTTAAAGGGAGTAAGGAGCGACAAGGGAAGTCAAGGACAGTATAAAAATAAAAGTATAACATTGCAAAAATGAACGGAAAGCCAGAGGATTGGGAAACTTTTAAAGAGCACAAGAAGATAACTAAAAAGGCAATATGGGGAGAAAAGATGAGGTATGAAGGTAAGCTAGCCAAGAATATAATGGAGGATAGTAGAAGCTTCTTTAGGTATGTGAAAAGGAAAAAATTAGTTAAGACCAAAGTTGGGCCCTTGAAGACATAAACAGGTGAATTTATTATGGGGAACAAGGAAATGGCAGATGAGTTGAATGGCTACTTTGGATCTGTCTTCACTAGGGAAGACACAAACAATCTCCCAGATATAATAGTGGCCAGAGGACCTGGGGTAACGGAGGAACTGAAGGAAATTCACATTAGGCAGAAAATGGTGTTGGGTAGACTGATGGGACTGAAGGCTGATAAATCCCCAGGCCCTGATGATCTGCATCCCAGGGTACTTGAGGTGGCTGTAGAAATTGTGGAAGCATTAGTAATCATTTTCCAATGTTCTATAGATTCAGGTTCAATTCCTGTGGATTAGAGAGTAGTTACTTTTTAAGAAAGGAGAGAGAGAGAAAACAGGGAATCATAGACCAATTAGCCTGACATCAGTGGTGGGGAAGATGCTGGAGTCAATTATAAAAGATGAAATAGCGGCACATTTGGATAGCAGTAACAGGATTGGTCCGAGTCAGCATAGATTTACGAAGGGGAAATCATGCTTGACTAATCTTCCGGAATTTCTTGAGGATGTAACTATGAAAATGGACAAGGGAGAGCTAGTGGATGTAGTGTACCTGGACTTCCAGAAAGCCTTTGATGAGGTCCCACATAGGAGATTAGTGGGTAAAATTAGAGCACACGGTATTGGGGGTAGGGTACTGACATGGATGGAAAATTGGTTAGCAGACAGGAAACAAAGAGTAGGGATTAATGGGTCCCTTTCAGAATGGCAGGCAGTGACTAGTGGGGTATCACAAGGCTCGGTGCTGGAACCGCAGCTATTTACAATATACATTAATGATTTAGATGAAGGGATTAAAAGTAACATTAGCAAATTTGCAGGTGACACAAAGCTGGGTGGCAGTTTGAAATGTGAGGAGGATGTTATGATAATGCAGGGTGACTTGGACAGGTTGGGTGAGTCGGCAGATGCAGTTTAATGTAGATAAATGTAAGGTTATCCACTTTGGTGGCAAGAACAGGAAGGCAGATTACTATCTGAATGGTGTCAAGTTAGGAAAAGGGGAAGTACAACGAGTTCTAGGTGTTCTTGTTCATCAGTCACTGGAAGTAAGCATGCAGATACAGCAGGCGGTGAAGAAAGCTAATGGCATGTTGGCCTTCATAACAAGGGGAGTTGAGTATAGGAGCACAGAGGTCCTTCTGCAGTTGTACAGGGCCTTGGTGAGACCACGCCTGGAGTATTGTGTGCAGTTTTGGTCTCCAAATTTGAGGAGGGACACTCTTGTTATTGAAGGAGTGCAGCGTAGGTTCACAAGGTTAATTCCTGGGATGGCAGGACTGTCATATGTTGAAAGATTGGAGCAACTGGGCTTGTATACACTGGAATTTAGAAGGATGAGAGGGGATCTGATTGAAACATATAAGATTATTAAGGGATTGGACATGCTAGAGGCAGGAAGCATGTTCCCGATGTTGGGAGTCCAGAACCAGTCACAGTTAGTAATAAGGGGCAGGCCATTTAGAACGGAGTTGAGGAAAAACCTTTTCACCCAGAGAGTTGTGGAGCTGTGGAATGCTGTGCTTCAGAAGGCAGTGAAATCCAATTCTCTGGATGCTTTCAAGAAAGAGTTAGATAGAGCTCTTAAGGATAGCGGAGTCAAGGGATATGGGGAGAAGGCAGGAACTGGGTACTGATTGTGGACGTTCAGCCATGGTCACATTGAATGGTGGTGCTGGCTCAAAGGGCTGAATGGCCTACTTCTGCACCTATTGTCTATTAAGATGGAGATGAGTAGGTATTCCTATGTAACCTCTGTGAATCTTTGGAATTCTAAACCCATCCAGCGAGCTATGGGAGTAGGGCCATTGCATATTGTCAGTGCTGAGCTTAGATAGTGTTTTGGCAGTCATGAACAGCAGGCAATTGGCATTGAGGCTAGGATTTTATTGAATGGCAGAGCAGGCTCCAGGGGCCATACATCCAATTCCTGCTACCTGTTCTTGTGTTCAGTGTGTTTACAAAAATGATTGTGCTTCACTGGTGAGTTTGAGCTTACTTACAACAACAAAGCGTTTTTTTAAAATTCTACTTTAGTTTGTCAGTTTGGATTGAGTAGTCGATTTCCTTGTGAAGTTATCTTTTAATTTTTTTTTACCTCATGCTCATTTGGATTATGGGAGGATATCCTAACTAGATATTACATGGTCAATGGCACCTTTTGAGTTTCAAGTTTGTCACTGTTGGCTCATAATGTTAATGGAGTCATAGAACACTGCCTCACAGAAACAGGGTCTTCATCCCATCTAATCTGTGCCAAACCATTAATCAGCCTCATTCCATTGACCTGCACCTGGACCTTACCCCTCCATACCCTTCTCATCCATGTACCTATCCAAATTTCTCTTGAATGTTGAAATCGACTCCTCTTCCATCACTTGTGCTGGCAGCTCATTCTACACACTCACCACCTCTGAGTGAGGAAGTTCTAGTCCTAGGTTTGTTCTTTATTGTAAGGAATGTACCCCCAAAATGATATCTCGAAATTAAGAAATAGTCATTCTTGGTATATTTTCTGGTCCGAGTGATTTTGATAATTTATACCAAATATATTTGCAGGGCGATTTCTCAGTGATTTTGAACCTATTGGTTGTTGGTATCAGTTGGCACAATAGATGTGGGGGGGGGGGGGGGGGGGGGAGGGAAGCAATCCTTACTCTTATTGAAGAAGTATTTTGTGCATTATAAGATGTACTGATATAGCATAGAAATAACCCATTCAAATTTTTTGTACATGCCAGCTACTTCAAAGGGGGATCCAGTCCTTGCTAAAATTTTTCTGCTGCCATGATTACACCCCCCCCCCCCCCCCCCCGCCACCTTGAGTATTAATCCTGTTTTTCTTCTGAAAATTGCTGCTGAACTGGTTCCTCCAGCCTTTCAGAGTTAGCATTTTGGGTCACCATAACACTCTGGATACTTTGTACTCTTCTCATCATCCTGAGTCCTTTTATTAATTACCATAAATTGTGGTTACTGACTGCTGTGTAGGAAGCAACTTTTTTGTCCAAACCATTCATTAATTTGTTCACCCTGAACAAATCTCGGGTTGATCTTTTTTCCAGAAAAATAATTTTATTTTCCAAACTCTTCATATAGCTGAAAACCTGTGTCTATGATGTAATTTCTTGTAGATCTCTTGCAAGCATTGTCTTAAATGTGGTGCTCAGAACTGGCACAAAACTCTAGCTGTAAGTTACATGACTCAGTCTGGAGACTAGTAATCTGAAAATCCATCTGCATAGCATCATGACTCTTACTCAATTATTCCTTTCATTTATGTCATAAAAGAACGTTTCTTTTTGCAACCTGACCCCTAGCTGAATGGCAAAATGAACACTGACCCATAAATAGCAAATACTAGTAATGCACATCAGGAAGGCAGCATTTTTTTGGGGAGAGAAACAGTGGTTTTTCAGGTCTTTGACATTTTTTCAGTCCCTCAGCTCTTATCTGCAATGTCTATTCTCAAATAATAGTTTGATCTGGTGAAGTTAGTACAAAGGATATTTGCATTGTTCCAGATGATTGAATGTTATGTAACAGCTTGGTGATAATTACTTTGTTTAATTTTAGATAACTTTATGGTTGCATTCAGTTTATTGCGATTCCATTACTGTATTTCTTAGCTCAGAGTTTTATTGTTTTTGTGGAATTTCTTCTCTTTGGTCTGAATTTCTTCTGAAGTTCTTTGCATTTTGCTTTAAATATTTGTGCTTTGGTTGAGGTTTATATGACTTAGTGATTTGTCATAAGTGTCCAAATTGGCAGTGATCAAACATCAATGTGTTTTACACTTTTCCAATATAATCATAAAAGGTTGAGGGATATGAAGTCCTGACTGACATAGATAAGGTCATGGTCTTTTTCTTGGGAAAGGGGGAGGAGTTCTAGAACTAGTGAACTGAGATTCAAGGTAAGAGAAGTAAAGTTTAAAAAGCTCCTGAAGGCAACTTTTTTTACAGTGACCTGGTAGAGGCAAATGTAAACGTAACATGTAAAAGGCATTTGGAGTGGGATTTGGGCTAATGCAGCCATATATTGTGTCTATAAGAAGTATTCACTATCCCATGGAAGTTTTCCTGTTTCTTTTTGTTTTACAATGTTGAATCCCAGTTGATTTAATTTGGCTTTTTTTGACATTTATCAACAGAAAAATACTCTTTCATGTTAAAGTAAAAACAGATCTCTGCCAAGTTATCGAATTAATTAGAAATATAACACACAAAACAATTATTTGCAGAAGTATTCACCCCCTTTAATATGACACATCAGATCAACATTGGTGCTGCCAACTGGCTTTAGAAGTCACGTAATTAATTAAATAGAGATCTGTTTTTGGAGACCTGTGTGCAGTCAAGGTGTTCCAGTTGATTGTAGTAAAAATACACCAGTATCTGGAAGGTCCAACTGCTGGTGAGTCAGTATCCTGGTGAAAACTACAACATAAAGATAAAAGAACTTTCCAAGCAACTCCACGAAAAGGTTATTGAAAAGCACAAGCTAGGAGATGGATACAAGAAAATTTTCAAGCCAATGAATATCCCCTGGAGTACAGTTAAGTCAACTGTCAAGAAATGGGAAGAATATGGCATGACTGTAAATCTGCCTAAATAGGCCATCCTCAAAAACTGAGTTGTTGTGCAAGAAGGGGACTAGTGAGGGAGACCCATGACAACTCTGGAGCAGTTACAAGCTTCAGTGGCTGAGATGGAAGAGACTGCACATGCAACAACTGTTAACTGAGTGCTTTACCAGTCACAGCTTTATGGGACGGTGGCAAAAAGAAAGTCACTGTTGGGGGAAAAAAAACTCTCATTAAATCTTGGCTAGAGTTTGCCAGAAGGTTCTATGGCCTGGTTAAATCAAAATTGAGCTTTTTGGCCATCTGACTAAACGCTTTATGCCAAACCGGCAGCAATCCTAGGCTACGTCCACACTAGACCAGATAAATCCGTAACAGAAGCTTTTACTTTTCATTTTGACACTCCGTCCACACTAAAACAGTATTTTCCTCCCCCGAAAATAGAACTTTTCTAAAACGCCCTCCAGAGTGTGTAATTTTGAAAACGCCGGATTGGCCAGAGCAGTGTGGACGGGGTAACCGGAGAAATCTAAAAATGCTGTCATGACATGCCAGAACGGATGGTGACAGCAGCGCGCCATTTCATTGTTTTCTTGAACGCAACCTAACAATTTCAGAACAGATGGCAATGAGACTGAAGTCAGAAGGGTTAGAAATGTACTCACCAAATACTTTGACCCATAACTTACTGAATAAATAAGTATACTCACTTTGCCCTGTTTTCTGTCCTTGCTCGTATGAAGGTGGTTTACCTATTTATGCAAGTACTTCTCTGACAATAGATGTGTAACAGTCTAATGTAACATTGTATGGAAATACAAGATAACACTGATGTTTTATACATTTAACAAGGGGCTTTATTAATGCAGCAGAGTTAGTCAGTTTTTCAATGTTTGTCGTCAGCCAGGTCATACTGTCCGTAAACACCTTGTCGGTTGCCTCCACATGCTCCAGTATTTGTTTTTTATAGCTTTAAGTCCTGCTGCGTGAGAGCCACCAGCTGTCTGTCGTTTAAGTTTCTCCAGTCTGTAACTGAACAAATGCGTACCAAGTCTTTCACGGCGAGATTCGACACCAAACATATTGCTTGTTTTCGGTAGATGTGTCCTGCGTATGCGCAGTAGGAGGAGATTTGCTGAAATATCTGTTTTAATGTGGACAGAAGTATGTTCAAAATCGCTTAGTGTGGACGCCTATCGTTTTTATGCGAGACCGGCGTTTTCAAAATTATCCTGTCTAGTGTGGACGTAGCCTACTGTGAAGCATAGTGGTGGCTGCACCATGCTGTGGAAATGCTTAACTGCAGCACGCCCTGGAAGGTAGAGGATTAAACGAATGCAGCAAAATACAGGAAAATCCTGGAGGAGAACCTGATGCAGACTGCAAGAGAACTGTGACTTAGGAGAAGATTTGTTGTCCCGCAAGACAGTGGCCCTAAGCATAAAACCAAAACTACACAGGAATGGCTTAAAACAATAAAGTTAATGTCCTAGAGTGGCCAATTCAGAGTCCAGCCCTCAATTCAATTGAGAATTTGTGACTAGACTTGAAAAGGGCTATTCACTCACGATCCCCAAGCAATCAGACAGGGCTTGTGCATTTTTGTAAAGAAGTATGGGGAAAAATTGCTGTGCGAAGCTGATATAGACCTATCCCCACAGACTCAATGGCGTAATTGCTGTCAAAAGTGCATCTGCTAAATACTAACTTGAAGGGGCGAATACTTATGCAATCAATTACTGTATTTTGTGTTTTATATTTGTAATTAATTTAAATCACTTTGTAAAGATCTGTTTTCACTTTGACACAATAGAGTCTCTTTCAGTTGATCAGTGTCAAAACAAGCCAAATTAAATCCACTCTGGTTCAGTGTTGTAAAACAATAAAACATGAAAGCTTCTGGGGGAGGGGGGGGTGAATACTTTCAATGGGCATCTCGATGGTTGATATACACAGGTTGTACAGAGGGTCTGTTTCTGTGGTGTATAATACGATGTCTCTAGATCAAATGCAAGACGTTGAACTGCAAGTGTTGGTGAAATATTTATAATGTTATTTCAGTAAAACACATGAACATTATTAACTCATCCACGAAAGCTATGAAGCTAGAAAACTGATACTAGAAAAATACTGGAAACACTCAAGATGAGCAGCATCGATGAAAGAGAAACAGTTGATGTTTCAGGGTCAAAGGGTCTTCGATCTGAAACATTGTTGACCAAATTCTTGAGTACAATGTTGCCAGTAAATTGAAGATCAAGTCTTGACAAGCCTATCAAATGTAAATAGGTGGGTGTCATAGTGAACAAAACCTTAGAGACTGAGAAAACAAACACCTATCTATGACACCCAACTATTTACATTTGATAAGGTTGTCACAGTTTGATCTCCTATTTACTGGCAACATTGCAGACTTGACTCTGAGATTATGCAGATGTTGGAAACCTCGAGGAACACACAAAATGCTGGAGGCACTCAGCAGGTCAAACAGCATCTATGGGAGAGGAATAAGTAGTCAACATTTCAGGCTGAGATCCTTCATTAGGGTCTTTGCTGAGTTCCTCTAGCATTTTGGTGTGTGTAGCTTGAGTCTTGGATAAGTCAAATTGTCCAATTCATTTGGAAGAAGCAAATTTACTGGGCTAACTTTTAGTTGTGTGTTGTTATTCCTAAGGCTCTGATTCTCCATTCCTGGTCCTCTTCCACATCAATTCTTTCATTCCCTGATCCATTCAGCAAGTCCCACTTATTCTGGCTTCACCAATGTTTATTAGTGGAGATTTATCAGCAGGTTTAATTGTAGGAAATGCTGGCGAATAGTGTGTATAATAAAATGCTAATGCTTATTTTCTTCATGATTGATCCTGACAGCATTGGTTTATCTTTGTGTATGAGAAATAGCGGTCACTATTGATTTGTATTACAAACTATTATTCATCAATCGTTTTCCCTGAGTGAAGTAGATTCATAAAATCATACAGCACAGAAGCACGCCATTTAGCCCATGATGTTCATGCTGACCATGTTGCCTAATTGAGCAAGTCTCATTGCCTGCTCCCTCTAAACCTCTCTCATCCATGTACCTATCCAAATACCTCTTAAATGTTGCATTTGAACCAACCTTGACTACTTCCTCTAGGAGCCCAGTCCAGGTACCGACTACCTTCACTGCCAGTGTAATGATTTCTCATCTTTCTTCTAAATCACTCCACTCTTAACATGTATTTGTGTCCTCTAGTTTTAGACTCCCCAACTCTGGAGGAAAAGACTATGGCTGTCCACCATATCCATTCCCCTTATGATTTTATATATTTCTATGTCATTCCCTGCAACTGCACCGGTCCAATAAAATAATGGCCACGCAACATACAGATGTCCTTGAAGATTTATTTTTTATTTCTCCCCCTCTCTCCCCCTCTCTCCCCCTCTCTCCCCCTCTCTCCCCCTCTCTCCCCCTCTCTCCCCCTCTCTCCCCCTCTCTCCCCCTCTCTCCCCCTCTCTCCCCCTCTCTCCCCCTCTCTCCCCCTCTCTCCCCCTCTCTCCCCCTCTCTCCCCCTCTCTCCCCCTCTCTCCCCCTCTCTCCCCCTCTCTCCCCCTCTCTCCCCCTCTCTCCCCCAAGGTAGATAGAGCTATCTTTATACTATTCCAGTTAGCACCAATCACAAGATCTCATAATCCCCAAAGATGGTTCTCAACCACTCATATGAAGCCGAGGTTGCTTTGAACATCTCGAGAATCGTTGGGGTCAGTAGGTTAACTGATTGGCTGTATTTCACTGTTTGGTTCTGGCCAGCACTGTATCACTATGTGACCTGTTTTCTGTAGATCTGAAGAGAAAGTTGAGAGGGTGTATTTGACTTGCCAGCTGTTAGATCGCATGAACTTGTTCCATGCTGCGAGTCAAGGGGAACTGTTAGGCACTCTAGTTGTTAGTTTATGCATCTCCAATAATGTCTGTTTGGTTGGTAAGGTTGGATGAGATAGCTGAATTTCAGATGCATTGTGACGATCAGTGCTCATCATCTGCAGAGCTATGGCTCTTCCTGTGCTCCAGAGCCTCATCCTTTTTTTTTTGGAAGTGCCTGCTCTACTAATGGTTGGTCAGGTCTCGTGCCTCAAGTTAGGGTGCCACTTACACCGCCCCCCAAGAATCTTGAATCCCCCGACAACTTCTATTTCCCCTAACACCCCCTTAGGACATGTAACTGTCCCCTTGGGGGGGGGGGTGCTACCCCCCCCCCATAGGGAATCATTGTGTTACTGGAAAACTGTTAAAGAGTCAATTTTATTCATTCAGGGATACAGTGTTGTGTAGGCCTTTCGATCCGCACTTCCGTGCAACCCTTAACAATCCTGATTTAACCCCAACCTAATCACGGGACAATTTAACCTACTCGGCACATCTTTGGACTTTGGAAGGAGACTAGAGCACCTGGGGAAAACATAAGCATTCCACGGGAAGGACATGTAGGCTTCTTACAGATGGTACTGAAATTGAACTCCATACTCTTTAACAGCGTCGCGCTAACTGCTATGCTACCATGCCTCCCACGTTTACAGACTGACTGGGGTTTATTTCATATGATCAGTAAACCAACCTGAATTGGTAAAGGATTGGTCAGGCCTGGCAAAACAAGATTAAACTTTGACTGAAGTAGCAGTTGGCATGACACCATTTACAGCTTGGGTGTTCCAGAGTTTGGATTTGAGTTCCAGTGGTGTCTGTAAGGAGCCTGCACTGTGTGTTTCCTCCCATGAGTTTCCTCTGGGTGATCCAGTTTCCTCTCTCAGTCCAAAGACATAACAGTCAGTAGATTAATCATTGTAAATTGTCCTGTGATTAGGCTAGTGTTAAATAGGTGGGTTGATGGGTGGTGCGGCTCATTGGACCGAAAGGGTATATTCTGTGCTGTATCTCTAAGTAGATAAATCTACAGATGTGTAAGCACTTTTGAAATGTACCTCGAGACTGATCTAAAACTGAGATTCATTAAACTGAAGCCAAATTACTGTTTGGGAAAACTAGCTAAAAAGATGAGCCCCACCTGTTTATCTTTTAATAATTTTACCAAAAATATAAAGATCTATTATCAATAGACAAACAAGGAAAAACAACATAACACACCAATCTAAATATTAAAACTATATTTGTTACATTACAATTCTTATTAAATTAAGTTGGCAACTAATTCAAGGATAAGTGTGATGTAGTGTTTTATTTTTTAAGAAGCTGAAGTGCACAAAGCAGAAAGGACTAGAATTGTGTATCAATAGGTTGCTACACTTTGTACAAATTGCAGTGAGTTTTTCCACATGAAACCATGACATGAGTCTTCAGATTTGATGTAAATTGGGTAGAATGCAGTAATTATCATATTGTTGCCAAAGCTAGAAGTAGAGCAAAGGACTTAGATCTTTATTAATAAAATATCATTAATAGTTGCCGAAAATAACCAAAAGGGATTGTTGGCCCATATATCTGCAGAACAGGAACACAAGGAGAAACTTTTAGATAAATCTGTCCAAAGCCTCTGGTTTAACCATATCACTACTATCAGTGGTTCTGGAGATGTTTTTTGAAAGAGTGCAACAAAGATTTAGTAGAATAATACTTGTATTTTAAGGAGAGTATTCAACATTTGGGTTACATGTCTTGAAATTAATATTGAGGGTGGTTTGATTATAAGACAAGTTTATAAGAAGAGCTGATAGAGTGAATAAGGAAATTAATTCTGGAGAGCAAAGGAGCCTCAGAGCTGGAATGGATGGGAATGCTGAGGTGTAGGACTGAAGTTGGGGCTAGAACTTCTACGAAAGAATTTGAGAAAGACTTCTGCACAATAAAATGGTACAAATTTGATGCTCACATCTTGCAGTTGGCAAATAATATCTTGTCATTTGGGGATGAAATAGATTGCAGATGCTGAAGTCTGGAGCAATGCTGGAGAAACTGGAATGAGTTTGGAAGAAAAGAAATGATGGATGTTTCAGACCAAGACCTTTTTTCTGATGTCATTCCTTGCCTTCTACAAAGGCAACCACTGATGGCCACAACTGTCTGTCTAAACATGGTTCCAATGTCATCTACAAATTTGCTGATAACGCTACTGTTGTTGGCAGAATCATGGATGGTACAGAAGTGAGATAGGTCAGCTGGTTGAATGGTATCTTAACAACAACATCAGTAAAACCAAAGCTGCCTGTGGACTTCAGGAAATGGAAGTTGGTGAATTTGCTCTACTCGTTTAAGGGTGTGCAGTGGAAAGGGCAGTCAGCTTCGCATTCCTGGGTGTCAGCATCTAAGAGGAGCTATTGTGGGCTCACCATAGATGAAACAATGAAAAGGATGCACCAGTGTCTCTACTTTCTTAGAAATGTAAGGTGATTTGGCATGATAATTATTGAACACTGACAAACTTCTATAGATGTATAGTGGAAAGCATTTTGACTGGTTGCATCACAGCGTGGTTTGGAAAACTCTAATGTGCAAGAATACAAGAGGCTTCAGATAGGGATGGACTCAGCCAGTTCCATCATGGGTACAACTCTCCCCACCACTGAGGACAGGAGGTGATGATGCAGGAAGGCAACATCGATCGTGTAAAGACCTCAACCATCTAGCCCATGCCCTCTTCCGATGGTGCCATGAGGCCAGAGGTATAGGAGCCTACTTCAAAGCCATACTTCAAAGTTCAGCAACTGCTTCTTCCTTGCTGCCTTCAGCTTTTGAACTGACCTGAAAAACCCTAACACAACCTCAGGTTATCTATTTTTTCCTCTCTCAACTTGCACTAAAGTTTTATATTTATTTTTGTTGTACAAACTAATTTTCATGGCACTTATACCCTGAATGCCTGTGACAATGAACTTGTATTCCTCTGGCAAGTTGTTCCTATGCTTTGTCAATAATGAGCTTTAGATATAGTTCAAATTCAAGTTTATTGTCATATGACATATATTGACATTTGACATTTATACAACCAAATGAAACAACGTTCCTTTTGACCATGGTGCACCCACAAAACATGTATCACAAATACAGCACATAAGATAAAATGTTACCACAAGTAAGTTAATCAAATATAATTCAAAGCTTATGTAGCTTATAGAACAGTAAACAACTCATTGTTCTAATGATGAGATCTCAGTGGTGGCAGGGTATTCATTAGTGTCTCAGCATGGGGAAAGAAGCTGTTATCCAGTCTGGCAGTCCTAGTCATGATGTTGCTGTACCTCTTTCCTGACAGTAACGTGTCTTAGAAATTGTGGGATGGGTGGTAGGGATCCTCAACAATGTTTTGGGCCCTTCATATACAACACCCCCAGTAAACGTCACAAGTAGGGAGGGAGGAAGATCCTGGTGATACTCTCAGCCGTTTTTACTATCCTCTGTAAGGTCTTGCGGTCTGTTGCCTTGCAGCTTCTGTACCACACAATGATATAGCCAGACCGAACACTCTCGATATTGCTCCAGTAGAAAGTTGTTAGAATGGGGGTGGGGAGTTAAGAGGAGTAATTAGCAATAATTTTGAGGAACAATGGGCATGTGGAGTTGGGCCAGGCTCGGAGGATTTGTTCTCTGTTTGTTTTGTATTTAAATCTTCAAAGATCTTGTTTTCTTGTTCTTTAAATAAGGAAACACTTTCCAAATAGGTGAAAAATTTAATAAAAATATTGAGTTCAACCGTTGTCTACACACATGCTAAGATATCAGTTTTTCCATTTGAAATTATGCTGTGCAATGTGCTTTAAAGGCAGAATATTGGGCCAGGAGATCAGAAAGGGATTAAAGATAATTGGACACAGTCCAGAATTCCATACTTTTTCAGTTTGTGCACATTCATTAGAGGCAGAACTTTAAATTACTGTCAGTATCACATCAGTGCAACCAGATTACACTGCAAATATTTTCTGTGATGAGTCTTGTACTGAAGGCTCTGTGTGCTTTGTGTATTTGCTTTCCATATCTACTTATTCTTTAAGGCAAGTTGTATCTATGCAGTATCTATGGAGGGGAGAAAAACAGTTGATGAAGTGGTCCCCTGGGCCTCAAGCAGTCCTTCCAGATGAGGCGACACTTTTTCTGTGTGTCTATCAGGGACATGTATGTTCCCTGGTATGGCCTTCTCTACATTGGGGAAACCCAACAGAGATTGGGCGACTGCTTCATCGAGCACCATTCACTCCATCCACTGCATCCACTGCAAAAGACAGGATTTCCAGGTGGCCACCCATTTCAGTTCAACTTCCCATTCCCATTCTGACATTCTGTCCATGGTCTTCTCTACTGCCTCAATGAGGCCACACTTGGGTTGGATGAGCAAAATCTCATATTCCATATGGGTAGCCTCCAACCTGCTGGCATGAACATTGATTTTCTCACATGTGATTTTTTTTTTTTCCCTTCCTCTCCCTCTCCTTTTTCCATTCTTCATTCTGGTTCCCTTCTTGCACCTTCTTCTCACCTGGCCACCACCTCTCTCTGGTTCCCCTTCTTCTCCCTTTTCTTCCATGGTCTGCTTTCCTCTCCTGCTAGAGGAACTTAGCAAGACTCTGATTGAAGAGGTCTCGGCCCAAAACTTTAACTATTTAATCCCCACTGTAGATACTGCCTGACTTGCTGAGTTTTTCCAGCATTTTGTGTGTGTTGCTCAAGATTTCCAACATCTTCAGAATCTCTTGTGTTTATTTTTTCTGTACATCCTTCCTGACGAAGTCCAGATGCTGACTGTCAGTTTGCTTGTGCTGTTTATGTGCTTTCTGAGTTGACTTCCTTTCCCACGATGTGCATGGCTTCTAAAATGGTTTAACATGCTTGTGATGAGGTTCCTGGTTCTCACTGCATTAATTGTCTCATACCGAATTGTTTCCTTTTGTGTTCATTTATACATTAATGAAATTATTTACTCGGTGGATGTAAATGCATATAGGTTAGGACTCCTAAGTGTTCAGGTCTTCTTTGTGCAGTAAGCTAATTATGTGACTGGCAGATGCTAAACAAAATCATGGTGCTAGCTTTAACAGAGGAGAAATTTGAGGCTTTAAACAGATTGCAGTATTCAGGTAAATGGGGAGGGAAGATGTGCCTTTTCCACTTACATTTATATAGTATCCCTTGCAAACTCAAATCATCCCAAAACAAATATGCTTTTGCTATTAGGTAAGCGCTAAACATTGCCCTGAATATCCATATATCATCCCTGAATTTTGAATAATATTGCTGAATATTTTCCTTTCAGTTGGCCATGTTCAAGCTCTCATTCTAAGCAACCCACTTTTGATACAGTAGCACTCCCTTATTATTGCACTAAAATGTCATTCTAAGCTTTTTGTAGTACTTCCAAAATTGTATTTCCTCCAGAACCCCATTAAAAGTTCTTACAAAATTGGTGAATGGAAGTTGTTACTACTACTGTTATTTGGACGTTTCCAAAATGGCATAAATATAAAAGAGCATTGATGTTGTTCCTCATAGGTACAAAAGTTCTCATAGACTGCAAGCCCTAGTTTATGCTGAAGGACTGAGAATTAATCATGAAATGAGAAAATATGTAAGAAAACAAAAGCACAATAGTCATAGAACCCATTAATTCAGATCAAAATAAATTGGCAAAAGTAGTCCAGTGACTGGGTTCCTATAAATCTTTCAGGATTACTTTTCTGGAGCAAAGCTAACAAAACCAACCAGGGAATGAGCTATTTCAGATTGTGTAGTGAGACAGTGTTAATTAGTAATCTTGGAGTAAGTTTATTTTATGGGGACAATAGGTAGATCTTTACATTAGCTTCAGTTTTAGATTTGGGAATGGAATCTTGAGTCTTAAAACACAAATAAATATTTTTTAAATTTTTGGATTGAAATTTAGATTTAAAATATGGTACCATATTTTTATTAGTTATTTTTTAAATCATGAATTTCAAAATCTTTTACTTAAAAAAAAATCCCTTAAGGAAAATTATTCCAGGGTTCCATTGCTTTAGACATGATAAAGTGGGAGGGATTAAGAGGAGTGTGGCTTTACAAGTCAGTGAAAATGTCATTGCAGTACTCAGACAGGACAGACTGGAGTGCTTGACTCTGAGGCTGTAAGGGTGGAACTGAGGAACTATTAGTTTCAAGATAATTCAGGAAAAGGAAAAGGTCCTCGGGTTGAGATTTTAAATTGGAGAAAGCCCAAGTTTAATGATATCGGAAAGGATCTGGTAAATGTGGACTGGGAGAGGTTGCTTACTAGCAAAGGTGTACTTGATATATGGGAAGCCTTCAAAAGTGAAATTTTGAAAGTACAGAGTTTGTACAATATGTTCCTGTCTGAATAAAAGGCCAGGGTGACTGGTTTAAGGAACCTTGTTGTTTGAGGTGTTGAGGTTAAGAAAAAGGAGGAGTATAGCAAATGTTGACAAGAAGGAGCAAATGAGGTATTTTAACAAGTATAAGAAATACAAGAAACACTTAAGGAAGTCAGGAGGGTTAGAAGAAGGCATGAGGTTATTCTAGCAGACATGGTGAAGGAGAACCCCAAGGGTTTCTACAGATGTATTAGGAGCAAAAGGTTAGCAGGCGATAAAATTGGTCCTCTGGAAGATGAGAGTAGCCATCTTGATATGAAGCTGAAAGAGGTGGGGAGATCTTAAATATGTAATTTGCATCTGTATTTACTCTGGAGATGAACAGAATCTATGGCAGTGAGGAAAGCAGTAATAAGGTAGTGGGCCACATACAGCTTTCAGAGGAGGAGATATTTCCTTTCTTGAGCAAAATTAAGGTGGATAAATTCCACCTGTGGGAGGCTACTGCAGAAACTTGAGAGGCTAGTCAGAGCTGATTAGAAATAAGCAAAATGGCTTTCAGCATGGTAGGCTGTGTCTAACCAATCTTATAAAGTGTTTTGAGGATGTTACCAGGAAAGTTGTTGAAGGAAAGGCAGTGGATGTTGTCCATTTGGGCTTTAGCAAGTCCTTTGACAAGGTCCCGCATGAGAGGTTGATGAAGGAGGTTCAGTTGTTTGACATTCAAGATGAGGTAGTAAATTGGATTAGTCATTAGCTTTGTGGGAGAAGCCAGAGAGTGGTAGTAGATGGTTCCACTCCGACCAGAGGCCTATGAGTAGTAGAGAGTTACAGGGATCAATGCTGGGCCCATAGCTTTTTGTCATCAATACTAGCGATCTGGTAAACTGGATCAATAAATTTGCAGATGACACCAAGATTGGGGGTGTAGTGGACAGCAAGGAAAACAATCAGATCTGGATCAGCTGGAAAAATATGCTGAAAAATGTCAGATGGAATTTAATACAGACAAGTGTGAGATGTTGCACTTTGGGAAGAAAAACCTGCACCTGCACGGTGAGCTGAGGACACTGAGGAGTGCAATAGAACAGAGCAATTGGGGAATACTGACTCATAATTTCATTTAAGAGAAATTTGGATGGTTATATGGATGGGAGCAGTATGAAGGGCTATGGTGCAGATTAATGGGACTCGGCAGAATAATAGTTTGGCATGGACTAGATGACCCAAAGAGCCTGTTTCTGTACTTTAGTGTTCTGTTGACTCTGTTACTCTGTTGTTGACCCCTTTGGTTTGTATCCTGGTTTCAAAGTTCAAAGTGCACTTACTATCAAAGTATATATACTATATACAGCTTTGAGATTCATCTCCCTTACAGGTAGTCACAAAGCAAAGAAACCCAATAGAACCTGATTTAAAAAAAAAATAAGGCCATCAATCTCCCAATGTGCAGGTTAAAAAAAAAAGCAAAATTGTGCAAACAGTAACATTATGCAAATAACATTCAGAACTGAAGTTCACAAAAATTGGTCCACAGCCATGAAGCCAGTCACAGCTGATCTAAGACTCCATTAGTTGCAGGTCACGGCCTGAGTTCATTGCAGAGATGAGTAAACCTCATGAGCAGGAAGCTGAACACTGGCCCTGACACCCTGACCTTTTCAATCTGGCCCGGCATTTAAATCATCCAAATAGCAGCTTGTTCCTCACTTTTTTTTTTACAACAGATTCATTGATTTGTGAGAATAAAATCAGGCCTATGAACCATTATGTAGTTAAACCATTTTTCCCAGTATGAATCAAATTGTTCTAGCTAATGATTAACAGATGCTGTTATCTTCTCCATTTTGTAAATTTCCATTGTAATTTCCATCCATGTATTTAAAGTTGGGCTCTCCTATGATGACCATTTTCTAGTAAGAGTCTTTTTACCAGTCACCAACAGTACATTCTTTAAATATTTATCTCTTTTCAACCATTCTTGAGGTATAAATCCAAAATATATGGTCTTACTCTCTAAGGGTATTTCATATTTAAAGATGTCTTGTAGGGCATTGTGTATCCCCCTCCAATAGTTTTTGAGAACAGGGCAGTCCCAAAAAATATGATAATGATTTGCATTTTGATTTCCACAATTTCTCCAGCAAACAGGGAGGTTACTATCATAATGGGATTTCTGTGAGGGTGTAATAAAACATCTTATCAAGTTTTTCCATCCAAACTCCCTCCATTTCTATGAACTGGTACACTTCCATTGATACCTCCATGTTGTCCATTCTTCCTCAGATATAATTATCCCTCCTTCTTTCTCCCATTTTGTTTTAATATATGAAGTCGAATGTGTTTTAAGATTTGTCAACCTCTTATACATGCTTGAAATGATTCTACTACCATTATCTGAATTATATGCTTTTCTAAATAGCTCTATCAAGCATCATATTAACATACCGTCGCATCTGTAAATACCGATAAAAATCTTGTTTTTCTAATAAGTGTTTCTCTTTAAGCATTTCAAAACTGAACAGTGTTCCTTCTTTCATTATGTTGCAAAGAACTGTTATTCCTTTAGCTGTCCAGTCCTTAAATCTAGCATCCAAATGATTTGGTGTAAAATCCGAGTCATATGCACACCATTTAAGAATTGCAATATCTCCCTCTAGATTATATTCTTTTATAGTACAAATGTTTGTAGTTTTCCATATTTTAAGAATCAATTTCACCCATGGGTTATCAATAGAATTTATGTACCTTTGCAGGTTGTTATCAGCCAAAATTGCTTGTATGGGGATTGGAAGTACCCGCTCCTCAATGTTTTTCCATTGAGGTCATATGATGGGTTGCACCAACATATCACAGCTCTCAACTGTGCTGCAAAATAATCATCTCTAAGAGAAGGTAGGCCCCATCCCCCCTTTTCCTTTGCTAATTGCAAAGTTTTGAGACAAACTCTAGGCCTTTTACCCTGCCAAATATACCTTGATAGCATCTTGTTCCATTAATTGAATTGATTTTGATTAATCTCTATTGGTAGGGTCCGAAAGAGATATAAAGGTCTGGCAGTATATTCATTTTAATAGACTCAATCCTTGAACTGAGACTGAAAAAAGGAATCGGGTTCCATCTTGCCACATCTTCCTTAATTTTTTTAAATATAAATGCTGATAATTACATTCTGATAATTTTGCCAAGTCTTTTGGCATAATGATGCCCAAATATTTGACTCTGTGTACCATGCCCAGGGGCATCGACTTTCAATTTCTCTTGGTGGGCTATAGTAATATGAAAGTAATTGGGTTTTATCTATGTTGATCTTGTATCCTGATAATTGACCATATTGTTCAAAGGATTGCATCAATTTAGGTAAAGAGTATGTTGGTTTCCCTAGATAGATCAAAATGTCATCTGCATAACAAGCCAATTTATGTTCTGTCCCTTTAATAGTAATTCCCCTGGTATCTTCATTTTGTCTGATGTATTGAGCACGAATAGTGGCAGTGGCCATGCACAACCCTGTCTTGTGCCCCTTTCTAGGGTAAGACTGTTTGATAAATATCCATTGATTTTAATCCTAGCAGTAGGACTGTCATATAGTGTCTGTATAGTTTTAATAATTGTGTCTTGGAAAGCAAATCTATGTAAAACTCTGTAAGGAAAATTCCAATTAACCGAATCAAATGCTTTTTCAGCATCCACGCTTATCACTATTGCTTCGATTTTATTTTTTTGTATATGATCCATAATGTGAGGCGTCCTTCGTATATTGTCTTGTGTCTGGTGTTGTTGTATAAAACCTGTCTGATCGTTACATATCAAGTATGGGTAGAAACTTCTCTAATCATTTGGCCATGATGGAGGTAAATAATCTATAATCTACATTAAGAATGGATATTGGTCCAAATGACCTGCATTCCATTTTATCCTTGCCTTCTTTCGGTATAGCTGAGATTATCGCTTCCTTCCAACTGGGTGGCATTTGTGCCTTTTTTTAGAGCCCGGTTCAGTGTGGGGAGTAAAACAGGAATTAACTCATTTTTAAATTTTTTGTACCACTCTGCTGTATACCCATCTGATCCTGGTGACTTGCTTAATTTAAGCCTACTAATTGCAGCTTTTAATTCAACTTCAGTTATATCAGCAGTCATCCTTCTATTTTCTTCTTCGCTTAAAGTGGGTAACTCTAGAGAATTCAAGAAGGTGTTAATTTAGGTTATGCTTCCCCTTGGAACTTTGGAATATAGTGTTTTGTAAAACACTTCAAAAGCTTTTTGAATTTCACTTAGCTTATTTTTTATCATTTTCGTTTTTGGGTCCCTAATTCTATGAATTATATTTTCTGCTATTTTTTTTTCAGTTTCCACGCCAGTATTTTCATAGATTTGGATCCACTTTCATAATGTCTCTGTTTCAGAAACATTGTTTTTCCTGATTTCTTGCATAGCCAAATTATTTATTTCATTCCTAATTCTTTTAATTTCCCCTAATGTATCCTGTGCGAAATTCAATTTGTTTTTTCTCTAGTTCCTTCAGCCTATTTTGTAATTCCTGTTTTATTCCTTTTTTTTCTTATATGACGATATCGCTATAATTTTCCCTCTTAAGACCGCCTTCAGAGTATCCCATAAAATGGGAGGTGAAACCTCTCCATTATCATTAAATTCTAAGTAGAGACCAATTTCTTTTTTAATTCGTTCCTTAAAGTATGGATCATTGAGTAGACTTGAATTTAGTTTCCAAATAGTATTCTTTAGTTGTAGGTCAAAATCAACAGATAAATATATAGGTGCATGGTCACTCACATCTATTGTCCCAATCCCACAGGTGTTTATTTTGTCTTTGTCTTTTCCAAATGTTATGAAATAGTCTATTCTTGTATATACAGAATGGGGAGCAGAATAATAACTGTAATCCCTTCTGTCGGGGAAAGGTCCTTCCATATATCCATTAAGCCAACATTCTCAAAAAGTGTACTAACTTTCTTATGTAAAGATTTTGTTTTATAGGTTTTTCTATTGGAAGAGTCTAAGTTTGGTTGTAATTGTAAATTTAAGTCTCCCCCACATATCAGGAGACCTTCTGTTTTCATTACCATAATATCAGTAATTTTCTGAAAGAAACCAATATCACTTCCCGGGGGTGCGTATATATTCAATAGAGTAACTGAATTGCCGTCTATATTCCCCCTTACCAGAATATATCTGCCCTCTTTTATCACCCATTTTGAATATTTTTTCAAAAATTAGCTTACTTGAGATAAGAATAGCAACTCCTCTCCTATGTCCTGATTCCTATGAGGAGAAAAACAGATTAGTGAAGCCCATCCTCTTTAGTTTTTTTACGCTCATTATCATTTAAATGAGTTTCCTGTAAATGTACTACATGGGCTTGTTTGTTTTTCATTTTGGATGAAATTCTCTTACATTTGATTGGATTTAATAGCCCATTGACATTAAAAGAAATGAATTTTACCTTGTCCTTAGCCATCTGTATTTATCTGTCAATGTATCATTGAAATTAGAATAAAACTTAATTGATCTACTCCCTGAAAAAATAAGAACCAAGAAACGCAAATAATAACAAAAATGGCAACGAACGTGTGATTCCAAGGCTGAGCTCTCTAGTAGATGACCCTGCGTTGAGCTAGAGGATATGTCTAACTGTGGGGGATAACTCCTCTTACTTGTGAGTTGAGGGCCCCCATTGCAGTATTCATAAAAGTCAGTGAACAAATCCATTACACAGAAAAGATTTCCCTGTGTACTCCTGTGCATGTACACATGCATGCACACACATATATACTCATTTTGGTGGGGAAAAAAGAGTAAGTGAGCAAATAAAGAATAACAACTAAGTAATATAAAATCCACATTATTATAAGTATTTCTCGAAATAGGTATATCACTGTGTACTTTTGCTTCCGTTTAGCTTCTCAACATTTTTAAAGTTAGCCAAACCTTATGGCTCTTCTGAAGGGGGTGAGGACTGTCTTTGGGAAACTCCCGGTCTCCTCCTGATATATTTTTCTCGGCCTCCTCCCGTCTCCTGCCTTCTTGATTCTCGCACTATTTCCCAAGCGGAGCAGGATAATTCCTCAGCCAGGCTTTCCCTCGTTTTGGTCAGGCTGACGGGAAACCCTCTGGCCTTCTTGTCTGTAGTTGACTCTTCCACTGTCTGGTGCAACCGCGTCCCGTTGTCATAAAACACTCTGTTTAGCAGGGTAAGGAGTTTTAAAATCTAATCTTTTTTTGCTTTAGTACTTGCTTTACTTCGGAGTATTCTTTGTGTTTCTGCAGGACTGCAGGGGGGGGGGTAATCTTGGTTGAAATATGTTAATTTATCGTCGAAAAACACTCTTCTTACCCCAGGCCCTTCGTAAAATCTCCGCCTTGGTGCTGTACTGAAGGAATTTAATAATAATTGAGCGTGGCTTTCTATCCTGGGTAGGTTTCGGAACGAGCTCATGATGAGCTCTTTTGACTTCCAGCTCCATAGCCAAGGGAAGCTCCAGCACGTCCCACAGTAACTTTCCAACAAACTCCGTCATAGACAAGCCCTCTGCTCCTTTGGGAACATTGTAGATTTTGATATTTTTCCGCCATGATCTTCCCTCCAGGTCAAGCAGTTTACCTTTTTGGTGATGTAATATTTTTATTGTCTTACTCAGTATTCATTCCACGTTTTGAACGCAATCTTCCACCTTCTCAATTCGAGTCTCTGCCACAGCTATTTTTGATTGATGCTGGCGAGCTCTGACTTAATATCACGGAGCTGCTGCTCTATTTCTTTCCAGAACTCCTTTATCTCTTTCAGGATTTCGAACATATTCGCCGCTTCACCTGAACGAGGCCCAGCGCCCGCCTGGCTAGCATGTGGTTGGGTAGGAGAGCTGCTCACTGCACTCCTCTCGGCCGCAGGCTCTGCAGTGTCGCTTTTTTTAAATTTCCATTCTTTTTCCCCATTCTTGCCCCTCTTTTCTGTTCAAATATTTTTCAAAAAATTATATTTGATGGGTTAACAGGGCTTAATACGCGTTTTTCCGGAGGAGCTAGTGACTTAAGCTGCCACTCTTGACGATGACATCACCGGAAACCTCTTCACAGTCTCTCTTAAATGAAGACACTAACATCTTTAGGGAGGTGAGGTCAGCCATGTGTTTGGGCTGGTGCAACTCCCTGCATTTTCCTTGGAGATGTCATAGGTTGAAAAACCAACCGTCTGGGTGGACAGAATCCACATTGCGATGCAGTGAGAAGCTCTTCAGCTTCAGTGGAGGTGGTTGAGAAGGGCTCTGCTGACTCTCACTGTGGCCACAGCAGGAAGACTCTCTGAGGTTAAAACAGCCAGACTGGCTTCCTTTCTCGAGATGATTAATAACATCTTTATATTCCTTCCTTCAGTGAAATTGTGGACTTTTTGCTGATGAGTTTTGGAACTATATTGGGAATCTACTGCCCTGAAATCCTTGTTTTTTTTTAAATTGGCATGTGGCATTTTCATTTTCTTATTAGGCAGGGGTGATATCCAAGCTGCTGTGGGATGGAATTAAGGATGTTTCAGTCAGGGACGGGATCATGATTGAAATGTTTCTTCCAGCAAGCTCTCTGTCCCTAGTGAATTCACTCCCATTCTTAGCTGACACTGGGATATTGAGCATTTTGGAAATACTTGAATGTGTATATCTCCCATCTAAACCAAGAGTTAATGTACTTTAAGCGTTAAATTATGTATAAGACGTTTCTGCGAAAAATTGAGCTGTGTGTCAATATAAATGTAAATTTTTTTTCAGATATAAAAAGAGTCTCAGAATAGAAGGTTGTCACTTTTGAACAGAGATGAGGAATCTATTTAGCAAGCCAGTGGTGAATCTGTGGAATTTATTGCCACAGGCATTTGCGGAGGCCAAGTCACTGTGTATATTTAAAGCGGAGGTTGCTGGGTTCTTGATTAGTAAGGGCATCAAAAATTACAGCAAAGAGGCAGGAGGATGGGGTTAAGAGGGTAACAAATCAGCCATGAGCAAATGGTGGGCAGACTTGATAGGCCGAATAACCAAATTCTGCTCCTATGTCTTTTGGCCTTGGGTGTTGAGGCTCTCATTGGCCCTGACAGTGCTGTAGAATCCATGAAATTTACTGCTGCTGGAAGGTTGCTGAACGTCCTGTGCTGTTCCCAACCACCACAGATTTTCAGCTGGGTCCTTGCTTTCAGATGTCTGTAAAGCTGTCTTTTTTTTAAAAAAAGAGTTTAGCTTTATTTGTCACATGTACATCAAAACATACAGTGAATTGTGTTGTTTATAGCAAATCGAATCAGTAGCGATTGTGCTGGGCAAGCCGCAAGTGTTGCCATGCTTTCCACACTAACATAGCATGTCCACATCTTACTAACCCTAGCATGCATGTCTTTGGAATGTGAGAGGAAACGGGAGGAAACCCACGTGGTCATGGAGAGAATAGACAAACTCCTCATAGATGGCAGAGAGAATTGAACCCCGATATTACAACTGGTGCTGTAAAGCATTGCACTAACCACTACACTATCATGCCAGCCCTTTTTTTTTCTTGAAGAGCAACAGTGATTCCAATGCAGAAAACTTCTTGTATTTGAACTTAACTAATTCTTCAGTCTCCAGATCATTCACATCAAACCATTCTGGTCGGTCTTGAAGGTTCTCTTCACTGATGCCAAGGGAGGAATGTGTTTCCTCTCCACCCAGATCAACAACTCAAAAGTTAGTACTTTTTCAACATTTGTGTTCCTGGGTATCATTATTTTGTGGGACCTCATTTGGGAAAACCATTTCTGCTTCATTAACAAAAGGTGTGGCAGAGAATGTATTCCTTGTGGCAGTTGATAATATTCCATCTTCCTCAGAACATGCTGGTGCAATTCTGCACTGCCATCATAGAGAACAACTTTGCATCAGTTACTACCTACATGAAAAAATAATGAGGAAAAATTTGGTGCAGCTCTTGTTAATTTGCCCAGAACTTGCAAGTGTAATGGAAATTATTTTAAGATTTGTTCTGTTCTAATTCCGCTAAAGGCATTTACAAGTCAATTCACAAAGGAAGGCACTGCCCTCATGTTGAAGGCTACCAGAAATAACTTTATTACAGTTATTTAAAACATGCAATACAGAAAGAAAGACAAATGATTACTGAAGTAGTTGTTCAGAAAACAAAATAATACTTACCATCAACTTAATGAACTGATCTGTACAATGCCACAGGTGAACCTCAGATGCCACCCCTCAATTCCCGTGCCTGCTCCCTCTATTCCTGTGCCCCACCATTCCATTTTATTTTGGCATGTGCCAAGGAGGAATCACATTTAACTCTTACAGTTGATTTTTGCCCAGTTTGCAAAGTTATTACAATCAGAATTTTCATTTTATTTTGGTTAATTTTGTGCATTGAATATTTCATTAAATTGTTATGTTACATTTCCCAAGTAGAGATGTTCTTGCTGATGGTTGCCCTTTCTCTGACCCTTGTGTTGTGGAAGGTAAATGTGAATAACTTCCTTGAGATAGCAGATGAAGTGTGAATGGCCAAGTGCTTTTGTAATAGTATAAGTGCACTGAGGATGACAGAGTGCTGGTACTTTGCCATGAGCTACTACATACTTTAATATCTAATTTGTGTGATCCTTTTGTACATGACGGCAATGCTGATTTAATCTAAAGATGAGATGAATCAGCATTCACTAGGAAAGGTACGTTTGAATGGGTTATTATTTGCCAGAATTAAACTATAAGCGTAGTGTGAGTTAGAAAAGAGTCATAGAAAAGTACAGCAAGGAAACAGGCCCTTCAGCCCATCTAATCCATGCCAAACCATTTATACTGCCTAGTCCCATCAACCAGCACCCAGACCATAGTCTTCCTTACCCCTCCCATCCATCTACCTATCCAGACTTCTCTTAAACGTTGAAATCAAAATTGCACTGGCAGCTTGTTCCACAGTCTCTCAATCCTCTAGCTGAAGGAGTTTCCCCTCGTTCCCTTTAAAGTTTTCCTCTTTCATTCTTAACCCATGACTTCTGGTTGTAGTCCCACCCAGCCTTAGTGGAAAAAGCCTGCTTGCATTTACCCTCTTGAAGAAGAAGAAGAAGAAAACCCTTAACTCTGAGTGGAACCATTGGGACGCTGTTGTGATGGCATTTTTTATAGCAGGCTTTCTTGTTTTTATGAGGCTGAGTTGCTAGCTTGACGCTCAACCTAGCACGGATGGAAAGTGTGCAAGGGAGCTGGCTGGATTCGAACTCAGGAGCCTTCGCTCCAAATTCCGATGCTGATGCCACTATGCCACCAGCCTCTCTAAACTCCTTATAATTTTGTATATCTCTATCGAATCTCCCCTCAATCTTCTACATTATAGGAAATAAAGTTCTAAATGATTCAATCTTTCCTTACAACTAAGGTCCTCCAGTCCTGGCAACATTCTTGTAAATTTTATTTGTTTTTTAAATCTTATTTAAGTCATTCTTGTAGGTAGGTGACCAAAAATGCACACAATCATCCAAATTGGGCCTCACTAACATCTTATACAACTTCAACAAAACATCCCATCTCCTGTACTCAGTAATTTGAACAATATAGGCTAATGTGCCAGATGTTTTCTTTATGACACTATTTACCTGTGATGCTACTTTCAATGAATTATGGACATATACCCCCAAATTCCTTTGTTCTGATACACTCCTCACTGTGCAAGACCTACTCTGTGTGGTCCTCCCAAAGTGCAAAGCCTCACACTTGTTTGTATTAAATCGTATCTGCCATTTTTAACCTATTTTTCTAGCTGATCCAGATCCCACTGCAAGTTTTGATTGTCTTCCTCGCTGTCCACTACACCCCCAATCTTGGTGTCATCCACAAATGTGCTGATCCAATTAACCACATTATCATCCAGATCATTGTTATAGATGACAAACAGCAACGGACCCAGCACCGATCCTTGCGGCATAACACTAGTCACAGGCCTCCAGTCAGAATGACGACCATCTATTACCACTCTCTGGCTTCTCCCGCAAAGCCAATGTCTAATCCAATTTATCACCTCATCTTGAATGTCGATACTGAATCTTCACCAACCTCTCATGCAGAACCTTGTTAAATGCTTTGCTGAAGTCCATGTAGATATCATTCACTGCTTTGCCTTCATCAACATTCCTGGTAACTTCTTCAAAAAAATCTATAAGATTGGTTAGACATGACCTACCTTGCAGAAAAGCATGCTGATGATCCTTAATCAGTCCCTGTCTATCCAAACGCTCATATATCCTGTCCCTTTTTACACTTCCCTCCCACTGTGCCCAAGGGAACACTTTGTCAGATCCTAGGGATTTATCCACCCTAATTTACCTCAAGTCAGCAAACATCTCCTCTGTAATCTGTATAGGATCCATGACCTCACTGCTGCTTTGCCTCACTTCTATAGATACTGACCATCTTCCAAGTAAATATAGGTAAAAATCCATTTAAAATTGCCATATCGATCTTCCAGAGGAACAATCTTGTCCCTTGCAATCCTTCTGCTCTTAACATATTTGTTAGAAGCCCTTAAGTGTTCTTTTGCATTTCTTGTACTCCTCAAGTACCTCATTTGTTCCTACCCGCCTATACCTGCTATGCACTTCCAAATTTTTTTCTTAACCAGGGCCTCGGTCTCTCTCAAAAACCAAGGTTTACTAAACCTGTTATCCTTACGTTTTATTCTGACAGGCACATACAAGCTTTGTACTCTCAAAATGTTCAATTTTGAAGGCCTCCAGCTTATCAAGTACACTTTTGTCAGAAAGCAACCTGTCCCAATACACACTTGCCAGATCCATTCTGATACCATCAAAACTGGCCTTGCTCCAATTTTTAGAATCTCAACCCAAGTACCCAATATATCCTTTTTCTTAATTATCTTGAAATGAATGCCATTATGATCACTAGATGTAAAATTTTCCCCTACATAAACTTCTGTCACCTGTCCTGTCTTATTCCCTAATAGCAGATTAAGCATTGTGCACACTCCCATCGGGACTTCTACATACTGATTAAGGAAACTTTCCTGAACACATTTGCCAAAATCTATCCATCTAGTCCCTTTACAATATGGGAGTCCCAGTCAATACCACCACCTCAGATCGCAAGACCCTGCAGCGGATAGTGAGGTCAGCTGAGAAGATCATAGGGGTCTCTCTTCCCGCCATCATGGGCATTTACACTATACGCTGCATCCGCAAAGGAAACAGCATTATGAAGGACCCCATGCACCCCTCATACAATCTCTTCTCCCTCCTGCCGTCTGGGAAAAGGCTCCGAAGCATTCAGGCTCTCACGACCAGACTATGCAACAGTTTCTTCCCCCAAACTTATCAGACTCCTCAATACCTGAAGCCTGGACTGACACATTGCCCTATTGTCCCGTTTATTATTTATTGTAATGCCTGCACTGTTTTTGTGCACTTTATGTAGTCCTGTGTAGGTCTGTAGTCTCGTGTAGCTTTCTCTGTTTTGTTTTTTCACATAGTTCAGTCTAGTTTTTGTACTGGGTCATGTAACACTATGCTCCTGAAAAATGTTGACTCATTTTTACTATGTACTGTACCAGCAGTTATGTTTGAAATAACAATAAAAGTGACTTGACTTGAATATGTGGAAAGTTAAAATACTTGCTATCACAGTCTTGTGTTTCTTGAGCGGTCTGCAATCTCTCAACAAATTTGTTCCTTTAGATCCCATGGTCTGTTGGGTAATCTATAATACAGCCTCATTAATGTGGTCATGCCTTTCTTATTCCTCAGTTCCACCCATAAAGTCTCACTAGATGAGTTCTCCAGTCTGTTTGGATTGAGTGTTGCTGTGATATTTTCCCTGACTAGTAATACTACCCCTCCCCCTTCAATCCGTTCACCTCTATCACATCTAAATCAACAGAACCCTGGAATACTGAGCTGCCAGTCCTGCCCCTCTGGCAACCAAGTCTCATTAATGGCTACAATATCATAACTTCGTGTGTAGATCCATACCCTGAGCTCATCTGCCTTTCCTGCAATACTTCTTGCATTGAAATATATGCAGCTCAGAACATTAATCCCATCATGCTCAAGCTTTTGATTCCCTTTGTCTGACAAGCTTTGTCTGAGGTCTTAAGGACATATGTCTCTACAACCACTCCACTATCTGTTCTGGCACTCTGGTTCCCATCCCACTGCAACTCTTGTTTAAACCCACCTATGCAGTAGTAACAAACCTTCCCAATCAGTAAAAAGACAAGTAAACCTCTGTTTAGAGCTCAGCATTCGACACCACCATCCACTCAATACTAATCACCAAGTTTCAAAACCTGGGTCTCAGTACTTTGCTTTGCAACTGGATGTTTGACTTCCTTATTTTAAAGACCCTAGTCAGTGCAGATCGGAAATAATATCTCGAGCTTGCTGACGGTCTATGCAGTTGCAGCTCATGGCTGCGCGCTTAACCAACTGCTCTACTCTTTCTACACCCATGTCTGATAACATGCAGTTAGAAGTTGACAGACATGACATTGTGAGCATCACAGAATCGTGGTTGAAAGAGGATCACATCTGGGAGCTTAACATCCAAGGATACACATCGTATCGAAAGGACAGGCAGGTAGGCAGAAGGGGTGGGGTGACTTTGTTGGTTTAAAAAAAGGAAGTCAAATCCTTAGAAAGAAGTGACATGGAATCAGAAGTTGTAGAATCCTCATGGTAGAAATGAAAAACCACAAGGATAACAGACCACGACGAGAGTTATATACAAGTCTGAATAGTAGCGAGGATGTGGAGTACTAATTACAATGGGAGATAGAAAAGGCGTGTAAAAAGGACAATGTTATGATAGTCATTTGGGGATTTCAATATGCAGGTAGATTGTGAAAATCGGGTTGGTATTGGATCATAAGAGAAGCAATTGTTGAATGCCTGTGAGATGGCATTTCAGAGCAGTTTGTGATCAAGCCCACTGGGGAAAAGGCAGTTCTGAATTGTGTATTATGTAATGAGCTAGATTTAATTAGGGAGTTTAAGGTAAAGGAACCCTGAGGAGACGAGTGATCAGAATCTGATGGCTAGCAGTGTTGGTGGCAGAGCAGGAAAAGCTGGAGTTTCTGAGAGTAGTTTGGAAGACTAGCATTCATTTCAAGAGAACTGGAACATAAAATAAAGGATGTAATGCTGAGACCCTATAGAGCATTGGTGGGACAACATTTGGAGTATTGTGAGCAGTTTTGGGCTCCATATCTAAAAAAACAGATGTGTTGGCCTTGGAGAGGGTCCAGAGATGGTTTATGAGAATGATCCTGGGAATGAAATGGTTAACTTTTGAGGAACTTTGTCTTTGGGCCTGTATCATTGGAGTTTAGAAAAATGAGGGAAAGGGGATCTCATTGAAACCTGCCACATTTTGAAAAGTTTAAATAATGGACATGGAGAGGATTGGTCCGATACTGGATGAGTCTACGACCAAACAACATAGCCTCAGAATAAGACATCCTTTTAGAACAGGTGAGGAGACATTTTAGTCAGAGGTTGTTGTTATGTATGCCGTAACTGGATAACTTACCAGCAAAGATAGAGAGGTCTGTTGAAGTCTGGTGTCACTATTTTCAAACGTTTTTATTTATAAAGGGACACAAAAGTAGGGTTAATACATACATTCAGATAGTGCACATCGTCAACATTCAATCTAAAGCGCGGGTATAGTAATAATCATCATTAAGAAGTGAGCTCTGCTGGTGTCTGGGGTTAATAGATTGTCCGTTGGAAATATAAAAGTCACTCTGAAAGTCTGCAGGCCTCAGCCCTTTGAAAATCGCTGGGTTTTGCGTGGGGCGACCGAGAGAGAGAGATTGGGGGGAGAAGAGAAAGAACTTGCCAAGTCTTGATGAATCTTCCGTGAAATCGGGGGAGCGTTGGTTCCCTCTCCCCAATGTTAGTTAAAAGCGGTTTTCTGTGATTCCAGCCACAAATTCCAATCCCGGAATCTAACACACGTGGCTTCCTTCAGAATGGCTTCCCGCTGCTGCGGGATCACTCTCTCGTGTCTTCTGGGTGCGTCTAAGGGGCTGTCCCCCTGAGACTCTCCTTTATACTTCCTCACGGGATCGCAGGTGTCGATCAGGTTGGGATGATGCAATCTCTCTCTCAACCAGCCCACCTTGCCCGAGGGCTTTTCACGTGGTCTCCATGAGACAATAGTCGCTGGCATCTTATTCTGTATCCCAGGTGGGACGTGCAATTTGGCACGTTTCTCTCTCTCTCACTTCCTGGGTCTACTGACACCCCCCCCCCCCCCCAAACGGATGCTCTTGCGATTCTCACAAAGGAGGGGGCTGGGATCATAACACGATACTGGATGAGTCTACGACCAAACAACATAGCCTCAGAATAGGACATCCTTTTAGAACAGGTGAGGAGACATTTTAGTCAGAGGTTGTGAATCTGTAGAATTCATTGCCATAGATGATAGTGGAAGCCAAGTGATTGAGTATATTTAAAGTGGGGGTGGATAGGTTCTGGGGACCTCCAGTCTCCCTGATAACCACATCTGCATGAAGTGCAACGAGCTGCAGCTCCTTAGGAACTAGATCTACAGTTCGATGACCTATGGCTCGTATAAGAAAATGAGGGGATAGATAGGAGCTACAGGGAGGTAGTCACTCTTAAGTTGAAGGACACAGCTAACTGGATGACTGTTAGGAGAGGGAAATGGAATAGACAGCCAGTGCAGTTCTGTCTGTTCCCCTCAATTATTATACTGCTTTGGATACTGTGGAGGGGGGAGGGGAAATGACTTACTGGGAAAACCGCTGCGACTAGATTGCTGGCGCTGAGTCTGGCTCTGTGGCTCAGAAGGGAAGGGGAGAGAAGAGCAGTGCAGTAGTGATAGGGGATCCGATTAGTAGAGGAGCAGAAAGCAGCTTTCTATGGAAGTGAAAGTAACACCCAGATTGTATGTTGCCTTCCAGGTGCCTGGGTCAGGGATGTCTCAGATCGGGTCCATGGCATTCTAAAGAAGAGTAAACAGCTGGAAATTTTGGTACATATTGGCACCAATGACATGTAGGAAGAGGGAGGAGGTCCTGAAGAGAGAATATAGGGGAATTAAGTAGAAAGCTGAAAAGCAGGACCTCCAGGGTAGTAATCCAATCACAAACAAGAGAAAATCTGCAGATGCTGGAAATCCAAGCAACACCCACAAGATGTTGGAGGAACTCAGCAGGCCAGACAGCTGAGTTCCTTCAGCATTTTGTGTGTATTTTAGGGTAGTAATCTCTGGATTGCTGCCCGTACCATGTGCCAATGAGATAACAAATAGGATAATTTGGCAGATTATGGCTGAGGAATTCGAGCAGGGAGCAGGTTTTCCAGTTTGTGGATCATTGAGATCTCGTCTGGAGAAGATGTGACCTGTGCAAAAAGAATGGGTGACACCTGAACCTGAGGGGAACTAATATCCTTGCAGGCAGGTTTGCTAGAGTTGTTGGGGAGAGTTTCAACTAATTTGGCAGGGGTTTGAGAAGTGGAGTGATAAAGGTAAGTATGTGGCAGCTAGATGAAGTGTCTTGTGAGTCTGTGAGGAAGGACATGCAGTTGTTAAAGCAAATTGCAGTCAGTGGAATGGGTTGAAGTGTAATAGTGGGCCAAAATCAAAATTATGCGCTGTATACTGAATAAGGTAGGTGATCTTATAGCGCATTTAGAGATTGGCAGGTATGATGTTGTGGGCATCTCTGAGTCGTGGCTGAAAGAAGATCATAGTTAGGAGCTTAACATCCAAGGATACACCTTGTATCAAAAGAACAGTCAGGTAGGCAGAGGGGGTGGGATGCCTGTGCTGGTAAAATGAAATAAAAACCTTAGAAAGCTGCTACATAGGATCAGAAGATGTAGAATTCTTGTGGGCAGAGTTAAGAAACTGCAAGGGTAAAAATACCCTGGTGGGAGTTATCTACAGGCCCCCGAATAGTAGATAGGATGTGGGCTACAAATTACAATGGGAGATAGAAATGGCATGTAAGAAGGGCAATTTTGTGATAATTGTTGGGATTACAATAGGCAGGTACAGTAGATTTGGAAAATCAGGTTGGTGCTGGATTCCAAGAGAAGGAATTTGTACAATGCCTATGAGGAGGCTTTTTAGAGCAGCTTGTGGTTGAGCCCACTAGGGGAATGGCAATCCTGGATTGGGTGTTATGTAATGACCCAGATTTGATTAGGGATCTTAAGGTGAAGAATTCAATTCTATGATAGAGTTCGCCCTGCAGTTTGAAGAGAAGCTAAAAATGGATAGATCAGTTTTTAAAGTTCAAGAAAGTATGCATGCTGTATATAACTCTGAGATTCCTCTACAGTTGATTAAAGGAATCAGAGTCATAAGAAAGGAATGGCCAAAGTTGATTGGAAGGGGATGCTAGCGGGGATGTTGGCAGAAGAGCAATGGCTGGCCTTTGAGCAAAATTTGGAAAGCACTGGAAAGACATCCCAAAGATGAAGAAGTATTCTAAAGAGAGGTTGAGGCAACTGTAGCGGGTAGGGGAAGTCAAAGACAGCATAAAAGCAAAAAGAGGGGATACTGTATAATACATGAAAGATTATTAGAAAGCTAGAGAATTTGGAAGTTTTTAAAAACCCAACAGAAGGCTACTAAAAAGCCATAAAGAGCGAAACAATGAAACCTGAAGGTAAGCTATCTAATGATATAAAAGAGGATGGGTAGAAGGGCAAGGAATGTTGAGGGACCAGGGTCAGTAGAAGGACCTAAACAGGTTGGGCTCATGCACTTTTGCAGAAAGAATAAAGTCATGGACTTTTTAAATGGGAAGAAAATCCAAAAATCATATTGTATACATTATCTGATATTAAATGGAACCATTGAGCCATTGAAACTCAGAGCTGCAAAGGGTCTTTGGAATCCTCGTGCAGGATTCCTTAAAGGTTAACTTGCAGGTTGAGACAGTGGTAAGGAAGACAGATGCAGTGTTAGTATTCATTTTGAGAGGACTAGGGTATAAATGCAAGGGTGTAATGCTGAGGCTTCATAAGGCATTGATCTTACCACATTTGGATTATTCTGTGCAATTTTGGGTCTTTGAAGAAAAAATTAGCTGGGATTGGATAGGGTCCAGAGGAGTACATGAGAGTGATCCTACGAATGGAAGAGTTAACATATGAGGAGTGTTTGATGGCTCTGGGCCTGTACTTGCTAGGGTTTAGAAGAACGAGGGGGTTCTCATTGAAAAGCCTTGATAGAATAAATGTGGTGAGAATGATTCCTGTAGTGGGAGAGTCTTAGACCAGAGGGCACAGCCTCAGTATAGAAGGATGTCGACTTAGAATAGAGATATCTATTCAAGGTGAAGGTTGACAGGCCTTTGACTAGTCAGTTTGTCAAAGGTTATGAGGAGAAGGCAAGGGAATGGGATTGGGAAGAATAATAAATCAGACATGATGGAACAGCCTAATTCTGATCCTGTGACTTATTTGAGGTCTTTTGTTGTTGCTGATGTACATAGTGAAAAGGATCAGAAGAGGTCAAGTTGTAGCATTTGTACTTGATGTGAAGTCAATATTCAGGGTAAAAATTGTGCTTAAAATTGCACTAGTATACAAAATTGATCTTTTCTTTTACTTAAATTTCTATGCAGACATTTTTGGTCTATTATTGACCACAACATTTTCAATAACCCAGTATAGCTGGGTACATAGAATATCGAACATTACAGCACAGGAACAGGCCCTTCGGCCGACAAAGTTGTGCCAAATCAATTAGATTAGTAAACAAATAAACTAATCAGTTTGCCTATACAATGACCCTATCCTTTCAATTCCCTCATATTCATGTGTCTATCTGAATGTTCCTTAAAAATCCCTAATGTATCTGCCTTTTCCACCACCCCAGTCAGCACATTACAGGTGCCCACCATTCTCTGTGGGGGGAAAAAAAACTTGCTTTTTACGTCTCCTTGAACTTGCCCCCTCTCACCTTAATTGCATGCCTTGTGGCATAAGAAATTTCAAACTTGGGGAAAAGATACTGTCTGTCCACTCCATCTGTTGCCTCTCATGATCTTCTCAGCCTAGATTGTATCTCTCCTCAGCCTTCACAGCTCTAGAAAAAATAACCCAGATTTGTCCAATCTCTTGGGTAGATAAATCTTCTGGACCAGATGGAATGCACCCTCATGTTCTGAAGGAAGTAGCAGTGGAGATTGCAGAGGCATTAGCAATGACCTTTCAAAAGTTGATAGATTCTGGCCTGATTCCGGAGGACTGGAAGATTACAAATGTCACTCCGCTATTTAAGAAGGGGGCAAGGAAGCAAAAAGGAAATTATAGACCTGTTAGCTTGACATCGGTGTTTGGGAAGTTGTTGGAGTCAATTGTCAAGGATGAGGTTAGGGAGTACCTGGAGGCATATGACAAGATAGGCAGAACTCAGCATGGTTTCCTTAAAGGAAAATCCTGCCTGACAAACCTATTGCAATTTTTTGAGGAAATTACAAGTAGGCTAGACAAGGGAGATGCAGTGGATGTTGTATATTTGGATTTTCAGAAGGCCTTTGACAAGGTGCTGCACATGAGGCTGTTAAACAAGGCAAGAGCCCATGGAATTACAGGAAAGTTACATACGTGGAGAGAGTTTTGGTTGATTGGCAGGAAACAGAGAGTGTGAATAAAGGGATCCCATTCTGGTTGGCTGCCAGTTACCAGTGGTGTCCCACACAGGTCTGTGTTGGGACCACTTCTTTTTACGTTGTGTTACGAACCCCGTAATTGGGTCACTTACCAACAAAGATCGAGAGGTCCGTTGAAGTCTGATGATATGATTTTTAACAGCATTTATTAGTAAAAATACACAAAAATAATATCAATGCAAATATACAGATAATATACATCGTCAATACTAAATCTAAAAGAGCGGGTATAATAATAATCAATAAGAAATAAGCTCTATCGTTGTCTAGGGGATAATGTATTGTCCGATGGAAATATAAAGTTCACTCAGTTCATGCAGGCTGCAGCCTTTGGGGACCGCTGGGTTTGCAATGGTTGGCGAGAGAGAGAGAGTTTTGGGAGAAAAACTTGCTGGCTTTCCTTTTATGATTTCGATCCGTCGGAGTCTCATTGGTGTGGCCATTCACTTGTGGCCTCTTCTTTAGCTAAGCCATTCTTCCGTGATGAGCCTGCCACCCTGGCAAGGGAGGACGCACACGAGCCCTCACCGGCGTTCGCGATAAAACGTTGTCACTGGATTTCCAGCATTTCTCCTGGTGCGTCTGAAAGGGTTGTTCCCCAGACCCTCTTTTATCCTTACTCACGGGGTCTCAGAATCAGGTTGGGATGATGCAATCCCTCAACCAGCCCACTCTGGTCGTCCCCTGAGGGACTTCAATGAATAGTACAGTACTCAATACACAATTCTGTCTCCAAGAGACAATAGCCGTTATCAATGGTTCCGTTTTCGCTGAGTCCAGGACACATTCCAAACCTTGTGGATTCTGTGTGTCTCTCTCTCATTTCCTGAGTCCCAAACCTGAATTAATAGCGATCTTGCGATTCTCAAAAAGGACTTTGTACCCTTCAGCCCCTCAGAGTTGCGGCACATTCGTAACAGTTGTATATCAACGATTTGGATTATGGAATAGATGGCTTTGTGGCTAAGTTTGCTGATGATACAAAGATAGGTGGAGGGGCTGGTAGTGCTGAGGAAACAGAGAGTCTGCAGAAAGACTTGGATAGATTGGGGGAATGGGCAAAGAAGTGGCAAATGAATTACAATGTCGAAAAGTGTACAGTCACGTACTTTGGTAGAAGAAATAAACGGGCAGACTATTATTTAAATGGGGAGAGAATTCAAAGTTCTGAGATGCAACGGGACTTGGGAGCTCTCGTGCAGGATACCCTTAAGGTTAACCTCCAGGTTGAGTTGGTGGTGAAGAAGGTGAATGCAATGTTGACATTCATTTCTAGAGGAATAGGGTATAGTAACAGGGATGTGATGTTGAGGCTCTATAAGGCACTGGTAAGACCTCACTTGGAATACTGTGTGCAGTTTTGGGCTCCTTATTTAAGAAAGGATGTGCTGACATTGGAGAGGTTTCAGAGAAGATTCACTGGAATGATTCCGGGAATGAGAGGGTTATTATATGAGGAACGTCTGACCGCTCTTGGACTGTACTCCTTGGAGTTTAGAAGAATGAGGGGGGACCTCATAGAAACATTTTGAATGTTGAAAGGCATGGACAGAGTGGATGTGGCAAAGTTGTTTCCCATGGTGGGGGAGTCTAGTACAAGAGGAAATGACTTGAGGATTGGAGGGTGCCCATTCAGAACAGAGATGCAAAAAATTTTTTTTAGCCAGAGGGTGGTGAATCTATGGAATTTGTTGCCATAGGCGGCAGTGGAACCCTTGTCATTGGTTGTATTTAAGGCAGAGATTGATAGGTATCTGAGCAGTCAGGGCATCAAAGGTTATGGTGAGAAGGTGGGGGAATGGGACGAAAGGGGAGATTGGATCAGCTCATGATGAAATGGCAGAGCAGACTTGATGGGCCAAATGGCTGACTTCTGCTCCTTTGTCTTATGATAGCACATGTTCTCTATTCCAGGCAGCACCCTTTTAAACCTCTTTTGCAACCTAACCAAAGCCTCAACATCCACCTTTCAGGTTTAGAAATCATTTTTTTTAAGAACTGCATGTTAGGGAATATTCCATAATGCACTTAAAAGGTATAACTAGTTATGAATATATCTGAGAATGGGTAATCACAATGATTTTTTTAATCAGTGTACTGTCCCACCTGTGAATTATCCAGTTTTAATTAATTGTACAAACTATATATAATAGTAATCTGCTGTAATTGATATATAGTAAAAATGTACCTAAAAGCTAAATTAAAAGCTCAGCCTAATTTTAAAGGATTTATCAATGGGTCAATGGGTGCAGTTAGTGGAAATGTGCTGAGTCACCCTATGTTGAGCAGTTGGGTTTTGGATGCGACATTTCAGGCTTGTTTTATAAGCATAGATGAAAGCCCTTGGTATCCTGACATGAGACTTCCATTTGAAATTCTGTTTCTTTTCATCTATGTGTCAATCTAAGGGTTGTGGCGACCCATTTCCTGGCGTATCCGAACCGACTCACAATTAGATAGCCTACGGGGGTTTGCGAGCACAGAGCTTTGGAGCCTCTGCGCCATGGGGGGCCGGTTGACAGAGGCTTAAAAGTGAGGCTGAAGTTTTCGAATAAAGTTTTTTCCTTCGACTGCAGTTACCGACTCCGTGTCGTAATTTTAGCGCTGCGTGTAGCACACCGCTACAATTGGTGACCCCGACGGTCCAAACGATTTTTGGACCAGAAATGACCGACGCCGCCTCTGTTCATGCGGTTTCATTGAAACTGCCGGGTTTCTGGACACAGTGCCCGGACCTATGGTTCCAGCAAGCCGAAGCCCAATTCCACGTTCGCCAGATCACCTCAGAAGACACCCGCTACTACTACGTGGCGAGCTCCCTCGACCAGGACACAGCGGCCCAGGTCACGGAGTTCGTACAGTCGCCCCCAGCAGACGGCAAGTACACGGAATTCAAAGCTCTGCTCCTCAGGACTTTCGGACTCTCACGGCGTGAGCGGGCTGCCCGTTTACTGCACCTGGACGGCTTGGGCGACAGACCTCCATCGGCTTTAATGAATGAGATGTTGTCTCTGGCCGACGGACACACATGCCTCATGTTTGAGCAGGCATTCCTGGGGCAGCTGCCTGAGGACATACGCCTGCTGCTGTCCGACGCGGATTTCAGTGACCCCCGGAAGGTGGCAGCCCGGGCGGACTTGCTGTGGAACGCCAAAAAGGTGAGCGGGGCGTCCATCGCACAGATCTCCCAGCCACGCTCCCGGCAGCAAACCAGTCCAGGCCCGGCCGCTGAGCCCGCCAACCCCCGGCCCAATGAACACTGGTGCTTCTACCACCAGCGGTGGGGCACAGAAGCCTGCCGTTGTTGCCCACCCTGCAAGTTCCCAGGAAACGCCAGGGCCAGCCGCCGCTGATGGCTACGGCGGCTGGCCATCGGGATAGCCTCCTGTATGTGTGGGATAGCAGGTCGGGACGCCGGGTTTTGGTCGATACTGGGGCTGAGATCAGCGTTTTACCTCCGACGAGTTACAACACCCGCAGCAGGGCACCGGGTCCCCCCCTGAGGGCCGTGAACGGCAGCACCGTAAGGACCTATGGCACCCGTCAGGTGCAGCTACAGTTCGGCTCCAGCCAGTTCACGTGGGACTTCACACTGGCCGCCGTAGCCCAACCGCTTCTGGGTGCGGATTTTTTGCGGGCTCACAGCCTACTGGTCGACCTGCCCAGGAAGAGACTGGTACACGCCGAGACCTTTCAGACGTTCTCCCTGGGTGCAGCCCAGTTGCCAGCCCCTCACCTCGGCTCCATCACGCTGTCCGACAACGACTTCACCAGGGTCCTGGAGGAGTTCCCATCGGTTCTGGCACCGCAGTTCACAGCGGCCATGCCCAGGCACGGCGTACAGCACCACATCCCGACCCAGGGACCACCCCTCCACGCCCGTGCTCGGCGGCTTCCCCCGGACAAGCTCCGACTGGCGAAGGAGGAGTTCCAGAGGATGGAGGAATTGGGGATCATCCGGCGGTCCGACAGCCCATGGGCCTCCCCCCTGCACATGGTGCCCAAAGCGACGGGGGGCTGGAGACCGTGCGGCGACTACCGCAGGCTGAACGAGGCTACCACACCGGACCGCTACCCTGTGCCGCACATTCAGGACTTTGCAGCAAACCTGCACGGCGCACGGATCTTCTCCAAGGTAGATCTCGTCCGAGGGTACCATCAAATCCCGATGCATCCTGACGACGTCCCCAAAACGGCACTCATCACCCCTTTCGGCCTTTTCGAGTTCCTCCGCATGCCGTTCGGCCTGAAGAATGCCGCACAGACGTTCCAGCGGTTAATGGACGCGGTGGGACGGGACCTGGACTTCGCGTTCATCTATTTGGATGACATCCTCATAGCCAGCGGCAGTCGTCAGGAGCATCTGTCCCACCTCCGTCAACTCTGCGCCCGACTGAGTGAGTACGGTCTTACAATCAACCCCGCCAAATGCCAGTTCGGACTCGATACCATTGACTTCCTGGGCCACAGGATTACTAAAGACGGGGCAACCCCTCTGCCCGCTAAGGTAGATGCGGTCCGCCACTTCCCCCGACCCACCACGATCAAAGGCCTTCAGGAATTCGTAGGTATGGTCAATTTCTACCACCGCTTCCTCCCTTCAGCTGCCCGGATCATGCGCCCCCTGTTCGCCCTGATGTCGGGTCCGAGCAAGGACATTACCTGGGACGAGGAGTCCGCCGCCGCTTTCGTTCAAACGAAGGAAGCTTTGGCGGATGCCGCAATGCTAGTACATCCCAGAATGGACGCCCCTACCGCCCTCACAGTGGACGCATCAAACACGGCAGTCGGTGGGGTGCTGGAGCAACTCATCGCAGGTCGCTGGCAACCCCTGGCGTTTTTCAGCAAACACCTGCGACCACCCGAGCTTAAGTACAGTGCTTTCGACCGGGAACTGTTGGCGCTCTAGCTGGCAATCCGGCATTTCAGGTACTTCCTAGAAGGTCGGCCCTTCACCGCGTTCACGGACCACAAACCGCTTACCTTTGCGTTTACGAAAGCGTCCGACCCCTGGTCGTCCCGCCAGCAACGCCACTTGTCCTACATCTCTGAGTACACGACGGATGTCCGGCACGTCTCGCCCTACCGTTCATGCCCTTTCCCAAGGGGTAGACTTTGAGGCACTGGCAGAGGCGCAGCAGGCGGATGAGGAGATTCCGAGTTACAGAACCGCAGTCTCCGGTTTGCAGCTCCAGGACCTCCCAGTGGGCCCAGGTGAGAGGACCCTACTCTGTGACGTCGCCACCGGCCAGCCCCGTCCAGTCGTCCCGACAGCATGGCGGCGCCGCGTTTTCGACTCCATTCATAACTTGGCGCATCCCTCCATCCGGACAACTGTCCGGATGGTTTCCAGCAGGTTCGTTTGGCACGGACTCCGCAAACAGGTCAGTGAATGGGCCAAAACGTGCATGCACTGCCAGACGGCCAAGGTGCAGCGGCGCACCAAAGCCCCACCGCAGCAGTTCCATCCCGCCCACCGGCGTTTCGACCACATTCATGTGGATATCGTGGGCCCCCTGCCAGTGTCGCGCGGAGCGCGTTACCTCCTGACTATCGTGGACCGGTTCACAAGATGGCCAGAGGCGGTCCCGCTCACCGACACCACCTCCGAATCTTGCGCCCGAGCCCTGATCGCCACCTGGATATCTCGCTTTGGTGTACCAGCCCACATTACCTCCGACAGAAGCGCCCAGTTCACCTCCAGCCTGTGGTCAGCTATGGCCAGCCTTTTGGGGACTCAGCTGCACCACACAACTGCCTACCACCCACAGTCGAATGGGCTAGTGGAGCGTTTCCACCGTCACCTGAAGTCGGCCCTCATGGCCCGCCTACGAGGAGCCAACTGGGCGGACGAGCTTCCCTGGGTCCTACTCGGCATCCGCACAGCGCCCAAGGACGACCTGCACGCCTCGTCGGCCGAGTTGGTATACGGCGCGCCCCTGGTCGTCCCCGGGGAGTTCCTACCAGCCCCAAGGGGGCAAGAGGAAGAACCCGCAGCAGTCCTGGGCAGACTACGCGAGAAGCTCGGTAACCTGGCCCCCATACCCACTTCACAGCACGGGCGGAACTCGACCTGCGTACCCAAAGACCTGCAGAACTGTAAGTTTGTACGAAGGGGCGGGTATCGGCCGCCGCTGCAGCGGCCATACGAGGGGCCGTTTATGGTGCTCCGGAACAACGGGTCCACGTTTGTGCTGGACGATGGGGGGAAAGAGGAGGTTTTCACGGTGGACCGCCTCAAACTGGCCCATGTGGACCTGGCGCAACCGGTCGAGTTTCCGGCGCCTTGGCGCAGAGGCCGACCTCCCAAGCAGGTTCTGGCCCAGACTGTGGACATTGGGGGGTGTATCACCGGTTCTGGGGGGGGGTTATGTGGCGACCCATTTCCTGGCGTATCCGAACCGACTCACAATTAGATAGCCTACGGGGGTTTGCGAGCACAGAGCTTTGGAGCCTCTGCGCCATGGGGGGCCGGTTGACAGAGGCTTAAAAGTGAGGCTGAAGTTTTCGAATAAAGTTTTTTCCTTCGACTGCAGTTACCGACTCCGTGTCGTAATTTTAGCGCTGCGTGTAGCACACTGCTACAGGGTCTCTTTAAATGTCCCCAATGTATCTGCTTCTCCTACCACCCCAGCAGTGTGTTCTAAGCACTTACTAATCCCTGGATTAAACAAAACTACCTCTAACATCCCTCCCCATATTTTCCTCAAAACATTGTAAAGTTATGCCTCCCTTGTATTATTGAGAGAGTGGACAGCCAGCATCTTCCTCCCAGAAGGAATACAAAGGAGGCATAACTTTATGATGATTTGACGGGTGGTGAATTTAAAGAGCTGGGGTAATTGAATTCAATCAGATTCCCCCATTCTCCAGCCCTTTATCTATTTCAACAATCAACTTTCCAGCTCTTTATTTCACTCCTAACCTCCACTTCAAGTTTCATCTATCACCTTGTATTTCTTCCTCCCCTCCTGCCACCTTCTTACTCTGACTCCTCATCTTTCTTTTTCTTCAGTCCTGATGAAAGGTCTTGGTCCGAAATGTTGACTGTACTCTTTTCCATACTTCTGCCTAGCCTGCTGAGTTCCTCCAGCATTGTGTGTGTGACACTATATTAATGCTGGACAGAAAGAACTAAAATCTGCAGATCAGTGAACATAAATGAGGCAAGGGCAATGGGAACAGACAAAGTAGATGTCTTTGTTCTTGTCATGTGGTTGCAGGAATGGGGGTTGCTATTTTGTGAGAGTGTTCTTGCAGCCAGCTTTTGTGAACTGTTTGGTGAGCTGGTTCTTGGTGAGGGATAGCTTATTCAGAGCAACTGAACATGGACACAATGAATCTCCTGTTGGTGATATGCTGAACAGGAGACAATTTCCAGATAAGAAACTGTTCATTTGGTTATGTAAAATTGGCAGGCTTGTAGAAAGAACAGCCTAAACTCAAATGACCTGGAAAGAGCAAAAGAAGTTACCAGAGGCACAAGTTTGGAGGAAGAGTTGTAAAGTGATATTGCTTGTCTTGGGCCAGATCCTATGAGAGGCTGACACAGGTTAGTCAGATGAGCCTGAGCCTGAGTTGAAAGATGATAGATTAATCTAATAAAGAAAAGGATAGGAATAGAGATTTCAAAAGCACGGGCAGCGACAACTGTGTGGAGACCAACTATTGCAAAGGTGTGTGACCCCACATCAGAATCAATAGGAACGCTTGGCCAGTGCTGGCTAGATTTCCTGGGTATTTTTCTATTCTTTGACTGTTTGGTGGGGGCTCATTGAGACCTAGTGTCTGATATTTAGGTTTGTAAATTCACGTGTTTGTTAACGGAAGCAATAAAGATATTTGTCAAAAAATACACATTATATCTGTGCCTAACTTATCATTTATTGTTGAGGATTAATACCTTTGTAACCCTCAGGCTCAGCCAGCACATGTTCGTTTATGGGAAAACAACTTCTGGCCCTGCCAAACTAAGAAATCTCATTTTTGTGGATGCTGTGTGATGTGCTGCCCAGTTACAAATCTGCACCGCAAAGTATCAGACAGTACAGCATAGGCAATTAAATGATTGAACTTAACTGACCCTCTATCTAGATTAAGATTTATAAAGAAAATAAAAAGTAAAAGGGCCCATTTTAAGGAAAAAGTCTATTGTGCATCGTTGGCGCTTATTGTTCGTTCATTTGTTCCTGTCGACCTCCAAGCGTAGCTGGCACTCGGACCCTTGCTCCTCAGTCCGCTTTGTCCAATGGTGTTCCAACTCCCTCCATTCCCCGATGAAAGACCATGAAAATCCTAGACACACAAGAAAGAAGAACATTTCTCCCATTGGATAGCCCCTGCATTCCAAAGTCCTGTTATCTCTAGTCATTACCCAAACATTGCTTCTATAGAGAAACCCATTACCTTAACAGTGGGGCATTACATAGAAGCCATTACATTAGCAGTGAAATCTTACAGTGTGTTACACCTGTAATATTAACTACCCTATCAACTTGCACTCCAACTTTGAGGGATTAATGGATGTGAACGCAAGATCCCTCTATTTCTCCACACCACTAAGAATCCTGCCAATGACCCTCTACTCTGCCATCAAGTTTGACCTTCCAAAGTGAATCACTTCACACTTTCCTGGATTGAAAAGGTTTCGGGAGGATATAGACAGATTAATTGAATAGCAGAGTGTTTGGTAATATAATGAGAAGATAATTTAGAAAGATGTGAGGTCATCCATTTGGATAGTAAAATAGGAAGTTAGATTTTAAATGATGGGATTTTGAATGGTGCTGGTTTTTGGAAGGCCTGTATAACTTTGTACTTAAATTGTTGAAAGTTAACATGCAGATTTAGCAAGGGAAATGGTATATTGGCCTTTATTGTAAGAGAAATTAAAAGCAAGAGTTGAGATGTTTTACTCCAATTGTACAAGTCCCTAAGGAAAGCACATCTGGAATATCATAAATTGTTCTGTTCACTTCAAATAGGGAGGATATTCTTTCAATACAGGGAATGCAATGAAGCCTTGCCAGATTGATTTCTGGATGTTGAATTTATAGTAATTAAATAGATGGAGCCTATATCATATTGAGGTTGGAAGAATGAAAGACTGCCTTACTGAAAAGTGCCAAATTCTTATGGGCTTGACAGGATAAATGTAAAGTTGGTATTTCTCTGGTTGGGATGTCTGAATTTGGGGTCATGGTGTGGAAATGAAGACACGAGAAAAACCAGAAGAAATTTCTTCTCTGCAGACGCTGGTGAATCTTTGGAATTCTCTACCTGAGGGTATTAAGAGGTTCATTGTCTGCAGTATTGAAGGTAAGTCTATTAGAGAATAAGATGTATCAGGTTAAAGTAGGAAAGTGACGCTGAAGATTGGCCCTAATGTTATTGAATTACCTAACAGACATGCAGGACTGAAAAGCCAATCCCCACATTTATTTCTTATGAATTGGAGGACTGATTACTCCTTTATCATGGTTTTTGAATGCAGTTTTTGGATAAGTAAATATTTTTAAAGATGAAACAGGCCCGTTGTAAAGCGGAAAAACAGTGTGTAGTGTAAATGAGTGTTCAAAAGAGAGTCAAGCAAGAGATTGTTAAACAGATGACAGCCCCTAAGTTTGGGGCTGATGTATTAACATAAGAGGAGGCAGAAGTGAGTGATTTTCAATGCTATGGAAAATTATCTGGTGTCTTGGTGGTTCTTGAATATTCACTTTTTACAGTTTAAATCAGTTGATGAGAGGGTCACCTGTGTCCACGTATATTGAGGACACAGTCTTGCACTAAAGAGTCAAATCAACCATTTACATCTGAGCTGAGGAGCAATCTCCTCACTGAGACTTTGTGAACTATAAGACTATATTTGCTACTCCATTCCTGGGTATATTTAACAGCAGAGATTGGTAGATTTTACAGTTTGTAAGCAATTGAGAGATAGAATACGGAGTTGTTAAAAGATCATCAGAGTAGGCTCGAGGGAACACTTGGCCCATCCATTTTCTTATGTTCTCATGCAATGTAGTTTTGGATTTATTTTGAGTATACTTTAATTCCCACTTGGTGGTGTGCATACTGCTTTATGCCTTCTAAATTGCACTGCTTTTTGATAACATAGTTTCTTGTATTATTGCAGAATGTTGTACATTAGTGGCAGTTTGAACAAATGGGAACAAAATTGCAACTTGGAAAACAACTTAATCTTGAGTTTCTTGAAGTTATCAGGCTGCTTTCCATTTTAAAATTAAATGTGTTATGTTTCAAAATCAACTTTAAATCAGATACTGAAGGTGTGTGAAAGCGCTCCCTAATTTTGATTTGTAATTTGTTTTCAGGATGGGGAGACTCCGAAGGAACTCCCTCTGAGAGTGGAATGACCACAGATGCAATCTACACCTACAATTGGTTGAAAGCGAGGAGTGGTAAGAGTTCTGTTTACATCTGGGGCCACTCACTAGGCACAGGGTAAGTAACTACTTGTTTGTGAGCTGGCTTTAAGTAAATAATTTTTATTTAGTAACTGGTGGTTGATTTCTTCCATTGTTTTGTTGTGCACTATTATTGGAAGTACAGTGGATTCTGGTTAATTGGGGCAACTACTTATTTGGGACAACTCTTAAAGAACTATTTGAGAAATTCACTTCATTTATTGGAGACACTATGCTGCTTAATTGGGACAGGAGACTGTTGCCAAAATTTCTAACTTGCGTCAATCATGTGCATTTATGTGGTTGTTAAACACTGCACTGTGCTTAGAGTGAGCATTTTTAAAATTGTGTCAGTTGAGTGTGTTTGTGTTCAAAAAGCAGTGATCTTTGTCACTAATATTTGGCAAGATTTTGCTCACTATGATTTCAAGCATTCAGGTTTGCCGGTCAGAAATAGCTGGTAGTGAAAATTAAACTATTTCACTACTTTAGCAAGTTGGGAACTACAAAGAATTTGAAGTTATTGACAATCATCTTGAATGTTACAATGAAAATGAAGATTTGGAGGATGCAATTGTCAAAAACATTGTAAGAAGGCTGTCCATTATCAGCACCAGATATCTTAGTTAATTTACAGTCAATCAAAAGAACATGGTAGCTTACACTGGATGAATTCCTCAGCTGATAGCTATTAGGAACCACAGTTTTATAGTACTGTTGCAGTATTCATAGTGTTCCAGTTTGTTCTGTATTTCATTCAAATGCATAATTTGTTATTAATTTGATTAGTAGTTTGTCTTTTTTATATGTGTTAACTATTCCCATGAAATTTTATCTAATTGAAACAGCTTCTTAATTGGCCAAAGCGTACTGAACCCAATGAATCCCAATTAACTGGACTCTACTGTACTTAATTACCATAATGAAACTAATGGTATTTAAACACAAGAGATTCTATAGATGCTGGAAATCCAGAGAAACACACACACAATGCTGGAGGAACTCAGCAGGTCAGGCAGCAATTATGAAGAGAAATAAGCAGTTGACACTTTGGGCTGAGACCCTTCATCATGACTGGAAAGTAAATCGGGCAAGGAGAATCCAGATTAAGAAGGTGGGGGAAAGGGAAGTACAAGTCGGCAGATGGTAGGTGAGTCCAGGAGAGGGGGAATGAACATGCTGGTAAGTGGTAGGAGGAACAGGTAAAGGACTGAAGAAGAAGGAATCTTATAGGAGAAGACAGTGGACGGTAGAAAGGAAAGGAGGAGGGGCACCAATGGGAGGTGTTGGACAGGTGAAGAGAAAAGAAGAGGTGAGAGGAGAGCCAGAATTGGGAATGAAGAAAGAGAGAAAGAGGATAAGGGAGAAATTACCAGAAGATAGAAAAAGGTGTTTGAGAGACTTTGAGTCTTGAGGATATTTCACAAGTTTTACCAATTTTAAACCAAGTGTAACATCAACATTTGCCTGTTGGTCACATTGACAAAATTATATCAATGTCTCCTTATCAAGAGAAACTCTGTAATAGGATTTTAAATACCTGGGAAAGTCTATAATAATTGTTCCATTATGGTTGTCAAGTGCCTCGGAGGGGGTTATTGATACCACAGCAATGGCATCCCTGCGGATATATAGCAGTCTCTAAGAAAACCTGGTTTAAAAAAATAAAACTTGCTGTTTCATTATTTCAAATGCACTGTGTGCAAGGGTGGTGGAGGTATATTTAGTGATATCTTTTAAAAGGAAATTTGTAAAATATTCTAAAGAGAAATGTTTGCATGACAATGAAAAAGGAGCTAAGAATTGTTGTAATTGGAAGGCTTTATCAAAGAGCCAGGCAGCTATGATAAACTGAATGATCTCTTGTGTTCTAATACGATGAAAGCATGAGAAAACCATAGGATGATTTGGGATCTGACAAATAAAAATGCTAACTATTTCTTAATTTAAAAGTTATAATACAAAATATAAATTTAATAGATATTATTTCACAGATACTTTCTATAGATCCCCCTTCCCTTTCTTCTATTGTCCATTCCCCCCCCCCCATCAAATTCATTCTTCTCCAGCCCTTTACCTTTTCCACCCACTTGGTTTCACCTTTCACCTTCCAGCTAGCCTGTTTCCTCTTCCCCACCTTTTAATTCAGACATCCCACTCCTTCCCTCTCAGTCCTGAAGTCCTGAAGAAGGGTCTCGGCCTGAAACGCTGACTGTTTACTGTTTTACATAGATGCTGCCTGGCTTGCTGAGTTCCTCATGCATTTTGTGTGTTTTGATTTGGATTTCCAGCATCTGCAGATTTTCTCATGTTTTGTGATTTTCTATCGATCTTTACTGTTTTGATATTCTGTAATATATGTCCCCTCTCCAATATTTTACTGGATCTTGCAACGTGATAGAAAGGTAGCTAAGGCAATGGCCCAAAGGGACATCTCACAGAGCTCACAACTACTACTCTGCCACTTGCCTATACTCCATAAACTCACACTCATCCCACTATATCCCAGCACAAGTATGCCTGTGAACAACCTGATACAATATGGGTCTTCTGTCAGCTCCACATATGAAAGCGGCACTGCTTTTTTTCATTGTGCAAATGTAATGGTAGCCATGTGTTCTGAGGATGTAAGGAAAGTCTCAAAACACCATGGTGTCCAGTCAGGTGGTTGTGGCAAATGATTAGCAGCAGTCCTTATTATCTTCCAACTAAGTTGATTAGTTACCCAAGAGGAGCCTGCAAACAGAAACTTGACTTACCTAAAGCTGAGGGAGTGCAAATGCTACATGGGGTTGTATTGTTACTGTTACGTACCCCGTAACTGGGTCACTTACCAGCAAAGATAGAGAGGTCCGTTGAAGTCTGATGGTACTATTTTTAACAGTATTTATTGATAAAAATACACAAAATAATATCAATGCGAACATACAGATAATATAGGTAATCAATACTAAATCTAAAAGCGCGGGTCTAATAATAATCAATAAGAAATAGCTCTATCATTGTCTAGGGGTTAATGTATTGTCCGATGGAAATATAAAAGTCACTTTAGTTCATTCAAGCTGCAGCGTTTTGGTTTGAGAGGAAGACGGGTTAAAACTTGCCCAGTTCTTTTATGATGTCAATCCTTACAGTCGTTGGGAGTTGATTTCCCCGTTGTTAGCTAAAAACCATTCTTACGTGGTCAGGGCACACCGATTCCGGGGCAAATGGAAATGGACGCACGTGGTCTTCCCATCAGCTTTTGCTATTACGGGATCGCTAGTGTTTCTTCTGGTGCGTCTGAGGGGCTGTTCCCACAGACCCTCTTTTATCCTGACTCACAAGATCTCAGATGTCAGTCAGGTTGAGATGATGCAATCCCTCCACCAACCTCCCCCTCGGTTCATTGCCTGGGGGCTTCGATGCATCGTACAGGATGCAATACACAAGTCCGTCTCCAAGAGACAATAGCCGGTATCAATGGGTCCGCCTTTCGGAGGCCAGGACACATTCCAACGCTTTGTGGATTCTGCATGTCTTTCTCTCATTTCCTGGGTCTCCTGAACTGACTCAATAGTGATCTTGCGATTCTCACAAAGGAGGGGGCTACCCCGCACCCTTCGGCCCCTCAGAGCTGTGGTACATTCATAATATTACGAACCCCGTAACTGGGTATCTTACCAGCAAAGATAGGAGTATCTGTTGAAGTCTGATGATACTATTTTTAACAGTATTTATTAGTAAAAATACACAAAAATAACATCAATGCAAATATGCAGATAATATACGTCATCAATACTAAACCTAAAAGTGAGGGTATAATAATAATCAATAAGAAATAAGCTCTATTGTCTAGGGGATAATGAATTGTCCGATGGAAATATAAAGTTCAGTTCAGTTCAGTTCATGCAGGCTGCAGTAGTTGTTGTTCGCGGTGTTGCAATTGTTGGAGAGAGAGAATAACAGCTATTAACTTGCCGACTTTCCTTTTACGATCTTGATCCGTCTCCGTCCTTTAGCTAGATCGTTCCATGGAGGACTCGTCACCCAGGCAAGGGTAGACACACACACAAGCCCCCCACCGGTCTCGTAGCGTCTCTCCTGGTGCGTCTGAAGGGTGTTCCCCAGGCCCTACTTTTATCTCCACTCAAGGGGTCTCGGGTGTCAATCAGGTTGGGATGATGCAATCCCTCAACCAAAACACTCTGGTTGCCCCCTGAGGGGTTTCAATGAATAGAACAGTACTCAATACACAATTCCTTCTCCAAGAGACAATAGCAGTAATCTCTCTCTTTGTCAATAGGAGACATTCCAACCTGTGCTGTGCCTCTCTCTCATAAATTTGTATGAGCTGTTTATCTCTCTCATTTCCTTTGATAACAGCATCGGAATAGTAGCGAATTGCGATTCTCCAAAAGGTGGGGGGATATTGGCGATTCTGTACCCTTCTGCCCATCAGAGTTGCTCCTTATTCATAACAGTATTCCCTGCCATTAACGAAGAATTAAATTATTTTACTTTAAATGCATCTTTCCCCATTCAGCCTCCAGCTACCACCCCCTCCACCCCCACCCAGCTTTTCTCTTTTGACAAGACCTCACATGATGGGCTGGTCCAGGAAGTTTGAGAACAATGGATCCATGATGTTTTAGCAAACTGCATCCAGAATTGGCTTGGTAACAGGAGGCAGAGGGTGATGATGTATGAGTCTTTTTTCTGACTGGAAGTCTGTAATCAATGGTATACCACTGGGATTGGTGCTGGGACCTTGTTTGTCACATATATAAGTGACTTGGATTGTTGCCTAAGGAAACACAGGAAATAGATCAACTGGAAAGTAGGGAGGAGTAGTGGCAAATGGAATTTAATCCAGGCAAGTGTGTGGTAATGCACTTTGGATCTCTAATGCTGGCCAGATATATACAGTAAAAGGTAGGGTTGATGTACAGAGGAGCCTCAGTGCATTCATAGCTCAATGAAATATGAAGTGCAACTCTTTACAGAAACAATGAGAGTTGAATCCCGATCTTACAGCTGGCACTGTAAAGTGTTGTGCTAATTGCTGTAATGCTTTGAAAAGGCGTTTAGTTACAAGGAGATATTGGATATGCTGGGATTGTTCTCACTGGGTGCAGCAGGCTGAGAGGTGACCTTATAGAGGTATATAACATTATAAAGGCTTTGGTTATAACCATATAACAATCACAGCACGGAAACAGGCCATCCCGGCCCTCCTAGTCCGTGCCGAACTCTTAATCTCACCTAGTCCCACCGACCCGCACTCAGCCCATAACCCTCCACTCCTTTCCTGTCCATATACCTATCCAATTTTACCTTAAGTGACACAACTGAACTGGCCTCTACTACTTCTACAGGAAGCTCATTCCACACAGCTATCACTCTCTGAGTAAAGAAATAGCCCCTCGTGTTCCCCTTAAACTTCTGCCCCCTAACTCTCAAGTCATGTCCTCTCGTTTGAATCTCCCCTACTCTCAATGGAAACAGCCTATTCACATCAACTCTGTCTATCCCTCTCAAAATTTTAAATTCCTCCATCAAATCCCCCCTCAACCTTCTACGCTCCAATGAATAGAGACCTAACTTGTTCAACCTTTCTCTGTCACTTAAGTGCTGAAACCCAGGTAACATCCTAGTAAATCATCTCTGCGCTCTCTCTAACTTATTGATATCTTTCCTATAATTTGGTGACCAGAACTGTACACAATATTCCAAATTTGGCCTTACCAATGCCTTGTACAATTTTAACATTACATCTGAACTTCTGTACTCAATGCTTTGATTTATAAAGGCCAGCGTTCCAAAAGCCTTCTTCACCACCCTATCTACATGAGACTCCACCTTCAGGGACCTATGCACTGTTATTCCTAGATTTCTCTGTTCCTCTGCATTCCTCAATGCCCTATCATTTACCCTGTATGTTCTATTTGGATTATTCCTGCCAAAATGTAGAACCTCACACTTTTCAGCATTAAACTCCATCTGCCAACGTTCAGCCCATTCTTCTAACCGGCATAAATCTCCCTGCAAGCTTTGAAAACCCACCTCGTTATCCACAACACCTCCTACCTTAGTGTCATCGGCATACTTACTAATCCAATTTACCACCCCATCATCCAGATCATTTATGTATATTACAAACAACATTGGGCCCAAAACAGATCCCTGAGGCACCCCGCTAGTCAACGGCCTCCATCCCGATAAACAATTATCCACCACTACTCTCTGGCATCTCCCATCTAGCCACTGTTGAATCCATTTTATTACTCCAGCATTAATACCTAACGACTGAACCTTCTTAACTAACCTTCCATGTGGAAGGCTTTGTCAAAGGCTTTGCTGAAGTCCATATAGACTACATCCACTGCCTTATCCTCGTCAACATTCCTCGTAACTAATTCAAAAAATTCAATAAGGTTTGTCAAACATGACCTTCCACGCACAAATCCATGCTGGCTACTCCTAATCAGATCCTGTCAATCCAGATAATTATTAATACTATCTCTAAGAATACTTTCCATTAATTTACCCACCACTGATGTCAAACTGACAGGTCTATAATTGCTAGGCTTACTTCTAGAACCCTTTTTTAAACAATGTAATCACATGAGCAATATGCCAATCCTCCGGCACAATCCCCATTTCTAATGACATCTTAAAGATCTCCGTCAGAGCTCCTGCTATTTCTACACAAACTTCCCTCAAGGTCCTGGGGAATATCCTGTCAGGACTCGGAGATTTATCCACTTTTAAATTTCTTAAAAGCGCCAGTACTTCCACCTCTTTAATTGTCATAGGTTCCATAACTTCCTTACTTGTTTCCCACACCTTACACAATTCTATATTCTTCTCCTTAGTGAATACCGAAGAGAAGAAATCATTCAAAATCTCTCCCATCTCCCTGGGCTCCACACATAGCTGACCACTCTGATTCTCTTCTTTTCTTTTTCAATCTTTTTATTAAATTTCATATATATATATAAAAAAAAGCATAGCATGATAATGAGTAGATTACAAATTCAATAAACTTGAAATTACATTAGTAATAGGATAATAATATCCCATTAAACATCAATCAACAAAAGGTACATTAATCAATCAAGTCTATATAAATATATATAAAAAAAATAATCATCAAAAGAGAAAAATAATTGAAAATATATAGAAGAAAATATATATTGAAAAAAAATACTAAACTAAACTAACATGGGCAATAATAACAGTTTATAAGTATGTGATAGTGTCAAGAAAAAACTCCGGAACTCCATACCTGAACAAGAATAAGTAGAGAAAAGGATCTGAAAAAGGCCAAATTAATTCATATGAAAATGTCGAATGAACGGTCCCCAGGTTTCTTCAAATTTAATTGAAGAGTCAAAAATAGTGCTTCTAATTTTTTCCAAACTCAGATAGGAAATAGTTTGAGAAAACCACTGAGATGTGGTAGGAGGATTTACTTCTTTCCAGTTTTGTAATATAGACCTTCTGGCAATTAATGTTACAAAAGCAATCATTCGTCTGATTGAAGGGGAAAACTGATTACCATCTTCATTTGGCATACCGAAAATTGCAGTAATAAAATGAGGTTGTAAATCGATATTCCATACTGAGGAAATGACATCAAAAATGTCCTTCCAATAGTTATGTAAAGTGGGACATGACCAAAACATGTGGGTCAATGAAGCCACTTCTAAGTGACATCTGTCACATTGAGGATTGATATGCAAGTAGAATCGAGCAAGCTTATCTTTAGACATATAAGCTCTATGTACAATTTTAAATTGTATTAAAGCATGTTTAGCACAAATAGAAGAGGAATTAACCATTTGTAAAATTTTTTCCCATTTATCTGTTGATATATTATATCGAAGTTCTTTTTCCCATTCTTGTTTAATTCTATCCGATATTTCTGGTTGTATCTTCATAATCATGTTATAAATAAAAGCTACTAATCCCTTCTGGCAGGGATTAAAGGTAAAAATCAAATCTGAAAAATCCAATGGAGTTGAATTGGGAAAAGATGGGAGAAATATGTAAGAAATTTCTAATTTGTAAATATCTAAAAAAATTAGATTTAGGTAATTTAAATTTGTTAGAAAGTTGATCAAAAGACATCAAAGTACCTTAAAAAAAAAGATCACGAAAACATTTTATACCTTTCCTTTTCCATATGCTAAAAGCTTGATCTGTCAATGAAGGTTTGAAAAAAAAAATAAATAAAATAGGGCTGTCCAGAACAAAGTTTTTCAGATTAAAAAATTTACGAAATTGAAACCAAATTCGTAGTGTATGTTTGACAACAGGGTTAGATATCTGTTTATTGAATTTAACTAAATCAACAGGAAGAAAAGAACCAAGAACGGAGAATATAGAATATCCCTTTACCTCACTACATTTCAAATTTACCCACTGTGGACACAATGGTGTGTCCAAATCTAGTTTCCAATACGTTAGGTTACGAATATTATTCGCCCAATAATAAAATCTGAAGTTAGGTAAAGCTAGACCACCATCTTTTTTAGATTTTTGTAATTGCCTTTTGCTTAACCTGGGGTTTTTATTTTGCCACACAAATGAGGAAATTTTTGAATCAATGTTATCAAAAAAAGATTTAGGAATAAAAATTGGTAAGGCTTGAAATAAATATAAAAATTTCGGTAAAATCATCATTTTAATAGCATTAATCCGACCAACTAATGATAAAAATAAGGGAGACCATCTTGTAGTAAGTTGTTGAATTTGATGAAGCGTAGGTAAAAAATTCAGTCCAAATAAATCTTTATATTTCTTGGTGATTTTTATACCTAAATAGATAAAGTTATCAGTAACAACTTTAAATGGCATCCTGTCATTCAATAAGGTTTGCGCGTTTAAGGGGAATAATTCACTCTTATCTAAGTTTAATTTATAACCAGAAAAACTACCAAATTGAGCCAATAAGGATAAAATAGCAGGAATAGACCTATTAGGATCAGAAATATATAGCAGCAAATCATCAGCATAAAGTGATAATTTGTATAACTTCTCATTACGGATGATACCAAAAATATTAGGAGACTCACGAATAGCAATGGCTAAAGGTTCTAATGCAATATTAAATAATAAAGGACTTAAAGGACAACCTTGTCTCGTACCACGAGATAATTGAAAAAAAGAGGATCTATAATTGTTTGTAAGAACAGAAGCAACAGGTTTATAATATATTAATTTAATCCATGATATAAAATTAGGACTAAAATTAAAGTTTCTCAATGCATTAAATAAGTATGTCCATTCAACTCTATCAAAAGCTTTTTCAGCATCTAATGAGATAACACATTCTGGGGTTGTAGGTGATGAAGTATAAATTATGTTAATCAATTTTCTAATATTAAAAAAGGAATACCGATTCCTAATAAAACCAGTTTGATCTTCTGAAATAATCTGTGATAGTACCTTTTCTAATCTAATGGCTAAAATTTTTGTAAGAATCTTAGAGTCTACATTTAATAATGATATAGGGCGATAAGATGCACATAAAGTAGGATCTTTATCTTCTTTAAGAATTAGAGAAATAGTAGCTTCATAAAAAGATTGAGGTAATCTCTTCTTAACAAACGCATCATTAAAGATTTCACATAGCCAAGGAGAAAGCAATAAAGAAAAAGTTTTAAAAAATTCTACAATAAAACCATCAGGACCAGGAGCTTTCCCTGAATTCATTGATGAGATAGCCTCTCTTATTTCAGCCATAGAAATAGGAGCATCAAGCAAGCTACAATCTTCATCTATCAGTTTAGGAATATTCAAGTTGTTAAAAAAATTATCCATCATGGACAGGTCACCATCAAATTCTGATTGATATAAAGATTTATAAAAATCTTGAAAAGTGTTATTGATTTCTTTATAATCAGTAGTTAAATTACCGTCTTGTTTACGAATTTTAATAATTTGTCGTTTAGTCGAAATAGCTTTTAATTGATTAGCTAACAATTTACCAGTTCGATCACTATGAATATAAAATTGAGCCCTGGTCTTAATTAATTGATTCTCAATTGAAGAAGATAATAATAAACTATGTTCCATTTGAAGCTCAACTCTCTTCTTATAAAGTTCTTTGGTAGGAGTAACGGAATAAATCTTATCAATTTCTTTAATTTTATCCACCAATAAAGCTATATCTAAATATCTTTGTTTTCTTTTACCAGCGGAATATGAGATAATTTGTCCACGGATAAAAGCCTTGAAAGAGTCCCAAAGTATTCCTCTGTCAATCTCTTCGGTATAGTTTGTTGAAAAAAATAAGTCAATTTGTTGTTTTATGAAGGTAATAAATTCTGGATCTTGAAGCAAAGTAGCATTAAGTCTCCAAGATCTAGTATTAATAGAAGAGTCCGGGATCTTGATAGATAACTTCAAAGGTGCATGATCTGAAATAGCAATAGAGTCATATTTACAATCAATAACATCTGTTAATAAATGATGATCAATAAGGAAATAATCAATTCTAGAATAACTATGATATACATGTGAAAAGAATGAAAATTCTTTATCTTTAGGGTTCAGAAACCGCCATATTTCAGTAATTCCAGAATCGACCATAAAAGAATTAATAAGTAAAGCTGATCTATTCGGAAGAGTTCGAATAGGTTTAGATCTATCCATCGAAGGATTCAAACAACAATTAAAGTCTCCACCCATTATCAACATATATTCATTCAAGTTAGGAAGGGAAGTAAATAAACGTTTAAAAAATTCAGGGCAATCAAAGTTTGGAGCATAAATATTAACTAGAACAACTTTCCGATTAAAAAGTGAACCAGTTATCAACAAAAATCTACCCTGTGGATCAGAAATAACTTCATAATGTGTAAACGAAATTGAGGGGTCTATAAAAATAGACACACCCCTAATTTTAGCGGTACAATTCGAGTGAAATTGTTGACCCTCCAGAACCTAAAAAAATGTTGATTATCCTCCCTCCTAATATGGGTCTCCTGTGCAAAAATAATATTAGCATTCAATCTATGGAATACTTTAAATATTTTTTTACGTTTAATCGGATGATTTAAACCATTAGTATTCCACGAGATAAAGTTAATAGATTTATCCATCATACCAATATTAATTGTGTGTATCATAAAAGGTTAAAAAGACACAGAACCCACAATTTAGGAAGAAGGAAAATTGATTCAGGAGCAACTGGAGATCATGACACCTCAACAATATTAATAATTTAAAGTCGGCCCATAAACTAAAAGCAAAAAAATAAAAAGCAAAAGCGTGAAAAAAGATCCCTACCCCCTCCCCCCACCCTTTGAAAGAAAGCCAAGCGGCAGGCGCATAAACTAATACTAATATTACCCCCATTTCAAGATGGCAGCTCCATAAGAAGATTTTTTAAAAAAAGCTATATAACACCCAGATTAAGATATAGGGTTGCAAAAAAAATAAAATTTAAAAAAAAAAAAAAAATATATATATATATATATATATATATATATATATATATATAATCAGTCAGGTTAAAAAAAAACTAAAATAGTAAAACAAAAAATCATTAATAAAAAAAAATGAACATTAATATTTAAAAGTGTAATATACCTTTAAAAGAAAAAATTCCATATTCAAATACAAGAAAGATGTCGTTTCAAAAGCAAAGACATGGGTAGAAGAAACGACATTTTGAAAAAGCCATATTACAAAATATGAATATAAGTTCAGCAATCTAATAAGAAAATTTAGTAAAAAAGAGTTATCAAAATAGAATTTAAAAAAAAAGATTTAATAGACACTACAGCATATATAAAAAAAGACTAAAAAAAATTCAAAACATTTGTTCCATTTCTAAATACAGGCAAACAAATAAATGCTTATAAAAAGCAAAGTCTTATGGGAAGAAGAAACGACATTTTAAAAAAATAATTCATTATTACAAAATACAAACGTGTATAAAAAAAGGATATTAGAAAAATTAAAACAGCATCTATAAGCAATGATAATAGTAGTAGAAAAAAAAACCAGACCCATAGATCAGGATAAGAAGTTATAACCCAACTTCATGGGTTAAAACTTAAAATGAAATGGCATCCTCTCTCCAAAAAAATCTTCAATGTAACTCATAGTTCAAGTTGCACTAGAAGATCGATATTCTTCAACAAATTTCTTCGCTTCTTCCGGAGTGTTGAAAAATCGTTGACTGTTGTCGTTCAGCACAATTCTAAGCTTCGCTGGATACATTAAAGCTTGTTTAAGTCCAATCGAGTGAATCTCTGCCATCACTGGTTTAAAAGCGATTCTGGCTCTCATTACATCATAGGAATAATCCTCAACAATTTGAAATGAATTGGTTTTGTAAGAGATCATACCTTTTTTACGAGCTAATCGAATTAGAAGCTCTTTCTCACGAGGATAATGAAGGCGAACAATCACCGCTCGTGGTTTACCAGTCGTAGACGAAAACCTCGCAACTCTGTGAGCGCGATCGATAACAGGTTTAGTTTGCAAACCTTCATCACCGAAAATTTCCCACAGTAAATTAGAGAAAAATTCAGTTAAATCACCGGACTCAACTTTTTCGGGAAATCCGATGATGCGCAAATTCTGTCTGCGAGATCGATTTTCAAGATCAGTAATTTTAAACTTATACTGATCCATAGTTTTAGCAGTCGACTCTATCTTCTTCTCCAACGCTTCAATTGTACGTGCTTTTTCACAAATTGATTGTTCAAGAGTCGTAATCTTATTTTCATGCCGCTGAACATCTAACGCCTGCGATTGAAACTTAATTTCAAGCGATCTAACAACTCCTTCAAGATCAGATATTTTCGTGGTAAGCCTTTTTTCCAAACTTGACAGTTTACTATCCAATTTACCTTCTAGTCTGCCTTCCAAACCATCAAGTTTAGAATCCAGAAGGTTAGCAACTGTGTCGATAGATAAAGGATCCTTGGACGATTTCTTACTTGTAGCCATTTTAAGTTTGACAAGATTAGATCAAATATTATTTTAGGAAAAAAGAGTTAATCAGAAGTAGCAACTCATATGATTAAGTTCGGAAAGATTTGATTAAAGGGTGATTATAGTTGAAAAAATAAAGAGCGCCTAAAAGGCAGATGCTTACGTCGCCATCTTGAAACTCCACCCCCCATTCTGATTCTCTAAGGGGCCAATTTTATCCCTCACTATCCTCTTGCTTTTAATATAACTGTAGAAACCTTTCGGATGTACTTTCACCTTATTTGCCAAACCAACCTCGTATCTTCTTTTAGCTTTTCTAATCTCTTTCTTAAGATTCCTTTTACATTCTTTATATTCCTCGAGCAATTCCTTTACTCCATGCTGCCTATATTTATTGTAGACATCCCTCTTTTTCCGAACCAAATTTCTAATATCCCTTGAAAACCATGGTGCTTTCAAACCTTTAACCTTTCCTTTCAACCTAACAGGTTAACCTATGTGTTAGAACATAGCCTTGTGTGAACGGCCTGAGTCGGAGTGCAGTAGAGGCACAGGGCTTAAGAAAGCAGGGGCAGTCAGTGGCACACACAGCCAAACAGAATTGCCAGTGACACATCCAGGATTTCTCTTGGACAATTCCTGACGCAAGTACTGGTGCAGCATCATCTACAAAAGATGTATTTTTGGCTCAACATAAATGTAAATCAATTTATGTTTTGGTATTTGTATATGCATCAGTAGAACCAGTTTATCTATAAACAACTGCATATCAACATACTACTAAAACGTTCATGCAAATCTTTTTGTATAAAGTTAGAATATAATGTGCAAGGTATTTTTCATAAATTGTTTCTGGGCCATGTATATATATTTGGCAAAGAAAATATTTACTTTATGCATATTCTTGGTTGATATTTTGGGACTTGTCCCTTCTTGAAGCATCGTTCTTTGTATGGTCCAGATACTTCTACAGAATTGTTAGGTAAAGGTTTCAATTATCTTAATGACAACAGTGAGGAATGACATATACATTTACATCAGGATAAAATATAACATGTAATACTGACTGGTGTTTTGCCACATATCGGTGCTAGGTCCTCTGTCGTTTATCATCTACTGAATAAATGATCTAGATAACGTAAACTGGATCAGCAAATGTGTGGATGACATCAAGATTAGAAGTGCATTGGACGATGGGATAGGCTATTAAAGCTTGCAACAGGATCTGGAGTAGCTAGAAAAATGTGAAATGGCAGATGGAAGTTAATGCAGACAAATTTGAGGTGTTGCATTTTGGGAGGACAAACCAGGGTAGGACTTGCACAACGAGTGGTAAAGCACTCAGGAAGGCTGTATAACGGGGGGTTCTGGGAATACAAATCTGTAACTCTTTGAAAGTGATGTCACGGATTGGTAGTGTCATAAAGAGAGTTTTTGGCCATTGACCTTCATAAGTCAAAACATTGAGCACAGGAGTTAGGATATAATATTGAATTTGTGTAAGACATTGTTAAGGCCTACTTTGGGCCATTGTTCACAGTTCTGGTCACCTACCTACAGGAAGGATATCAATAACAATGAAAGAGTGCAGAGAAAATTTACAAGGATGTTGCCAGGACTTTAGGACTGAGTTAAAGGAAAGGCTGAATAGGTTAGGACTTTATTCCCTAGAACATAGGAGAATGCAGGGAGAATTGATACAGGTATACAAAATTATGAGGGGTATAGATAGGGAATTGCAAACAGGCTTTTTCTACTGAGGGTGGATGAGACGAGGAGTAGAAATCATGGGTTAAGTGTGAAAGTAGTAATGTTTAAATGGGACAAGAAGGGGAGCTTCCTCAGAGGGTGGTGCGAGTGTGGAACAAACTAGTGGAAGTGGTGAATGTGGGTTCAATTTTGTGAGAGAATTTTGGATACGTGCATGGATGGGAGAGGTATGGTTCAATAGGTACATTTAATGTCAGAGAAATGTATACAATATACATCCTGAAATTCTTTTTCGTCTCAAACATCCACGAAAACAGAGGAGTACCCCAAAGAATGAATGACAGTTAAACATTAGAATGTTATGAAGGGCTATGTTCCAGGCACAGGTCAATGCGACTACCCAGATTAATAGTTCACAATGGACTGGATGGGCCAAAGGGCCTGTTTCTGTGCTGGAGTGTTCTATGATTATTCTACATCTACAACTAAACACCTGTAAAGGGGGTTTCTTCTTTTTTCTTTGTTACTGTGTATGTAATCAAAATGGCTTCTTTGTTTTGTTAAAAGCAGGAATGCTTCTTTGTTGCAAGAGAGTGCTGGAAGCTTGTTTGGGTTAAAATTTACTGATAACGAGAATTGTATTCCTTTGTAAACCAATTGGGATTAATGTTGTTCTTTCTTCTGAGACTGTAAGCTATTGTTGGCGGGCTTTTGGGGAGATCGGCGCGAGGGGTTGAGAGAGAGAGGACGCGATGCTGTAAACTGGGCGAGGAATGGACCCCAAGCGGGGGTCCGAGGCCAGGAGGTAATCCGAGGAGAGGAGATGAAGCTAGGTGTGCTTGGTTGACCACTTCGGATGGTCCTGAGCTGCGAGTCGAGGAGTTCGGAGGGGATCGAATGGTGGCCAGAAGACTTCAGTAATTGAGCTCCAACGGCTGTGCACGAAGTGGTTTGGACTTTGATAAGTTTGAGGCCTTTTCTTTATTTTTTCCTTCATATATACTGTATCGTTATTAATCATTTAGTTATAGTAACCTTTATAAATTGTACTCATTTAATCGCATATGGTGTACTATATGTTTTTGGGTGAGGTGGGGACATCACACAGCATCCAAACCAGCTGATTACCCAGTTTGGCGGGGCCGAAGGCTGCTCCCCCAGACGAGAACGAGCTGAGAGAGCCTGAGGCGACCCAAGGGGTTATACACCTTTGTCTTTTTATTTGTTGAATCTTGAGGTTGGTTTGTTCAAAAAGATTAGTAAATTGGACAGTATGTGCTATGCATCAGATAAGTGTTTTGCCAGCAACAGCAACATTTATGCATAATGAGGCACTTGGTAACGGCCAATAAAAAGAAATTAGATTAAGCAGACTGGCCATAGTGTGTTGGAGAGGTGAGTTCAGGCTTTAGCTCATAAAAGCTTTGGTGAGGAAAGCTGAAGGCTGTAGGAAGAATTTTTCATTTAATTTTTCTTTCTTTCTCATTGCACTGTTAGAGCAGTGGGGATGCCAGGCAGTATGGTAGGATGCTCCTCTTGCAGGGTGTGAGAAGGCAGGAAGACCTCCGGTTTCATTGGCAATTAAACCTGCAAGAAGTGCATCCAACTGCAGCTTCTTTCAGACTATTAAGAAATTGGATGATCTCTGTATCTTGCAGAAGCCTGAGGGGTTGATTGACAGGGCATACAGGGAGTTAGTTACACCGAAGATGGAGGACACAGATAACTGAATGACCATCAGGAAAGGGAAAGGGGATGGGCAGCTAGTGCAGATATCCTGTGGCTGCTCCCTTCTTCAACAGGGATTAATACTGTTGGGGAGAAGGATGACCGAGCAGAGGAAAGCTACAACTGTCGAGTCTCTAGCACTGAATCCGGATCTGTAGCTCAGAAGGGAATGACAGAGAAGAGGTGAGCTCTAATGATAGGGGATTTAATGGTTAGAGGAACAGATTCTCGGATGATCTGTGCCAAGATTGGGGACATCTCGGATTGAGTCGACAGCATTTTTAAGTGGGAGAGTGAAAAGCCATAGGCCGTGGTCTACATCGGTACCAAAGCCATGGGTAAGAAGGATGACAGGGTGCTGCAAAATGAGTTCAGGGAGTTAGGTGCTAAGTTAAAGGACGAGACCTCCAGAGTTGTGGTTCTAGAATTGCTACCCATGCCTCATGCTAATGAAGTCAGAAATAGGAAAATAATACAGTTTAACTGATGGCTATGGAGATGGTGCAATAGTGGGGCTTCAGACCTTTGGATCATTGGGCTCTCTTTAAACTAATGTTGCAGGGACGTGGGAACCAGAGGGCCAGACCAGATAGTGAAATGCTTGTGGGAAAAGATACTGTTAAGCCTACATACAAAGTCAGGAGTCGAAAGATTGAGCATGGTGAGACTAATGTTCTGAATAGTGTATATTTCAATGCAAGGAGCATTGTAGGAAAGCCAAATGGGCTTGAGGCATGGATCAACAAATGGAATTATGACATTCAATGAGATTTACAGGAAGATGTTTCCTGCTTGGCATTCTTGCCTGCCACACCTCCAAAAGTGCCCTTAGGTCAGCTTCAGGTCATCAGCTGGAGACCACTGCTCATTGATGCTTTGCTCCCTTGGCTCTGGTACATCTGATGGCGGAGCAGTGGTAGGGAGGTTTCTTTTCTGTCTCTTCCGCCAACTGTCAGGTGGCCCTCCTGAACCTCGCTTCAGTCACTGCCATATCACAGAGTGACCTTATTGATGCGCTGACTAAGCTCCGGCATCCTACCTTCACAGGGTAGACGATAGTCCTCCAACCAGCATCCGTACACTCATCTGCCAGGTCAGGGTACTTCAGCCTCTTCTGCCTGTGGACAGCCTCCACTCCTTCCTCCTGTGGGATGGTTAACTCAGTGAGGAGGACTGTCTTGGCAGCTGTGGACCACAGTACCATGTCTGGGCAGAGAGATGTGGTGATTCCTGTAGAAGCTCTAACTGTCTGCCAATGTTCCATTCCTAGCTGTGGAGAGGAGTCCTGAAGCAGCTCTTGGGCAGGTGCACTCAGTGCTTTTACCAGCCTTAACAAATGCAATGAGCTGTTGTCCCGCTTGGGAAAGGCTACTTCTCACATTCTGCTTGCAGGTCTCTAGGATCTCTGCCAACTACTTTAGGACCTGGTTTTGCCACCATCACAGCATAGACTTGCATCCTGTCAGGATGTGTTGGAGGTTGGCATTGGTGCTATCACATGGGGCAGCTATCTTCACTGCTGAACCACTAGTGGCAAGGTGTCATAGGTTGCCCTGATGAGAAAGCTGAGTCTGGCTTGCGGGATCTTCTACGGATCAGGCCAGCTGAATAACCTGTTCATGGTGCCCTTCCATGTTGTCCAGCTTCCCTGACAGCCCTGTGCCACTGCCTTCATCCTGTAGCGTTTCTACTCTGACCTTATCACCTCCTCTACTACCATGGCTTTCCTCGCTTTCTTTGAGGCCTTGGACCAGAAACATGCTGCCTTCCCCCAGCCAAGTCCTGCTTGTTCAGCCTGGATTCTGCCGATAACCTTTTGGTGCTGCAGCTTGCTGATGGCCTGGTCTACTTCAGCTTGAACTCTCCATTTAAGGCTGGTACGAATTGAGCCATTGGCACTCCTCACCAGTGGGTCAGTGGACTCCCTCAGCTGGGTTTTCTCCTGCTTGTACCTCAGGCTGATGGATCACTGTGGCAGCTGCAACCAATGTTCCCTCTAATGGGTGTGTGTGTGTACGCACGCATCTTTTGCTAGAAGTGCACAAAGGAATATTAACTGCACAGAAAAGGTTCTCACCCTCTACCTCGTTGGCACGTTAAGTATATTTCACGATTGTACACAATCACAATTCCTTTTCCAGTTTCTGATGCAGACTGTGTTGACAATATGGAATTTGTGATGATTTGTCTGCAGATTTTAGAACAGGCTTATTTATACTGATTTTATTGAAGAAATTATTGATTGATTATATCAAATTCCAAAGAAACAAAGGGCGTGAAGCGCAAAGAACTGCTACTTCATTTAAAGCAGAATGGCTTAATGAAACAGTAGAAACTGCTACAACAAAAGCTTATGAGGTCAGGAATATGCACCGACAGGAAATATTTAAGTACAATACTGAAACCAGTATTATCTGCGTGTATTGTTGCGATGCAAAAGTTGCTGGAGAATTTGCAAGTGGGAAGAAGTAGAGTGACATTTGGAAATTTGACTTTTTAAAGCGCCATTTAGCAAGTAAGTCACATATGGACAGTGCGCAAAAGCTCTGGTGAAAAAATCCTTCATTACCTGCAACAGGCCTGCTACATATGTTTTGTGAGAGTGCAGATGAACGTGAGCAAAAACTATCGAATCAAAGTTCTTATTGACAGTTATTTTATTTCTTTTAAACAATGAACAACAAATTGGACGTGGTAGCTTATTATCCTTAAAGTAGCTTCAGGTTTGCTTCCACTTAAAAATTCAGTGTGCACATGTTGTCACTGGGCAAAAAATTGCACAGTAGAAGACTTTTGCACATACTGGTTATTACAATTTAAAGGGAACATTAGCTGCAAGATGTTCTTCCCAAAGGGGCTAGTGTCTGAGAAACACCAAAGTAGCCCCTGCCATTTCCAGATGTAGGAGTTGGCTTATCCCATCTATCTTACTAGCTGTGGATTTTACACATTTTCAGGGGCCCTTTGGTGCAGTATGAACTGGTAGCACCCACTTCATACTTTGCGAGTAGTTGATTCTGGTTGATCCTCAGCAGGCCCTCTGCGAGCTGTTTCTCTACTTTTCTAGCCATTAGTGAGACTGTTGCAGGAGGGACAGGACTGGCAGTTCCATGTTCCAGGGTTCTGTTGTTTTAAACATGATAGAGAAGGAGGGATTAAAGGGGGAGGGATGCCATCAGGGAAAATGTCACGGCAGTGCTCAGTCAGAATAGACAGGAGAGCTTGTCTACACTGGCTACATGGGTGGAACTGAGGAATAAGAAAGGGATGACCACATTAATGGGATTATATTACAGACCATCCGAAAGATTTAGAGGAACAAGAAATATAAGATTTGATAGGTGATTTTAATTTTCCACATATTGACTGGGACTCTCATACAGTAAAAAGGCTGGAAGTAGAAAGAGTTTGAAAAAATGTGTTCAAGAAATGTTCCTTGATCAGTACATAGAGGTCCCAACTCGAAAGAGTGCAATACTAGATCTCCTATTAGGGAATGGGACAGGGCAGGTGACAGAAGTTTGTGTAGGGAAACACTTGCATCTAGTGATTGTAATGCTTTTAGTTTCAAGATAATTATGGAGAAGGGTAGGTCTGGTTGTCGAATTGAGACTCTCAATTAGCGAAAGGCCAAGTTTGATGGTATCAGAAAGGATCTGGCAAGTGTGGATTTGGGCAGGTTGTTTTCTGGCAAAGGGTGTACTTGATAAGTGGGAGGCCTTCAAAAGTGAAATTTTGACTGTAGAGTTTGTATATTCCTGTCAGGAGAAAATGCAATAACATGTTTAGAAAACCCTGATTCACAGCAAATATATAGGCAGGAAGGAGCAAATGAGATACTTAAGGAGTATAAAAATGCAATTAAGGATTAAAGATGAAATCAGGAGGGCAAAAAGGCATGAGGTTACTCTTGCAGACAAGGTGAAGGAGAATCTCAAAGTCTTCTAGAGATGTATAAAGAACAAAAGGACAGCAAGGGACGGAGTTAATCCTCTGGAAGATCAGAGTAGCCATCTATACATGGAACTGAAAGAGATGGGGAGATCTTAAGTGGATTTTTTTGCATGTGTATTTGCTTGGAAAACAGAGTCTTTGGAAATGACACAAGCAGCAGTAAGGTCATGGACTGTTACAGGTGAGGAGGTGTTTTCTGTCTTGAGGAAAATTAGGGTGAATAAATTGCCAGGGCCTGACAGGGTATTTCTTTAAACTATGTGGGAGGCTAACGCAGAAATTGCAGGGGCCCTAGCAGAGATATTTAAAATGTCCTTAGCCACAGGTGAGGTGCCGGAGGATTAACAGGTAGGTATTGTTTCATTGTTTAAGAAAGGCTCTAAGAATAAGCCTGGAAATTATAGGCTAGTGAGCCTGACATTAGTAGTGGAAAGGTTATTGGAAGGTAAGGGACTGGATATATAAGTAGTTGGATAGACAGATACTGATTAGAGATGATCAAAGTGATTTTTGCACATGGTAGGTCGTGTCTAACCAATCTTAGAGATTTTTTTGAGGAAATTACCAGGAAGTTGATGAAGGCAAGGCAGTGGATACTGTCTACATGAACAAGGCCTTTGAAAAGGTCCCACGTGGGAAGCTGGTCACGAAGGTTTAGTCACATGGAATTCAAGATGAGGTAGTAAATTGGATTGGACATTGGCTCTGTGGAGGAAGCCAGAGAGTGGTAGTAGATGGTTGCCTCTCTGACTGGAGGTCTGTGACCAGTGGTGTGTCACAAGGATCAGTGCTGAGTGTTGTTGTTTGTCATCTATATTTTGTAGCCTGGGGAAAAGTACATACTCAGGACAACAAATACTTTTTCGGGTTTTAATTCCTTTATCTGTTTTAGATGTTTTAATGCGGAAGAGGGTCTTAAAACAAAATGAACAAATTTACAACCAGTTCCTGCCGTTACAATCTCAGTTTAACCTTTGATCCACACCCTTGTGTATCAACGGATTGCGTATGCAGTATAAAAATACAAAAAGCAAACCACACAAAACTAATATGGCAGTGGCAATTCTGAAGAAACACAATACAAGCAACATGAGAATCCCACCAACCCTGTACCTTATACATCGCAGCAAAAATGTAAGCGAATACATCTCACCTAAGACGTCTACTCCCTTTTAGTACACACGTGCTTAACATCCAAACAGAGACTAAACATTCACGTTGCGCTGTTACATTCACAATTAGTCATGATACAATAAAGTTAGACAAAAGGTACACATTGGCACAACTTTTACATGATATTGCCTGGTAGTTAAATTACAGGAAGACTGACCTACTTGGCCAGTAAGGAACTTTGCACAAACCACGCTATCCAGCACCAATGCCTTCACTCGTGAAAATCTAAAGCATCCACACGTAAAACATGTCAAATTACCGATATTCTTGATTCACCAACGAGCATAAACGAATTCACATGGGTATCATCAATTAATACTCGCTTTTCCTCACCATACCCAGTATCTCTGGGAGGATCTTAATCCCAAAGCCCCACCAGCTGCTTCTGCAGAAAACAAAATGGTCTCCCCACTATCCCACGCATGCATAATAACATCACCGTCTCCACTTAAAGGCATAGGCAACTGTTCTAGCATTACCCAGATGGATGTCTAAGTACACTTTTAATGACAAGGAATAAGATTCGACGGTCACCCAGTTACATACATCAACAATTTGGGTGATAACGTGGTAAACTGGATTAACAAACTTGCGCAAGTTGGGGAAGTAGTGGACACCAAGGAAGACTATCAAAGCTTCCAGCAGGATCTAGACCAGCTGGAAAAATGGGCTAAAAATGTCAGATGGAATTTAATGCAGAGAGGTGTGAGGTATTGGACTTTGGGTGGGAAAACCAAGGTAAGACTTGCAGGGGGAACGGTAAGGTACTAAGGATTGCGGTAGAATGGGGATCTGGAAATACAGATCCATAATCCCTTCAAAGTAGTGTCAGAGGTAGATAAGGTCGAAAAGAGAGCTTTTGGCACATTGTCAAAGATGAAAATATTGAGTATTGGGGTTGGGATGTTATGTTAAAACTGATAAGATATTGATGAGGCCTAATTTGGAGTATTGTGCGTAGTTCTGGTCACTTAGCTACAGGAAAGGGGGTGGTGAAGGTTTCAATCAGCGGAAGTGGTGAATGCAGGTTTGATTTTAACACCAGAAAAATTTTGAGAGTCCCATTGATGGGGAGGATATAGAGGGATATGCTCCATGTACAGGTCAATGGGGCTAGATAGATTAATAGTTCAGCACAGTCAAGATGGGCCATAGGGACCATTTCTGTGCCAAAGTGCTTTATGACTTTATGTCTACCTCTACTTGCCCTTAGAAAGCTACTGTTCTGAGCCATGCCTTGAACCACTGCAAGCCCCTTCAATAAAGTTAGTAGGTGTAACCAGAGCCAGAGAGCCATGCCTGTCATGTGACAGCACTGCCCTCACCTGGTTGGAGGTCACACTACCTGCCAGTCAACATTTTGCCCCTCCCAACTAATCAATGCACACTTAACCATTGGCCACCTTAATTGGATTAACCTGACTAACACCAAGCCATTGGCCCCCTGATCTATGAAGGGTGCTACATGTGCTTGGCTCGCTCTCTTTTGCCATCCTTGAGGGACCACCCTGCTTCACTCCAGGCTGAAGACTGCAGAACAGCGCTGGAGACGTGGTAATGTGTGCATTGAATAGGGTTGTGGGAGCGTTTATTGTTGTCCCGTTAGCAAAGAGCCATGCTTGCCCATAGCCGGGGGGGGGGACAATTATTGTAGTTACTTTTCCCTTGCTTGTATGTGTACCTGTACTCCGTCCCCACACCGTTTCCCCCATGTATGGTACTGCAGACCCGATTTTTCCCACGCTCCTCTATTCTAAGTGCGTTTGTGCGAATACTGTAGCCACTTGTGTTGTTCCCAAGCTTTTTCTTCCCTTGTAAATAAACTCCTTATTATTAAAACTATGTGTCCAGAGCTCTTGCCTTTGAGACCCAAAGAATCTTTCTTATTTCCATCACAGCAGTAGGTACTTCTAAGGTTTTGGCTTACCAACAGTGAATGAAAGGGCACAAGATTATGGTCTGGGACTTAGAAAGGAACTTGCAGATGATGGTATCCCTGTGTTCTGCTATACTTGGACTTTAGAGCAAAGGTCCTGGTTTTAGGAGGTGAATTGCTGTATAGCTGTAGTAAGTGCAGTCATAACATATTGGTGATAGAAGGTATGTCAGCTGCTTTGCCTCAATTGGTTTGTCCTGAACAAACTACCATAGCACGAACTGCACATATCCAGTCAACTATGCTCCATGACATTTTTTGTTTTTGATACCCTGGGCTGGCTTTGAGGAGCCGCTGGGTGCACAGTACCCAACCTCTGAACTATGCCTGCAGAGGCAGTATTTTGTTTGACTGATTCAGTAAAGTGTCTGGTCAATGATCATGTCCAGGATACTAATAAATTTGGATTCAACAACAGTCATGATGTCATATGCCAAGGTAGATGGTTAGACTGTTGTTGATGGTCCATGTTTATAGCAACATACATGTTACTTGGCAATTATCAGAGCAAGCCTAAATGTGATCTATTTCCTGTTCTGTTAAGTTCCAAATTGCCTCATTACAGAAGGAATTATGAATGGACTGGTTTGTGCAGTTGTCAGCAGGCATCCCCACTTGAGCCTGTAGGATAAAGAGCTTAGTATAGAGGGAGAGACTGAAGATACCTGAATGTAGGACCTCTTTGAATAGTCACCTAGGCTTGGATGATTGATTGGTCTGCAATAATGCCTTCCCTTGTAAGTATGATATCTTGGCAGTTGAGGGTCTTGCCTTAGTACCCATAGACTTCAATTTTATCAAGGGTCAATGTTACCTGGAGTCCAAGACAATTGCTCAACCGACCTCTGAAAATCTGAGGCTGTAATAAGGTTGGAGTGGAATCAAATGGAGTCATAAATGAGGCTTGAGAGAACAGTTACTTGTACATTGTATTTTATAAGATTGCTTTTATATTTATATTTGTGTTATTTTTACTGTGTTCTTTATGGATATTGTGTTGTTCTATGCTGTATCAGATCTAGAGTAACAAACTGTTTGTTTTTCTTTACATTCGTATACTGAAGAATGATAATAAACAATCTTGAATGTTCACTCCTGAGCTGACATCAGACCCAACGGTTTCAGTGTAACTAGTGTGCTCAGCTGATTTTTGATATCATGAAAAATGAACTGAATTGCTGAACACTGTAGGTTATTTTGCAGTGATCTTGGGAGGTTGTAGTGAAGGATCATTGAGACGGAATTATCCATTACGTTAATTGGTTAATTGTCACAAGCATTACACAATATTACAATTTTGTTTGTGGCCTCATAACTTTAAAAGATTGTCTTTTTGGCATGGCGTATTTCAGGAAATTGACTGGCTACATTGTCAACAATGTAGTTAGTCAGTGCTATTTCTGCTAATAGTAATGGAGAAGGTGGAGGTTTTGGTGGTGGGGAAGGTGAGAAATGCATCTTACACTGTAAAATAGTTGAGGAAGGTACTGCTAATTAGGAAATGAATAGAGAGGGGACAAGGGAAGATAAATATTCTCATCTCTACCATTTGAGCTTTTGACAAAGATTCTATTACATTAAGTATTGAGATGTTTAAGCAGCATAGTTTCAGATACAGCTAAAGAGTGAATATTTTTAGTCACTGGAACGTCATTTATGGTTTAGAGTCATCTATTGGATTGGGTAAGCATTTAATAATTGTTAAATTTACCTTTAGGCTATCTAAAACTAACTTCATACACTAAATTGGCTAACAAAAGATTAATTTATTATTTGTAATAGTGAGTAGTTAAATGCTTCAGGTGATGTGAGATGTGGGAAGATAAACACAGATAGAAGTAGAACTGGGTTAAGATGTTGTGTTCTGCTTAAGCAATGTTGTGCCTGATGATAAAAGTAAAATACAACTTCTCATCTTTTTCAGTGTTGCTACAAATGTTGTAAGGCAGCTGTGTGAAAAAGGTAAGTTGCTTCAATTAACTCATTGACTTTAGGTCCTAGTGACTCTGACTTTCATAATGAAACTCAGTCAACTCTTGGTACTTTCAGCAATGCAGCAATAAATTCACTGTAATGCCCTGATTAACATTTTTACTGCTATGCTGTAGGTATTTCATTTTAGCAGTTCTGTAAGAGCAGTTGGTTCTGCTTTCAGCCTGTTTGGGTTTGAGCTGAGGTGAGGGGTTTTGTTCAACTTAGGAATATGGTGTCAGCCAATCAGGATGGTGGAATTGGGAGACGGTTGTAGAAAATGCTGGGTGGAGAGGTTTTTGTGAGGGTCACTGGTGTGGGTCAAGGTCTTTTTTTGATGGGAGCTGGGAGAAGACAGGAGGGAAGATGGCTCAGGGTGCTGTCCCTGGTGCACAAGGTGCTTTATGGAGATGAATGGCTTCAAGGAGGAAGGACCAATACTCCTGTGGGAGAGCCTGTTTGTTCGAGATGGATTTCAGGCAACGTTCGGAAGGTGCAGTGTGCTTTCACAGAGACCAAGGGCCCAGCATGTGAGTTAGAGACAACTGCAAGATGAACTCCAACTTATGTGCACATTTGACTGTTTAGTTACGATGGGCCTTTTTTTTCTTGAATTATTGTTTGGTTAAGTTAACATTCTTAAATATACTTTCTTTATAATTGTATGCAATGTACGGTCTGTGATTTCTTGCAAATGGCATTTGCCGGGTAGGGGTAGTAAATCACACAGCAATCACATAAACCGGGGTTTGGGTGGGCAGGACATCCCAACCTCATGGATTGGTGGGACCGAAGTCATATGCACCCTAGACGTATGGAGCTTGAGAAAGGTGGTTTCCTCGCCAAGGAGCTAACAGCTGCATTTCCAGAGATGCCCAGTAAAAAGGGGCTACATTGTGGGGGCTTTCATCCTGGATTGAATTTGTTGAATCAGTTCAGTTCAGTTCATTTTCAGTATATTGTCATTTAGAAACCACAAATGCAATGCAGTTAAAAAATGAGACAACGTTCCTCCAGAATAATATCACAAAAGCACATAACAAAACAGACTACACCAGAAAATCCACATAACGTTTGGTAATCCCCAAATCCAGGGTCTGGAGAGGCTGCTGCATATTAATATCACGCTACCATCTTAGAGTGTTCCCCGGAAAGGAGCTCCAAACCCACCAGACAAAACAAGACTACCTAGACACACCAAGTCAGGAGACCAACTCTACCACCCAACAAACCAAAAACTAAAGCTACAAGACCTACACAAAACCACATAGTTACATATAGTTATAGTTAACATATAGTTACAACAACGCAGACAATACCATAATTGATTAAAAAAAACAGACCATGGGCATAATAAAAATAGTCCAAAGATGTTAAAAGATTATAAGTTCGAAAGAAACCACCACACAGTTTCCACAAGTCCTCAGGGTCCCGATAGACTTGTCATCCCACACAGGCAGCAGAAGGGAATACCCCCACTATGAACTTCCAAGGCGCTGCAGGACTTGGCCTCGCAGATGCAGCGCACAATGAAAGCTTTGTCAGACCCAGCCTCGCAGACGCACACAGTGAAAGCGCTCCGACCGCAGCGGACTCAGAGTCCATTGAACCTCCGAGCCTCCATCACAGCCTCTCTGAGCATCATCCTCTGCTGAGCGCACTACGACACCCGCGCCAGCGGCCACTGGAAATGCAGCCCCGAGGACTGGGGGCCTGTTCTTCTCAGCAGAGACCCAGACCTCACAACAGCAGCAGCAAAGAAGAAGGCCTTCCTGGAGATTTCCAGATGTTCCTCCATGCTCCCACATCAGTTTTACATCAGATTAGGATTGTGCACGGCACCCCGCTTAACAAATAACAGATATCAACTCCGGAGTGGCCACTGCAAATTGCTTTGCGCCGCCATCTTGCCCAGAATGCTGTGTGATCGCTGAAGAATTGATTAAGTGGGTTTGTGTTCAAGCCTGTGTTAAATTATTGTCTGGGAAAGTGATTAAGATACTTGGTTATGGATACCGCAGGGATTAGGCATTGGTGTGATTCAAAGGGATTTCTTGTAACTAATGCTGTGTTCTGAGTGGGGTAAATATCCGCAACCCAGATGAATTGTTGATTAGGGTTTTAAGTAACGTTGAGGTATTAGGGAAAGTTACAATCATGGAATGGCAGTTTGACTGAATGGCAAGTAAAGAGGTGGTTTTAGTTCAGACTAGCAATGATGTGTTGGGAGTTGATCTGCCTGTTACCTTTGGGGTGGTGGGGGGGGGGACCATAGGACTTCCATACTTTCAGAGAAGAGCATGGCCTGTGCGATGCCAAATTGAAAGTCGTGTTTCCTGTAACTGAGGGCAGAGACTTTTTAAAAAAAAAACAACTTTGCTCTTGTTTCTGCAGAGTGAGGGGAAGGAGTTGTCTGATGTGAATGGTCTAATGAGTCCTTCAGCTGTTGATTTAAATTCTGAGCTCGTTTTGGCTATTACATTACAGGTTGATAAATGCAGAAGAATATTTGTGGAGAACCAAAGTTATTGTAGGCTGGGAGTATTCTCTGGGATAAAGCCCCCAGCCAGTGGGGAAGAAGGATATGAGGCTTGAACTGAGCAGACGTCTCCATTACCTGATGAATGGCAGTGTTCAGAATATGAAAAAACTGAGACTGATAGAGAGCTTAAGGGACTGTGGATATCGTGAGGTTCCCCAAGTCAGAAAATCCATTAGCCACATCAGCTAATTACCTGCAATCTCTGGAAGATGCTTTTGGTACTGCTGGAAGTGCAGTACTGGAAGCAGAAGTTCATCTTAGGATGAAGTTTGGGTACACGTTCCAGGAGGAAGGAGCGAAGTTGTCTGCTTATATTTTCAGGTTGGAGAAGTTGCTGCACTGTTTGTTCAGCTGTCTTAAAGAAATTGCTTGAGGAGGGAGAAAGTTGTGAAGGGCGTGCTGTCACATGACAGGATTGCTGTACATATTCCAATGACCCACACTATGCACCCCTCCATTTTTTACTTAGTTTCTTAGAGAAGGCAGGAGGAAAATGTGATGGGGGAGTGGGAGGCCTCTGTCAACTGAGCGCAGTCTTTGGTAGTAGCCTCTATTGCTAAGACATCCCCTGATGCCACACAAGTGGGGGTTTTGCAGGATGTTGTGACATTAACTTTGTTGTTTTTAAGTCTTGTTGATGGATGTTGCTTTCTTGTGACAGTGCTCAGTGGTGGGGAGGGCTTTTCCTGTGATTGACTGGGCTGTATCCAATACTTTTTTATATGCTCTTTTAAGCTTGGACATTGGAGTTTCCATACCAGGCCGTGGTGCAGCCATTCAGGATTCTCTCTGCTGTGTATCGACAGAAGTTTGGCAAAGTGCTGACCTTAAAAGTGTTGCTTACATTTCATAAGAGAATTAAGACAAACCTCCACATCTGGTAAATTGAAGGGAATGGGTTTGATTAATTCCATGCTTTTTATCAAATTACAATTTGTTCAGTGATTTGATCTCAGAAGATTTGATCACACAACGCAAGCAGGCTATGTATATATATAATTGCATATATATATTCTTCAGAAGTGCTTACTGATCTGTCCTGGCAGCCTCCCCAGCGCACACCAATTTCCACCCATGGCTTCTCCTTAATAGCTGTGTAATAGCATCTAAAAGGTTGTCACAATTCAACCTCATTAAGCTGCTGACCAGAAATAGCTTTAAGGTTTCTAACTCCTTGACCTAGTGGTTGAGAGGTACTGTAAAGAGAGCAAAGCATTTTGATTCATGTACATAAATCATTAAAGCATTGTGTATGGATGTGAAAAGCAAATAAAAAGGCAAATGGAAGGTGGCATCTTCACAAGGTGGTAAGAATTCAAAAGGGAAGCGATACCACAGTTATGGTCTGACTTCAAGCAGACAACCAGTTTCAGTGATGAACATCAAACTGAATTGTATAATACAGAGGGTGATAGAAGTTTATAGGGGAAAGGATATATTTGGAGGGGGAACAAAGAAGATAGACCAATGTGAAATGGTGAGCAGCCTTTGATCAGCTGATTGGTGCAAGGGTCTGACTTTGTTAAAGAAAGAAAACAATAATTCAAATACAGGAATGTGTCTCGATGATAAAATGGCTTCAGAAACTGTTTTGTGTTCTTCTGCTGGGTATCGTGGGCATGCTACGTTGGCGCTGGAACGTATGGCGACAGTTACGTGGTTCCCTGAGCACACTCTCGGATGTGTTGATTGTTATCACAAACAACACATTTCACTGTATGCTTTGATGTATATGTGATCAATAATTCTGAAGCTGAATAAATCTGAATATGCCCAATGTTTTTCATTCTGCAGATTAGTACTTCAGCCACTAACCTGTTGTAGTTTATAACCATATAACAATTACAGCACGGAAACAGGCCATCTCGACTCTTCTAGTCCGTGCCGAACGCTTACTCTCACCTAGTCCCACTGACCCGCACTCAGCCCATAACCCTCCATTCCTTTCCTGTCCTGTCCATATACCTATCCAATTTTACTTTAAATGACAATACCGAACCTGCCTCTACCACTTCTACTGGAAGCTCGTTCCACACAGCTACCACTCTCTGAGTAAAGAAATTCCCCCTTGTATTACCCTTAAACTTTTGCCCACTAACTCACAACTCATGTCCTCTTGTTTGAATCTCCCCTACTCTCAATGGAAAAAGCCTATCCATATCAACTCTATCTATCCCCTCATAATTTTAAATACCTCTATCAAGTCCCCCCCTCAACCTTCTACGCTCCAAAGAATAAAGACCTAACTTGTTCAACCTTTCCCTGTAACTTAGGTGCTGAAACCAAGGTAACATTCTAGTAAACCTTCTCTGTACTCTCTCTATTTTGTTGACATCTTTCCTATAATTCGGTGACCAGAACTGTACGCAATACTCCAAATTCGGCCTTACCAATGCCTTGTACAATTTTAACATTACATCCCAACTCCTATGCTCAATGCTCTGATTTATAAAGGCCAGCATACCAAAAGCTTTCTTCACCACCCTATCCACATGAGATTCCACCTTCAGGGAACTATGCACCATTATTCCTAGATCACTCTGTTCTACTGCATTCTTCAATGCCCTACCATTTACCATATATGTCCTATTTGGATTATTCCTACCAAAATATAGCACCTCACACTTATCAGCATTAAACTCCATCTGCCATCATTCAGCCCCTTTTTCTAACTGGCCTAAATCTGTCTGCAAGCTTTGAAAACCTACTTCATTATCTGCAACGCCACCTACCTTAGTATCATCTGCATACTTACTAATCCAATTTACCACCCCATCATCCAGATCATTAAAGTATATGACAAACAACATTGAACCCACTAGTTCACCACTAGTCGCCGGCCTCCAACCTGACAAACAGTTATCCACCACTACTCTCTGGCATCTCCCATCCAGACACTGTTGAATCCATTTTACTACTTCAATATTAATACCTAACAATTGAACCTTCCTAACTAACCTTCCGTGTGGAACCTTGTCAAAGGCCTTACTGAAGTCCATGTAGACAACATCCACTGCTTTAACCTCGTCAACCTTCCTTGTAACTTCTTCAAAAAATTCAATAAGATTTGTCAAACATGACCTTCCACGCACAAATCCATGCTGACTGTCCCTAATCAGACCCTGTCTATCTAGATAATTATATATACCATCTCTAAGAATACTTTCCATTAATTTACCCACCACTGACGTCAAACTGACAGGCCTATAATTGCTAGGTCTACTCTTAGAACCCTTCTTAAACAATGGAACCACATGAGCAATACTCCAATCCTCTGGGACCATCCCCGTTTCTAATGACATTTGAAATATTTCTGTCAAAGCCCCTGCTATTTCTACACTAACCTCCCTCAAGGTCCTAGGGAATATCCTGTCAGGACACGGAGATTTATCCACTTTTATAATCCTTAAAAGCGCCAGTACTTCCTCCTCTTTAATCATCATAGTTTCCATAACTTCCCTACTTGTTTCCTTTACCTTACACAATTCAATATCCTTCTCCTTAGTGAATACCGAAGAAAATAAATTGTTCAAAATCTCCCCCCATCTCTTTCGACTCCACACATAGCTGTCCACTCTGATTCTCTAAGGGACCAATTTTATCCCTCACTGTCCTTTTGCTATTAATATAACTGTAGAAAATTGTACCATACCAATGAAATGTTATGTGACTTGATACCTGATGTAGTCAGACTGTAAGATGTTTATTTTTTTTCTGGTTTTGAAAAACATGGCTCCTTTTATTTGTAGGTACCCCTCCAGGTGCCTTAATTCTGGAATCTCCTTTCACTAACATTCGGGAAGAAGCCAAAAGCCACCCTTTTTCACTGGTAAGTAGCATATTATTTCAAATGAAGTCTTAAACTATTCATTACAGAGCAAAGAACTATAGATTCTCTCCAGTATTTATTAAAATAAATTCAAAGCTACATCTCGATCTTCTGTATCACTTAAGCAACAAAAATGTATGTTTAGATTTCTCTTTATTATTTGACATTAGAGTACAGATGAGATTGAGGCTTGGGTTAGCAGCAGCATGATTAGAAATTTAATTGCATGACTCCGTTTGCTTCTGCACTGATTGAAAACAGTGTTACGTGTTACATCAGATACTTTCTGATGAAAAATCACTCAAGTAATTGAGAAAAAGTGAAATGTCACCAGCTGTGTTATCAGATAAATTCTGACTCAATCATGTACACAGGTTTTAGAAGAGGTAACCAAAAGTTTAGCCAAGGGTGTAGAATTTGAGGTGTGGAGGTTAGGTTAAGGGGAGGGGATTTCCAGAGTCCAGGCTTCTGAAGTTAAAGTTGTATTCTGTGGGATAAAGGGCATGTTTTCTGCAGAGCAATATATCTGTGAATATCAAGTTACAACAAAAAAGCCGTACTTTTTGAAACCCTGGATCAAGTGTTATTAAAGACATAATTATATACTCTCTGTGCTGGTTAATCATCTGGACCAAATTTGTTATGCATTTCAAAAACCTCATTTATTGTACCTTGTTTCTTTGCTTTCAGGAGCAAAGCTGGGCAGATTGTAAATACAAATTGACTGAACTATTTTAAAGCTGAAGAGCCATTTTTTCTCAGAGAGGCATTCTATTTTTTATTCTAATAAAAGCAACAGTGTACCAGTCATTTTGCATAAGAGTGTGATTTTTCTGATCAATTAGACATGGCAATCACAGAACTGTGGGAATGTATAGTGCAGGAGGAGTCTGTTTGGTCCATTTTATCCATGTTGGCCGAGAAAAAGCTATTGAGAATAAACTTATTTGCCAGTGTTTGGTCCAAAAGTTGTAGGTTATGACAGCTCAGTGCTCATTGACTGTTTTATAAGTGTGGGCATGTTATGTTGGCACCAGAAGGATGGTGACACTTTTCGATGTACATGTGACTGTAGTGTAATGTATTGTGTGGAAACATGCATAATTCATAACCACCAACATTGTGTTGGGGCTCACTTGAAGTGGCTGCTCAGATGTGATGATGTAATGACATAAAGTTTTTTTTTACCATGCTATTATGTTCTGTGTTTGGTTGGCAGTAAAGGAGTTGTAACGGTTTCCCTTAAACTTAAAATGTCTTTGCTATTTCGTTTGTGAAAACCTACAATGGTGACCCCCAATGCTCTAGGACAATTTCAGAGTTATTCAACATGTCAGCCAATGCAGAAGTTGAAACTGCTGGAGTTTTGGGATCAAAATGCCGTCGCTTGGTTTATGCAACCTGAAGCCCAGTATGCACTGAGAAATCTTCGCAGATGACACCAGTATATAATAGCATCACTCAGTAGTTCCACTGCAATGAGAGTAGTGAGTCTGCTTGAACACCCACCTGAACGCGAAAAATATCGCAAGCTAAAAACTATGTATTACAAACTTTTGGACTATCGGATTCTGAGCACTCTCCTTGCCTGGCCTGGAGGTGGCTAGGCCTTCAGAGCTAATGGACCACATGCTGTTTCTCCTGGGAAATCACCATCCTGGTTTTATTTTTTAAAGAGCTCATTATGTAGCACATGCTTGATCGAGTATAAAAACAGCAGACTTGGGTAAAGCTGGTCTTTTTTGGTGGCTCAGATGTGAGAGGTACGAGTGTCGGTGTCAGAGCCCCACATAAGTCAGGAGAGAGAGGTTAAAAGGACCAGATTCAAACAGGGGTGGTCTTTTTGGGCTGAGCAGGCACGGAAAGTGTTGGCATCAGAGGCCAAACTCAGCTGCAAATAAAAGGAGGGTAGGCTCAAGCGGAGCAGCCATTGTCAGAGTATGCTAGTGATAGAGTGTGAAGGCTTTGGCTTAGCAGGCTTCAGCATGAAGGGGAAAAGACGCAGTTAAGAAAAGTTAAGCCTTTTACAAGTGTATAGTAATCAGGATGGAATGCTCCTCCTGTCAGATGTGGGAATTCAGGATATCTGATGGTTTCCCTGATGACTACATCTGCAGGAAGTGCACCCAATCTCAGTGCCTGACTGACTGGGTCTAGAATTAGATGTTGGAGCTGGAGTTGGATGTACTCAGGATCATCCGGAAGGCTGAAGATATTATAGATGAGACTTTTGAAGAGATGGTCACACCCAGAGAACAGGCTTCAGACAGAGGATGGGTGACCACCAGGAGAGGCAAGGGGATTAAGAAGTCACTACAGGGTTCCCCTATGGCCATTCCCTTCTACAAGTAAACCTCTTTGGATAACAGCAGCAGTCAGGCTGGTGGCACTGTGGCTAGCTCTGAGACTTGACAGGGAAGGGACTCAGCACAGATTTCCTGTGTGCTCAAGGACTGTTAGATGATCTTAAGAACTGTTGGTTTGTGGATGTCAAAGACTTTGGGTCGTTACCCTACTCCCCCAGTTAGTTCTTGGCTTGTGCGCAGGTCAAATAGCCTCTGGGCTTCCCCTTCCATATGGTCCCTAAGTCCGATGGTGGTTGCTGCCCATGTAGCGATTATCAAAGTCTTCACGAGGTCACCCCCTCCACCCCCCCCCCCCCCCCCCCCATTCGTTACCCAGTCCTACATATCTAAGACTTTTCGGCACAGTTAGACAGAAAGTTAATTTTTTCTAAAGTTGACTTAGTTAGGGGCTACCATCACATGCCTGTGTGCTTGGAGGACATTCCCAAAATGGCTGTGATAACCCTGTTTGGCCTCTTTGAGTTTCTGCACATTCCATCTGGACTGAAGAATGCAGCACAGATTTTCCAATGGCTGATGGACTCTGTATTAAAAGACTTAGATTTTCTTTATGTTTACCTGGATGACACACTTTCACACCTCCGTACACTTTTCGAGCACTTAAGCCAACATGGGTTGATTATTAATCCTGCTAGCTGCCAGTGTGGGTTGTCAACCATTGATTTTCTTGGCCACTGCATCTCCGCAGAAGAAGCAAAACCCCTCCCTTCAAAAGTAACTGCTATTATGGATTTCCCACCACTCCACAGAGTTTTTAGCTATGGTGAATTTCTATCACCACTTCATTCCATGAGTTGCTGAACTTGTGCTCCCCTTGTATGGTGTCTTTAAAGGCAATGCCCCTAATCATGTGCTTGACTGGTCAGCAGACATGACCAGAGTATCTATGACACCAAATGAGCTCTTTCCAACATGACCCTACTGGCACACCTGTGCCCTGACGCTTCTGTAGCCATTATCACTGACGCTTCAGACTATCCTGTAGGTGTTGTGCATGAACAGTTTGGAGGCATGTGGCAGCCACTTGGCGCCTTCAGCCAGCAGCTCCATCCTCTGAAAGAAATTACAGCATGTTTGACCATGCTCTATCTGCCTGAAACATCATTTTTGTTTTCTACTAGAGGGTCGCCATTTCATGGTGTTTATTGACCACAAACCCCTCGAGCAGAGGATGACCAAAATATCAGACCCTTGGTCTGGATGACACCAATGCCACCTGGACAACATATCATATCAAAACTGATACTCAACATATCAAGAGAAAAGTAATTCCATGTCTGATTGTCTCTCACGGCCAGCTGTTGAGGTCAACTATGCTAGCATGGCAGCCGACCCAGAGGTCCAAGCTTACTGAACAGCTTTCATGGGCCTGCAGCTGTCTGAGATTAAGTTCGAGGATGCTGAGGTTATTCTCCTGTGCACCAAAGTTTGTGTGGCATGGCCTCGGATGGGGTGCAGCCTGTGTTGAGTGCCAATGGAAGAAAATTAGCCATCATGTTTGGGCACTATTGACACCTTTTGAGATCCCTGAGTGACAGTTTGACCATGTCATTTTGGATCTGGTTGGTCCACTTTCCCCCTGCCCCTTGTGGTTTCTTGCACCTCCTTACCATGGTGGACTGTACCACCGGGTGGCCAGAGGTCGTCCCTCTAGCATTGGTGAAGACCACAGACGTGGCTTCTGCGTTTATCAGTACCTGGGTTGCTTGGTTTAGCACCCCATCTGTTATTTCCTCTGACTGTGGTTCCCAATTCATGTCAGACCTCTGGGCTGCAATGGCCCAGAACCTCTATGTTAGGCTACATCAGATCATGGCATATCACCAGCAGTTCAATGGCCTATGGAGCAGTTGCACTGTCCTTAAAGGCCACTCTTAGGGCTTCCCTGGCAGACGAGTGTTGGCATGATCATCTCCCATGGGTCCTGCTGGGGCTTAGAGCAAAGAGGACTTGAAGTTATTCGCCGTTGAGTTGGTATATGGGCAGCCATTATGAGTGCCAGGTGATTTTATTCCTGATGCCACGACTGCCTGGTTGGCCTCTCAACGGTGTTCCTTCCTTCCTCAGTAAATTCAATTCCTTTGCCCCTATTTCTACCTGCCATTATGTCATACAGCACTCCTGTGTTCCTGTTGACCTACATTCTGCTCTTTTTGTTTTCGACTGCCATGATGCACACCAACATCCCCTTATGATGGCCCATTCCGTGTTTGGGAACAGAGAGAAAAGACTTTTATCATAGATAGGAAGGGTAAATCTGAATTATTTAGGTTGTTTGCCTTAAACCAGTCCACCAAGATTTGGAGGATTCTGCTGCCGTGACATGACCATGAGCACATCAACACAGCTCTGGATGAGCCCAAGTCATCTGCTGACCCGAGCTCTGGACAGGCTCACAATTCCAGTTTTGGTGAATTCTGGTATTGGGGGTGTGTGTAGGGTAATGGGTGGAAACATATGCATAATTGACAACCACCGACACTGAGATGGGATTCACTTTAAGGGGCTGGTCTGATATGATGACGTTATGATGTATAGTTTATTACCATGCTTTTATGTTCTGTGTTTGGTTGCCAATAAAGCAGTTTTTATGGTTGCCCTTAAACTTAAAAAGCTCTGCTGTTTCTATTTGTGAAAACCTGCATGACAAATAAAGTTTATCTTCTATTCTCCTCCTCGTCCTTGACTTCTTCCTCCTCCTCCCTCCTCCTCTTCTTCCTCCTCTTCTTCTTCCTCCTTCCTCCTCCTCCTCTTCCTCTTTTTTTGTGTGGCTATGCCTCAGATTTAACAGAATAGCACTAGGGTTAAATTGAGGAATGGCTGCATTCTGTGAGATTGGGAGATTGAGGCAGATCTGATAGACCATAAGATATAGGAGCAGAAAGGCTATTTGGCCCAAGGAGGCTTCTCCGCCTGTCCGTCCTTCTCAGCTGCATTCTTCCTTTGAGATGGTAAGATCGTCACAGCGTCTTCCCCTGGTCAAGTCAAAGGTGTAATTATTCATTCTTTACCTTGTTTACCATCCCAAGACAGTGCTAGATATTCAGAACATTAAGTAATACAGGTCTACCCCATCAGTGAGTTGCCTAATAGCAATGGAGCTGAATTTGTTGCATACCATATTGTGTTGTGGCCTGGATTTGTTGCGTATCATTGTTGTGCGGTCCATCAAATGGTGCAAATGATTGCCTTGGATGTTTTAATTGTGATCGCAAGACCCTGATGGACATTGGTAATGCAGGGTACTGCAAGTTGGTTCACAAATTAATTGGTGAGACGGATGGCGGGGGAGCAGCTTTGCCTTGGTTCTTTTGCAGACTGGGCCCTCGTGCAACCACCAGGAGAGGAGTTGGCTGTAATCATGTGTATGGTTGAATGACAGTTAAGCTTGAACTTAGAACTTGATCCTTGATTTCAGCCTTTGAAATCTTTAGTAATAAAGAACTTTGCTTTAAATGTAGCCAATAACTTGGCCTCCACAGCTGTATATGGCAATGAATTTCAAAGATTCACCACCCTCTGGCTGAAGAAATTCCTTCTCATTTTTGTTCGAAAGGGATGTCCTTCATTTCTGATGGTGTGCCCTCTGATTCTTCACTCCCCCCACTGCAGGAAATGTCCTCTCTACATCCAATCCTTTAAATACTCAATAGATTTCAATTCTTCTAAGTTCCAACAAATACAGCCCCAGAGTCATCAAAAGCTTCTCCTGTGTTAACTCTTTCATTCCTAGGATTATTCTCATGACCCTCTTCTGACCCTCTCCAATGCCAGTCCATCCCTTAGATAAAGGGCCTAAAACTGTTCACAATGGTACAAGTGCAGTCCGACCAATGTCTTCTGAAGTCTCATCATTACACCTTATTTTTGTAGTTCTAGTTCTCTCGAAAAGAATGCACTTTTGCATTTGTCTTCTCCTAATTTGTTCAAGTCCTTCTGCAGACTCCCTGCTTCCTCAACACTACCTGCCCAACCATCTATCTATGTATTGTCCACAAACCTGGCTACAAAGCCATCAATTTCATCATCCAAATCACTGGCATATAACATGAAAAGAAGCAGTCCCAATAGCGATCCCTGCAGAGCACCACTTGTTGAAGGCAGACAAGTAAAAAAGGCATCCTATGTTCCCACCCTTTGATCCCTGCTAATTAGCTAATCTTCTATCCATGCTAGTATCTTTCTTGTAATACCAAGTGCTTTTTATCTTGTTTAGATGGCTCACGTGTGGCATTTTCTCAAAGGCCTTCTGAAAGTTCAAGTAAACAACGTCCACTGACTTTCCTTTGTCTATCCTGCCTGTTATTTCCTCAAAGAATTCTAAGAGATTTGTCAGGCAAGATTTCCCTTTAAGGAAACCATGCTGACTTTGGGCTATTTTATCAAGTACTCTGAAAGCTCTTGCTTAATGATGGACTACAATATCTTCCCAACCACTGAAGTCAGGCTAACTGGTCTATAATTTCCAGTCTTTTGCTTCCCTCCCTTTTTAAAGAATGGAATGACATTTGCAATTTTTCAGTCATCTGGAAAGATTTCAGAATCTAGTTATTATTGAAAGATCACTACTAATGCCTCCACAATCTGTCCAGCTACCTCTTTCAGAACCTTGGGGTGTAATCCAGGTGACTTATCTATCTATAGACCTTTCAACTTCTCAAGTACCTTCTCCTTAGTAATAGAAGATACCCTGAATTCCACCTCCTGACAGCCTTGAGTTTCTGGTACACTGCTGGTGTCTTCCACAGTGAAATCTTGAGTTTGTCTGGCAATTTTTTTTGTCCCCCCCATTACTACCTCTTTATATATCTGAAAACATTTTTGGTATCCTCTTTAATATTATTGACTAGCTTATCTTAATCTTTTCTCCTTATTTCTTTTCAATTTTAAAAGCTTCCCAATCCTCTGTCTTTCCACTAATTTGAGTGAAATTATATGCCCTCTCTTTTGCTTTTATGCTCTTTGACTTCCCATGTCAGTTACGATTGCCTCATCCTTCCATTAGAATACTTCTTGTTTGGGATGAATATATTCTGCGCCTTCTGAATTGCTCCCAGAAACTCCAGTTATTGCTGCTTTGCTAGTGTCCCCTTCCAGTCTTCAAAATCATTGAGGTATTCAGTCGTGTTTCCTTGGCTGTTTTCCTTTCCACTGTTTCTTGAGCCCTGTATAATTACTGTAATTTAAGAGTTATTGTAATAAAGTATTTAAAGTACATGGATTACACATGGTAGTTCTCATTAATTTTACACTGAAGCTCACTCTCTAAAGGTACTTGAAACATTAAAACAACTCCACAAAATAGTTAAATTATTTCCGTGAATGGGAGAAAGAAAAGTAAAGCCACATTTTAAGTGGGAAATCAAAGCAGATTGTCAAAGAGAAGTAGAAATTCTCTTCCTTCTAAAGGTTTTGGAAGTGTGTCATATAAGGCATTTAATGCTGCAATTTATATAAGTAAGAGTTTTCAAAATAAGGAATTGAGGTGCTGATAATCCACTTGTTGTTAGGCAGCACTATTGCCCTTTCTGGTACATGCAAGTTTGTTCTTTTGTGATCTCAATGTAATCATAGTTAGCACTGACCCCTCCCCCTCCACCCACCCTGTTCTATACTAAGAAGCATAAAAGCAAAATTGATACTGGGTTTGAGAATTTTAATCTGAAAACACTAGCCCTCAGGAGAGTTACGAATTACATTTCTCTTTAGATCTAGGGTTAATACAAAACTCCAAAATCACTGGAAGCATTCAGTAGTGTTCCTTAGCGGCCTTCCTTTCCATTCTTATCTTGAGCCCTAGAGAGGTATAAGGAGAGGTATTCATCTAAAAGTAATAAAAAATACAAACTACCTGGATTTGAAATGGTAGTTATCATTTATGTTAACCTTGAAAGTCAGTCTCTAACCTTTGGGGACTACATATGTGCAGTACTTAATAGTTTTTTAATTTATTTTTGAAATCTGTCAAAAAAATAGCTGAAATGGCTTCACTCTGTGTCCTTGTTGAATTCATTAATTCAGTTTTCAAATTATAGCTATGGTGCAAGGAGGGAAATATTCTTCAAAATGTCTTTCTCTCCCCAATGTCCACAGGGGTTTCCCCAGTTACTTTTGTTTCCTCCCAAATCTCAAGGTTGCCAGGGGACAAGGAAATAGGACTGAAGGAGTGGTACTGATGGCATTGCTCTACTGATTGTTAGCATGGACTCAATAGTCTGAATGGCCTCTGTCTGTATCAGAATAAGTAAGCAAGCAAGCAGACCAAGTACGGGTCAGGAGAAGAGGCATGGTGATCCAAGATCATTAAAAGGAGCAAACAACAGCATTCCAAGGCTAGGGATGGAGTGAAGCTTTTGGAAATAAAGGAAAGTGTAAAGAGCAAAGTAACCACAAGTTCCCGAGTTGTATTTAGTTCAATATCTGTCTAGTTTTCTTTTTAGCATTGATGGTATTCACGTGGCTTAACCATAACACAATTGTTCACATCACAGTGGCAGTCCTCAAAGTGATGCGTGATTCAAATTCAGATTCATTTCTTTATCACATACACATCGAAACATACAGTAACATTCATTGGTTGTGTTAAGAACCAATACAATCTAATGATGTGCCGGGGGCAGCCCACAAGTTTTGCCACACAATCCAGTGACAACGTAACATGCCCACGATTCTTGGCGGAACACCAAGAACACAGAACACCACAAGCAACAAAACGACAACAGCAAACAGCAGAAAGGGAAACTGATAAGGTGATAAATAAAAAATACCACTGTATAAGGGAAAATAATTGGAGCTTGCACTATTTAAATTCAAGAGGGAAAATTATAATGACAAAAGAAAATAGCTGCTGCTCCTATTTTCTCAAAGTGTGTGCTTTGCCTGTTGTAGAGGTGACCATTCATTTCTGCTTGGTTGTGCTGCCATTATTCTGCCAAACTAATGATTGTTTATGTTTCAGGTCTACAGGCACCTACCTGGCTTTGACTGGTTCTTCCTAGATCCAATCACAGAGAGTGGTATAATATTCCCCAATGATGAAAAGTAAGTAGAAGGTTTTTAAGAGTTGGATTAGAAGTTGTATTTAGAAATTCAGATCCTTTTCCCACTTAGAATTTCTGTTTAGTCCAATGTGGAATTCATATAACTGTACTGATGTGTGTACCCAAGAACAATTTGGGTTTAACAGTACTGCAACAGATGTTGTATAGCTGCAAAGATGAACGTATCAGGTGACAGCTGTGACTCAGTGCTACCCCTGCCCTTAAACAGAAGTTAGGGATCCACTTCAGGGCTCTGAGGACATAATTTAGCTGACACTTTAGTGCATGACTGTGTGAATGCACAGTTAAATATGCTGATTTTTGGTCAGATGTTAAGTAGTGTTCCTGAATGTTTGCTGAGTATTGCAAAAGTTCCCTTACCACAGTTCAGAGGAAATTCTGGTCAGCATTTATTGTTAACAAAAGATATCAGAGTAGAATTAGGGCATTCGGCCCCATCAAGTCTGCTCTGCCGTTCATCATCAACCTTATTCTCCTGCCTACTCCCTTCTTCACTAAAGCTCACAACTTGTTCCATTATTTTGTCGTGCTTTTGAGACCATGATGTGTGCAATTTCCCACATTAGGGCAGTGACTGCTAGTCACAAGTATTCCATCCACTTCAGACTGCTGATTGAAGCAGATTTCTCAATGGAGTAAGTATAAAACATGTCAATATGTGGTGTCATTTGTGTAAATTGTGCATATATAATGCCCTAAATGTACATATCACGTAGTGAATCCTTCCAGTGTAAACATATGTCTCATTTCACTAGTGGAAATTTTGAGAGTCAATAGTCTTTAGTCTTCCTCAGCACATTCATGTGCATCAAACAAACTGTTTTCCATCCCTGCACCCCCCATTCTTAACATTGCTATCAGAATGACAGAAACTCTTGAAGTGTTAGATCTGAATATGCAACCTTGGCAAAATCATTTTTTTAATGTGATCAATTGAGTTTTTATTTATTTGTTTATTGACATACAGTGCAGAGTAGGCCCTTCTGCCTTCGATCCACGCTGCCCAGTAATCCCCTAATTTAATCCTAGCCTAATCACAGGACAATTTACAATGACCAATTAACCTTCCAACCGCTACGTCTTTGGCATGTGGGAGGACACATGCCAAACGTCACGGGGAGAGTATACAGACGTCTTCCAGGCAGTGGCAGGAATTGAACCTCGGTTACTGGTACTGTAAAGCATTGTGCTAACCACTTTAATATTAATATTAATATTAGCTCACAACTTTGTAGCTTTGTAATTTCTTACTATATTTCTGTGATGAAAATAGTTTGGTAAATGTTAAGTTCCCTGTAAATTGGGAACAAGTCGTCAGGAGGGTTCATGTCATGCAGCATTACTCAATGTTGTGAAATCTAAAGCTTTGCTTTCCTTTTCGAGGGCTGTTGAGATGTTATTAAAAGTGCATGAAAGAATCTTGAAGGAAGACTGAATGTTTTGTGTGAAACATGTCTGCTCAAACATCTCTTTGGAACTGGATTTGCAGTCTTAAAGAAAATGCTTAATGTCTCGGAAAGCAGCAGAGCCTAATAGATTTCCGATTTAAGCTGAGTAAGTTAGTTCCTTGTTAGTCTAAGCTCGACAACTGGAAGGAAAAGTTTGTGAACCCTTTGCATTTACCTGTTTTCTGCATTAATTAAGATCAGACGGCATTTTATGTGTAATTCATATCCTGGGGACCAATATCCTGGCAGGGAGGTTTGCTAATGCTATTAGGGAGAGTTTAAACTAGAATTGCTGGGGGGTGGGAACTGAACTGGAGGAAGAGGTTGGCTCACAAATAGAGAAAGCTTGTAGAAAGTGCAAGAGGGAGGATAGGCAGGTGATAGAGAAGGGATGCGCTCAGACCGATGGTTTGAGATGCCTCTATTTTAATACAAGGAGTATCATGAACAAAGAGGATGAGCTTAGAACATGGATCAGTACATGGAGCTGTGATATTGTGGCCATTATAGAGACTTGGATGGTTCGGGGGCAGGAATGGTTACTTAGAGTGCCAGGCTTTAGATGTTTCAGAAAGCACAGGGAGGGAGGCAAAAGAGGTGGGGGCTTGGCACTGCTGATCAGAGATAGTGTCACAGCTACAGAAAAGGAGGAAGTCATGGACGGATTGTCTACTGAGTCTCAGGATGGAAGTTAGAAACTGGAAGGGGTCAATAACTCTACTGGGTGTTTTTTATAGACCATCCAATAGTAACAGGGACATCAAGGTGAAGGTAGGCAGATAGATTCTGGAAAGGTGTAATAATAACAGGGTTGTCGTGGTGGGAGATTTTAATTCCCCAAATATTGATTGGCATCTCCCTAGAGCAAGGGGCTTAGATGAGGTGGAGTTTGTTAGGTGTGTTCAGGAAGGTTTCCTGACAAAATGTAGATACGCCTACAAGAGGAGAAGGCTGCACTTGATCTGGTATTGGAAATGAACTTGGTCAGATGTCAGGTCTCTCAGTGGGAAAGCATTTTGGAGATGGTGATCACAATTCTATCTCCTTTACCATAGCATTGGAGAGGGATAGGAACAGACAAGATAGGAAAGCATTTAATTGAAGTAAGGGGAAATATGAAGCTATCAGGCAGGAACTTGGAAGCATACATTGGGAACAGATGTCAACATGGATTTGTGTGTGGAAGGTCATGTTTGACAAATCTTACTGAATTTTTTGAAGAAGTTACTAGGGAAGTTGACAAGGGTAAAGCAGTGGATGTTGTCTATATGGACTTTAGTAAGGCCTTTGACAAGGTTCCACACGAAAGGTTAGTTAGGAAGGTTCAATCGTTAGGTATTAATATTGAAGTAGTAAAATGGATTCAACAGTAGCTGGATGGGAGATGCCAGAGAGTAGTGGTGGATAACTGTTTGTCAGGTTGGAGGCCGGCGACTAGTAGTGTGCCTCAGGGATCTGCACTGGGTCCAATGTTGTTTGTCATATACATTAAGGATCTGGATAACGGAGTGGTAAATTGGATTAGTAAGTATGCAGATAATACTAAGGTAGGTGGCATTGTGGATAATGAAGTAGGTTTTCAAAGCTTGCAGAGAGATTTAGGCCAGTTAGAAGAGTGGGCTGAAAGAAGGCAGATGGAGTTTAATGCTGATAAGTGTGAGGTGCTAGATTTTGGTAGGACTAATCAACATAGTGTGGCGACCCATTTCCTGGCACATCCGAACCGGCTCACAATTAGATAGCCTACGGGGGTTTGCGAGCACAGAGCTTTGGAACCTCTGCGCCACGGGGGGCAGGTTGAGGGAGGCTTAAAAGTGAGGCTGAGGATTTCGAATAAAGTTTTTTTCCTTCGACTGCAGTTACTGACTCCGTGTCGTAATTTTAGCGCTGCGTGTAGCACACCGCTACAATTGGTGACCCCGACGGTCCAAACGATTTTTGGACCAGAAATGGTTCATGCGGTTTTGTTGAAACTGCCAAGTTTCTGGACACCGCGACCGAACCTATGGTTCCAGCAAGCCGAAGCCCAATTCCACGTTCGCCAGATCACCTCAGAAGACCCCCACTACTACTACGTGGTGAGCTCCCTCGACCAGGACACAGCGGCCCAGGTTGCGGAGTTCGTACAGTCGCCCCCGGCAGACGGCAAGTACACGGAATTCAAAGCCCTGCTCCTCAGGACTTTCGGCGCGAGCGGGCTGCCCGTTTACTGCACCTGGACGGCTTGGGCGACAGACCTCCATCGGCTTTAATGAATGAGATGTTGTCTCTAGCCGATGGACACACACCCTGCCTCATGTTTGAGCAGACATTCCTGGAGCAGCTGCCCGAGGACATACGCCTGCTGCTGTCCGACGCGGATTTCAGTGACCCCTGGAAGGTGGCAGCCCGGGCGGACTTGCTGTGGAACGCCAAAAAGGTGAGCGGGGCGTCCATCGCACAGATCTCCCAGCCACGCTCCCAGCAGCATACCAGTCCAGGTTCGGCCGCAGAGCCCGCCAACCCCCAGCCCAAGGAACACTGGTGCTTCTATCACCAGCGGTGGGGCGCAGAAGCCCGCCGTTGTCGCCCGCCCTGCAAGTTCCCGGGAAACGCCAGGGCCAGCCGCCGCTGATGGCTATGGCGGCTGGCCATCGGGATAGCCTCCTGTATGTGTGGGATAGAAGGTCGGGACGCCGTTTTTTGGTCGATACTGGTGCCGAGATCAGCGTTTTACCTCCGACGAGTTACGACACCCGCAGCAGGGCACCGGGTCCCCCCCTGAGGGCCGTGAACGGCAGCACAGTAAGGACCTATGGCACCCGTCAGGTGCAGCTACAGTTTGGCTCCAGCCAGTTCACGTGGGACTTTACACTGGCCGCCGTAGCCCAACCGCTTCTGGGTGCGGATTTTTTGCTGGCTCACAGCCTACTGGTCGACCTGCCCAGGAAGAGACTGGTACACGCCGAGACCTTTCAGACGTTCTCCCTGGGTGCAGCCCAGTTGCCAGCCCCTCACCTCGGCTCCATCACGCTGTCCGACAACAACGTCACCAGGGTCCTGGTGGATTTCCCATCGGTTCTGGCACCGCAGTTCACAGCGGCCATGCCCTGACACGGCGTACAGCACCACATCCCGACCCAGGGACCACCCCTCCACGCCCGCGCTCGGCGACTTCCCCCGGACAAGCTCCGACTGGCGAAGGAGGAGTTCCAGAGGATGGAGGAATTGGGGATCATCCGGCGGTCCGACAGCCCATGGGCCTCCCCCCTGCACATGGTGCCCAAAGCGACGGGAGGCTGGAGACCGTGCGGCGACTACCGCAGGCTGACCGAGGCTACCACACCGGACTGCTACCCTGTGCCGCACATTCAGGACTTTGCAGCAAACCTGCACGGCGCACGGATCTTCTCCAAGGTAGACCTCGTCCGAGGGTACCATCAAATCCCGATGCATCCTGACGACGTCCCCAAAACGGCTCTCATCACCCCATTTGGCCTTTTCCAGTTCCTCTGCATGCTGTTCAGCTTGAAGAATGCCGCACAGACGTTCCAGCGGTTAATGGACGTGGTGGGACGGGACCTGGACTTCGCGTTCATCTATTTGTACGACATCCTCATAGCCAGCAGCAGTCGTCAGGAGCATCTGTCCCACCTCCGTCAACTCTGCGCCCGACTGAGTGAGTACGGTCTTACAATCAACCCCGCCAAATGCCAGTTCGGACTCGATACCATTGACTTCCTGGGCCACAGGATTACTAAAGACGGGGCAACCCCTCTGCCCGCTAAGGTAGATGCAGTCCGCCACTTCCCCCAACCCACCACGATCAAAGGCCTTCAGGAATTCGTAGGTATGGTCAATTTCTACCACCGCTTCCTCCCTTCAGCTGCCCAGATCATGCTCCCCCTGTTCGCCCTGATGTCGGGTCCGAGCAAGGACATTACCTGGGACGAGGAGTCCGCCGCCGCTTTCATTCAAACGAAGGAAGCTTTGGCGAACGCCGCAATGCTAGTACATCCCAGAATGGACGCCCCTACCGCCCTCACAGTGTACGCATCTAACACGGCAGTTGGTGGGGTGCTGGAGCAACTCATCGCAAGTCGCTGGCAACCCCTGGCGTTTTTCAGCAAACACCTGCGGCCACCCGAGCTCAAGTACAGTGCTTTCGACCGGGAACTGTTGGCGCTCTACCTGGCAATCCGGGATTTCAGGTACTTCCTAGAAGGTCGGCCCTTCACCGCGTTCACGGACCACAAACCGCTTACCTTTGCGTTTACGAAAGCGTCCGACCCCTGGTCGTCCCGCCAGCAACGCCACCTGTCCTACATCTCTGAATACACGACGGATGTCCGGCACGTCTCGGGTAAGGACAATGTCGTGGCGGATGCGCTCTCTCGCCCTACCGTTCATGCCCTTTCCCAAGGGGTAGACTTTGAGGCACTGGCAGAGGCGCAGCAGGCGGATGAGGAGATTCCGAGTTATAGAACCGCAGTCTCCGGTTTGCAGCTCCAGGACCTCCCCGTAGGCCCGGGTGAGAGGACCCTACTCTGTGACGTCGCCACCGGCCAGCCCCGTCCCGTCGTCCTGACAGCCTGGCGGTGCCGTGTTTTCGACTCCATTCATAACTTGGCGCATCCCTCCATCCGGACGACTGTCTGGATGGTTTCCAGCAGGTTCGTTTGGCACGGACTCCGCAAACAGGTCAGTGAATGGGCCAAAACGTGCATGCACTGCCAGACGGCCAAGGTGCAGCGGCACACCAAAGCCCCACCGCAGCAGTTCCATCCTGCCCACCGGCATTTCGACCATATTCATGTGGATATCGTGGGCCTCCTGACTATCGTGGACTGGTTCACAAGATGGCCAGAGGCGGTCCTGCTCACTGACACCACCTCCGAATCTTGCGCCCGAGCCCTGATCACCACCTATCTCGCTTTGGTGTACCGGCCCACATTACCTCCGACAGAGGCGCCCAGTTCACCTCCAGCCTGTGGTCAGCTATGGCCAGCCTTTTGGGGACTCAGCTGCACCACACAACTGCCTACCACCCACAGTCAAACGGGCTAGTGGAGCGTTTCCACCGTCACCTGAAGTCGGCCCTCATGGCCCACCTGCAAGGAGCCAACTGGGCGGACGAGCTTCCCTGGGTCCTACTCGGCATCCGCACAGCACCCAAGGATGACCTGCACGCCTCGTCGGCCGAGTTGGTATACGGCGCGCCCCTGGTCGTCCCCGGGGAGTTCCTACCAGCCCCAAGGGGGCAAGAGGAAGATCCCGCAGCAGTCCTGGGCAGACTATGCGAGAAGCTCAGTAACCTGGCCCCCATACCCACTTCACAGCACGGGCGGAACCCGACCTGCGTACCCAAAGACCTGCAGAACTGTATGTTTGTGTTTGTACAAAGGAGTGGGCATCGGCCACCGCTGCAGCGGCCACATGAGGGGCCATTTTTGGTGCTCCGGAACAACGGGTCCACGTTCGTGCTGGACGTTGGGGGGAAAGAGGAGGTTTTCACGGTGGACTGCCTGAAACCGGCCCATGTGGACCTGGCACAACTGGCCGAGTTTCCGGCACCTCGGCGCAGAGGCCGACCTCCCAAGCAGGTTCTGGCCCAGACTGTGGACATTGGGGTGTGTATCGCCGGTTCTGGGGGGGTGGGGGTTATGTGGCGACCCATTTCCTGGCACATCCGAACCAGCTTACAATTAGATAGCCTACGGGGGTTTGCGAGCACAGAGCTTTGGAGCCTCTGCGCCACGGGGGGCAGGTTGAGGGAGGCTTAAAAGTGAGGCTGAGGATTTCGAATAAAGTTTTTTTCCTTCGACTGCAGTTACCGACTCTGTGTCGTAATTTTAGCGCTGCGTGTAGCACACCGCTACAATAGGACATACAGGGTATATGGTAGGGCACTGAGGAATGCAGTAGAACGAAGTGATCTAGGAATAATGGTGCATAGTTCCCTGAAGGTGGAATCTCATGTGGATAGGGTGGTGAAGGAAGCTTCTGGTATGCTGGCCTTTATAAATCAGAGCATTGAGTATAGGAGTTGGGATGTAATGTTAAAATTGTACAAGGCATTGGTGAGGCCAAATTTGGAGTATTGTGTACAGTTCTGGTCACCGAATTATAGGAAAGATGTCAACAAAATAGAGAGAGTACAGAGGAGATATACTAAAATGTTACCTGGGTTTCAGCACCTAAGTTACAGAGAAAGATTGAACAAGTTAGATCTTTATTCTTTGGAGTGTAGAAGGTTGAGGGGGGACTTGATAGAGGTATTTAAAATTATGAGGGGGATAGATAGTTGACATGGATAGGCTTTTTCCATTGAGAGTAGGGGAGATTCAAACAAGAGGATATGAGTTGAGAGTTAATGGGCAAAAGTTTAGGGGTAACACGAGGGGGAACTACTTTACTCAGAGAGTGGTAGCTGTGTGGAATGACCTTCCAGTAGAAGTGGTAGAGGCAGGTTTGGTATTGTCATTTAAAAAAAATTGGATAGGTATATGGACAGGAAAGGAATGGAGGTTTATGGGCTGAGTGCAAGTAGGTGGGACTAGGTGAGAGTAAGCGTTCGGCACGGAATAGGAGGGCCGAGATGGCCTGTTTCCGTGCTGTAATTGTTATATGGTTATATGTTCTTGGGGAAATGTATGGCAGAAATGTGGCAAATGTTCAGGGGGTATTTGCATAGGTTCTGCATAGGTACATTCCAGTGAGACAGGGAAAGGATGGTAGGGTACAGGAACCGTAGTGTACAAAGGCTGTTGTAAATCTAGTCAAGAAAAAAAGCTTACGAAAGGTTCAAAAAACTGGGTAATGATAGTGATCTGGAAGATTATAAAGCCAGCAGGAAGGAGCTTAAGAATAAGATTAGGAGAGCCAGAAGGGGACCTGAGAAGACCTTGGCGAGCAGGATTAAAGAAAACCCCAAGGCATTCTACAAATATGTGAAGGGCAAGAGGATGAGACATGAGAGAATAGGACCAATTAAGTGTGACAGTGGAAAAGTGTGTATGGAACCAGAGGAGATAGCAGAAGTACTTAATGAATACTTTGCTTCAGTATTCACAACAGAAAAGGATCTTGGTGATTGTAGGGATGACTTGCAGTGGATTGAAAAGTTTGGGTATATAGACATTAAGAAAGAGGATGTGTAGGAGCTTTTGGAAAGCATCAAGTTGGATAAGTCACCGGGACCGGATGAGATGTATCCCAGGCTACGGTGGGAGGCAAGGGAGGAGATTGCTGAGCCTCTCGCAATGATCTTTGCATCGTCAATCGAGATGGGAGAGGTTCCAGAGAATTGGAGGATTGTAGGTGTTGGTCCCTTATTCAAGAAAGGGAATAGAGATAGCCCAGGTAATTATAAACAACTGAGTCTTACTTCAGTGGTTGGTAAGTTGATGGAAAAGATCCTGAGAGGCAGGATTTATGAACATTTGACTAGGAATAGTCAGCATGGTTTTGTCAAAGGCAGGTCACACTTTATGAGCCGGATTGAGTTTTTTGAGGATGTAATTAAACACATTGATGAAGGTAGAGCAGTAGATGTAGTGTATATGGATTTCAGCAAGACATTTGATAAGGTACCTCATGCAAGGCTTATTGAGAAATTAAGGAGGCATGGGATCCAAGGGGACATTGCTTTGTGGATCCAGAATTGGCTTGCTCACAGAAGGCAAAGTGTGGTTGTCAACGAGTCATATTCTGCATGGAGGTCGCATGGAGATTTACAAGGATGTTGTCTGGATTGGGGAGCATGCCTTATGAGAATAGGTTGAGCAAACTTGGCCTTTTCTCCTTGGAGCAATGGAGGATGAGAGGTGACCTGCTAGAGGTGTACAAGATGATGAGAGACACTGGTTGTATGGATAGTCAGAGGCTTTTTCCCAGTGCTGAAATGGCAAACACGAGAGAGCACAGACGTCAGGGGTAGGTTTTTTTATACAGAGAATGGTGAGTGCGTGAAATGGGCTGCCAGCGACTATGGTGGAGGTGGTTGCAATGGGGTCTGTTAAGAGACTCCTGGATAGGTACATGGAGCTTAATAAAATAGACAGCTATGGGTAATTTCTAAAGTACATGTTCGGCACAGCATTGTGGGCTGAAGGGCCTGTATTGTGCTGTAGGTTTTCTATGTTTCTGAAACCAGAAAGGTTTCACCAACATTTTCTTGCAACTATACATTTGGCTCAGCAGCTTGATCAAGGAAGATGAAACTGATTCCAAGATGAGGGATATCCTGTAGGAAACACTTTGTGTCTGAACTTCGGTACTCAGTTGCTGTAGATTTCACTTGGAGTATTGAGTGCAGTTCTGGTAAAAACATTACAAGAAGGATATGGAGGCTTTGCAGTGGGTATAGAGGAGGCTCACCAGGATGCCTCCTGGATTAGAGGGTATTAGCTATAAGGAGAGATTGGGCAAACTAGGATTGTTTTCTCAGGAGCATCAGAGGCTGAAAGAAGACCTGATAGAAGGTTATGAAATTACGAGGGGCATCAGTAGGGTAGAGAGTCAAAGCATGGAAATATCAAAGACTAGGGGGGCATAGCTTTAAGCTGAGGGGTAGATTTAAGGGAGATGTTGGGGCAGGTATTCTTTTACACAGACAAGTTGCCAGAAAAGCACTGCCAAGGGCGGCAGTGGAAGCAGACACGACAGTGGTATTTAAAAGTCATTTAGAGAAGACACATGAACTTGAAGGGAATGGAGGGATATGGTTCACATGCAGGCTGAGAGGGTTAGTTTCATTTGGCATCATGATCAGCACAGTTATTGTGGACCAAAGGACCTGTTTCTGTGCTGTACTATTGTACATTTGATGAACATATATGGCAATGCCCAGCCAGAGTGAATCCTCCAGGGAATGAATCCATCCAACTGGGACCATCACCTGCTTACTGCACAATGGATGACTACTATCTGCCAAGAGCAAGCTGCTGAACATCCCCAAGATTCTGGGCAGAAGATGTAGAGAAGCTGTAATGAGGACAACAGCTGGCCAGAGAGCAGCCTAATTCTGGGAGAGGGTGACTGGCCATTTCTGGGATAGACTATGAAGACGAAGGATTGTGGATGGAAGAGGGTCGTGAGGAGGGAAGAAGAGTGGCAGTAAGTGAAGAGGGAGCTGGAGGCATAGAGAAGAGTATTTGTGTTTGATATTTGCATATGTGTAAGTCCATGTATTTGCAGTAGGGCCTGGTTTTCAATCAGCTTGGATCTCCTGGATATCAGATGAAGACCTTGTTCTATTAAAATTGTGAGAGCTGATCACTGCATATTGAAATAAACCATTCTTTTCCATTCTACACTCAGTGGAAGCGGGGTGTCTTTTGGACTCGAGAATGTCTAAGAAGACTGTATATACTTTTCTAGTTTTCATCCTAGAAGCAAAAAGATTATAGTGTAGATTAATGAGGATGTTGCCACGGTTGGAGATTTATAGTTATTAAGAGTTTGATTTGTTTTAGTGATTTCTTTGCAATTAATGAACAAGGATTTTTTCTCTTGGAAGGGAAGGTGAAGGCAGAAACCATCTTTACATTTGCAGGTGAAGCATTGTTATTGATAAGGTTGTTGACTGGAAGTGGGAGATCTAAGACCTGAAGACACGGCCTTAAAATACAAAAATGTTTCTTTAGAACAGAGAAAAGGAGAAATGTCCTGGTCAGAGGGTGCTGAATCTGTGGAATTCATTCCCACAGATGACTGGTGGCCAAGTCATTGGATACATTTGAAGCAGAGGTTGATAGGTTCTTGATTAGTAAGAGCGTCAAAGGTTATGGGGAAAAGGCAGAAGGATGAGAAGACTCTACTCCACACCCCTCTACAACTCCACCTTACACCCAATTCTCTTCGTCTCCCCCTCTTCCCCACCTTCTCTTCCCCCCCCACCTCTACAGACAAAAGTTTACGCTAATGATATCACCAGCCCCCACGTCCAGTTTTGGGCCGTGTATCTCAGAAAGGATGTATTGTCATTAGAGAGAGTCCAGAGGAGGTTCACGAGGATGATTCTGGAAATGAAGCAGTTAATATTTGAAAAGCATTTGGCAGCTTTGGGCCAGTACTCACTGGAATTTAGAAAAATGCAGGCGATCTCATGGAAACCCCCATGAATGTTGAAAGGACTAGATAAGCTGGATGTAGAGAGGATGTTTCCTCTGGTGGGGGTATCCAGAACTAGAGGGCACTGCCTCAAAATTGAATGGTGACCTTTTAGTACAGAGGTCAGGAGGAATGTTTTTAGCCAGAGAGTAGTGAATCTGTGGAATGCTGTGCCACAGACTTCAGTGGAGGCCACGTCCATGGGTATATTTAACCTTACTGCTGCTGATTGCCCACCATTAGTATCCTGAGGCTTGATGTTAACCAGAAACTCAACTGGAGTGTCCGCCCAAGAGGCTACAACCACATATCAGAGATGGTAGGTATTATGTGCAAATGACTCGCCTCTTGATACCACAAAATCTTTCTACTATCCACAAGGCACAAGTTTTAAGTGTCTTGCCTGCATAAGGGCAGCTCCAACAAGGGGGGAGAAGATCCACATCACCCAGGACAAGACATCCTTTGTGATTTGTGCACCATTTCCTACCCTAAACATTTGCTCCCTCAGTAGGGTACAGAGACTGCAGCAAGTAGCATCTAGATGGGGAAGGTACTTCCCTGGGCTATTTCAGCTACCCCACCTTCTCAAGAGCAACTAAGGATGTGGAATCAATGCTGGTCTTGGTAGCAACATCCACACCTTGAGAAATAAAGTAAAAGCCCTTCCTGATCCATGTCTTCTATTATTCCATTGTGTGGTGAGCAATAACTTGCTTTGAAAACAAGCATCTTGTCCAAATTGGTTAAAAAAGGAAATAAGTATCTTGTTGAGGGAGGGAATATCTGGGTTGGGTAAATTTCAAACTACAGAGTTCTGGGGTATAAAGCTGGTGACCACTTGCCCTCGCACAGCAGTGATGGGATCATGTGAAATTGCCTTGTCCTTACATCAAACTTGATAGCACCGCAAAGCAAACATGTTGAATTTAAATGAAGTGCGGTGTTTCACATGCCTCTTTAAAACCAAGCAAATACCAGAGAAAGTAAGTGCCAGTTCACTGTTGTTTTACTTTTTTTTTAACTTGTTCTTTGAGGGTTTCTCCAGTTATACTGTATGTCATTCTCTTTGTTCTTCAGTGTGCGACATATCACCTGCCCATTGTTGATTCTCCATGCAGAAGATGATGCTGTCATCCCCTTCCACCTAGGAAAAAAGGTAAGTCACACCTGTAGTGATCGTTCAAGATCGCTAGATTCTGGTTTGGTTCCAGAAGACTGCAAAATTGCAAATGTCATTCCACTCTTTAAGAAAGAAGGAAGGCAAGGACAGGAAATTATAGGCTGGTAAGCCTTCAAAACAGAGGTTGATGTGTTCTTAATTGGTAAGGGCATCAAAGGTTACAAGGTGAAGGCACGAGAATGGGGTTGAGAGGGGGTTCAGAGGGATAATAAATCAGCCATGATAAATTGGTGGAGTGGATTTGATGGTCCGAAGGGCCTAATTCTTCTCCTATGTTTTATTGGGCTTTAATGAGCTAAATTAATTAAATTATTATTTGCAATAATATTCCGGCTGCCAAATTCCATTCAAAACCTCCAAAAAGAAATAGAAAGGAAAAGCTCTGAAAATAAATTCATCCAAAAGCTTAACCCTCTGAAAGAGTTTTAAGATTATAGTCATATGAGAGAGGAAGATTTTAACTATTCTAACTCCATCTGGGAAAAGGTTCTCCTTTGACCATAATGGGGATGTATTCTTTAATCAGACAGTCCAAGACAATACAATTGCTTGATGACACCAGTCTTCAGAAATTGTGCACAGTAACTTTCTTCATTTAAAATCCATTTTGAGATGATCTGAGCTTTTAACCAATTGTGGCCATTACTCTTCAGAAAGTGTGTGAAATCTTGGACGGGGTGCAAAGAAATTGACTGGAATAAGAATAAGAATTTACAGTCATGCACATTGACTAAAGAAACACAGCTAATTACTGCAAGATAGGAATAATTAATGCAAAAGATTTGATAGAGGTGCTTAAAATTAAAAGAAGTTGTTTAAAATGTTGGAATACTCAGCAAGTTGGGCAGTATGTGTAGAGATAGAAACTGAGTCAATTTTTCTTGTCAGTGACCCTTCACTAGAACTGGAAAAGTGAGAAAACAAATATGTTTTAAGTTGCTGAGAGGGTGAGGGTTGAGGGAGAACAGAGAAATCCTGTGATGGGGTGGAGACTGAGGTTGTCCAATTACTTGGGCGATGTTTAGTCCCAGCTGATTGGGAGGAGTTATAAACATTAGGAGGTGAATGCATACAGTAGAAAAGAAAATGTGCTGGAAAAAGTGAGGATTAACAGTTACTGCAAACCTGAAATAATAGAGGGTGCTAGAAATACCACAGTAAGAGGTAAATCTGTATTAAGGTTACAGGTGCATCAGAATTGGCTAATTCTGACACAGCTTATTTTGATTTTCAATATCTACTTGGACACCCAAGATGCATGAGCTTCCTGCTACGTTCACCACCAACACCCCTTGTGAGAGAGGATAAACAAATCGTGGATCTTCCATCCCAATGACCCTCCAAAACATAGTCTTGGGCCCTTACCTCACTGGAGAGAGTTGGTGAAGCATCTCCTGTTTCCTGTGGTGAAATGTACTGGAAGTGTTTAATCATCAGTGCTCATTTCCACTTCAGCGAAGTCTTCGTCCTTTAGTACCTGGCCTGTGGTGTGGATTGACAGGGGTGTTTATTATAAAGTCTGGATGATGATATTCCGAACCCTAGGTTTGAACCCATTTTGTTTCTCTTCAGCTTTACGATATTGTTGCATCTTCTCGAAGTAGCAGGAAAGTGCAGTTTATTCCCTTCCATAAAGACCTCGGCTATCGGCACAAGTATATATACAAGAGCCCTGAACTTGCTCAAATTCTGAGGTAAATGTGCACTTATTTTCTGGTGGTTATATGTTCTCCCTTTCCCCATATTGAGCTTACCCAAGGCTGTTGACCTGTTGCTCTTGGCTTTATCAGAGAGGGCTTGGGGGGGGAGGGGGGAGACCTGATAGAAGTTTGTGAATTATGAGAAGGATAGAATGGTGGTGAGTCTGAATCTTTTTTCCAGGGTAAAAATGCATTACGATGAGAGGGGAAAGATTTAAAGGAGATATGCAGGAAAAGTGTTCTTTTTTCACACTGAGCATGGCAGGTGACTGAAGCAAGCTGCCAGAGGAGTGGTGGAAGCAGACACAATTTATTATTATTTATTTTTTGAAATACAGTGTGGAATGGCCTTTCTAGCCATGTCACCCAGCAATTCCCCTGAATGACCAATTAACCTACCAACTACGTTTTTGGACTGTGGGAGGAAACCGAAGCACCTGGTGGGAACCCACGTGGCCACGGGGAGAGCATACAAACTCCATGCAGGCAGCTGCAGGAATTAAACCCAGGTTGCCCGTACTGTAAAGCATTGTGCTAACCACTAGGCTACCGTGCCACCCCAACTCTGCTGTTGAAGTGGTTGTCTGCAGCGAATTGAGGGATATGATCATGTACAAACAGAAAGGATTTAATTTAATTTGGCAAGATATTTGGCACAACTTGTTTCTGCACTGAACTGCTATGTGCTCTTTTAAGAGGGGGAATAGATTTTCCTGATACTTTGATTACAAAGCTAACTCTGCAGGACCATGGCATGAGGGACAGCTACCCTCTCGATCCACAATAATCAGGCCAGGCTCAAGTTCTTAATTCCCTGGTTAATTTGTTCACACTGCAACAAAGTTCCCCAAATACAGAGTTCCTTAATGACTCAAAAATCACAACTCGTAGATCAGTTATTCTACAAGTCGCATGTAATTATGTGAACTGATCATCCAGTGCAAATTTCACACATTATAGTCTTTTCACTAACTACTATTTGAGAACCATACCATGGTAGTGTCAGCGATTACCGATTGGGGTTCAGTTCCTTCACTGTCTATAAGGAGCTCTCTCCTGACTGAACGGGTTTCCTCCCACATTCCAAAGATGTACTGGTTAGGGTCAGTAGGTTGTGGGCATACTATATTGGTGCCAGAAGGGATGTCCCCAGCACATCCTGAATTGGTGTGGGTTGTTGACACTGTTTCGATGTACGTGTGACAAATAAAGCTAATGTAAGGGACTGTACAACTCATGTTCTCAGTATTATATATTTACTTTATTATTTATTATAATTATTTGCTTCTTTTGTACTTGCACAGTTTGTCTTTTGTACATTGGTTGCTGGTCAGTCTTTGTGTAGTTTTTCATTGATTCTATTGTACTTTGTTCTATGGTGAATGCCTGCAAGAAAATTAATCTCAGGATAGTATTTGGTGACAAATTATAAATTTATTTTCAACTTTGAACTTTAATCTTTATCTTTTTATATTTTATTTTGACCATTGACCAATGTCCAGTCATAACAGAATATCCTTTTGATTCATCCCATCAATCAGCGTCACACAAGGTCATTTGTAGCCAATATGCTTGTAGTTTTTGTAGCCACATTTACCTTTTTAAAAGATGTATTTTCATCGCCTCTTCCTGCTATGATGAACTGTTCCAGCAACAGGTCTGTAGCCCTGGTAACCCTCAGGTTCTGTCGGCTACGTAAGTCTAGGGAGGACAATCTCTGGCCCCACCAAACATATGAGATTGAGGTGCAGAACCTCCTGTTTGTGTGGATGCTGCGTAATGTGTTACCCTGTTACAAATCAGTACCATGAAATAACAGACAGTACACCGTATGCAATTAAACAATTTAGCTTTATAATTCTTAATTTGACTAAAGGGTCAGTAAAGTAAAACAAAAAGAAAAGGGCCCATTTCAGTGAAACAGTCTAGTGTGCACAAGTTGGAGCTCATGGTTTCCCTTCTGCTGATCCTCCATCAATTTTCCTGGGCTTTGTTGACTCCCGGCCCCACTCCAAGTTCACTCCGTTCTGGTGTCTACGACCTCCCCTTTCTGGCATCTTCTCTGTCCATCTTCCACCAAACGAAAGACCCAGATCCCCTCGGTGTCAGGAAAAAACACTTCCCTCATTGGACGGCTCGGATTCCAAAGCCCCAGTTATCTCGAACCGTAACCCAAACACTACTGCTACAGAAAGACCATTATATAGCAGTGAAACCTTTCCCAGGGTGTTACATTTGGAAAGCTCTCCATTTGGGGCCAGCAAATCAGCTAAGTTCTTCCCAACCTGCTACTCAATTACAGAATGCAGCAATGGGGCAGGGTATTAACATGTTTTGTGAGCTACACCAATATCCTAAGTGTCATAAAAATGTATCCACATCATACCGTTTAATCATTGTCCACCAACCATGCCATTGTCCTAGCTGAATAAGGCCACATAAGCTATCCAGTTGCAATCCCAAATGCAGGAAACCTAATGAATCAATTTTAAACTTCATTTTAGTTTATCCCCACTTTTCCATAAAGAGGAAAATGCAAAACTAAGGAAGAATTGGAGAGGAAAGAGGATGTCTGAGAGTTGCTTAAAATCAAAAGAGGGGCAAACTTGAGGAAGAGAGATTGTTTTTGCAAGAGGTGACATTCTTATTAAGGAAATAGCAATAGAAGTTATGAAGGTAACAAGAAAGGCTGATTTTTGGAAAGTGTTTAAGAACGAGATTGGAAGAATAAGCTTTAATGATTGTATCCAAAAATGTCTACAAAATGTGGTGGACATGGCTCAGCCAATCACAGGCAAAGCCCACCCAATCATTGAGCACACCTACAAGAGGTGCTGCCACAAGAAAGTAGCATCCATCATCAAGGACCCCAACCATCCAGGCCATGCTCTCTTCTTGCTGCTGCCATCAGGATGGAGGTACAGGAGCCTTAGGTCCCACACCACCAGGTTCAGGAAGAGTTATGACCCCTCAAACATCAGGTTCCTGAATCACCAAGGATAACTTGACTCACCTCAACTGTGAAAGTGAATCCATAGGTTGTGGAATCAGTTCAAAGACTTTACAGCTCATGTTTTCACTATTATCTATCTACTTAATTTTCACAGATTGTCTTCCTTTTTCAGTTTGGTTGTTTGTCAGTCTTTGTGGTTTTCCATTGATTCTATTGCATTTCTCTATTCTACTGTGAATGCCTGCAAGAAAATGAATCTGTAGGTAGTATACAGTGACATATACATACTGCGATAATAAATTAACTTTGAACTTAATGATAGAGCATAAATGTTGAGTTTGGAGGAAGAGAAAATGATTTTGAGTGTTAAGGTGGCAATTCCTGCTTTCCAGGGAATGTGGTGGCATTTATCAGGGCTTGGGACAGTGTTATGAAATAGCGTAAATCCCTTTTTTTTCCCCCCTGTTGATCTAGGGAGTTCTTAGATGATCCATCCTTTCATCATTAATGAGGTGCACCACGGTGAACAGATAACAACTTCAGAGCAGCATGAAGACTTCAGTCCTTGTCAACATTGAGTTACATTCCACTAAACTTGTTCTGTTTGAAGACAAAATAAAAATCATGATCTCAGAAATTTTATTTTTAGTCAGGTGAGAAGGAGCGCTGAGCTAGGTATAATAATAAAGCAAAGTAAAGGACATTAATTGAAATTTCAAGGAGTTTAGGTTTAATAAAGAAGTGAAGATGCTCATTTATTTTCTAGACCATTGTGATGGAATTCTTGTGTTAAGGTTTCCAAAATGTAAACATAAGTAAGGAGGATCAGGGTAATTTCAAATTATGATTCTTATCAACACACTCCATTTGTTGCTTCCAAATCGTGGATGATCTTAAACAGTACTTTTACTTTTGAGAGTGTAAACTTGTTGATGTGCCCTGTAATGTTGGTTTAATCTTCATGGTTCTGTTCCATTGTGAGAAGGGTTTTGTGAAGAAATATTGTTCATGTGAAGGTAATAACTATTCAGAAACTCAGATTGATGAGAACATCTGAAGGATTGTACCTTTAGGGAAAATTCAAGTGAGTCTGTCTTGATCTAGTAACTAGCTGTATTCAGATAGGTAGTTCTCTACAAGCTAGAGGTAATGGTCATATGTACTATGTCTTGTGAGCAACTTCCTCTCAGTATCCAGGCAATCTGAGTTTTGCTACAAAAAAAATGGGAGGTTGTGATGATACTATTCCAAGATAAATATTCAAAATCAGATCAACTGTTGAGCCTTGTGTGTTGTTGGTACAAAACTGTTGGGTGTCTGAATGAACTGTTTTTGTGAAAATTTTCATTGTCACATAGCTTTTGAAGACGAGCAGTGGGGCTTACTGTATCACCAGAACAAATCAAAATTACAATTAACTTGTCTAGCGATTAACTTGCATTGTGAACTATTATCATAGCCCTGCTGATGCACTGTAGTCAGTGAACAACGCTACTTGTATAGCAGTGATTATGTGAGATATGTTAAATTTACTGGTTGACTTCTGGGGCACAGTGTAACACTCTTTTAATCTTAAATTCAGTCGCTTTAGAATATAAGTACAGCGGCATTCATTATTGAACATGCTAAAATTCCTCTTAACACACTTCACTGTTATAATGAAGATTTAACTGGTAAATAGAAAAAGCCTTTGGTAAAGAAAGCAAACGCCTTGTGTAGAGCATAAACTTTATTTATTGAAGTATTTACATATTTGTCTAACATACACCTGATTTGATAAAATTAAAACATGAAAATGCTGGAAAAAAGAAAAAAATATAGAAAATTTAGAGAAGTGTAGAAGACCTGCTGAGATGAGTAAGGAAGAGTCAAGTATAGTGGATTCCTGTTGATTGGGGCATGGGTTAGTCATTACAGCTGATTATTGGGACAATTCTTTGTTTATTTAGGACACTGTGCCACTTAATTGGGACAGGAGATGGTCAGTTATGTGCACTTTTCTGACTGTTAGGCACTACATTTCGCTTAGAATGAACGAATGCCTGTGCTTGTGTTACATTATCCATTTGGGCTGATGGACACCGATTCAAAAAGCAATGAGCTTTGATCATTGTTTTTTTTATTTAAAAAAATTATTTGAGAACCTTGCCACAATAACATCTGGCACTAGCCGGAAAAATTACCCTACTGGACCAAATTAAAAGCCACCCCTCTGACACCATTCATCATCAGCTGGCAGAGATAACTCACTGAAATCTACAATTCCACGCTTGATACATCAGCAAAATAATCTGTGAGAAGAATGGGCATTGCAAGAGGGACAACAGGGAATATCCCAAAAGCAAAAGTGCGAAGGTAAAGATCCAGATGTTGAAGAGGTGCTCAGTCAGTGGTTTTCCATTGTAACTGGATGAGATGTGCATGTCAGTAGACCAATGTTTAACAAAAAAAGTCTAAGGAACTAGTTAAGAAGTTGGGACATGAAGATTTTTAAAGCAATAGATGGTTGGTTGACTCAATGGAAATGTGGGTACCACATTAAATTCTAGAAAACACACAGCGAGAAAGCTAGTGCTGAAATGCGGAAACATGAAAACACAAAGCTTCCCAACTTGCTACGAAAACTTTACGCAGTTGATATCGGCAATGCCGATGGAACAGGCCTTTTTTTATCATGCCACGTAGGACAATTCCCTTTGCTACAAACGTGCAACACTAGCTGGTTCAAAGAAAGCGATGGATCGCATAACGGTGTGTTGTTCAAATATGTCAGGAAGAGAAAAAGAAATTGTTGGTTAATGGCTAAAGTATTAAACATGCTTTAAAGGATTTAGAATGGGTAGTTTACCAATCAAGTACTATGCCAGCATACACTCGATGAATTCCTCAATTGGTAACCGTTATAAAATAGTTTTATAGTACAATTTCATTTAAATTCATAATTTGTTATTCAGTTTGTCTTTTTTTTATATATACCTTTTAACTATTTCCATGAAACTTCGGCTAATTGGAGCTGCCGCCTAACGGGCCGAAGCATATTGGTCCTGATATGTCTCAATTGACTGGAATCCACTATATATCTGTCACTCCTACTGAATCAGGAATCTGTCTTTCTCAATGCTGAATTTCTGGAAATGTTTTAGTAAAGATCTCACTGATCTACTTCAATGATGGAAAGGAGGCTTTCCTGTTCCACTGAAGATAATAACTAGCAAGTCTGTAAGTCATACAGCCTTGAGAAAAATATTTGATGAGTTTCTCTGGCTGGGGAAGTTGCATGGAATTTCACAGCACAAAATCAGGCCTTTTGCCTCATAGATGGCTTACATTGTTGTTTCCTTGTTTCATATCATCTGATCAACATTGTTACCCCTTTCTACCTCATGTGCATACTTCTGGCTGTGGTCACCCAGCAAGGGTTCTCCAGTAAATCTCCCTCTCGAACTGAATCTTTGCAGCTTGACTTTAAGCAATGATGCTAATAGAAATCAACATTATTTATTTTTCCTGAGTGTGTCTGGTAATGATAGTTAAATCATACTTGGCTTAATTCTTTGTGTAACTTGCAGTTTGCTGTTAATTCTTGAGCATTAACTTTACCCACAGTCCCCATTTGTTAGACCTGGAGTTTTACATGGGCAGCTGATGTCTTAACCTTCATAGTCATTTGTAGGCAGTGTAGACATTTAGTATAACTATCATTAATGATTTTTTGCCATTTTTCAAAACTATTAAGATGTTGTGCTTGGCTCATTGGTGACACTGTCACCTCATGTCAGAGTATTATGGATTCAAGCCTGTGTGCAGAGGGTGAATGCACTGCATTGACTGAAGTCTTTTGGATGAATTGTTAAACTGAGACTCTACACTCTCAGAGAATACTAAACATTTCACAAGTGGGGAAACATGCCCCTAATTCAGCTATGAAACCCACATGGGGTTAGTCATAACTAATAGGGTAATAATAACTGTGTAGTCAATAATAACTGTGACTTTTGGGTTTATGTTTATAAACTTGTAAATAATTCAGAAGGGGCAAAAGCAAAATAATGTGGGTGCTAATATCTGAAGTAAAAGGGAAAAAATGTCGTAAAAAGTCAACCAGCAGTTGTAGAGAAATACAGGTTTAATCAGTGTTGGCTGAGCTGATGAAACATTTACATAGCTCCTTTTTGTCATGGACAAAAAGACTTGCTTTTATCTAGGGTTCACAGAAAAGTCATCAAAATCAATTTGCTGCAATGAAAAATCTTTTGAAATAGTGACTGATCTGTCATAGTGGCAAATGACTTGCTGTGCAGCAAGGTTCCATAAATAACAATATGATAATGACCAGTCTAATTCTTTGTGAGATATTATCGTGCTGGAGGAGGGTTATTTTGTCCTTTGAAATAGTGCTGCCATGTGTTTCTACAAGCCGTTTTGTCCATAATAAAGCAGTAATTATATAAAAACTCTTCAAGCCAGCCAATTCTGATTAAACCCTCTACTGCCAGTTGGAGGAACATCACCTTGTATTCAGTCCTGATAGTTCTCCAGCCTGATGGCATAAACAATTTCTCAACTTCCAGTAACCAGTCACATCTGTCCTTTTTTGTTTTCCTTATCCCACCATCTCCCTCTCTTCCTTGCCCTCTCGATCTGCCCATCACCTATATATTCCTCCCATTGATTCCCTTCCTCGCTTCACTTCCTTTATTCCATGTTTCACCATCCACTCCTATCAGATTCTATTTTCTACAGCACCTTTAACTTCTGCCTATCACCTTCCAGCTTCTCATTCCCATTCTCTTACCAGCTGCTTATCACCCACCAGCTGTATCAACCATTTCTCCTCACCTTTTATATTGGCTAACTCCCATCTTTCTTCCCAATCCTGATGGAGTCTCAACTTGAAGTGTTGACTATCCATTTCCCTCCACAGGCACTGCCTGACCTACTTGAGTTCCTCCAACTCCTTTATGTTGCTTCAGATTTCCGGCATCTGCAGTCTCTTATGTCTCTCTGCTTAAACCCTGTACCTTGCCATACAGATACTCAGATCTTTCTGTTGATAGGTGTCAGATTGATGTAGCTGCTATTGAATCATACATCTCCGTTTTAACGGCATCACTATTCTGAGGAAGCCAAATCTTCAAGGGAAAGCTTTTACCTATTGACTTTTGCTTGTGGTTTATTCTAGCAACGTGACCTATTATTATCAGGTGCCACCGTTCTTCAACTGTTGCTTATGGAGTCAGTTACACCATGTTTAAATAAAAACCAGAACATGACCTTACATTGTAGTAGATAAGGCAGCTGAATCAGCAGATGATTTCATGATTAAACTGGCAGTAATCATTTGTAACATCACATCTACAGGTTTCTGATAGTCTACTATTGTGGCTGGATTAAGCATGGAGTCCATTTAAAATGTCTTGTTTTATAACAGAAAGGCTGTAGTTCTTCATAGATCCATCTCATTATACTCTTCATGAAGTGCTGCACTCCCCGCATGGCACTGCGTTATAATCACTATTTAATATCCAGTCTCACAGAGGGAAAACTTACTAATGTCTGTGCAAGTAATCAAAGTACAGGTGTTATACAACCAGGAAATATGTGAGAGAGTAGAAGGTGGGAATATTCCACAATATTTTGTTTTAGTTACTTGCAATCAGATTTTTCAGAGATCCTGAAAGCACATTGCATTTAGATGTATGAGCCATAATGGACTTAGAATTACTTTGTATGATCAAGACTGTTAATAATTGTAAGTTATTAAATGGAAGGTTGGAATCTACTAGGATAGTTTATGTAAATTCTGCACCCCTATGAGCATGTCAGTTGGACTATAGGGGAATAGAGGGTTAAGAGGAAGTGGAATGGATCAGACCAGCCATGTCTCACTGGATGCCAAAGTCTGCTGCAGATGCCCCAGCATGAAGCCTAATCAGGCTCCTGGCCTTTCATCATGAAAGATACACAATTTAGCTTTTAAAATGATTGGAACTGTGATTCTATTAAATGCAAGTTTCAATATTTTGAATCGTTTATTGTGACCTTCAGTGTAAAGGAGCCTCTTGAGCATGCATAATAAAAGCAGATCACTTGAAAAAGTGCTTCTCGTGTTCCCCATTGGACTTGTGTTCATGTTCTCATTAACTGCAGGAACTCTCCTGTTCCAGCAGTTTGTTAAAAGCTGTAAATGGGTCGTTCCCCCCCCCCCCCCAACCAGTCTGCTTTAATGTGGAATTAAATTGTAATGATATCTGCAATGGAACTTTAGGGCAATAATCTAATGTGAATATTGTTATCAGATTCTGCAGATGCTGGAAATCCAGAGCAGCACACAGAGTGCCTGAGGAACTCAGCAGGTCAGGCAGTACCTATGCAAAGGAATAAAGAGTCGAAGTTTCAGACTGAGACCTTTCATCAGAACCAGGCAGTTTACTGTAATAATAAACTTCAACAGGCACTCCAGGAGTTTAGCGGCCAAATCCATCAACACTGATGTGCACACAAGGAAGGAGTGTCAATAAAAGGGCCTTGCCAAAATCCAGGTGTAGGGAATGATTCTTCCAAGTCTCAGCCCAAAATGTTGACTGTTAGTTCCCCTCTATGGATGCTGCCTGACCTGCTGAGTAGCTCCAGAATTTTGTGTGCTTTAGTAGTAAACACTGGACAGAACTCGCAATCCCTCTTCCAGTCAAAGGGAACACTTCCCCTAGATGTCAGCAAGTTTTTAAATTATTCAGGGAATGAAAACTTAGATGTAGAAATGTGTAAGGGAAACCAAAACCAGGGACCATAATGAAAGCTGGTCATTAATAAATCCAGTAAAGAACATAGGAGCACATAGAGAGGGCTGAAAATGTAAAACTCAAGTCATACAAGTTCACCAATGAATATGCATTTAAAGGGAATGGTAGGTAAATATCCAACAGGCACAGAAATAGAGATACAGTGATGGTATTAGATGAAAAGCTGTGTGAAGTATTAGCACACTCTTAGACAAATTTACTCGTTTCTGTGCTATGAGTTGTGTGTTTATGTAAAAGCAAAGGAGTTTTGCATACTTACAATTACTAACGATATCAGTAACCTTTTATTTTGTTGCTATGTGCAGATGAGGAAGCAATTGAATGGTTGTGTAAACATCAAGTGTAATGGCATTTTGTGCAGTGTTGTGAACAGCCTAATTGAGAGGTCAAACAATTGCGTGATCTTGCACATTTTGTAAGCTGCTGAATCTAAGACTTTGCTTGAATATTAACTGAATTTATGTACTGTATATTTTTTAAATAAATAAAATCCTGAGCCTAAGATGACTTATTGTCTTATGTGACACCACACATTAAGGTCTGTGCTTTTGATTCTTAGGGGTTTATTGCACTGGACGATGGGGTGTGAATTACAGATTGAAATTCTTCCACAGTTGTGGGCAGAGATGCTCCTAACCATGCAATTCCTACAATAGTCTCCAAACCTTCCAATTTTTATACTGGTTGAGCATTCTGCCTGAATGACTTGTTTTTTTCAGATTAATGCTTTCAATATTGTAATACAATTAGTATTTAAGGTAAACAAAACTGGTTTCCTGTGCACTTAAATCCCACTGTTTCTGCATATTTTGGTACAAATTAGTAGGAGCTTCACAGACACAACCACATCAGAAGATAGATGAAATTTAGGTGAATATCTGACATATTAAAAACAAAGCATTTTTAATGAAAAAGTGTAAAATACAGTTCTGAGGAGGCAGTGAGTGGATCTCTGTGTTCCTGGAGTATATACCAATCCCCCTCTGCTTCACTTGGAACTCAGTTTTAAACTGAAAGGGTCCATTCAGCAGGCAGCTGGTTCATTTAAATGGAAGACAAGAAGAATTTATCTTCAGACAAGATACCCCTATTACAATTCAAGGGATATGCAGGGGTGTGGGGCAAGAACAAGGCACCTCATCCTAGCTTAATGTACTAAAATTTACTTGTCTGGTGCCTGGGAACATTGCAGACCTGAACCCAGCTGATCTCACCACTCTGTCTCAATTGCCTGACTGGAATCTAAGTGAAACCAGAGGATATTGAGGTTTTGACACAGCAAAGGTGGTCTGAGCTAAATGAATGGCAGTGAAAGTTGGTGTATGTTCAATTCTTTTTGAAAAATCACTATGGTAAAATTAGGAAAGGAATGAAGGAGCAAGATTCAGAAGTGATTGAGGCCCACCCAGGTTCCGTATTCATAGCAGTAGAATAGGTGCACAGTACCCAGTTGGCATCCTATCTTAGACTTCCAGGGATCTAGCTTCAATCCCAACCTTGGAGCTGCCCATGCACAGTATCATAGTGGTTAGTGCATCTGTTTATAGCGCCAGCCATCACTGATCTGGGTTCATTTCCTACTGCTGTCCATAAGGAGTTAGTACATTCTCCCTATATCTGTGTGGGTTTCCTCCAAAATTCCAAAGATAAAGAGTTTGGGTTAGTGAGTATGCTATGTTGGTGTCAAAAGTGTAGCACTACTTACAGAATTGCCCACAGTATAATCCTCAAACTGTGCTATTTGTGGTCGCAAAACAATTCCTTTCACTGATGTTTCGATGTACATGTGACAACTAAAGCTAGTCATTTTGTAAGACATATACATTTGTAATGTGGCCATGTGGGTTTCTCCTGTCCACTCTGGTTTTCCACTTTCTTTTACCATAGATGTATCCGGGCTGCTGTTTTAACACCACCTGTTTTTATTTCAAATTACATGCATCTACAGTTTTTTTTCATCTCCAGCTTTATAACAAATGTGACTGCACTGCCATCTAGTGGCAGATACGTGCAGTACATCTGAATTTAAGTTTTTTCTTCATTGGTTGCGAAGATCACTGGATTCCTCACTGGCATTGACAGTAACAGGATTTGAATTACTCTAGTTGTTGCCTCTCCATAACAGACACCAAACTGAGGCTTTTTGGTCCTTCCAGAAGACAAGAAAGACGAGCATATCATAGGTAGGTGTAAGAGCACTTTTGGCACATTTGCTTTCATAAATCAAAGTATTGAGTACAGGTGTTGTGATGTTAAAATTGTATAAGATATTGGTGAGGCTTAGTTTGGAGTATTGTGTGCAGTTCTGGTCACCTACCTAAAGGAAAGATAGCCATAAGATTGAGAGTGCAGACAAAATTTACAACAATGTTGTCAAGACTTAAGAACCTGAGTTACAGAAAGGTTGAACTGTATTCTCTAGATTCTAGAGCCGAGAAGAATTGATAGAGATATGCTTAATTGAGGGGTAAAAGTATGGTAAATGCAAGGAGGCTTTTTCTACTGAGGTTGGACAAGACTAGAACTAGAGATGATGGGTTAAGGATGAAAAATGAAATGATTAAGGGGAAGACAAGGGATAACTTCACTCAGGGTGATGAGAATGTGGAACAAACTGCCGGCAGAAGTGGAGAATGCAGTTTCAAATTCAACATTGAAGAGAAATTTGAATCAATACAAGGATGACGGCTATGGCCCGGGTGCAAGTCAATGGGACTAGGCTGATTAATGGTTCAGCACAGACTAGATGGGCCAAAGGTCCTGTTTCTGTGTTGCAGTGTTCTATGACTATGTGCCTTAAGTCTAAGATCAGTCAACTGGAATTAGTACAGTAGATTTCCCCTCAAAAAGCATCACTGAATCAGATATTATAATGAGAGAAATTATTCAGACTCAAATTTCTTGGATTTGTAATTTCTATGTTTGTATTTGAAAAAGTGCTGTAAACAGGGATGGCATCACAGCCTGAGGTACAGAGGGGATTCTGTAGGTACAGGCATTGCCTAGGATGGTCAGTAAAATCCCAGCCACTATATTTCACATGATTATCTCTATAATAGTGCCATGTAACAAGCTGAGGGAAGACATACCATCTTTTTGGACCTAGCACTTAACAAGCTGCCAGCTTGGTGCATGAAGTTCAAGGACAATGGGTCTGCTATTTTCCATTTACACCATTCACAGAATGACATTTATTTTATTGCCTTTAAGTATCATGCCATTCATTCCCTCTCCCCGCCCTAGCTCCAATTCTGAAGTCAGATCACTTTCTCAGATGCTGCCTTTCCTGCAGTGTAATCTGAACATCTTCTTTTTTAATTCAAATTTCCAAAGTATTCAGTTTTTGTTTTGCACTTTTTTTGTTAAAATTACATCTAGATGATTGGAGGGAATACAGGGGGATATCAGAGGCAAGTTCTTTATAGGGGGAAATGTGGGTCAAAGGGTCTGAACTGCACTGTAATGTTCTATGTTAATTTGTTTCTATTATCTTCCTAGAAACTTTTTAACTGCAAATCCAGCAAATGAATGACAAAAGTCTCTTTGTGCATAGTTGTGATGAGAATGTTTTAATGGATTTTTAAAATCTCCTGCTTTCCACCCACAAATGACAATGTGTTCAGTGCAAAGGAAAAATTAGGAAGAGGCAATCCTTTCTTGAATAATAAGATTCATCCTTATTATAGAAATCTACACTTAAAAACCATTCCAGTAACAAAAATCACAACCTCAAACATTCCTCTGCTGAAACTCATGTTTTAACAAGGTGCACAACAGTTGTATTTTATAAAAGACAAACAAAAGCAAGGTGATTCCCATGATAAACAGGGGCGGGGGGAACCACAAGAGCCTAGATTGCACACACCACCCATCTTCATAAACAAGAGGCACATACTAAGATTTGGGTTCATTTGGAGGGGGAATCTTTACATCAGAGGGCTCCACCCCCCAAATCTCTCTGGCATACTCTTTGATTGTTCTATCACTCGAGAATTTGCCAGCATTTGCAATGTTTTTTATTACCATCTTGGTCCAATCCTTTGAATTCTGTGAACAGAAAGAACAGCAATCATTAACATGCAGCATACTGCTGAGAAGAAAGGAAATCATGCAGAGACAGAAACCAAAACAGGTACTGTAAGACCAAAAGACATTTGGCCCATCGCATCTGCTCCATCATTCCATCACAGCAGCTTTATTACCTTTCTGTCTTCTCCCCACAATCTTTGACGCCCTTACTAATCAAGAACCTACAAATCTGTTTTAAGTATACCATCTGTGGCAATGAATTCCATAGATTCAACACACTCTGGCTAAAGAAATTTCTCCTCATCTCTGTTCTCAAGGGACTTCCTTCGATTCTGAAGCTGTGGCCTTTGGTCCTAGACTCTCCACTATAAGAAATGTCCACTCTTATCTAGGCCTTTCAATATTCTACAACTGAGTTATCATTACAATCCAAACATACTGTCTACATAGAAATAAGAGTAAACTCTCATACACAATCCACCTGTGTAATAATTTTAATGGATGCCCTTTTGCTCAGTTTGGTGGCACACAGAACAGTCATAGGACTCCAGAGCAACACACAAAAATGCTGGATGAACTCAGCAGGCCAGACAGCATCTATGGAAATGAACAAATGAAATGTCAGTCGATATTTTGGGGAGAGACCCTTCCTCAGGACTGGAAAGGAAGGAGAAAGACACCAGAATAAAAAGTGGGGGGGGGGGGGGTGCAGGGGAAGAAGGATAGCTAGAAAGTGATAGGTGGAGAGGAAGGAATCTGATAGGAGAGGAGAGTGGAACATAGGAGAAAAGGGAAGGTGGCGGGGGGGGGGGGGGGGGTAATAGAAATCCATAAGTGTTTCGGTGTGTGGAGCTGGTAAACATTTCAGTCCAACTTGGTGGAGGGAAATCCTTCTGTTTACTGAACGAGCAAAGTTCAATATGAATCATGCCTGTGACTACTCAATGAAATGAGGTACTGTGGAAGTGGTATACGAGGCTGTTATGATCATTGTTGTTCCATAAGTTGAAACAAAACCCATCCCAATCCAGTGGTACAGCATAGAAACAAACCCTCCACCAATTAGTAAATGATTGATCCCTCCCTGACTAGTTCCCTCATCTCACCCCATATAACTGCACAACAATCACTTGTCTGATTGGTGTGTTTGCCAGATCACACAAGTTATTCATTACAAAAGATTAGACCACACTTGGAATATTGTGTTCCATTCTGGTCATCTCATTATAAGAAGGATGTGAAGTTTTAGAGAGGGTGCAGAAGAGATTTACCAGGTTGCTGTCTGGACTAGACGACATGTTTTTATGAAGATAGGTTAAGTAAGTTAACTCTTTGGAGTGAAGCAGGATGAGAGCGATAGAGGTGTGCCAGAAACATTTTCCCAAGGCAGAAATGGCTAATACAAGGGGACATAATTTTAAGGTGAACAGTCAGAGAGTAGCTGGTGCATGGATGTACTGCCAGGGGTGGTGGTAGAGGCAGATACATTTGGGGCATTTAAGAAATTCTTAGGCACATGGATGAAAAAAAAATGAAAAGATTGGAGTAGACTATAGAGTGGGAACAACATTGTGAGCCGAAAGGCCTGTACTGTGCTGTAATGCTCTATGTTAACTTGATAAGACGAGAGTAATTTAAGCAAAGGCATTTAACTCAAACACCCAAGTCCAGAGATCAAATGGTCTGTTGGGTTAGTAGCCAATATTTCACCTTGGAAAGGTATCACATTAAGCACTGAATAAGCAGTCAGCTGATTGTTAAGCAGTCAACACAAAGTTGATCCTTTCTATGCAAATCCACTCACAGACAGCATCTGATAGTGATGCTCCCTACTAACAACCTCTAGTCAAGAACACCACATTCATTAAATTGATTCACCCATCTCTGGGCACTACCCATAAGCATGCCTGGTTAATCGCTTAGCGTTAGGAACATATATTTCACTCGAGGAAAAAAATGTAATTCCATTGCTCTGGCTCACCTACTTTTAGGACCGGAGGGGCAAAACCTTAAATATTCCATGGTCGTTACTGCAGCTTACATTCACTCATTCCAGCTTAGGGAGATTTTGGGCTTGAATCAGACATGCAATTCTAATATGGCAATGAGGGGCAGAGGAATTGCTAGCCTCACCAAAACAGACTGTATTTTTAAAGTGATATATCCAGCACCCATGAGGTCCCACTCCAGACAGCTGGTAGTTCAGGCCAGGGCTTTCAGTGTAGTGGATGGTGTTGGATTGTCAGAGGTTCCAATGGAATGTTAAACCAAACATCACCCTCAGTGGCTGAGACCACAGCATAATTTTGAAAGACCACAAGAATTCATCCCCATGCCTGCTCCCAATATTTACCCCTCAGCTAACAGCGATAATTTCCCCCACAGCTGCGTGGAAGCTCTCTGGGCACAAATGGCTGCCATAGGGATCATCTTCCAAAATATGCTGTGCACACTGAAGAGCAGTTTGAACGCTTGGGCTTGGCAGGGGCAGGGGAGGGTGGTCATGAAGGGTTCCATATAAACGCAAAGTTAGTGAAATGAAAATAATTTGTCTGCTTGAGTTGGGTAACCAGGATATGCAGGAACCACCCCAAGTAGTGGGGACCAGACCTTCTAATTCAAGGAGGCATCACTGGTCATACAGGAGTATTTCCAGATCTCTTGAATACACCTGGAGATGCTCAGGGTTCAAAGTTACTCCCCAGGGCATTTTCTGCTTTCACTTCAGTCCTGATGTCAGAGGCAAGTTCTTTATACAGAGAATGGTGGGTCCGTAGAATGCCCTGTGGGTGGTGGTAGAGGCAGATACAGAAGGGGCTTTTTAAAAATTCTTAGATAAGCAGATGGATGATAGAAAAATGGAAGGCTATATATGGGAGGGAAGGATTAGATTGATCTTTAGTGTCATCACAACATCGTAGGCTGAGTGTTGTATGTAAATAGAACCTTGAGAGAGCAGGATACATAGGAATATCTGGTACATCTATACAAGTCCTATTATAAGTCCTCCGTGCATCTTGTACACATACTACTGCATGTGCCCGGTGACCAATGAGCAGGGGCTGGAGGCCAACACCTTAGCCCATATGATGAAACCTGGCAAACCATGGGAGAAATGGCAATGACGTTTGGTGACTGTGTTAACAGATAATGGATTACATTACCTTGTACAGCTCACTAACTTTCTCTTGGGATTTGATATACGCTTCAAAGTCAGCAAACACTTTAAATCTGAAAGAAATGAAGACAGGGGTTGAGTGCCAGTGTGAAGTGGCTGCAAACAGCTAGTCCAAAGTAGGTGAATGACTGGACAAAATACACCAGTGCTTAAACACAAGCAAACTTGCCTAACAGAGAAACGTTAATAGAATAAATAACAACAGCCAAGGTTTCAAAAGAGAATTACACAAAATAAACAACATTTGGAGTGCTTTGCCTTTTTACACTGCAGGTAACAGCCAGTGGATGGGCAGAACTGGACAAACTGTAAATAGGGTAGACTGTAGGTCAGTGATGGGGACCATCAGTTACAGAGCAGAGGCACAGAATACCATGAGGTATTGAACATCTAGTCCTTTTATGTTTGATAATGATAATCGTTCTCAGTAACCCAAGTAAATTTAGGGATTGAGCACACATTTGGACTTAGTTAACAACAATAAAGAGACTGATATCCTTTGGAGTATGCAGACCTCTCCTTCACATGTTGTATCAGTCTGTTGTCACCAGTACAATCTTCTATGCAGTTGTGTGCTGGGGCAACAGGCTCAAATAAACTGATTAGAAAGGCTGGCTCTGTTATAGGAGTCAAACGGGACACACAGGAGGCTGTGATAGAACAACATATGGAAAATCCTGGCAATTCTGGACAATATTTCTCACCCTCCGCGTGCCACCTTGGCTGAACAGAGGAGCACTTTTAGTAATAGGATAAGACAACTGCGATGCTCCAAAGAGCTCTATGTGAGGTCATTCTTAGCCTCAGCCATTAGGCTCTATAATGAGTCAACCTATAGCCAGAGAAGTGATGATCCCATCCTGTTAAGACTGCTTGAGGTAATTTATTTTATTCTTTTTTTACTTCTCTTCTTATACTTGTATATCTGTGCACTTGTTACGCTACTGTAATTTCCTTTGGGATCAATATTTATCAATCACTAATCTCTTCATCATATCTTTGTGCCTGATTGGAATGAATGGCTGCTCCAAACAGGAACCTGCAATTCCTGTCCCACATGGGAACCTCAGGATATTTCCTATGAACTGCGGGAAGTGCCTCCCATTAATTGAGACTCTGGCACTCCTTTTCTACCAACGGTCCCACACCCTTCCCACGGCACTCCACTCTCACCATTCTCAACATACAATCTCCCACCAGATTTACAAACTCACTCTCCACTCTACTTTGATAAATACAGTATTGTGCAAGTCTTAAGCACCCTAGATAAATATTATATACACAACCCCCCCCCCCCAAAGACTTTTGCGCAGTACTGCACGGAACTGCTGGTGCAAAAAAATAAACAAATTTAATGACGTGATGATAAACCTGATTCTGACATGGGTTTCCATTGTGGACTGAAGAGTGGGAAGGGTCAGGGAGAGGGGGATCATGACTGGGAAAAGGGTAAGCCAGAGGGGACGGAGGGGGAAGCACTAAAGAGGCATTCTGCAATGATCAAGAAGCCAATTATTTGGATTCAAATTATCTTCCTTGGTGTCTCCAGCCTGGGTGCGTCTACACCCATGCCACCTGTCCCCGGCGTTCCTTCTCTGCCACCTGCCCTACACTCCTCCCACAGTGCTCAACCCTCGCCATTCCCAACATCCTTTTCTCCTGCCGAATTTACAAACTTGCTCTCTACTCCACAGTGACAAAGACAGGACTGTGTAAAAGTCTTAGGAACCCTAGCTATAAATGTGTTCCCAAGGCTTTTGCTCAGTAGCCTGGCACAAGCCTGGCAACTCACTCCAGACTTCACCCCGGCTGGGGCTGAGGTCAGAGTCACATCTCGGCAGAATTTGATCAACTACAAGGAGCTCTTGTAGTCAAGTTCATTGTCACATTCACAATCACGGTGAGGTATTGGTACATCACAGGCAGGTAGGTTCCGTTGAAACTTAAGTTAATAGCAATCAAAGGGTCACCATCCATTGATTGTGGAAAACAATCACAGGAAGGGGTCAATCACCTGGGACTGAGGCCAGAGAATTCCTTTATTCAAGAAGTTTGAATCTTTGGAATTATCCACCCAGGGGTGGGAACACTGAATCACAACTGACACTGGGGCTAAACAGGTATGTGGCAAGATTGAAATGGTTTTATTGAATGATGGGGCAGGATTGAAGAGCCACATGACCTGCTCACAAATCTCTTCCAATACCATGCATTAACACAACCTGAATCATTGGCTTTATAATCAGGGTACAAAATACAAAAACCACAGTCACGATAAAGCTACACACACGCTATCAGATGCTTGCTGCTGATTACTGCCTTTAATTCCACATACATCCTCTCAGAGTTGTAGAGCAATAAAGTACAGAAACAGCCCTTCAGCCCATCTGGTCAATGCTGAAATATTAAGCTGCCTAGTCCCATTCACCTGCACCCGGACCAAAGCCCTCCACACCCCTCCCATTTATGTGCCTATCCAAATTCCTTTTAAATGACAAAATTGAACCCCCATCCAACACTTCCACTGACACTCTCTCCACCCTCTGAGTGAAGTTCCCTTAATATTCCCCTAAAACATTTCACTATCCATGCTTAACCAACCTCAGTGGGAAAAGCCTGCGTGCATTTACCCTACCTATACCTCTCATCATTTTGTATACCTCTATTAAATCTCCCCTCATTCTCCTACACTCCAGGAAACAAAAGTCTTAGCCTATTCAACCTTTCTTTATAACTCTGGTCCTCAGGTCCTAGCAACATCATTTAAAATTTTCTCTATACTCTTCCAATCTTGTCTATATCTTTCCTGTAGGTAGCTGACCAGAACTGGACACAATATTCCAAATTAGGCCTCACCAATGTCTTATACATCTTCAAAATAACACTACGTACAACAATAGGTTTAATTCCGAGGAGCATCACTGTGTTAGTTAGGATATCCCAATAGGCTGACAACTTCATAACCACTTTATTCCCTGGAGCATAAGACAATGAGGGGTGATTTTACAGAGGTACAGGCGTCCCCCGCTTTACTACAGTTTGCTTTACGCCACTTCACTTTTACGAAAGTCTTACATTAGTACCCGTTTTCGCTAACTGAAAGAAATAGAAACATAGAAAACCTACAGCACAATACAGGCCCTTCGGCCCACAAAGTTGTGCCGAACATGTCCCTACCTTAGTTGAATAGGGAGTTAACATTGGCATGTGGCAAAGGTAATGTCGCAGTAGTTAAGGGGGATTTCAACATGCAGGTGAACTGGGAGAATCAGGTTGGTGCTGGACCCCAGGATAGGGAGTTTGTAGAGTGCCTACGGGATGCATTCTTGGAACAGCTTGTACGAGAGCCGACCAGGGACAAGGCTATTCTGGATTTAGTGTTATGTAATGAACAGGATTTGATAAGCGATCTTGAAGTAAAGGAGCCATTAGAAGGTAGTGATCATAATATGATAAGTTTTTATCTGCAATTTGAGAAGGATAAGGGCAGCTCGGAGGTGTCAGTGTTGCAGTTGAACAGGGGAAACTATGGAGCCATGAGGGAGGAGCTGGTCAAAGTTGACTGGACGGATATCCTAGCAGAAAAGACAGTGGAACAGCAATGGCAGGTATTCTTGGGAATAATGCACAAGGTGCAAAATCAGTTCATACCCCGGAGAAGGAAGGATTCAAAGGGGGGAAAGGGGCCACAGTGGCTGACAAAGGAAGTCAGAGATTGCATAGCATTAAAAAAAAAGGAAGTATGACAGAGCTAAGGTGAGTGGGAGGACAGATGATTGGGAAGTTTTTAAGGAACAACAGAACTTAACTAAAAAGGCAATACGGAGAGAAAAAATGAGGTACGAACACAAGCTAGCCAGGAATATAAAGGAGGATAGCAAAAGCTTTTTTAGGTATGTGAAGAGAAAGGAGATAGTTAAGAACAATGTTGGGCCCTTGAAGAATGAATTGGGTGAAATTGTTATGGGAAACAGAGAAATGGCAGAAGAATTTATTAAGTACTTTAGATCTGTCTTCACTAAGGAAGACACAAGCAATCTCCCAGATGTATGGATGGGCCAAGGACATAGGGTAACAGAGGAAATGAAACAGATTGACATTAGTAAGGAAACAGTGATGAGTAGACTGATGGGACTGAAGGCTGACAAAACCCTAGGTCCAGACGGTCTGCATCCTAGGGTACTAAAGGAGGTGGCCCTGGAAATTGCGGATGCATTGGTAATCATTTTCCAATGTTCCTTAGATTCAGGATCAGTTCCTGAGGATTGGAGAATGGCTAATGTTATCCCACTTTTTAAGAAAGGAGGGAGTGAGAAAACAGAGAACTATTGACCTGTCAGCCTGACATTGGTGGTGGGGAAGATGCGAGAGTCCATTATTAAAGATGAAAAAGATGAAATAGTGGCATATCTAGATAGCAGTGATAGGATTGGCCGAGCCAGCATGGATTTACCAAGGGTAAATCATGCTTGACTAATCTGAGTTTTTCGAGGATGTAACCAGGAAGTTAGATGGGAAAGATCCAGTGGATGTAGTGTACCTTGATTTTCAGAAGGCATTTGATAAGGTCCCATTTAGGAGATTGGTGGGTAAAGTCAAAGCTCATGGCATTGGGGGGGAAGACATTGACATGGAAAGAAAAATGGTTGGCAAAGGGTAGCGGTGAATGGGTGTTTCTCAGAATGGCAGGTGGTGACTAGTGGGGTGCCACAGGGCTCGGTATTGGGACCACAGCTGTTTACAGTTTACGTCAACGATTTAGATGAAGGCATTGAGAATAACATCAGCAAATTTGCTAATGATACTAAGCTGGGTGGCAGTGTGACATGTGATGAGGATGTTAGGAGAATTCAGGGTGACTTGGATAGGCTAGGTGAGTGGGCAGATACTTGGCAGATGATGTTTAATGTGAATAAGTGTGAGGTTATCCACTTTGGGAATAAGAACAGAAAGGCAGATTATTATCTGAACGGTGTAGAGTTAGGTAAGGGAGAAATACCAAGAGATCTAGGAGTCCTTGTTCATCAGTCACTGAAGGTGAATGAGCAAGTGCAGCAGGCAGTGAAGAAAGCTAATGGAATGTTGGCCTTTATTACAAAGGGAATTGAGTACAAGAGCAAGGAAATCCTCTTGCATTTGTACAGAGCCCTGGTGAGACCACACCTGGAGTACTGTGCACAGTTTTGGTCTCCAGGGTTAAGGAAGGACATCCTGGCTGTAGAGGAAAGTGCAGCGTAGATTCATGAGGTTAATTCCTGGGATGTCTGGACTGTCTTACGCAGAGAGGTTAGAGAGACTGGGCTTGTACACGCTGGAATTAAGGAGGTTGAGAGGGGATCTGATTGCAACATATAAGATTATTAAGGGATTGGACAAGATAGAGGCAGGAAATATGTTCCAGATTCTGGGAGAGTCCAGTACCAGAGGGGCATGGTTTGAGAATAAGGGGTAGGTCATTTAGGACAGAGTTAAGGAAAAACTTCTTCTCCTAGAGAGTTGTGGGGGTCTGGAATGCACTGCCTCGGAAGGTAGTGGAGGCCAATTCTCTGGATGCTTTCAAGAAGGAGCTAGATAGGTATCTTATGGATAGGGGAATCAAGGGATATGGGGACAAGGCAGGAACCGGGTATAGATAGTAGATGATCAGCCATGTTCTCAAAATGGCGGTGCAGGCTCGAAGGGCCGAATGGTCTACTTCTGCACCTATTGTCTATTGTCTAAATTACTAGGCTTACCTATAGCCCTCTATTTTTCTAAGCTCCATGTACCTATCCAAAGGTCTCTGAAAAGACCCTATCGTATCCGCCTCCACCACTGTTGCCAGCAGCCCATTCCATGCAATCACCACTGCGTAAAAAACTTACCCCTGACATCTCCTCTGTATCTACTCCCCAGCACCTTAAACCCATGTCCTCTTGTGGCAGACATTTCAGCCCTGGGAAAAAGCCTCTGACTATCCACACGATCAATGCCTCTCATCATCTTATACACCTCTATCAGGTCACTTCTCAACCTCTGTCGCTCCAAGGAGAAAAGGCTGAGTTCACTCAACCTATTCTCATAAGGCATGCTCCCCAATCCAGGCAACATCCTTGTAAATCTCCTCTACACCCTTTCTATGGCTTCCACATCCTTCCTGTAGTGAGGCAACCAGAACTGAGCACAATACTCCAAGTGGGGTCTGACCAGGGTCCTATATAGCCTCAACATTACCTCTCGGCTCCTAAATTCAATTCCACGATTGACGAAGGCCAATACACCATACACTATCTTAACCACAGAGTCAACCTAAGCAGCTGCTTTGAGCGTCCTATGGACTTGGACCCCAAGATCCCTCTGATCGTCCACACTGAGAACTTCTCCTCCTGAGAACTTCAGTATTACCATTAATACTATATTCTGCCATCATATTTGACCTACCAAAATAAACCACTTATCTGGGTTGAACTCCATCTGCCACTTCTCAGCCCAGTTTTGCATCCTATCAATGTCCCGCTGTAATCTCTGACAGCACTCCACACTATCCACAACACCTTCAACCTTTATACCGTCAGTAAACTTACTAACCCAACCCTTTACTTCCTCATCCAGGTCATTTATAAAAATCACGAAGAGTAAGGGTCCCAGAACAGATTCCTGAGGCTCTCCACTACTGACCGACCTCCATGCAGAATATGACCTGTCTACAACCACTCTTTGCCTTCTGTGGGCAAGCCAGTTCTGGATCCACAAAGCAATGTCCCCTTGGATCCCATGCCTCCTTACTTTCTCAATAAGCCTTGCATGAGGTACCTTATCAAATGCCTTGCTGAAATCCATATACACTACATCTACTGCTCTACCTTCATCAATGTGTTTAGTCACATCCTCAAAAAATTCAACCAGGCTCGTAAGGCACGACCTGCCCTTGACAAAGCCATGCTAACTATTCCTAATCATATTATACCTCTCCAAATGTTCATAAATCCTGCCTCTCAGGATCTTCTCCATCAGCTTACCAACCACTGAAGTGAGACTCACTGGTCTATACTTTCCTGGGCTATCTCTACTCCCTTTCTTGAATATAGGAACAACATCCGCAACCCTCCAATCCTCTGGAACCTCTTCCATCCCCATTGATGATGCAAAGATCATTGCCAGAGGCTCAGCAATCTCCTCCCTCGCCTCCCACAGTAGCCTGAGGTACCTCGCATCCGGTCCCGGCAACTTATCAAACTTGATGCTTTCCAAAAGCACCAGCAGATCCTCTTTCTTAATATCTACATGCTCAAGCTTTTCAGTCTGCTGCAAATCATCACTGCTATCACCAAGATCCTTTTCAGAGTGAATACTGAAGCAAAGTATTTATTAAGTACCTCTGCTATTTCCTCCAGTTCCATACACACTTTCCCACTGTCACACTTGTTAGGTCCTGTTCTTTCATGTCTTATCCTCTTGCTCTTCACGTACTTGTAGTTTTCCTTGGGGTAAACATACTTGGGGTTTTCCTTAATCCTGCCCACCAAGGCCTTCTCATGGCCCCTTCTGGCTCTCCAAATTTCCTTCTTAAGTGCCTTCCTGTTAGCCTTATAATCTTCTAGATCTCCAACATTACCTAGCTCTCTGAATCTTTTGTAAGCTTTTCTTTTCTTCTTGACTAGATTTATTACGATCTTTGTACATCATGGTTCCTGTACCCTACCATAACTTCCTTGTCTCATTGGAATATATCTATGCAGAACTCCACACAAATATTCCCTGAAAGTTTGCCACATTTCTTCCATACTTTTCCCTGAGAACATCTGTTTCCAGTTTAAGCTTCCAATTTCCTTCCTGATAGCCTCATAATTCCCCCTTCTCCAATTAGATGCTTTTCTGACTTATCTGTTCCTATCTCTATCCAACGCTATTGCAAAGGAGATAGAATTATGATCTATCTCCTTTTAAAGTATCTCCAAAATGCTCTCCCACTGAGAGATCTGACACCTGACCAGGTTCATTTCCCAATACCAGATCAAGTACAGCCTCTCCTCTTGTAGGATTATCTACATATTTTGTCAAGAAACCTTCCTGAACACACCTAACAAACTCCACCCCATCTAAACCCCTTGCTTTAGGGAGATGCCAATTGATATTTGGGAAATTAAAATCTCCCATCACGACAACTATGTTATTATTACATCTTTCCAGGATCTGTTTCCCTATCTGCTCCTCAATATCCCTGTTACTATTGGGCGGCCTATAAAAAAACATCCAGTAAAGTTATTGACCCCTTCCTGTTCCTAACCTCCACCCACAGAGACTCCTTAGACAATCCCTCCATGGCATCCACCTTTTCTGCAGCTGTGACACTATCTCTGATCAACAGTGCCATGCCCCCACCTCTTTTGCTTCCCTTCCTGTCCTTTCTGAAACATCTAAAACTCGGCACTTGAAGTAACCAGTCCTGTCCCTGAGCCATCCAAGTCTCTGTAATGGCCACCACATCATATCTCCCAGTACCGATCCACGCTCTAAGCTCATTCGCTTTGTTCACAAAACTCCTTGCGTGAAAATAGACACACCTCAAACCTTCGGTCTGAGCGCGTCCCTTCTCGATCACCTGCCTATCCTCTCTCACACACTGTCTCCTAGCTTTCTTTATTTGTGAGCCAACTGCCTCTTTCCCAGTCTCTTCAGTTTGGTTCCCACCCCCTCAGCAATTCTAGTTTAAACTCTCCTCAATAGCCTTAGCAAACCTCCCCGCCAGGATATTGGTCCCCCTGGGATTCAAGTGCAACCCATCCTTTTTGTACAGGTCACACCTGCCCCAAAAGAGGTCCCAATGATCCAGAAATCTGAATCCCTGCCCCCTGCTCCAATCCCTCAGCCACGCACTTCTCCTCCACCTCACTCTATTCCTATACTCACTATCGTGTGGCAGAGGCAGTAATCCCGAGATGACTACCTTTGAGGTCTTGCTTCTCAACTTCCTTCCTAACCCCCTATAGTCTGTTTTCAGGACCTCCTCCCTTTTCCTACCTCCGTCGTTGGTACCAACATGTACCACGACCTCTGGCTGTTCTCCCTCCCGCTGCAGGACATCTTGGATGTGATCTGAAACATCCCGGACCCTGGCACCTGGGAGGCAAACTACCATCCGAGTTTTCTTCCTGCGTTCACAGAATCGCCTGTCTGACCTCTTAACTATAAAGTCCCCTATCATTACTGCCTTCCTCTTCCTTTCCCTACCCTTCTGAGCTACAGGGCCAGACTCTGTGCCAGAGGCACGGCCACTGTTGCTTCCCCCAGGTAGGCTGTCCCCTCCCGCCCCCCCAACAGTACTCAAGCAGGAGTACTTATTGACAAGGGGTACAGCCACTGGGGTACTCTCTAGTACCTGACTCTTCCCCACCCCCTCCTGACTGGGACCCACTTGTCTGTCTCCCGTGGCCCTGGAGTGACCACCTGCCTGTAACTCCTCACTCTCCCTGACCAGACGGCCATCGAGCTGCATCTCCAGTTCCCTAACGCAGTGCTTTAGGAGCTGCAGCTCGACACACCGGGTGCAGTTATGGTGGTCCAAAGAAGATTGTCACTTTTACAAAAAAAGGTGCTCGCTTTAAAATTGTGTTTACCCCGAGAAAGACTACCATGATTGTGAAGCCTTGCACGGGCAGGTGTGTGCACATGCATGTACGTGCCGATTTTTTTCTACTAATTGATTTTGGCTAAATCTTCCCGATTCTGGTAAGTGAAACTACACTGTACATACATTATTTCTACTTTATATAGGCTGTGTATTTATCATATCATTCCTGGTTTTACTATAGGTTAGTGTTATTTTAGGTTTTATGTGTTATTTGATATGATTTGGTAGGTTATTTTTTGGGTCTGGGAACGCTCAAAAATTTTCCCATATAAATTAATGGTAATTGCTTCTTCGCTTTACGACATTTCGGCTTACGAAAGGCTTCATAGGAACGCCCTACTTTCGACAGGGGGTAAACCTTAAAATAAAATTACAAGGGGTACAGACAGGGTAAATGCAAGCAGGCAACCCACTGAGGTTGGATGGGACTAGAGGTCATAGGATATGGGTGAAATGTTTAAAGGGAACATGAGGGGGAACTTCTTCACTCAGAGGATGGTGTGAGTGTGGAATAAGCTGCCAATGGAAGTGGTGGATGCAAGCCTGACTGCAACATTTACGAGAAGTTTGGATATTTGCATGGATGGGAAGGGTTCTGAGGGCTATTGTCTAGATGCAGGTTGATGGGAGTAGGCAACAGTTCAGCATGGCCTAGATGGGCTGAAGGGCCTGATCCTGCACTGTAGTGCTCTATGACTTTTACCACATTTGATAACAAGGAAAAAGTCACCATCTAGAAAAGTAGGCTGTAGCTCATCCTCAGTGGTATTTATGTTGTAAGATAAACCTTCACATTGGTCAGCTATCCACCCAAGTTCATTACCTATCATGATGCATCAGCATGTTTACCACGTCCTTAAACAGCTCTGGTTCTTTCATGGAATAGTATCCATTGCTGATCTGATCCACAGCCTGTCTTAGCTCTGGCAGCTTGTCGTAATATTCTCTGGCATTGTATCTGCATTGGACAGAAAATCAATGAACACATATTATTGAAGGCTCACATTCACTATCATACTGGAAGGCTGATCATGTAAATGCACAGCACAATGTGGCTAAAAGAGAAGGGGGACAGAAGAGGGACAAAGGCACTGAGTCACTGAGGATGTACCTCCATACACGAAACCCACTTACCAACACTTGATACTGAGCCTAATGTGCATCGGCCATTCAAGTGCTTATTCCAGCTGTTTCTAAAGCCTTGCAAGAGTATCTGCCTCTCCCACAATGCATTCCTGACTAACCACCTTTGGGTCAAAAAGATTTTTGAACATCAAACATAGGACATTACAACACAGTACAGGCCTTTCGGTCCACAATATTGTGACAACCTTGTAACTTACTCTAAGATCAATCTAATCTTTCCCTCTCATATAGCCCTCCATCTTTTAATCATTCATGTGTCTATCTTAAATGTCCCTAATGTTTTTGCCTCTACCACTTTCTCTGAATGGTGTTTCCCACATCCACAACTATAAAAAAAATCCTACATCTGAAATTCCCCTATACTTTCCTCCAATCACCATAAAATTATGCCCCCCCTTGTATTAGCCATTTTAGCCTTGGATAAAGATCTTTGGTTACCCATTTGATGTGTGCCTCTTAGCATCTTGTACACCTGTCTGAAGTCACCTCTCATCCTTTTTCTCTTTAGAGTGAAGAACTTTTCCTCATTAGACATGCTCTCTAGTGCAGGCAGCATCCTGGTAAATCTCTGCTGCACTCTCTCTAAGGCTTCCACACTTGAATCACTTTGAATTCCTGATTCAGATGGCAAAGCACTATTGCTGAACCAAGGCCAACATGACAAAGGCGGGGGGGGGGGGGGGGAAATCTCATTGCAGCAAGTTATCTAACAATTTCAAACTAACCCCTTTTTATCAAGCGCCTCGACATCCTCCACTCTCATGCCGAAGATGAAGAGATTCTCCTCTCCCGCCTCCTCTGCCATCTCGACATTAGCGCCATCCATGGTTCCTATCGTCAGTGCTCCGTTCAACATGAACTTCATGTTGCCTGTTCCTGAAGCCTCTGTGCCAGCTGTTGAAATCTGTTCGGACAAATCTGACGCAGGGATCACTGTTGTTGAAGAGGAGGAGAGGAAGTTAACACAGTGTCCCATTTTTCCCTTTGCTGAATTGATCACTCCAGGTTCCAATTCTATCTGACATCAATTTGCAATTACACCTCACCTTTAATGGAGTAAAGCATCCCAAGGTCATTCACAAAATGTGTAATCAGAGGCTCCCTGGTCATAGTCAGACACATGCAGCACAGAGGTTACTGAAGTTGCAATCATTAACTCCACCAACTGTGCCTGCTGGTGGTGGGATTTCTAGTGGTTTGATGGACAATTCAGTTCTCAATTTATTGTTGTGATTGGAAATTTTATAAAGTGTTGGTAGTCAAGATGGGGAAGGATCAGGCTTACAACTTCAAAACTTTCTTCTTTGTAAACTTGGAAGTTCGATGTTATAAGTCCTCCCCGTTTCTTCTGCTGAAGAGGTCAAACTCAGAAATGGGGCCTATTCCCTGCTTTTCCCTCTGTGGTCCTGTATATTAACTTTCCCCTCAAGTTTCCCATCCCATGTCACAAGTAATTCTATCTGCGTCAATTTAAATGACGCAGTTTTTGAATGACAGAATAATTTAAGGGCCTGAATGGCTTATTTTTGCTTCATGAACAAAGAACAAACTGCAGATGCTAAACACCCAATTATTTTTTTTAAAATGAGGGATCAAACTAAAATGTTAACCTTTTTTCTCTCTGCTGAGATGCTGTCTAGCCTGCAGCTGTCTCCTGGTTTTACCTTTATTCCTATGTTGGTTTCCCAGGAGCCTGCAGGAAAACTGACTGATCAGAGAATGCTTGGTCCATTTTCCCTACTGAAGGCCAGAGACTTTAAGTGAACATGAAATCTCAATTCTTATGACATTTGTCCACTGTACCTTTCTCAGCCAGAGACACCCGGTAATTCTCCAGGAAGATGACCTTCAACCTGTCACCCACTATGGGGTCATTGTTGACAACATTTCCCACTGAAGTGATGAGTTTGATGATCATCTTGGCCATGTGATAGCCTGGTGCCGCCTGTGGAAAGAAAATCAAAGTTCAAAAATAAATTTATTATCCAAGTACGTAGATGTCACCTTCCGATTCAGTTTCCTTCAGGCATTTACAGGAAAATAAAGAAATGTAATAGTTTATGAAAACTATACGAAACAAAGACTGACAAACATCCACTGCGCAAGAGGACAAATTATGCTAATAATAAATAGATAAACAAACAAACAACATTGAGTGTAGAGTCCTAGAAAGTGAATCATAGATTGTGGAGGCAGTTCAGCATGGAGGTGAGGAAGTTACCTGGTTCAGCAGCCTGATGGCTGAGGATAAAAGACAGGATAGCGGGGGTCCTTGATGCTGCTTTCCTGTGACAGCCCTCTTTGTAGATGTGCTCAATGGTGGGGAGGGCTTTACACGTGATGGACTGGGTCATATCCACTACTTCGCAGGCTTTTCTATTCTTGGACATGGGTGTTTCAATAGCAGGCAGTCGGGATACTCTTCACAATGAGAAAAGTAAATGGACTGCAGATTTCAGAGATCCAAAAGAGACCATTACAACTGCTATATGTATCAGCACTTGAAACGTCAAAGTAAAAAATGTTACAGCATGGGCAGGGTGAGCCAAAAGCCCTCTGCAGTGTTCTATAATTGCATAACTCTGAAAACAGAAAAGGCTGGGGATGTGCTGGAGGTTAGGAAGTACTAATAGAGAGAGAACAAAGCTTTCTTCCCTCATGGTGCTCCATGGCCTGCTGAGTGTTTATGTTACACTTACACATTTCCCTTCACACAGAAAACATACCCCAGGAGCTGGGATAAACAAGCCAGCTGACTGAACGTGGCCGAGTGTGAGAGGTTTCCAGGAGGCTTTTCCTAAGGCAATGTCACATGGAATTGGAGAGGTTCAAGGAGCTGAACAGAATCCAAGAGATCAGGGCTACAGAGGTGAAGACAGGCCATTGCTGGTAGTTTATGGGAATGTGGCCATAACTGGAGGAGCTCAGAGATATGAGGGTTTTTGTATGTTGGTTACAGGAGGGTGAAGCCAAGGAGGGACTTAGACACACAATAAAGAGGAATTAAAACAAAAGTCAGTTTCACATCAGTATCACTTTCCTTCTGCCCTAACAAAACCTGCGACATCCAAAACCTTCTCAAAATGAATGCCACTCCCTTGTATGCCCTACCTTTCCTCCAATCAGTACTGTCCTTGGCACAAAGGGTTTGTTCGGTTCTTTTTTGATGCCTGGAAGAGACAAAAGGGATGATTTCAAAATCAACAGCACCTTCAGTTGCATTAAACTGCTTCACTAACAAGGCCATCAATAGTTTCCCTTTCAAAGGTGGTCTTGAATTTCTCCTTTTCACTAGGCACGTGTGCTTAGTTAGCTTAAGAATTTCAGGTAGTGCACAGGGCGCATATGTCAAAAGATAAACTAGCGCATATTTTTTCTAATATAAATCCCATCTATGATGGATGTAATGCTGAGGTAGCTACCTTAACTCGTATGTTCGGTCTTGAATAAAGTTAAATAATTTTTGGAGGGATATTTTTAGAATGCTATTCAAAATCATAGGTTTGGACCTACAACCTAATTCACTTATGGCAATCTTTGGGATCACTCTGAAGGAAGCAAGAAATATTTCTGCTTCCGCTCAATGTATTATAGCTTTTTCAACTTTATTGGCTAGGAGAGCCATTTTGTTGTATTGGAAAGATCCTCATCTACCTACTGTTTTTTTTTGCTCTCCTCCATTATGTCATGTTTAAGCTTGGAGAAAATTAGAAGTCGGACATTTGATACATCTTTTGAATTTGAGCAAACCTGGCGACCTTTCATTCAATATTTTCATATGATTTAAATTTTCTTTTTTTTTTACTTTTTTCCCCACTTTTTTAGGTAATCTTTTTCCCTTCTTCTCCGTGACATTTCAGATTTGACCAGAAGGATTTCCCCCCCTTTTTTGTAATTATATCCTCAAATGGAATGCCCAGTCTTTCTTTTTGTTTTAGGTCAGTTTAGTGGGCTTTTTTTTCTTCGCAATAATAGAAAATATGAGTCTTTTTTTCATGAACTGTTAAGAGGAGTTGTGGTTCCTTTTATATATTAGCTCAATATTATACTATATATGGTTTTGACAGTATACACTCCTTTTTTGTTTGTACTTTTATTGAAATATGTATAACTTCTCCTCTGATTTGTATTTGTCTTTATATTTTTAAATCAATAAAAAAAGATTAAAAATGAAGAATTTAAAAGGTTTCAATGCAGCCATGATAAAGGTTTGGTGATTTATGACCAAATCTGAAGAGTGTATGGCTGGCAGGTTGGTCACATTCCCAAGCCACAGCTTGGAAAATGCTGCCAGAGCAACCATGACACTCAACATACTGCACACAGTCTACACTGAGTGTAAATATATCAGAGGTACAGTGCATAGATGCTTAAAATTCATTCTAGCATTATAAATTCTGAACTGACCTGGCCAAATCCACTAGAACCATTTCCTTGATAGTATGACAAATATAATAAATGTTCGGTTAAGATTAGTGCAGTATAATTTTCTACATCAATTATATATTACACCACAAAAAATAAATAAATTAAATCCAAACTTATCGGATCAGTGTTTCCGATGTAACCAGGAAACTGGTACTTTTTTACATTCTACATGGTCTTGTTCTAAAATTCAACCTTTTTGGACAAATTTAAGACTTTTATTGGAACAAATTACAGGAACACAATTTCCTCATAATCCAATATTACTCTTATTAGGTGATATTGAAGGGATAAAACCAAAACTCAAACTAAATAAATACCAGAAATAATTTATAAAAATTGCACTGGCAGTAGCCAAAAAAGCTATTGCAGTTACTTGGAAATCGGATACATATTTAAGTATAGATCGTTGGAAGAAAGAAATCTATGGTTGTATTCCATTAGAAAAAATTACTTATAATTTAAGAGATAAATATGAAACATTTCTGAAAATTTGGAGCCCTTATTTACAAAAGACAGGATTAAATCTATAGATGTTCTGAAGATGAAACAATTGGTTATTTGGGGAAAGAAATAAATATACATATTAAAGTTATTACAAATTCCATGGAGCATGTGGAGATCTTCCAACAACCAGGCACTCTTTCTTTCTTTTTTTTTCTATAGGGCAGTTAGGGGGGAGGGGGGAAGGGTTATATACATTTTTTTTTCCATACTTCATTTTGTAACTACTTAAAAATGCAATAAAAAAAGTTAAAAAAAAACCCATTTCCATCTGCAATTTCCTCTCCCTGCCTCTTGCCTTGAAGCAACATAACTTCTGCCATTTAAACACTCCCATTACTCATGTGTTGAGGCTTTATAAGACATTGGTCAGACCACACTTACGAGGATTGTGAGCAGTTTTGGGCTCCTCATCTAAGAAAGGGTATGCTGGCATTGGAGAAAGTTGAGAGGAAGTTCACAAGAATGATCCCAGGAATGAAAGGGTTAATATTAAAGGGGCATTTGATGGTTCCAGGCCTGTGAATTGGGGGGGGGGGGGGGTGGAGAGGAGAGATCTCATTGAAACATATTGAATATTGAAGGGCTCAGATAGAGTGGACATGGAGAGGATGTTTCCTATAGTGGGAGAGTCTAGGACCAGAGGGTGCAGGCTCAAAGTACAAGGACGTCCCTTCAGAACAGGAGTTCCCAATCTTTTTAAGCTATGGACCAAGCAAGGGATCTGTGGACCCCAGTTTGGGAACCCCTGCTGTAGAACAAAGATGAGAAGGATTCGTTCTTTAGCCAGTGGGTGGCAAATCTATGGAATTCACAGCTGTTTAGGACAAGTCATTGGGTACATTTAAAGCAGAGGTAGTTAGGTTTTTGATTTGTAAGGGCATCAAAGGTTACAGGGAGAAGGCAGGAGCATGGCATTGAGGAGGGATAGTAAGTCAGCCATGATGAAATGGCGGAGAAGACTTGATGGGCCGAATGGACTAATTTTCTCCTAAGTCTTACGGCTGATGCACCATCAATAACTCTCGGAGACGTGAGTCAAGGTGGGCTTTTATTGGCTGGAAGAAAACACCGTCAGCAGCAAGAGACCACCACATAACATCCTAGAGACAGAGGGAGGCACAGTGCCTCCAATCACCTTTATACAGGGGTCTGTGGGAGGAGCCACAGGAGCAGTCAGCAGAGGGGGGCGTGTCCAGACAGGTATATGTAGTTCACCACAATGGCCCAACATGGACTTCACTCCCTTTGCACACTTCCCTTTAACACCACTCCCCTTTCAATCTGGTCTATCACTTAACAAAAGTTAAAACTTCAAACTCTTGTTAACCCTCCCTGACCTGATGAGAGTTTAAAGCTTTGTATCAGTTCCTTAGCTCCTTGTTCCAAGTCTGCAGCTTGATGCAGGTCTATGAAACGTTTGCTGAAAGTTTCTATTATTGAACTGCCATACCTCAGTTGCCCTTGCATCCTCCACATGAATGTTTCTTGTCGAAATCAGGCTCACATTACACCTCTCAATCCTATGCATCCCACTTACTATCAGTGTTTTCTCAAGTTGCTGTTCCCTGCTCACATGTGTTTACATGAACAGCATTAGGATTGGACAAAGTTCACAGGCTTCTTCTGAATTCCTTCCCTACATTAGAATCCACCAGAACCCTTCCCATTTCAATCAGTCGTCACTTCCCCGTTCCCAGGACATCCAAAGTAAATTTATTAACAAAGTACATACAGTATCTGTCACCCTATACGACCCCAAGATTCATTTTATAGCAGACATGCACAGTAGAATGAAGGAATACAATAGAAGTAATAAAAAACTACAAAGACTGATAAACAACCAATGTGCAAAGAACACAAACTATTCAAATACAAAAAAGCAAATATTATTATTAATAAACAATAAAGAAATAACACCGAGAACACGAGTTGTAGAGTCCTCGGAAGTGAGTCCCTGGGTTGCGGAATCAGTTCAGAGTTGTGGTGAGTGAAGTTATCTACACTGGTTCAGGAACTATAAAGCAGGAGGTACCACAGCATTAGGACAAGAACTGTTAGGATGGAAAGAAGCTTCTTCTCCAGGGCTGTGAGACTACTGAACTCCCTGCCACCAACCAGATCTCATCACGTATGAGTGTTAAACTGTTTACTTTTTAAAACTTGTGTTGTAAGTGCACCTTAGTATTTCTTAATTTACTTGTGGTAATATTACTTTATGTGTTGTATGTATGAGTTATATGTACTGTATTTGTATACCTTGTTCCAGAGGAAGTTTGGTTCATTTGGCTGTATATACATGTACAGCTGACAATACACTGAACTTGAATTAAATATTTAGGCAACAGTGTCTATACGGTTAATAAGTAATGAGAACCTTGAACTATGGTGCAATAGAATGTAGAACAAAGGAGGTTGCAAATAAAACTTTACAGATTAAACAAGAATAAGCCAAACGTTAATGGCACAAGCAAGCATGAAATTGAGGAAAGAACTTGTCAACAAACACGTGGACAGCAGAGGGCAGCATGACGGGGAAATCCGGTCGAAATCCAAAACAACTGAAATTCATTTATCAAAAAATAGTCAGCAAGATATTAAAATAATCCAAAGTTTCAAATTTGAAAATGAAAGTGGTATGGAAACAGATCAATTATGGGACAACCAGGATAAAAATTATAGGCAGCACACAGATCAAATATGTTATTATTTGGCTAGATTGTTTTCAAGGGAGAAAGAGAAGCTGGACCGAACAATGGAAGAGGAGCTTGGAAAGTAATAACTGCATTTAAGAGAAAAAGAATCTTAAATTATTTGAACAGAAGGAAGATAAAGCTCTCAGCCCTAAGATTGTACCTGGACATTTTTTTTTACAATAACTTAGGCAAGATGTTGAACTACACATATTTAATAATTTGGAGAAAGGATAACTTTATCTAAAAGAGAGAGAAAACAATGCAAATCTCAAGTCTGTCAGCTTAATATCAGAAAATAGGTAATTGAACATTTACTGAAGAAAAACACTACAATCCAAAAAATCTATTAATAGTCAACAAGCATTTTGAAAATATGCCTAAAAACACAATGTTTTATGAACAGCTTCTTCCCCTCCGCCATCAGATTTCTGAATGGACAACGAACCCATGAACACTACCTCACTATTTTTGCATTACTTAATTTTTTATATATCAAGTATATTTCAAAATGTAATTTGTATATTTTTTAATGTATTGCACTGTAATGCTGTCACACAACATATTTTATGACATATGTCAGTGGTGTTAAAACTGATTCTGGTTACTGATGTTCCAAGTAATGACTCTAGATTTCCCAAATGTCTCTGATAAAATGCAGACACATAACAGACTAAAGAATACCTCATTATTCACTTCCAGGGTAGATGAGCAGAATGGATAAGACAAATGGCCAGCAGCAAGACAGGCAAAGGATAAACTTTAATCCGAGTAGCACAAGATAGAAAGAACTGATCATTCGTTTTCACAGTATGCAATATTGTCGTGCCAACAGCAGAGCAATGATAAACTATCAATAGAAACACTGACATTCATGGATATACCTTGCCTGCTGAGTATTTCCAGAATATTCTATTTATTTATTTATTCAGTGATACCATATGAAACAGACCCTTCTGGCCCAATGAGTGGCACTGCTCTGCAACCCAGCCATTTAACTCTAGCCTAATCACAGGACAATTTACGATGACCAATGAACTTTCTAACCCGTAATCTTTGGATTGTGGAGGAAAACCATGCAGTGATGGAGAGAACGTACAGACAGCACTGGAACTGAACTCCAAACTCCAGAACACTCGAGCTGCTCTAACTGTTACACCACTGTGTCATTCTGTTATTACCCGTGGTAATTCACTTGTCTCCTGCAAACATTTGTTAATATCAGGCCCAGGACAGTAGTTTGCAGCTAGCCAGTTTCCCCATCATGAAACAAGCTGTTCTCCAACTGATCCCAGGGCCAAGCACCCTGAGCCCTTTCCCCGGTCATCTCCTCACTAAACTGGCATTGTTTCACCTTACAGTAAGGAAAACACCACCTCTGCAAGTCAGGAGGCTCACCACGACTAGCTCTCTGCATCAGAATTAGGCGGCACAGTGGCGTAGTGGTTGGCACAACGCTTTACAGTACCAGCGACCCAGGTTCAATTCCTGCCACCGTCATAAGGAGTCTGTACATTCTCCCTGTGACAACGCGCGTTCCGGTTTCCTCCCACCGTTCAAAGACGTACGAGTTGGTAGGTTAATTGGTTATTGTAAACCATCCTGTGATTAGGCTAGGGTTAAATCGGGGGTTGCTCGGGCTGATTCCGTGCTGTATCTCAATGTGGGTTCAGGCAGTGAGGTAGTGTTCATTTTGGCCCCATGGCAGCAGGAATTTGGGGTCTGACACAGCATCTCCTTCTCCCATCACAATAGTACAGCTCAGCACTGGGCCACAGACAGATTCCATTTCTTGTGCCAGGTACCACTAGGCAGAGAAAATGTATCTGCCATATGCCAGGCTAAAGCACCTTCTCCAATGGGTAATGCTGGCCCATTCCCCAGAACTGAGGAGGTCAGGGCGAGCTCCAGCTTCCCTCCCTGATGAAAGAGTGATATGTACTTCTCAGGTCGGCCCACATCACGTACACGTACAGGACCAACGGAGGTAAGAGACAGGGAGAAAGGGGTTCATTTGCAGACAAGCCTCTGTCCATTTTCAGCAAGTACTGTGGAAGTTGCAGCAAGGCAAGGGTTAAGGTAATGTCCAGGCAAGGATAGTTTAGAGATAGCGTGCAGTCAGTCCAAGCAAGAAAAGTTTTTGAAGAGCATAGTTTCCCTTTGAACAATAGGGGACTGGAGCCATTCGGCATTCTGAGACAAAGATGCAAACAAAAGATTCTAGGGTGGCAATTACTTAACTAATTCTGAAGTATTATTGGCCTTTAACAGGAAGATTACTAATACTTGTATTACCATACTGTGCTTGGCGATTGATTAAGCAAATAAGTAATTTGGACCTACACAAGGTTATCACCAATTGATCAATATCTGTAAATGCCAGTAAATTCTGTATAAAAATGGCATTTCTGTGTTCAAACTTTGGAACAGTGTGGTGACATGGGCCATGTTGTTCTCTTTGTGCATAAGTAAATAAAGTGTGATTGAGGAAGGAGAGTGAAAAAGTAACAACAGTAGTAACTGATAGAAGATCTCAATGGATAAATCGAACCATGTGCAGGTGGTGACTTACGGTTGTAGAGAGTAATAACGTGCAAACAGTTCAGTAGCTGCCTCTTGTACTCATGGATCCGCTTGACATGGACGTCAAAGATGGAGGAAGGATTGATCTTCAGCTTGTACTCTTTCTCTAAATAAGCCGCAAATTTCAGTTTGTTCTCCTAAAAACAAAGAGAATGAGATCACCGGAACAATAGGTGCTAAATTTTACCGTAAACACCGTCAAATGCAGTCACTCATAATGTCAAGAACACAGCAGCCAGAACAAGTCCTGACAGACAGCAAGGCAGTGCTGGCCAGATGAGGTCAGTTCACTGCTCTTGACAAGAGAGGAAAGTAGTGCTAAGGATGTTTTAACATTGTAGAGTTTTAGTATTGTATTTGAATGACGGTATCACAGACAGCAAAATGGTTCATTGACCCCATACAGGAGAATCAGATTTACGGCTCTGGATTGGGATTTGACCCTGCAACCTTGTCACCCAAGGGACATAGTTAAAAACCACTGTGACACAGACAACAAAGACTGGTTTAGCTTTAATTTTACACAGCTGACACTACAGAATAGTTTCCTGTACCTGTTTCACATTGGCCACATCTCGAATGAAAGCTTCGTTGTCGACGAAGGCCAGCAATTTCTTCAGCTGGTGCAGATCAGTGATGAAACCCTCTCCAATTCTCTGCAGAGAAAAAACATGAACCACCTAACCAGCGTTGTATGAAAAGTGCTGAGCCAAAGCTGGGGGCCTCTGACATGCACAATTCACCAGACAACAATGTGCATCTGTGTAGCAGCTTTAATACTGGGGAGTGACACCCTCACACAATAAAAAGTTTAGAGGGATGTGGGCCAAATGAGAGCAAATAAAATGAGATCAGGTGGCATCTTATTCTGCATGGACCAGCTCATGCCCTCGCCCTTTTGCTTTGTAATAAAGGAGGTCTTTCACATGGGAAGGCAGATGAAGCCTGTGTTTGATACAAGGAAACTTGCACAGTAGACTCAGCATCTGGATGGTTCTGGAACAGGATTCCTGGCGTGGAATTTGCAAGCTGGAACCTGGAACCAGATCCAAGTTCAAAGATGTCAAAGGAAGTGAAAAGAAGGCTCAGAGTCATAGAGTACTATAGTACCATAACAGGCCCTTTGGGCCATCAAACTGTTACTCTGCAAAGTCCCATTAGCCAGTTCCTGGATCACACCCCTCCATGCCCCTCCCAACCACGTACTTATTCAAACTTCTCATAAATGAAGAAATTGAACCTGCATCCACCACTTCCCCTGGCAGCTCGTTCCACTCACATCATCCTACGAGTGAAAAAGTTCCTATCCAGGTACCCCTTAAAAATTTCACCTTTCAGGCTTAACCCATGACCTCTCGTTCTAGCTCACCCAACCTCAGTGGAGGGAGCCTGCTTGCATTAACCCTATCTAAATCCCTGATAATTGTGTAGACCTCTATCAAATCCCCCCTCATTCTCCTATGCTCCACAGAATAAAGTTCTTACCTATTTAGTTATAATGCAAGAAGCTGCTACACTGGAAGGGGTGGCCACAGAAGAATTTTAGAACCAAGATGAAAATGTTAAAGTTGAGTGGCTGTTTAATGAGGAGCTGTTACAAAACACAATGAAACGTGGTGGCATGACAAGGGTTAATAGTTTTTAAACAGCGCAAAGCAACAGAAAAGTGCTCGGTAGAGGGGTCCGATTTCAAAATTCAAAGCAAATTTTATTATCACACTTCATTTTCTTGTGGGCATACTCACTAATCCATAGAATAGTAACCACAACAGAATCAATGAAAGACTGCCCAACTAAGGTGTTCAACTAGAGTGCAAAAGACAACAAACTGTGCAAATACAGAAAGATGAAATAATATTAATAAATAAATAAGCAACAAATATCGAGAAAATTAGATAAAGAATCCTTGAAACCAAGTCCATTGGTTGCGAAATCAGTTCAGTATTGAGGTGAGTGAAGTTATTCACCCTGGTTCAGGAGCCTGATGGTTGAAGGGTAATAACTGTTTCTGAACCTGGTGGTGTGGGACCTAAGGCTCCTGTGCCTCCTTCCTGATGGTAAAGATGAGAGAAGAAGAGAGCATGGCCTGAATGGTGGGAGACCTTTATAATATTTTCAAGTCCTTTAACTCCAGGACAGAACAGGAAAATTTCCTCTAAAATGTAGGAGACTGAGAGGTGGTCTTGCAGAGGGGCATTATAATTATGAGGGGCATAGCTAGGGTAAATATGCACAATATTTTTCCCCGAGTTGAGGCCTTGGTTTAAGGTGAGAGGGGAAAGATTTAATAGAACCTTGAGGGCAGAGTGTGGTACAGTACATATATGGAACGAGTTCCAAAAGAAGCAGTCATGCCAGTTAGCATAACAACTTTGAAAAGACAGTTGGACAAGTATATGGATAGGAAGAATTTCAATAAGTTTGGGCCAAATAGCACTAGATTGGATGGGCATCTTGGTTAGCATCAACCAGTTGGGCTGAAGGGTCTTTGTCTGGAATTAATGACCCTCACTAGAGCTGCAAGGTAAATGAACAAGGGCTGAGACCTGCCATTAGTAACAAAATCTAAGCCTTGGAACATACCCTGCACAGAAAACTATAATTGGCATGATAACAAGTTGCTCATCTTCCTGGCCATTAGGAGGACAACAGGGTGATCTAACAGATGTTTAAAATGAGTAAAGGATGTCACATGATAAATACATTGAGGATATCTTCTCAGTTAGAGATCCTTGAAAATGTGTGATAGGGAAAAGCTTTACATTTGATCTAGCACTTCAGAATCAAATCAATGCAGGATAACAAGAGGCGGATCAGCCAATGATTAACATACACTGAGTGAATGTTTGTGAGCTCCTGCTGTTGTAGCCCATCCACTTCAAGATGTGATGAGTTGTGAATTCGGAGATGCTTTTCTGCACACCATTGTTGTAACGCCTGGTTATTTGAGTTACTGTCACCTTAACCTCTCTCATTAACAAGGCAGTTTTGCCCACAGAACTAGAACATACAACACCTACAGCAGAATACAGGCCCTTCGGCCCACAAAGCTGTGCCGAACATGGACTTACTTTAGAAATTACATAGGGTTACCCATAGCCCTTTATTTTTCTGAGCTCCGTGTACCTATCCAGGAGTCTCTGAAAAGACCCTATCGTTTCCACCTCCACCACCAACGCAACCGCCCATTCTACACACTCACCACTCTCTGCTTAAAAAAACTTAACCCCGACATCCCCTCTGTACCTACTTCCAAGCACCTTAAAGCTGTGCCCTCTCGTGTTAGCCATTTCAGCCCTGGGAAAAAGCCTCTGACTATCCACACGATCAATGCCTCTCATCATCTTATACATCTCTATCAGGTCACCTCTCATCCTCTGTCGCTCCAAGGAAAAAAGGCCAAGTTCGCTCAACCTATTCTCAAAAGACATGCTCCCCAATCCAGGCAACATCCTTGTAAATCTCATTTGTACCCTTTCTATGGTTTCCACATGCTTTTTATAGTGAGGCGATCAGAACTGAGCACAGTACTCCAAGTGGGGTCTGACCAAGGTCCTATATAGCTGCAACATTACCTCTCGGCTCCTAAACTCAATCCCACAGTTGATGAAGACCAATGCACTGTATGCCTTGTTAACCACAGAGTCAACCTGTGCAGCAGCTTTGAGTGTCCTATTGACTCAGACCCCAAGATCTCTCTGATCCTCCACACTGCCAAGAGTCTTACCATTAATACAATATTCTGCCATTATATTTAACCTACCAAAATGAACCACTTCACACTTATCTGGGTTGAACTCAGAAACTGCTGCTTTCTGGCTGTTTTTATTCCTCATACCATTCTCTGTAAACTCCAGAGACTGTTGTGCATGAAAATCCCAGGAAATCAGCAGTTTCTGAGATACTCAAACCACCCTGTCTGGCACCAACAATCATTCCACAGTCAGAATCACTTAGATCACATTTCTTTCCCATTCCAATGTTTGGTTTGAACAACAACTGAAGCTCTTCACCATTTCTGCATGCTTTTAATGCATTGAATTGCTGCCACATGATTGGCTGATTATTTACATTAACGAGCTGGTGTACAGGTGTACCTAATAAAGTGACCATTGTGTATAGTTGGGTCAGCTACTGTGCAAGCACATCATGTTCTTTCAGGGGAATGTACTGTCGCTAAACTGAAAATCTAAAATAAAAATAGAAAATTCTGGAAATGCTTAACAGGTCATGGAGAATCTATGGAGGAAGGAGGGAAGTTAATATTTCATGATCACATCCTTTCATCTGTTCCCAATTGCTAAAATCCATAATGGGTATTCAGAATAAATCCCTCACCTCGGCAATGATGTCTGCAAGACCTGGGTTACATAACAGTAGCCAACGTCTTGGAGTGATCCCATTTGTCTTATTCTGGAACTTTGCTGGCTCAATTTCATAGAAATCCTTAAAACTGGAAAGAGGAAAGAACACATTAAAACCAGCTGAGATTCTTTTCTGATTTAGCACTGATAGGTAGAGCGGCAGGAACATAGAACAGGAAAATGCTTTGATGTAACTTACAACTGGACAGGCAATGGATAAACATGGACCAACGAGCAGTACTGAATCCCACTTACCCTTCTGATTCACCGCTACAATGATCCTTGCTCAGGGCCGGGGGTACAAACTCACATCTCTTTAGAACAGAGCTGATGGGGAATTTCTTTAGGCAGAGAGTGGTGAATTTGTGCAATTCATTTCCAAAGTTGACTGTGGAGGCCAAGTCATTGGGTATATTTACAATGGAAGTTGATAGGCTCTTGATTAATCAGGGCATCAAAGGTTATGGGGAGAAGACAGGAGAATAAGGTTGAGAGGGATAATAAACCAGCCATGATAGTATGGTGGAGCAGACTTAATGGGCTGACTGGCCCAATTCTGCTCCTACACCTTTAAGGTCTTATGGCCAGGATGGTGACAGTAATTGGACGATAGCATTTCTACATCCACTGAAAGCTTATAACAGTTTTTGGTGTGGTGATCTAACCATAAGTAAATAAGTAAAAGTCATCCACAACTAGGCATATGCAAACAATCCCCAATTTACATAACCACATAACTTCTAAACCATGTTGTTATATTTGTAAATGCTTCAGATATTATATCTTATTTATGTTACAACCTTCCTCAACTATCTTGTAATTGTTTTGAATTAGCAACTAAACACTGAACCCAACTCCTTTGCATGACCTGGTTCCCCGTGTCAGCATTCCGAGGGTGAGTGATTAAGTTTGTGTCACAAGTTAGCAATGGTGTCATTCTACACAATCTGTCCAAACTGCATTACAACAGGACACACCAGAGGGTCTTATAATTTTTTTAAAAAAACGTTTTCAAGTTTTCATATTTAACAAGCACATTGGCTTCATACAAGTAAATGTGATTACTACCTTGAATATAAAGTTTTAATTTATAACCCTGGTTGTTTATCTCAAACTGAAGAATAATACTCTTTAGCTATGGTAAAAGTTTACCAACAAGTGATACTTTAAATAAGCATGCTCACTCAAACAAATATTATCTCTAAACTCAATATAATCCTAAACTGCCTAATGTCAGTGTTATTCCTCCCCTCCACCTACATTCAAGTGGAATTCAGTATCATTGCAAGCCTGGCCTTCTCCTATCCTTCTCTAGTCCTTTTGATCCATTGCTGCCCCTGTGCTAACTGAGGAACAGATCAGGAGGCAGGTTTCTGGAAAGGTGAAAAAAATAACTGGGTTGTTGTCATAGGCAAGTTCAACTCCCTGCAGATTAAGTGGCATCTCCTTTGTGCAAAAAGTTCAGATGGGGTAGAATTGGGGATTCCTGACACAATATGTAAACAGGCTGACTAGGGGAGAGACCACATTGGATTTTGTGCTCAGCAATGAACCTGGTCAGGTGTCAGATCTTACAGTGGGCGAGTATTTTGGAGACAGTGATCATAACTCCCTATCTTAGACATGGCCTTGGACAGAGATAGGAGTAGGTATGGGGTAAGTATTTAATTGGGAGAGGGAAAATTATGATGCTATTAGGCAGGGACTAGAGAGGGCAAATTGGGCACCCAGGGAAATGCATAACAGAAATGTGGACATTGTTTAGGGAGCACTTGCATGGAGTTCTGGATAGCTTTGTCCCATTGAGGCAGGGAAGGGATTGAAGGGTGCAGGAACCATGGTTGACACAAGAGATCGGGAACATTTAGTTAAGAAGAAGAGTAAGTAAGAAGCATAATTAAAGTTCAGGATGCAAGGATCAGACAGAGATCTAGAAAGATACAAGGTGACTCGGAAGGAACTTAAGAATGGACGAGAGTGAGAAGGAGACATGAGAAGGCCTTGGCGAATAGCAATTAAGGAAAAACCCCTAGGTGTGCTACATGTACATGAAGAACAAGAGGATGACCAGAGTCAGGGCAAGACCGATCAGCAATGAACAGGCAGTATGCCTGGAGTTGCAGGAGGTAGGGAAGATCCTTAATGAATACTTTGCTTTAGTATTCACCAGTGAGAGGGACCTTGACGATTCTGACAACAGCATTAAACAGGCTGATATGCTAGTACACAGCAACATTAAGAAAGAGGATGTTCTGTATCTTTTAGACCAAAAGATATTGGAGCAGAATTAGGCAATTTGGCCCATTGAGTCTGCTTCGCCATTTCATTGTGACTGATCCATTTCTCCTCTCAGGTCCAATCTCCTGCCTTCTCCCTGAAACCTTTCAAGCCCTGACCAATCAAGAATTTATCAACCCCTGCCTTAAATAAACAAAGACTTGGCCTCCACAGCTGCCTGTGTCAACAAATTCTGCAGATTCACCACTCTCTGGCTAAAGAAGGTCCTCCTCAGCTTTCTACAAAGAGCCGCACTATTTTGAGGCCGTGTCCTCTGGTCTTAGACAATCCCACCATAGTAAACATCCACTCTATCAAGGTCTTTCACCATTCAATAGGTTTCAATGAGGTCACCCCTCATTCTTCTAAATTCTAGTGAATTCAGGCCCAGAGCCATCAAACACTTCATATGACAGGCCTTTAAACCTGGAATAATTTTTGTGAGCCTTCTCTGAACCGTTTCAAGTTTCAGCACATCCTTTCTAAGAGGCCCAAAATTGCTCACAATACTCTGTGAGGCCTCACTAGTGCTTTATAAAGTCTCAACATTACATCCTTGCTTTTATACTTTAGTCCTCCTGAAATTAATACTAACATTGCACTTGCCTTCCTCACCACAGACTCAACCTGCAAATTAACCTTCAGGGAATCCTGCACAAGGACTCCCAAGGCCCTTTGCACCTCAGTTTTTTGTATTTTCTCTTAATTTAGAAAATAGTCAACCCTTTCATTTTTCTACCAAAGAGCAGGACCATACACTTTCCAACACTGTATTCCATTTGCCATTTCTTTGGCCATTCTCCTAATCTGTCTAAGTCCTTCTGTAGTCTTCCTCTTTCCTCAAGTCTACCTGCCTCTCCATCTATCTTTGTATTATCTGCAAACTTTGCAACAAAGCCATCAATTCCATCATCCAAATCATTGATACATAACATGAAAAGAATCCATCCCAAAGCATAGTCTGATTAGGGACAGCAAACCTGGTTTTGTGAGGGGAAGATCATGTCTCATGAGACTGAATGAATTTTTTCAGGATGTGACAAAACACATTGTTGAACGTAGAGCAATGGATGTAGTGTATATGGATTTTAGTAAAACATTTGATGAGGTTCCCCATGGTAGGCTCAATCACAAAATCAGGAAGCATGGGATCCAGGGAAACTTAATTATGTTGATTTTGAATTGGCTTGCCCATAGCGGGCAAGGGGTGATTTTGCTTGGAGGGCAGCGACCTGTTCTAGGACCGCTGCTCTTTGTGGTATTTATAAATTACTTGGATGAGGAATTAAAACAGTGGATCCATAAGTTTGCAGATGAAGGTTGATGACATTGTGGATAATGCAGAGGTTGTCGACGGTTACAACAGGACATTGACAGAATGCTAAACTGGGCTAAAAAGTGAAAGATGAGTTCAACCCTGAAAATTGTGTAATGATTCATTTTGGAAAGTCAGATTTGAAGGAAGATTACAGGGTTAATGGCAGGATTCTTAGCAGTGTGGAGGAAGAGAGAGATCTCGGGGTTTATGCCCACAGATCCCTCAAAGTTGCCACACACGTTGATAGGGTTGTAAAGGTGGCATATAGTGTGTTGGCCTTTATTATTCAAGAGCCACCAGATAATGTTACAGTTCCATAAAGTCCTGGATAGACCTCACTTAGAATATTATGTTCAGTCCTGGGTGCCTCATTATAACAAGGATGTGGAAGCATTAGAGAGGGTACAGAGGATGCTGCCTGGATTAAAGAACATGTCTTGGCAGGATACTTTGAGCCAGCTCAAGCTTTTCTCTCTGGAGTGAAAGAGGATGTGAGGTGACTTCATAGACTTGTACAAGATGATAAGAGGCACAGATGGAATGGATTGTCAGAGACTTTTCCCCACCCAAGGGGGCTGGGTGACTGGAGGAAAGTATAGACAGGAAAACTGAGGTAAGATATTAACAGAGAGTGGTGGTTGCGTGGAGCACACCACCGGGGTGGAGGTAGAGGCAGATACATCAGGGACATTTAAGAGACTCTTAGATAGCCACATGGATGATTTTAAAAAATGGGAGGGCTATGGGCGGTGGAAGGGATAGATTGATATCAGAGTAGATTAAAAGATTGGCCTGTATTGTACTGTACTGTTGGCGCAGTGAGTGGTCACTAATCTGCTGCCAGAGGAAATAGTTGAGGCAGATACAGTGACAACATTTATAAGGCAGTCAGCTATATGAATAAGGAAAGTTTTGACCAGGGGTCCCAACCGTTTTTTAATGCCGAGGACCAATACCATTGAGCAAGGAGTCTGTGGACCCCAGATTGGGAACCCTTGGTTTACGGGGATAGAGACAGAAAAGCCAAATGGGATGAGCTCACCTGGGCATCTTGTTCAGCATGGATGAGATGGGCTAAAGGGCCTGTATTACTCTACAACTCTAGGACTAATAGGACATAGAAAATTATCCAAAGAATGGGATTGCTCAGTGAAGCAGCATAGATTTCTTGATGATTTGACTTCTTATATCATAAAAAAAATAGTGAAAAGAACCACCAGGGTATTTATAAAAAAAGCCTTTACTGATATCTCAGCAGTTCAGACAGCATCTATGGAGAGATGAGCAGTCAACATTTCAGCCCAAAAAACTTCAACAGCCAGTACTGATGAAGGTTTCAGTGCAAAACATCGATTCTTCTTCAATAGATGCTGCCTGACCTACTGAGTTTATCCAGCATTTTTTCTGTTTTGCTCCGGATTTTCAGCATCAGCAGAATCCCTGTGTTTATTTTGCTGATATCTGTTATTTTTTTTTTACCTTAAACATCATTTTTTTCTACAGCTCTTGCCAGTTTAATTTTAATATCACATGAAACAATTTAAGTGTTTATGCTCCTTTAAAATCATTCTCCAATTTGGCTAAAATTTACAGGCAACATTATAAATTTTTACAGCTTAAAAAAAGACAATGCAACAAAGGACACTTATTGCAACAGCAGCAAGACCTGAATACGTCAAACACAAAAAACAGTCACCCTGCATGAACGGAAAATGTGACATTAAAAGAGAAATTCACGAGACTTTTGGACTAAAACAGTTTAAGTGTTTTGCCTCAATTTACAAATGATATCCTTTGAGTCAAAACAAATGAATACATTTTTACAGGTATAAAAAGATCAGAAAAACAGCTTCCATTGTCATTAAGGACCCCACCACCCAGGACATGCCCTTTCCTCATTGTTATAATCAAGAATAAGCTACAGAAGCCTGAAGGCACATACTCAGCAATTCAAGAACTACTGCTTCCCCTCCGCCAGGAATCCTAAATGGACATTAAACCCATGAACACTACTTCACTTTAAAAAAAAATTCAGGTTTTTTTGCACTGCTTATCATAATTGAACTATACATACACATACATATTTACTGTAATTCAGTTTTTTAAAAAAATTATCATGTTTTGCATTGTACTGCTGCTGCAAATTTAACAAATTTCATGACATGCTGGTGATATTAAACCTGATTCTGATTCTTTAACACATCTTTTCATCTCTCTGGGTCTATACTCGCTGGTACAGGATGGAGGGGCGGGGGTAATATCATTGAAATCTGCTGGATAGGTGGGCCACGGAGAGGTTGCTTCCACTAGTAGCAGAGTGTGGGATCTGAAGGTACAGCATCAGAATGAAGGGGGGGGAGGCCTTTAGAACTGAGATGAGGAGGGATTTCTTCAGCCACAAGGTGGTGAATCCATGGAATTTGTTGCCATCGGGTGTAACTATGGCAAGCCATTGATAGCTTCTTGATTGGTAAGGTTAAGGGGAGAATGGGGTTGAAATATATATATTTTAAAAATCAGCCAAGGTGGAATGGCGAAACAGCCTCGATGTGCCAAATGGCCTAATTCTGTTCCAACACCTTGTGGTCTGATTTTAAAAAATGATTCAGATCAATACGAGTTGCAATAAGGCAAGACAGTGAAACAGTAGAGGAGGAAGGTGGGAGAAAGGACTTCGCTGGTCACCCTGCCCAGTCAGGCCTACAAATCCTGCTGACTACAGAAGCTGATCTTCACCCTTGATAATGTTTTGAGTAATCAGTTGAATAAAATAAAATCATTTTAAAATAGCCAGTGGACTGATAGCTTTAACTTTATGGGTGTGGGGAATACAAAGAGGTGGGAGTTCTTTTGAAATATTAGAGCGAGAAGGGATAAATTATGGAGGCAGGTTTTATAGCACATACATGAAAACGTGGCTTAGAAACAGTCTATTCATGTTGACTTCCTATCAAGCCATCATTTCAATCACATTCCTCCTTTCTTTCCCCAAAACTTGTAAATCAGGTTTCCTCAAGTGTCCATTCAATTTCCAGGAAACGCCTTGATTGATAGGCCTCACACTAAGAGGCGACTTTACTGACATTTAAAACGATAAATCATTTGATGCAGTGAATAGAAAGAAACTTTTTCATGTGGGAGCAGAGTAGAAAATGAGATGGCATAAACTTAAAATCAGAGCTTGCTTTACAGTAGTAGAGCAGATGAATATTCCTCATCTCAGTAGAAATTCCCCCAAAATGTTGCTGTAGCTAGGTCAATGAAATTTTTCAAAATTTACGACGAGATAGATAACGGATAGGCATGGGATGTTTAAAAAAAGACGCAGCAGAGGATAGATTTGGTCCTGACCTCAGTAATGACACAATTGGCCAGAGCGACTGACCTTTTTCAGTTCTCTTACCACTCAGACATGTCTGGCCACTCTCAGCCTGTGAGCTTCGCTAGATCTCCTCACTGACTCACATCCTTTTTGTAAAGTGACTGCTGCCACCACCCAACATTAATGTAATCTTTTAATCCTAGATTTACACAAGGATAGATCTTTCTTTGCCCCCACTTACACTGTGCTCTTCACAATTTCTGAGTGAATTTGTGCAACGCCGTTAACCGCATGGGACCCAACAACGCTTAGGTGTGCCATGTTGATCCTCTTGGGATCTCCCTCCTCGATCAGCGACATGCGTTTCAGACGGTCCATGTCACCAGGATACCGAGCGGCAATGTTCTAGAAGAAGTGAGCACTTGGGTTAGCCAAACCTGTCAACAAGGCTCCATTAGCATTGTCTCACATCTGAATGGGGGGAGTACAGTAAACATTTCAGGCCAAGACCCAGGGGACATTTCAGCAGGGTCTCAGCCTGAAACATTGACTGTACTCTTTTCCACGCCTGGCCTGTTGGGTTCCTTCAGCATTGTGTGTGTGCTGCTTTTGCTTATGGTGATATATATGTACTTTGATAAAAAATTTACTTCCAACTTTGATCTTAATGAGATCATTTTAGTAAAACAACTGCAACCCCATGTGATGTGACATGATTTTGATCAAAAGAGCAAATATGACTTGGTTGAACCTAGATAATTAGGAGGCTTCACAGTAACAATTCCCACTGAGTATCTACAGGGAAGAACCATTCTTCGAGCCTGAGAAGCTTTGAACAGAAATGTTTGAAACACTACAGAGCTGCGTGCACGAGTCTCCATGTTAAAGGAATGATTTTGTGTAGTGTTGCATCTCAACCTCTTGGTAACAGATATAGTACTGACTGAAACTTTGTTGTTCCAACGACTACTGATTTTGTTACTTGATAAAAGCAGGCAACTCTGAACCGAGTGTGAAATTTAATCTGGTAAAGCTCCCTGAATTGATACAATGGTTTATTCCTTCCTCTGTTTTAGGGAAGATCAGAGCTATTCAACCCTCACTCCCTTTCTTTAAATACAAAGAGAATAGAGAAGTAGGACTAACATTAACCTTTGACTTGGGTTTGATCAGTTCTGTCACAATATTTACTTGGTGATAATATCTATGGGACAAAACTTTGAATGAGATAACGTGGTTGCCTTTGGATGGAGATATGCATCAAAGGCCAGGCAGTGTCAGTGACACCTCAAACGACAGAACAAAATAACATCAAAATACAAGAGAAAGAAGAATTAAATCTTGCATTCTCCTGAATATAGAATACTAAGGGGTATTCAAACCTGGAGCTCAGGGTCTCATAATCAGTTAGTCAGGGGTCAATACCAAAGATCAAATCCGAGGCTTGGAGACTAAAAACTGGAGACCTGTCCTGCAGTTGGAGGACAGTCATATGTATGGATGGGGAGGGGGGAAGGAGGGAGGAAAGGGTTTTGTTTTGCTATTTGTTGTATTCTGTGCAACATGATGCACATGCCATGTTGGCCCGGGAATGTGTGGTGACACTTGTGTACTGCCCCCAGCACATCCTTGGGTTGTGTCGCTTGTTAATGCAAAAGCAATGCATTTCACTGTGTTTCCAGGTACACATGATAAATAAATCTGAATCTGATGTGGGTGTTCTCATCAGGCAATCTAAATGATCGAAGGGTTTCATTCTAAATTATCAAAAGAGAACATTTTTCTCTAGAATTAAGGAGGCAAGAGAAAATTACAGCCAGACTCCTTATGGGAAAAGTCAGAGATTCTCTTGCTTTTCTACAAATAGGAAAGGTGGGACCTTCTCCCCAAAAGCAGAGCTGATCAATCAGAGGGGTAACGATCAGGGCTTAGTAAGCTGGGGAAGTGTAGAGGGAATGGAAAACTCAAGAGAGACTAAAGAAACATGAGAGAGGAACGTGGCAAAATGGCTCCAATAGTTCTTACGTCTAAATGGCGCTGGTTGATTTCATAGATGAGCTGCAGGTGCCTTGGGAGAAGTCGCTCAAACATCTGCACCGGCCAGCGTTCCAGAGCCTCGGGCAGCACCGTGTGGTTGGTATAAGCACAGGTCTGTACTGTTATATCCCAAGCCTGGCAAGAAAAAGAATGACAGTATGAATAACTCGAGATGTAGTACGGTAGGGAAGCATGGTCAGGAGGGACAAGGTTTCTTGGTCTGCACAGATCAGCTAGGATGGAGGGCTAAATAAATATAGTCGCAGGTTAGGACAGGCACGCTTTAAAAGCCTTCTCAACTGAAGACTTCCAATTTACTAACAATTCCACTTCCACTGCCAATTCAATGAAGCAGCTTCTGACAGTGAGCAACACCTACACAGAGCATGACAAAGCTGCTGAGCCTCTCAGCCATCGCAAATAAAAATAGGAATGAAAGGGCTGCATGTCTCCAGAATAACAACGAGAGGAACAAGGATGGCAGATCAGAAATTATGCCATCAAAAGTGTCCTTCGTTAAATGAGGAGGGGCTATATTTCCCTTGCTACAACTCCCTACAGACAGTGTTAGGAATTGAACTCAGGTCACTGGAGCTGTAATAGAGTTAGACTACTGTACCACACTTCATCAGGACTGCTCGAAACACTGACTGTTCATTTCTCTCCATAGATGTTGCCTGCCTGACGGAGTTCCTCCAGCATCGAGTTTGTGCTGCTCTGGACTTCCAGCATCTGCGGAATCTCTTGTCCCTCTGATAAGTTTAATCCATTTGGAGAGCACACAACGCCCATGCAGTTTGCAGCACTATTACAGTGGTGTGGTGTAGGCCAGACCACAAGGACAGGTTCATTCCCCCAGAAAACAGTGAATCTGCTGTTTTACTGGCTCACAATCAAACTGCACAAGACAATAGTGCCTTTGGTATGGGTGTCTGCCCTAAGCACAGATGAACTTGTGTTTTAAGATTCCAGCACAGAACTGTAATGAGAACTTAACAAAACATTTGCTCAGCGCTTTTGGATGAGGTTCAAAGATAGACCTGACCACTTTTCTACAACAATCTCTTCGTCCAAATCTTGGACAGCTTGGTCAAAGAACTAAACCTTGCCTCTTTCTTTTCCCACTTTAAATCACTTCACCTCTTTCAGATCCCCTCCTAGTGGTGCTGCCATATTCTCAGGCTTACAATTCTATCCCTCAGTTATTCCACTGTCATCACCTTAGCAATTCTTCCCTGCTTCTGATTGACCTGCACTCTTCGCACCACCCCATCGTTCTGTGCTCACTGTGTTGAGGCGTGTATTTCATTGTTACCATGTTACTGTGTACTCTGTGACACAAGGAATTTCATTGCAAGCTGGTGTATGACAATAAACTAATCTGGTCTGATAAGATTTCATGGCCTTCCCCTTGAATCAAGGTTTTGTCACTGTAGGGAAGGTTGACTGACACCCTGTCCAATCTGTGGGCGGGAAGAGTCAGTGTACACAGAATGTGAGAAGTTGCAGCCCCTCTGAGTTTCTCAAGAGGGGGGTGGAAGTTTGTGGTCCCCTTGGACATTCTGCAGAAGAGCTCATTTAGTGGATGATAACTATTACTTTGCTTTCTGTACTGCTACTTTATTAACCGTTGGTCTTCATTTTGTATTGCATGTTTCATATAACTCTAATGAAGTGATTTCTTGTGCTTTAACATGTGTACAGTAACTCCTTTGTTTGTGAATACATGAAGCTCCTTGTGGAATCAAGTTCAATCGTCATCCAACCAGACACATTTATACCGCTAAGTGAAACAGCATTCCTCTGAGGCAAAGGTGCAGAACACAGTACATACCATTACACAAATCATATATAGTTACTATTGCACATTGTTGTTGTTGTTTCTTTCCACGCCTTGTGGCACATCGGGTGGCCACTTTGCTGCTCCTTTAGCATTTTCCTCTGTTATTCACGAGGCCGAGCTGCTAGCTCAACACTCAACCCAGCACGGACGGAAACTGTGCAAGGACCCAGCTAGATTCGAACCTGGGACCACTCAGATCGATGTCTGGTACAGATGCCACCACACTACTTTCCAGTTATACAATGGTACATACAGTCACAAAAAATATTATTAGCTCAAGTCCCTGAGTTTCTTAGCCTGAAGACTGATGATGCATGGGATGTTGTTCTTTAGCCATGTTTCTGTAAGAACAAGTATGCAGAAGTTCCTCATCTTGTGCTGGTTCAGCAGACAAACACGGAATAAATTTTGAAATATTTTTGTTACAGCGTTCTTACTCATGGATGGGCCGCACAGTAGCACAGGGGTTATCATAATGCTATTACAGAGCCAGTGGCCCGAGTTCAATTCTGCTGCTGTCAGCAAGGAGCATGTACATTCTCCCCGTGACCACCTAGGGTTCTTCCAGCTGCTCTGGTTCCTCCCAGTCAACAGATGTACGGAATAGTAGCTAAATTAGTCACATGGGTATAATTGGATGGTGCAGGCCATTGAGCCCGAAGGACTTGTGACCCAGCTGTATCTTTAAATTAATAAAATATAAACATCCTGTCGTCTGACAAAACGAAAGATTTTGATGACGTTTCTGTGAGGTTCCTTTGTACGTTTTGTGAAAGACACCACATAGACACAGTTAGTGTTAATCTAAAGTGCCTGGAATTTGATGTTAAGTGGGAAAAGAGTTGTCATAGCCATACCTTGTCCCAGTCTAACTTCTCCACATCCACGAAAATTCTCATCAGCTCAGGAATAGCAAGCGCAGGGTGGGTGTCATTGAGCTGAATGGCCACCTGTGAACAAAGCAACATCAACGTCAGCTCTCATTTCACTGAAATGAACAGACACTCAGGGTCCACTTTATTAGGTATACCTGCTCGTTAATGTAAATATCGAATCAGCCAATCACGTGGCAGCAACTCATTGCATAAAAGCATGCAAACATGGTAAGAGGTTCAGTTGTTGTTCAGGCCAAACATCAGAATGGGGAAGAAGTATGAAATAAGTGCCTTTGACCAAGGAAAAACTGTTGGTGCCAGACAGGGTTGCTTGAGCATCTCGGAAAATGCTGATCTCACACATATTCTCTAGAGCAGGGGTTCCCAATCCTTTTTATGCCATGGACTGCTACCATTAATGAAAGGGCACACAGACACCAGGTTGGGAACCCCTGTTCCAGGGTTAATAGAGAATGGTGCAAAAAACAAAAAGCATCCAGTGAGCAGCAGTTCTGTGGGAGAAAACGCCTTGTTAATGAGAGAGGTCAGAGGAGACTGGTTCAAGCTGACAGGAAGGTGACAGTAACTCAAGTAGCCATGGGTTACAACAGTGGTGTGCAGAAGAGCATCTCTGAGTGCACAACGTGTCAAACTTTGAAGTGAATGGGTTACAGCAGAAGACCATGAACATACAGCCATGGCCACTTTATTAAGTACCCCCTACATCTAATAAAGTGACCATGGAGAGCACTTATCCACCTGTCAGACTCTGAAAAGCTCCACACAGACTTTGTCACCAATGTCCCACTGGGAAGGAAATTTGCCATCTACTCCTGGTAATTATCTACATGCAGCTCCAGACCCACCAATATGGTTGAACCCTTGGTTGAGTGGCAGCTCAGAATGAAGAATAAACACTGGCCTTGCCAGCAATGTACAAATTTTATGAATGAATACACAAAAGTGTTTGTAAATGCATTGGCTGGACACTAAAATACAGCTTTTGGCTCACTCTTGTTGCAAAGCTCATTTTGTCTTCTGACTGAAATCTGGTGCAGCACATTGTGGTTAGCGTAACACTAACATAGAGCTGTCTGTAAGGTGGCTTTCTGTTCTCCCCGCGATCGTGAGGTGCTCTGGTTTCCTCCCCCATTCCAAAGATGCATAGGTTAGTAGATTAATTAGAGTAAATTGGTGACGCGGGCATGTTGGACTGGAAGGCCCTGTTACCATGCTGCATCTCTAAATCTACATCAGTTTATCTTAATAGTGTGACAGTGACAGTGCTCTTGCCTCCAAGTCACAAGGTTGTAGGTTCAAGTCTCGCTTCGGAGAACTGTACATGCTTTCTGCATTGACACTCACAGTGATATTACTATAGGGGTCCTGCTTTCTGATTAGATGTTTGACATTTGCAGGATAGATAAAAGAAAGACCCTTTTCTTTTAGAAGTGTAGGACACTCTACAGAAGAGTGAGAGGCTTGCCCAAGGATCAGTAGTTACCCCAACTAATTAACCTAACAAAGCAAAAAACTCCTCTCTGCACAAATTGGCGGCTTAGCTCCTTAAATTACAGTCGCGTGTACATCAAGCACTGTACTTCATTTTAAAGCACACTAGATCATTGAGGTCATTTATATATTTTTTTTTGCAAGCACTTCATTGCACAAGCTGTCCTCATCACTGACTTTGCCTCACCATTATAAAGAGAATGCAGCAGGTAAGTAGCTCACAAATCAGTAATTTAATCCGGCTTGGCAAGGAGCCTGCAGGCCGTCAGCAAGCGGAATTGGTTAAGTGCAGCTTCAAAATCATTGCTTAATAATGCACCATCATCCTGCTGAGTCATCGCTGCAGTTATTTGTGCTGGTAATCAAACTTCCACTGACAGGGAAAGGGAAAGAAAACGAAGGGAGACTAAAAACAAAATAAGCAGGAGAAGGGAGAGGTCAAGGGTGAGCTGGATAGGGCAAACCTGACAGTGTAGAGGAAAGAACTCCAGAAAGTGGAGGAAGGAGAGAAAGAAAAATTAAGATGTGAGGAATTGGAAAGGTGAGAAAAATTGTCCAATGGAATGAAATGCTTTGGTGGAGCTGGAAGGAATGTGGGGATGAGGAACTACGTGTTGTGCAGTCGGCTGTATTTCTGGCTAGGAACAGGTTGAGAGACATTTCCCTAGCTCTCAGCTCAATGCATACCAACAAGAGAGAACAAGTAGCTAAACCTCACAATAACTAACCAAGGTAGAAGCAGACAACCAGTTATAGGAAGGAGAAAGCACGAAGTAATGTTGCAACCCTATAAAACCCTGGTTAGATCACACTTGGAATATTTTGTTCAGTTCTGGTTGCCTTACTATGAAAAGGATGTGGAAGCTTTAGAGAAGGTGCAGAGGAGATTTACCTGGATGCTGTCTTGATTAGAGGGCATGTTTTATGAAGAAAGGTTGAGTGAGCTAGGGCTTTCTCTTTGGAGCCAAGTTGGATAAGAGGTGACCTGATGGAGCTGTACAAGATAATAAGAGGCAGAGATAGGGTAGATAGCTGAAGGGTCTGCAATGTGCTGTAATGTTCTATGTTCTAAGCCAACAGGAGCTCCTGCAGTCAGTAAACTATATGTTGTACCTCAGTAGGAATACATACAGCATTTGACACATTATTTTAAAAAAACACGATCTTGGCGTTTGTGTGATCCAAAGTAGGCCCTTTAAGAAGTTTGCTCTTCTTCCAATTAGTGACCTGAAGCTGCTGAAGTGGGAATTTATCGCATATGCCAGGTCCTACTTGATAAACTGGTGCTGAGCCACATTCCTGAACTACAGCAGATTGTCAGGCTCATTGAGAGAGGCGGGGGGAAGGATTCCAGTATTACATGTACAGCAACATTTATCTGTTAGGCTAAGAGTCCTTAAGACATAGGAGCATAATTAAGCCATTCAGCCCATCACTATTCTATTGTGCCTGAATTATTATCACTCTCAACCTCATTCTTCCCCCAAGACATTAGACTCTTCAATTCCCAGAGTCTAGTCTGACACCAACCTACATACACACACACACACACTCAACTGAACACCACTCCACTCCCTTTAAAATTTTTGCTCATTTCTTTCTCAATTTCTGCTAAAACATTGTTTACATTTATATTTACATTTACATTATTTATTATTATATTGTAATTTGCCCTTTACTGTGCCTATTGTCTTGTTTACTAATTATTGTACTGTCTTGCACTGTTTTGTGCACTTTATGTAGTCCCTTGTAGGTCTGAAGTCTCATGTAGTTTTGTGTTGTTTCATGTAGCATCATGGTCCTGGAGGAACGCTGTTTCGTTTTTACTGTGTACTGTACCAGCAGTTATGGTTGAAATGGCATAAAAGTGACTTGACTTGATTCTCTGCCTTCTCCCTGTAACCTTTGACACTGTGACTAAGCAATAACCTATCAATCTCTGCATTACATATATCCAATGATTTTGCCTACATGGCCATGTGTGACAATGAATTCCACAGATTCACTATCTTCTGGTTAAAGAAATTTCTCCTCTTCTCTATCCTAAATGGACATTCCTCTTTTCTGAGACTGTGTCCTCTGGTCAAGGACTCCCCCATAAACCTCTTCACAGCCACTCTGTCTAGGCCTTTTAATATTCAATAGGCTTCAATGAGATTACCTTTTATTCTTCTAACCCCCTGTGTGTGGGCCCAGAGTCATCAAACACTCCTCATATTGCAAAGAGAAAACAGGAGATAGTATATCGGGATGGGTGTTGCAGGTGTGAAGGGCATTGGTGAAGGAACCTTGCCTGGTATCCATAATGCAGGTAAACATTACACATGTTGATGCTAAACACATCTGTCTGTTTAGCTGGATTTTCTCAGATGACTTTTAATTTCTTTAGTGCTATCAGGGCCACACTTACCCAGGGTGTCCCATCAGAACACTGACACACGGAGACTGATGGCAAAAGGGGATTAGGGGAACCAGGGAACATATCATTCACCATAGAGTACTTAGTTTCTGTGCTGCCCTTGCATTGCTCACAGTTATGTGACTGCTCCACTAGTTTTCTAGTTATTGGTGACCCTAATGTCAGTGTTCACCAAAATAACATCAACAGAATGCGATTAGACCTCCACCTCCCCCCATTCAAAATTATTCTTGATTTGTACTTCTGTGGTTCATTGTTTCTTGGATCTTATCAAACCATGCTGGTGGGCTGCACACAGCCCCCAGCTGCAACGGTACAGAAGAGCTAAAGGCCATTCAGCCCACCACATCAGGTCTGACCATGATGTTGCTCTTTCATCTGCCTGCATGTGGTCTGTATCGTTCTATTCCCTGCCCGTACACCTGTCTGTCTAAATGCCACTATTGTACCTAGTCCTACCAACTCATTCTAGATAACTAGAATAAAAATAAAATGTAAAATAAAAATACCTTACAAGTCTCTTTTAAACTTTCTCCCACTTATCTTAAACACAAGCTCTCTAGTGAGTGACATTTCCACTCTGGTATAAAGACTATATTTCCATCAATACCTCTCATAATTTTATAAGCTTCTATCTGGTTGACTCCCAGTCTCCACTGCACCAGAGAAAACAGTCCAGGTTTGCCCAACCTCTCCTTAAAGCCAATCCTCTCTACTCTAGGTAATGTCCTGGTGAACCTCTTCTGCACCCTCTCCAAAGCCTCCAAACCCTTCCTGTAATGTGGTAACTAGAATTGCACTGAATACTCCAGGTGTAGCCTAATTGAAGGTTTGTACAACTGCAACTCGACCACCCAACTTTTATACTCAAGGCCTTGACTGATGAAGGCAAACGCACCATAACTTCTTTGGTACTGCCACTTTCCGGAAGCTATGAAGTTGCAACCCAAGAGTTCCTTAAAGCCTTGCCATTTATTGTATACGTTCCTCTTCCATTTGATCTCCAAAAATACAATATCTCTCACTTGTCTAGATTAAGTTCCATCTACCAATTCTCCCCTCAAATTTTCAATTATCTACACTACCTTCACTATCGATAACTCCACCAATCTTTGTGTCATCTACAAATTTACTCATCAGACAACCAACATTTTCATCCAAGTCTTTCAAATCACAGTTGCTGCAGCATGGATCCTTGCAGATCATCACAGAGCTCCAGTCACAGAAATGCCTCTCCATCACCACCCTACGTCCTTTATGACCATGACAATTTCATATACTCAAAAAACAATCAGATTTGAGAAACAGGACACCCTCTGCAAAAAGCCTCGCTGATTTTCCCTTTCAATTTCAAGCTTTTTCATCCTGTTCCTAAGAATCTCCTCCGGCAATTTCCCTATGACTGGTTTAAGGGATCTGAGATGTATCAGATGCATTGGAAGAACAGAACACTGTTGAATAAGAGAATAAACAAACATTCAAAATTTCTATGCAGGAAACATCAATGTGAACGTCCTTGGAGAACTCCTCTAACAATGTCCAAGGGATGATTGACTTTCTCCCTTTGCAGATGATACAACTTCAGCCAGTTGATACAATTCCTTGATCCTCAATAAATGCATTTTTCCTTAGAACAGCACTACTACAGCCCAAATCACTAGAACTCAGCAATATTTGCAATTACATTCCAGTGCAGATCAGTCCTGAGCAAAATTACCTTTTCTGGGAATGTTTCAAATGAGGTTCGGACTGGATCTCGGCAACCAAACTTTGAAGACTTGAAGCGGCGGATGATGTCCTGAAGTGTGGCAGCTACCACAAAGTATTCTTGCTTTAAGCGGAGCTCCTTCCCTTCAAAGAACTGCAAACATTTATGCCGGTTAGTGCCATATTTTCTGTAATAAACAAGGAGTGCAGATATACATCCAAAGAACAATACAATCCAAGCAGCGGTAGGAGCGTGGCTGCATTTGCAGGCAAAGAATGAGAAGATAGTGGGAACGATGTGGCCAGAACCACTTCAAACAGATCACCACCTGATCCTATTATCACTATGCTTGACAACCTTTTAATAATCCTGTATTCCATTGGTTGACAAGAAACTCAATCGCAGGTTGAAACTCAGCATTCCTTATTCTAAATGATGTGCTGGGATTCTGGTGCATGAATTTTGTTATAATTCATTCACAAGATGGGACAGTCCTACTGCCTTCAGTACTACAGTCTTGATCATATTTGATACCAACAATTAAGGGACCCCCTGGTTTTAAAACTGCTTCCTGTATTTCCTATTCAGCCGTCCCCTGCTTTACAAATGTTCACTTTACTCCACTTCGCTCTTACAAAAGACCTACATTAGTAAAAACACAAAATGCTGGCAGAACTCAGCAGGCCAGACAGCATCTATGGGAGGAGGTAGTGACGGCGTTTCGGGCCGAAACCCTTCATCAGGAGTGAAGTAACATAGGATGGTCGAGGGGGGATAAGAAGTGGGGGGAGGGATAAAGTAGAGAGCTAGGAAGTGATAGGCTGGAGGGAAATGGGCTAGGGGAAGGTGGGGAATTATGGGAAATAAAAGAGAAAGAAAGGTAGGGCTGGGGGGAGATTATAGTGAGGGGGGAAAAAGAGAAAGAGAACCAGACTAAAACAATAGATAGGGATGGGGGTAAGGGGGGGGGGGGCAGGGGTATCAATGGAGGTCTGTGAGTTGGATGTTCATGCCGGCAGGTAGGGGGTGTATCTCCCACCTAGGTAGCCTCCTACCTGCTGGCATACCTGATGGTATGTCCATCATACTAGTGTAGCCAAGGTAACTGACCTTCCAATTATCCTGCTGAAAAGCCCTTCATGCATCTCCTGGATACATGGAGGGCTCTTTACTAAACAGCTCCCTGTTTTTCCTTAAGACTGGCACTGATTTCAAAGCACTGCTCAACCATTCGGTCCATGTCGGTGTTTACACTACACCTGACCCTTTTCACCCAATCCTTTCAGCATATTTATGTCTCCCTTACATTAACAAGCATTCTCTGCTCTTCACCCTGTGGTTATGTGCTCTCCTTTTCAAGCTTCACCCAATTTCCCAACAGCATTTATTGACAACCAATGTGTGTTTATATCCTCTGAAGGGGGCTATCTTTTCCATCTATCCTATTAAACTCCTTCATAATTTTTATAGACTTCCCTTTTCTCAAAGGAAGTTTGAAACCTTGGAAACAATAAAAACAAATCCAAGCGAATTTGAGGTTTACATGACATAGAGAAGAGTGTAAACCATGCTTATGGAAAAGGAGCAGGGACAAAACGAATTGGGCAGTTTGTGCAGAGGCACAAAGGGCAAGCAGCCATCTTGTGTGCTGTACTAGTCTACTCATTGCTCCCTGGAGACAATCTGTTCAGTTCACTTCAGCCCTCACTACCCTTCCGTTAATCTTCTCCCTTTTTCCCTCCAACCTCTGTATTAGAGAAACTAGGAGTACCAGAATGCCTTCCCATAGGGATTGTGGTACCCCTTCAGGTTGCTGAGGGATTCTGTAAGGAAGGAATTGGGACAACAGGTCACTATGAAATTCCTGGAAGGATTTTGGAAAAGGGAGTAGTGTGGTGGGAGAGAGAAACAAAGATTTCTAACGGGGAAGCGTGTACCCACTTAACCAAGAGTGCGTCGGTAGACTTACATTGTCATTGGGGTACAGGACTCTGGATATATTCTCAGCCAGGTTTCGATCCAGCACAGCCTGGATATAGTCACCAGTATTAACTATTAAAAGAAAGAAAACACAATCCTCTCGTTAACAATTTATAAAAATTGAACACAATTTCAGTACAACTTAAGTAGAATCTGATCAGAATCAGTTCTGATGAAGTCTGTTGGATTTTGACTACAGTCGGCCCTCCTCATCCGCAAGAGATTGGTTCTGGGACCCTTCACGGATACCAAAAAACGCGGATGCTCAAGTCCCTTATTCAACCTGTCTCAATGCGGTGGACCTTAGGTCCCAGTGGAACCCCAGGCCTTATTTAACCTGTCTCAGAGCGGTGGACATTAGGACCCAGCGGAACCCCAGGCCTTATTTAACCTGTCTCAGAGCAGTGGACATTAGGACCCGGAGGCGGAGCTCTGAATCCGCAGTGTTTCTGTTCACGAAAATAATCACGATCACGATTGAAAATAAAGTGGAAATAATAGTGATCAGAAAGAGGTGAAATGCCATCAGTCACTGGAAAAGCGTTAGGCTATGTCGGTCAACAATGGGAACAATTTTAAAGGATAAAATTTTAAAAGGCTCTGCCCAGATGAAAGCTACCATTATTACTAAGCAATGCAGTGGTTTAATTATTGGGTTTTTGATCCTATAAGCGTTTTATATGGATAGAAAGGTAAAATATATACTATATACTAAGACAAACGTTTGACTGACGCTAAATAATACGCGATGTACCTGTTCTGACTTAATTAGTAAGAGAACTTCCGATTTTTTTTCAATCCCAATAACCCATGCACATCCTCCCGTATACTTTATAATACCTAATACAATGCAAGTGCTATGTAAAATAGTTGTTATACTGCATTGTTTAGGGAATAATGACAAGGAAAAAAGTCTCTACATGCTCAAACAACAAGTGCTGGAAGAGCACTTCCGGGTTTTCGCGGCTGGTTGAATTTGCGCATGCAGATCTCGCGGATAAGGAGGGCCGACTATATTTATTCCCCTACAATGATACCCGACTTGCTGAATTCCTCCAGCATTTTGTGTGTGCTTGTTGCTCAAGATTTCCAACATCTGCAGAATCTCATGTCTACAGAAAACACACCCGATCTTCTTCAAAACATAAGGTTAGGACCGTTCTGTTCAAGTGAGAGCACTCAATTTAAGTTACAGAGTAGGTGTAAGAATGACATTTCCTCTGGTTTAGATATTTACAGAGAAGGGGTTTGCAGTTTCTAAATAAACTATCATCTAACTCAGGACAGTTAAGAATTTTCTTCACCCAGAAAGTAATCTTCAGAACTCTACTCAAGTGGGCCGTGGAGGCTCAGTAGCACAGTGCAGTTAAGGTAGAGTTCAACAGAGCTTTCTGAACATCAATGGAATCAAGAAATATTGGAATTACACAGGAACGTGGCTCTGAGGTAAAAGCAGAAAGGCAAAAGGGGTGGAATATTCTGTCCATGTTTTTACATAAATGGAATATCAAACAATGAAGAAAGCCCACAAGGTCTCCACATTGTACTGGGCTCTCTTTGCAACCTGTCATGTTACAACAGCTTAAATGCTACTTCACTCTCGTACACTGCTCGGCATGAACAGGCAAAGGGTTACAAAAGTAGGGAGTGTTATAGAGTCCAGATTGATGGGAAATGGAGTTGCAACAGTAACAGCTATTACACCATAGTAACACAAGAGATTTGGCTGTCAGATTTACACTCCTTCTCATAGTGACGAACTGGAAGTTTCAGAGCATAACTTGTTGGAATTCTCCATTGACTGAAGGGTTTCCAGAATGGTCACGTAACAAAAATACAATTCCATTTAATTATAGATCACTTACACTGATTGAAGTTCACAGCAGTACAAACCTTTAGGACTCCTTGTGCCCAGATACTTTCACTGTGTCGGTAGAGGACGTGGATATTTAACACCATCACATGTTTAACAGAGAAGGCAGGAGGTTTTGTATTTGTGCAAAGCTAGTTTTGTTTTTGTTTGAGATACTGCTATCACTTCTCAGTCACAATGCACAACGCACGAATATAAAACTGAAGTAGGAATTGATTTTTTATTATTATTATTATTTTACCAATGCCCTTGAACAGAAAAGCAGAGGATACAACCCAGTCCATTACAGGCAAAGCCTTCCCCATTGAGCACATGTACATGGAGCACTGTCGCAGGAAAGCAGCAGCCATTAAGAACCCCACCATCCAGGCCATGCTCTCTTCTCACTGCTGTCAAAAGGAAGGTGTTACAGGAATCTCAAGCCACACACCACCAGCTTCAGGAACAGTCGTTACCCCTCAACCAGAGGGGATAACTTCACTCACCCCAACACTGAACTGTTTCCACAACCTAAGGACTCACTTTCAAGGACTCTTCATCTCATGTTCTTGCTGATTTATTTATTGATTGATTGATTGATTGTATTTACTGTGAATACCTACAAGAAAATAAATCTCAGGTTTGTAAATTACTATACTTTGATGATATTTACTTTGAAATTATTGTCACATGTATTGAGATACAGTAAGGATCTTGTCTTGCAAACTGTTCATAAAGATCAAATCATTACACAGTGCATCAAAGTAGGACAAGGTAAAACAATAACACTGGAGAATATATTGTAACAATTAGATAAAGTGCAGTGTAGGTAAACAATAAAGTGCAAAATCATAATGAGGTAGATTGTGAGGTCAAGAGTCCATCTTACTGTCAAGGGAGCCATTTACAGACAGACAGACATACTTTATTGATCCCAAGGGAAATTGGGTTTCATTACAGTCGCACCAACCAAGAATAGTGTAGAAATATAGCAATATAAAGCCATAAATAATTAAATAATAATAGGCAAATTATTCCAAGTGGAATTAAGTCCAGGACCAGCCTATTGGCTCAGGGTGTCTGACACTCCGAGGGAGGAGTTGTAAAGTTTGATGGCCACAGGCAGGAATGACTTCCTATGACGCTCAGTGTTACATCTCGGTGGAATGAGTCTCTGGCTGAATGTACTCCTGTGCCTAACCAGTACATTATGGAGTGGATGGGAGACATTGTCCAAGATGGCATGCAACTTGGACAGCATCCTCTTTTCAGACACCACCGTCAGAGAGTCCAGTTCCACCCCCCACAACATCACTGGCCTTACAAATGAGTTTGTTGATTCTGTTGGTGTCTGCTACCCTCAGCCTGCTGCCCCAGCACACAACAGCAAACACGATAGCATTGGCCACCACAGACTCATAGAATATCCTCAGCATCGTCCAACAGATGTTAAAGGACCTCAGTCTCCTCAGGAAGTAGAGATGGCTCTGACCCTTCTTGTAGACAGCCTCAGTGTTCTTTGACCAGTCCAGTTTATTGTCCATTCGTATTCCCAGGTATTTGTAATCCTCCACCATGTCCACACTGACCCCTTGGATGGAAACAGGGGTCACCGGTGCCTTAGCCCCCCTCAGGTCCACCACCAGCTCCTTAGTCTTTTTCACATTAAGCTGCAGATGATTCTGCTCGCACCATGTGACAAAGTTTCCCACCGTCGCCCTGTACTCAGCCTCATCTCCCTTGCTGATGCATCCGACTATGGCAGAGTCACCAGAAAACTTCTGAAGATGGCAAGACTCTGTGCAGTAGTTGAAGTCCGAGGTGTAGATGGTGAAGAGAAAGGGAGACAGGACAGTCCCCTGTGGAGCCCCAGTGCTGCTGACCACTCTGTCTGACACACAGTGTTGCAAGTGCACGTACTGTGGTCTGCCAGTCAGGTAATCAATAATCCATGACACCAGGGAAGCATCCACCTGCACCTTAATAGTCTCAGAATAGCAGGATAGAGGCTGTCCTTGAACCTGGTAGCACATGCTTTCAGGCTTTTCAATCTTTTTGATTTTGTTGGCTACCTTACTGAGGCAGCAAAATGCAGAGAGAGAGAGAGAGAGAGAGAGAGGGGAGGCTGGTTTCTGTGATGTGTCGAGCTGTGTGCAGTTTCCTGCAGTCTTGGGCAGAGCAGTTGCTATACCGAGCCATGATGCTGTATATCTGTGTCAGGATGGTGGCATCCGTCGGTCTCGAGAGACCATGGATCTGCGCCTGGAGTTTCCAGGGCTCAGGCCTGGGCAGGGTTGTATAGGAGACTGGCAGTTGCCCAAGTTGCAGGCCTTCCCCTCTCCACGCCACCGATGTTGTCCAAGGGAAGGGCACTAGGACCCATGCAGTTTGGCACCGGTGTCATCGCAGAGCAATGTGTTGTTAAAGACACAAACACGCTGCCTCAGCTGAGGCTCGAACCAGTGACCTTCAGGTTACTAGTCTGATGCCTTGCCCACTAGGCCACACGCCAACACCATGGTGTACTGATAAAAATTGGTTAATAAAATGAAGTAAAATTGGCTACGAGACTTTTGATTGGCCAGCTCATTCTGTTCCTTGTGCTTAGTTCCCGCATGGCCAGTTTTCTGATTTAGATATTTGTCAGGGATAATTTTCAGATCTTGCACTTGAACAAGCACACAATGTTTACAGAAACAATGCACAGCTGACAAGCCTGCTGTTTTGCAGATGAGATCTTTCCCCACCCACCAAGCTCTGTGGAAAAACATAACGAAAGCAAGAACACAAGGTAATTTTTTTTTCTCTGGTACTCCAGACAATCTGGTTTCCTCCCTCATCCCAGTAGAATTGGAGAGCGATGGCAGGAGAATGGGGTTTGAGAGGGATAATAAATCAACCATAATGGGATGGCCGAGATGTCTCAATGGGCCGAATGGCCTAATTCTGCTTCCACGTTGTATGGAATGGTAAGTGTAAAGTACTGTGCAGAGAGTCAGCAGGGAGTTGATGGGTATGTGAGAATAGGTTACAGGGAAAATCGTAGGGGTTTGATCTGGTGGTGTATCAAGATAGAATGGGTTAAAAGGCGACATATCACAAGGACCAATCAGAAACAAGATGATGATATTGTCTCATTACCCATTTGTGGAACCGTGTGCATGTAGTTTACCTGCTGCTTTTGCTACATTACTACAGAGGCTGCATTTTAAAAATGCTTCATTGGTTACAGATTGGTTTGGACCTCATCAGGTGGCCAAGGCACCAAGCCAACTTCAGATCAGCAGCAGCTATTGAGTCTTGTGTTCCTGTTCTGCTATTCAATGAAATATAGCAGATCTCTAACCTATCCTCTTATCTTTGCTTTCCTCAAACTCCTTAATACTTCTGGTTAACCTCAATATTATCAAATACACATAACAAATTAACTGATAGTCACAAGGTGTTCTATACTTCTGCCATCCCAAATTCACTGCTCAACTGTGTAGGGCTGTAATATTTAGGTTTTGTTCCTGCTTCTCAACTCCTCCACCAGCACAAATACTTTCCCTTTATCTACGTCATCAGTTCTCTGTTAATGACAGTGAAACCACACCTTAACCTATTAAACACCAGGAAGTACTGCACTAGTTTGTGGAGTCTCTCAATTTAACCTTTGCTGTTCAGGAATCATTCCTGTAAATCCATACTACACGACCTCCAAGGACAATACATCACTCTTAACTGAGGTCGACTGATATTACTCATATAATATAAAAACAGAAAATACTCAACAGGTGAGAGGGAAACAAAATCTAAGTTGCGGGTTGAAGGCCCTTTGACTATGTGCCGCTCACCGTTTTCTTGGGGTTTCTAGCTGCAGCAGAAACTTGGCCCGCTTCTACATCCACCCTAAGACACTGAATTTCATCAGTATTACTGTTTATTTTCTGATCCTGCCCATGGCTTTGTAATAATCTATGTCCATAGATATCTGCCAAGTCCATTTGGACCTCTATTTTTTAGATTCAGTACTCTAGATTTTCACCATTTGGAATTGAAGTAGACAACATGGCAAGCCATTGTCCAGTTTTGCCCATTAAGTCTGCTTCACCATTCCATCATGGCTGATTTATTATTCCTTTCAACCCCATTCTCCTTTCTTCTCCTGTAATCTTTGAGACCATAACTAATCAAGAAGTTATCAACCTCTTTTTAAATACACCCAATGAGTTGGCCTCCACAACCACCTGTGGCAATGAATTCCACCCTCTGGCTAGAGAAACTCATCCTCATCTCTGTTCTAAAGGATGTGACATCTGGTCTTAGACACCCCCATGTACTCTTCACGTCAAACTTAATGCCTCTTTCCAAGTTAATGCTTCTATCAGAACTGCTTACGATGTTGTCTAACTTTGTGTCAATGGCAAAAATGGATACTTGGTATTCTTTCTTATTGTATGGGATGAATGGCTACATCCCTGACACAGATCTTTAGAAATATTTACATATTATACAAATTTAATTAACTGCTCATTATCCTTTCTGTTACTTACTACTCCATCCAATTTCCTATCCAAGTCAATCATTTGATTTCAATGCTTTTAAGTGTTAACTTTGGGGATTATCAGATGTCTTCTGTAAATCTATCTACATAAATAACTAAAAACACAGTAAATACCTGTCATCTCTTCAAAAGCCTTACAAGTTCAACTTGAATTTCTCTGATCAATCAAATTTAAGGTGTTCAGTTACTTTGTCCTCAATCTCCAACAATAGTTTGTGGTTCTCCAGTTTTCCTCTCACTTACATAATGATCTGACATGAGGAATTTTGGAAAATTACTGAGGGGATATTTGCAGTGCTATTAAAAACCCAGGAACAAACTATGTTTCTGGGGATAATGTAATACTTAAATGCCATTATTATTTTTAAAAACACTTTGTTCTCGGTAATTTTGGCGACCAGTGCCATCAGTGAGTACCAGATTCCCTGAAGCTTTTGCTCCATTATAAATAATGATGCAGAGTGCTGGATTATGTTGTAGAATAGCTATTTTCTGATATTTTCCTCGTAATTTAACTTTTCTATGCTTGTTTGTACTTTTATATAATCATTTACATACATGCAATTGTTTAGCGAATTTTCCAGTTGCTTCTGTATTTTTCTAGGAAGTTTTTCAACAGCAGGGATCATGCCACCGGAATCTGGCCATTTTGTGGGTTAATTGTTATCAGGGAATTTTGTTTACCTCTAGTTGGAGTACGAGATGAATACCACTTATTTTTCTTTGTTCGTTCTTTTAACATTTAATAAAGTGGTCAAAAGCACCAAGTTTTATGGCTCATTCACAAAAACACCATATCTAACAAGGGCAGCTCAGCACATCCACCAAATCCTGATTTTCATTTGTGACATATTGCTCCTCAATATATTTTTGTTATCCCAATATAAAAGTTTATTTAGATTTTAAAAGCCCATTTAAGTTACTTTACACACGCTTTTACTAGCTCTAGCAATTGTTTTATTACCTTTTGCCATTCTTCTCATCTTTCTCAGGCACCTAGATCTACACTTGTTTTTAATCAAGCCTTGCCTTTAAGCTCTTAGTTGTTCCTGACTTCATGAACCATCTATGGCTGGCACATTGGCAAGTACAGCAACTACTTCTTCACATAAACTAGTTCTAATTGCAAAGTTGTTATTAAACACTCCCACTGAAGAATTGTAAGCTGTCTTTGGCAGTGAGAAATTTTGATCTAATGGGGGGAGGGGTAAAGGAGTTGCAAAAAAATAATATTTTATTATAAAATCCGTTGATCTTAGAAATCTATAATTTGTTCACAAATTCTCTACTATTATATTCAAATTGAGAAGAATGCATAAACAGTTTGAACAGCGTGCTAGAGATTGTCAAGTTTATTAGCTGCTCAGGACTCTGTCAGCACTGCACAGTCCGTGCCAATCACACGCACATACTGCACCATATAAGGAGAAGAATGGTCAATGTTTCTATAAAGGAAGCAACAACACTTCATTTTGAGAGGGCCATGGGATTAATAAAGACTGCAAAAATCTGCTTTTGTTGCCAGACATATTCAATTGGCTTACAAGTTCAAGTTTAATTGCCATTCAACCATATACATATATACAACTAAATGAAACATCGCTCTTCCAGGGCCAAGGTGCAAAACACATGACTTACAGCCACACACAGCACACCTTGTTATGATGGCACATACAGTCACAAAACAATAACGGCAGTGCACCCCTTATATGAAATTCCAAAATCCGAAAATGCTCAGAATCCAAAATTCTTTTGGGTGCTTACATGACGTCACAAATGGAAAATTCCACAAGGTGCTTGGAACATTCCCAGGCAATGCACACGTTTCTGCGCACCACAGACAATTCTGAGAACTGACCTCACACACATCACAAACAGAATTTAATGAAAAATTGAGAAACTGTATAAAGCGAAAAATTGATCTCGACTGCATAGTGAAAGAGTGGATTTGTCAGTGTCAGAGTGAACACGTGCTGCTTAACATGCATCATGGAGCAAGCAAACGATGACGGAAAGTTGTAGGTAATCGTGAACATTCAGCGGGCTGGTTGCAGAAATTTAAGAAAAGGCATGGCATTGAATTTTTAAAGATTTGTGGTGATGAAGCATCTGCTGATCATGAAGCAGCAGAGAAATTCATTGATGAGTTTGTCAAGATGGCGACTGATGGAAAATCTAACACACTGAGCAGCTGCATCAGTACATGTGTGTGATGAACAAGTACAGCTTACTGGCAGCACTTAAATTCCGAGTATGGAATGATGGCAGTGCCAAATAGCTGCTGACTGTCCACCTGGCCAATCGATGCAGTGATGGCTTACCTTTCTGATGGTTCAATGTACACATTATTATTTCATGCACAAAATTATTACAAATATTCTATATAATTACCCTCATGGCATATGTATAAGCTAATTATGTAATGTAAATGGATTTTGTGTTTAAAGTTGGGTTCCATCCCTGAAGTATCTCATGAAGTATTCCAAAGTCCAGAAAAATCCAAAATCCGAAACAATTCTGACCCCAAGCATTTGGGATAAGGGGTGTTTGGATGAGGTACAGTTTGTATTAGCACAAATCCCCACTGTGAACAGTAAGTTCATCCTGAGAATTACACTTCAAAATCAGCAGTGCAGTAAGAATGAGCAAGTATTGAACATTTCAAAATATCTAAAGGCACTTTCAGGTGTGTGAATGTCAGATAATTAAGAAATGGACAAAAGGAGTATGTATCAGGATAAGCTGACTGGCTGGAAAAGTAGGCTTTTAGGAGGGTTTTGAAGTGATGGTGGTGATGGATAGGTTGACAGAGATTAACATCTATATAGATAAAGTGGAGCGGGAGTCAATAGGAACTTGCTAAGGAAGAGGATGGAGAAAGATGGGGAAAAGAAAATTAATTGAGAGTAGGCTAGAGGTGAAAACTGAGGAAATGCAAAGTGCATTCAGTGGCTACTTCATTAGCTACACTTCTACACCTGCTTGTTAATAAAAATATCTGATCAGCCAATCATGTGGCAGGAACTCAATTCATAAAAGCATGCAGACATGGTCAAGAGGTTCAGCTGTAGTTCAGACCAAACATCAGAATGGGGAAGACATGTGATCCAAGTGACTTTGACCGTGGAGTGATTGTTAGTGCCACGTGGGCTGATTTGAGTATCTCAGAAACTGCTGATCTCCTGGAGGTTTCACACACAACCGTTTCTAGTGTTTGTAGAGAATGGTGTGATAAAAAAACATTCACTGAATGGCAGTTCTGTGAACAAAAACATCTCGTTAATGAGAGAGTTTAGAGAAGAATGGTTAGAATGGTTCAAGCTAACAGGGAAGTGTCAGTAACTCAAATAACCACGGGTTACAACAGTGCAGAAGAGCATGTCTGAATGTACAACATGCCAAACCATGAAATGGATGGGCGACAGCAGCTGAAAACCAGGAATATATAGAATCACACTCAGTAGCCATTGAATGTACTTAAAGGAGGTCATAGAGATAAGGAAGGGAAGGCATGGGGGTGGGGTATGAAGATTCAAACACATGGAATGCCAATTTTGAAATTACTATGAAAAGAAGCCTGTGGCAATACTTGAAAAACAGCTTAGTTTTAGTGATGTCCCTTCCCAAAATTTATCCATCAATCCACAGTTAAACTAACATATGGTCTCTGGCAGGACACACTCTGGGTAGAATCAGTGTAGCAGCAGGAATTATGCAACAATAAACATACTATTGTAGCGGTGTGCTACATGCAGCGCTAAAATTACGACATGGAGTCGGTAACTGCAGTCGAAGGAAAAAACTTTATTCGAAATCCTCAGCCTCACTTTTAAGCCTCCCTCAACCTGCCCCCCCGTGGCGCAGAGGCTCCAAAGCTCTGTGCTCGCAAACCCCCGAAGGCTATCTAATTGTGAGCCGGTTCAGATGTGCCAGGAAATGGGTCGCCACATAACCCCCCCCCCCAGAGCCGGCGATACACCCCCCAATGTCCACAGTCTGGGCCAGAACCTGCTTGGGAGGTCGGCCTCTGCGCCGAGGTGCCAGAAACTCGGCCGGTTGAGCCAGGTCCACATGGGCCGGTTTGAGGCTGTCCACCGTGAAAACCTCCTCTTTCCCCCCAACGTCCAGCACGAACGTGGACCCGTTGTTCCGGAGCACCATAAACGGCCCCTCGTATGGCCGCTGCAGCGGTGGCTGATGCCCGCCCCTTCGTACAAACACAAACTTACAGTTCTGCAGGTCTTTGGGTACGCAGGTCGGGTTCCGCCCGTGCTGTGAAGTGGGTATGGGGGCCAGGTTACCGAGCTTCTCGCATAGTCTGCCCAGGACTGCTGCGGGATCTTTCTCTTGCCCTCGTGGGGCTGGTGGGAACTCCGCGGGGACGACCCGGGGCGCGCCGTATACCAACTCGGCCGACGAGGCGTGCAGGTCGTCCTTGGGTGCTGTGCGGATGCAGAGTAGGACCCAGGGAAGCTCGTCCGCCCAGTTGGCTCCTCGCAGGCGGGCCATGAGGGCCGACTTCAGGTGACGGTGGAAACGCTCCACTAGCCCGTTTGACTGTGGGTGGTAGGCAGTTGTGTGGTGCAGCTGAGTCCCCAAAAGGCTGGCCATAGCTGACCACAGGCTGGAGGTGAACTGGGCGCTTCTGTCGGAGGTAATGTGGGCTGGTACACCAAAGCGAGATATCCAGGTGGCGATCAGGGCGCGGGCGCAAGATTCGGAGGTGGTGTCGGTGAGCGGGACCGCCTCTGGCCATCTTGTGAACTGGTCCACGATAGTCAGGAGGTGCCGCGCTCCACGCGACACTGGCAGGGGGCCCACGATATCCACATGAATGTGGTCGAAACGCCGGTGGGCGGGATGGAACTGCTGCGATGGGGCTTTGGTGTGCCGCTGCACCTTGGCCATCTGGCAGTGCATGCATGTTTTGGCCCATTCACTGACCTGTTTGCAGAGTCCGTGCCAAACGAACCTGCTGGAAACCAGCCGGACAGTCGTCCGGATGGAGGGATGCGCCAAGTTATGAATGGAGTCAAAAACACGGCGCCGCCATGCTGTCGGGACGACAGGACGGGGCTGGCCGGTGGCGACGTCACAGAGTAGGGTCCTCTCACCCGGGCCTACGGGGAGGTCCTGGAGCTGCAAACCGGAGACTGCGGTTCTGTAACTCGGAATCTCCTCATCCGCCTGCTGCGCCTCTGCCAGTGCCTCAAAGTCTACCCCTTGGGAAAGGGCATGAACGGTAGGGCGAGAGAGCGCATCCGCCACGACATTGTCCTTACCCGAGACGTGCCGGACATCCGTCGTGTATTCAGAGATGTAGGACAGGTGGCGTTGCTGGCGGGACGACCAGCGATCGGACGCTTTCGTAAACGCAAAGGTAAGCGGTTTGTGGTCCGTGAACGCGGTGAAGGGCCGACCTTCTAGGAAGTACCTGAAATGCCGGATTGCCCGGTAGAGCGCCAACAGTTCCCGGTCGAAAGCACTGTACTTGAGCTCGGGTGGCCGCAGGTGTTTGCTGAAAAACGCCAGGGGTTGCCAGCGACCTGCGATGAGTTGCCCCAGCACCCCACCGACTGCCGTGTTAGATGCGCCCACTGTGAGGGCGGTAGGGACGTCCATTCTGGGATGTACTAGCATTGCGGCGTCCACCAAAGCTTCCTTCGTTTGAACGAAAGCGGCGGCGGACTCCTCGTCCCAGGTAATGTCCTTGCTCGGACCCGACATCAGGGCGAACAGGGGGCGCATGATCCGGGCAGCTGAAGGGAGGAAGCGGTGGTAGAAATTGACCATACCTACGAATTCCTGAAGGCCTTTGATCGTGGTGGGTCGGGGGAAGTGGCGGACTGCATCTACCTTAGCGGGCAGAGGGGTTGCCCCGTCTTTAGTAATCCTGTGGCCCAGGAAGTCAATGGTATCGAGCCCGAACTGGCATTTGGCGGGGTTGATTGTAAGACTGTACTCACTCAGTCGGGCGCAGAGTTGACGGAGGTGGGACAGATGCTCCTGACGACTGCCGCTGGCTATGAGGATGTCGTCCAAATAGATGAACGCGAAGTCCAGGTCCCGTCCCACTGCGTCCATTAACCGCTGGAACGTCTGTGCGGCATTCTTCAGGCCGAACGGCATGCGGAGGAACTCGAAAAGGCCAAACGGGGTGATGAGAGCCGTTTTGGGGACGTCGTCAGGATGCATCAGGATTTGATGGTACCCTCGGAGGAGGTCTACCTTGGAGAAGATCCATGCGCCGTGCAGGTTTGCTGCAAAGTCCTGAATGTGCGGCACAGGGTAGTGGTCCGGTGTGGTAGCCTCGTTCAGCCTGCGGTAGTCACCGCACGGTCTCCAGCCTCCCATCGCTTTGGGCACCATATGCAGGAGGGAGGCCCATGGGCTGTCGGACCGCCGGATGATCCCCAATTCCTCCATCCTCTGGAACTCCTCCTTCACCAGTCGGAGCTTATCTGGGGGAAGCCGCCGAGCACGGGCGTGGAGGGGTGGTGGTCCCTGGGTTGGGATGTGGTGCTGTACGCCGTGTCGGGGCATGGCCGCTGTGAACTGCGGTGCCAGAACCGATGGGAAATCCGCCAGGACCCTGGTTAAGTCGTTGTCGGACAGCGTGATGGAGCCGAAGTGAGGGGCTGGTAACTGGGCTGCACCCAGGGAGAACGTCTGAAAGGTTTCGGCGTGTACCAGTCTCTTCCTGGGCAGGTCGACCAGTAGGCTGTGAGCCCGCAAAAAATCCGCACCCAGAAGCAGTTGGGCTACGGCGGCCAGTGTAAAGTCCCACGTGAACTGGCTGGAGCCGAACTGTAGCTGCACCTGACGGGTGCCATAGGTCCTTACGGTGCTGCCATTCACGGCCCTCAGGGGGGGACCCGGTGCCCTGCTGCGGGTGTCGTAACTCGTCGGAGGTAAAACGCTGATCTCAGCACCAGTATCAACCAAAAACCGGCGTCCCGACCTGCTATCCCACACATACAGGAGGCTATCCCAATGGCCAGCCGCCGTAGCCATCAGCTGGCCCTGGCGTTTCCTGGGAACTTGCAGGGCGGGCGACAACGGTGGGCTTCTGCGCCCCACCGCTGGTCGTAGAAGCACCAGTGTTCCTTGGGCCGGGGGTTGGCGGGCTCTGCGGCCGGGCCTGGACTGGTTTGCTGCTGGGAGCGTGGCTGGGAGATCTGTGCGATGGACGCCCCGCTCACCTTTTTGGCGTTCCACAGCAAGTCCACCCGGGCTGCCACCTTCCGGGGGTCACTGAAATCCGCGTCGAACAGCAGCAGGCGTATGTCCTCGGGCAGCTGCTCCAGGAATGCCTGCTCAAACATGAGGCAGGGTGTGTGTCCGTCGGCCAGAGACAACATCTCATTCATTAAAGCCGATGGAGGTCTGTCGCCCAAGCCATCCAGGTGCAGTAAACGTGCAGCCTGCTCACGCCGTGAGAGTCCGAAAGTCCTGAGGAGCAGGGCTTTGAATTCCGTGTACTTGCCGTCTGCCAGGGGCGACTGTACGAACTCCGCGACCTGGGCCGCTGTGTCCTGGTCGAGGGAGCTCACCACGTAGTAGTAGCGGGTGTCGTCTGAGGTGATCTGGCGAACGTGGAATTGGGCTTCGGCTTGCTGGAACCATAGGTTCGGTCGCTGTGTCCAGAAACCCGGCAGTTTCAACGAAACCGCATGAACAGAGGCAGCATCGGTCATTTCTGGTCCAAAAATCGTTTGGACCATTGGGGTCACCAATTGTAGCGGTGTGCTACACGTAGCGCTAAAATTACGACACGGAGTCGGTAACTGCAGTCGAAGGAAAAAACTTGATTCGAAATCCTCAGCCTCACTTTTAAGTCTCCCTCAACCTGCCCCCCGTGGCGCAGAGGCTCCAAAGCTCTGTGCTCGCAAACCCCCGTAGGCTATCTAATTGTGAGCCGGTTCGGATGTGCCAGGAAATGGGTCGCCACACTATTTGAGATAGACTCCAGCATATTTCCAACTAGACATTGATCTGATAGCAACTCACGAGAAACAATTTCACTTAACAGCCATAAAAGTATTAGTGATGAGTAAAGTGAAAGTTTAATCGAGGGTTGAGAAGCTTTCCATTCACTGATGACAATTCCACTTCCTTACTTGCAGGGGAGGTGCAGTTAGAATGGACGTGTTGAATGACCACTGGTGGGAAAATTGTACCAGAGTGGCTTGGGACAAGGTGACATCATCTCCAGGAGTGCGTTCAACCAGACCTATATCTGTTGTTTTGTATGGTAGGTTTTTCTCTCTTCACAACTTCTAATTGTTTTTTTGTCAAGCCACTCCTCCAGCTCAAGGATGAATCAATGGACTGTGGCAAAGCTGTATCAGATATTGGTGAGAGGGCATGTTGGGTCATGTGGAGGACGTCCTGGGTTGGGGCACCACAGGGGCAAGCGGAGGTATGTCGGGTGCCCCATCGGTGCAGCGTTTGTGCTGTTTTGGCATGTTGACTTATTGGTCTATTTGTGGCTGTCCGTTTTTTTCTGGTAGTAAAGCCGGGGAGGAGCGAGGTGGGGGCCATCGATCAGACCTCCGCCAGGAGGGGCACAGTGGGAGGCATGTTGGTGTGCCAATATTGGCGCCAATCAGTGTGTCCATCATAGGAGTTGAGCTTTTTCAAGTTGTAAAAAGTTTTCTGGGATTTGAGTTGGGAAGGTGGAGAAGCATTTTTGATGAGTTTACAGACTGAAATGTTGTTGGGAATATTTTGGATACGCTTGTAGAATGTTGCTGAAGCTGTTTTTCTATGGACCGTCGGGGTGCTATTCTGCTCATTTTTTTGAGCCTTTGGACAGGTGTGGATTTTAGGGCTCCTGAGAAGTATAGATCTGTATATTGATGATGTTTGTGTGAGCACTTCTCTCCTACAGTAATCTGTAGCAATCATGCAAGAGTTCCTCCAAAAATTCAAGACTGCATTTGATAGATTCTCCCCCCACAACGAAAAGAATGTCAGTGAGCACATGGACCTGAATGGAATCTGCCCTCAGCAAACCACAATGGTGTAACAGGAAAATAATTTGTTCTTACTGACTGTTTAAGCAGCATTCTGGCACCAAGTCAACAATCACCAATGATCAGGTTGTTTAAAGTACAATTTGCTCGAGGCTGCAAACTTCACTATTCTAACTCTGCAAACAATTTTATGGACACAGCCTGTAGCTCTCAGCAAAGGACTTCAGTCAGTGCATGGGGCTAAGGGTGCTAGGCATACTGGATTTAAAACATGGAGGACTGTCTTAATCAGTGTCCCAATGATGGAAAACACAAGGGAATCACTATACGCCTTATTCAGCATTAGATGCAGGAAATAGCTGTGACTTTCAGATGAGAAGTAAAACTCTCTCTCCTCTTAAACAGGTGCCAAAGACCCAATAATGGAGTAAGAGTGAGAGAAATATTCCTGGTGTCCAGACCAAAATCTATCCTTCAGCCAGCATCACTACAACTAGTGGAAGACGCTGTGTGCAAATTATCCTGCTTGTTTCCCATATTACCACAGTGACATAACTCCAGAAGTCCATTGCTGGTTCTGAAGCACTTTAGTGTAAAGTAATCCTTTTCTGATTAACTTGGCTCATGATTGCTGGCGGAATCTCCATCTGACGTGAGCTATTTAGTGGGTCACAGAATGGCAGCACACAAGGAATAGCAGTAGATAACAATTATATGTTATGTGACAACAAGATTATCAACCCTTCAGACTAATCGCCTGATACGGTTGTGACCAACTAGAAAAACATTAATTCAATACAGGAAGAATATTTGGGCATTTAAAAATATTATGAATAGTAGATACAGGGGATAAACAGTGATTTGATTAGGTGGGGAGGTTGAACATCTTGCAGAACCAATGAAGGTCCCCCCAGTTTCACACTGGAATCAGTTGGTAATTTTTTCTCCCAGCAGCACATCGGCAGATTCATATTCATTTATCACTTGTACTTCAAAACATAGTGATGTGGCCTGGAAGACTAGCGTGCCTTCAGGGTACCAGATTTTCGTGCCCTGGCGGCCAGCAGATTCAAGACCAGTGCTGCCACGTGGGAGACGGAAGATCGAAGGCAGCGAGCTGACTGCGTGCCCAAAGACCCGAGTTCTTTGGGCATAGAGCTCAGAAAAAGCAACACAACAATCTTTAAAACCAAAAATCAATGGGTTGCTTTATGTCTCCCCTCTCGCTGTGAAATGGGAACACCTCTTTTTCCCTTATTAAGGATGAGAGAGAGCGCCTACAGTATGTCGAATTACTGGGTGAACAAGTAGCCTTTGGCATACTGCAAGTCTGTATCTTTATCAATGCTTTGCTGCATGCTTGAGTGCTCATTATGGGGTGCTGATGCTTTTTTGCTGGTGGGGAGGGGGGTTGTTGCTTTGCTGCTCCTTACGTGTGGGAGGGGGGAGCTAGGGGTGGCTTTGGGGTTCTAACGTTTAACTGTCATCCATTCTTTGGAGCACTCCTCTGTTTATATGGATGGTTGCAAAGAAAAAGAATTTCAGGATGTATATTGTATACATTTCTCTGACATTAAATGTACCTATTGAAATATGCCATTGTGTTTAACAACCAGCACAACCTAAGGATGTGCCTCGGGAAACCCGCAAGTGGTGCCACACATTCCGGGGTCAACATAGTGTGCTCACCATAGTTGGCAAAACAACATAGAACACAACAAAACAACAACAGCCCTACCACACAGTCCTCCAACTTTAGCAGTTCATACACTGGCTTGTCTTCATGATAAATGCCCTTTTGGTATGGACAGTTTGATAGCTCAGCTCTCAGCACAATAACCCCATAGATGTAGGGTTAGCATGAAGAAGAGAGGTAACTCACTATCACAGGGCACTTGATGTCAATAGTCAGAGCCCAGAGCTCTGCCCCCTACTCATCAAGACCAGGAATGAACCTAAACTATTGAAGTCTTAAAAGGGTTTTAACCCTGAAACATTAACTCTGCTTCTCTTTCTACAGATGCTGCCTGACTTGGAAGTTTCCAGAAATTTTCATTCAAACTTTGGTGCCTAGCCAAAAGTCCTTCCAATTTTATTTTTTAAATATATCTGAACCTTAGTTACTGTTCAATACTTGTACTGAAAGGTTATTGTTTATGCAAACAAACACAATTCAATGTAGGCACAACTTTTTAAAAAAAATCCAAAGGCAATCACTTTCATATAAGACTCCACATAAAGCCCCAAATCCCCAAGCCTATATTTTCTATATTCCCTCCCCATTTCAGCTCAACTTCCCTTTTACATACATAGATGGAGCAACCTATACGAGTCTTGTTCTCTTTACACATACCAAATGATTCAAAGTTGAAAAAGGCTTGGCGACACTTCCCCAACCATCTTCAAAGGGATTGCCTCACCCAATTCAAACAGTCTTTTTCATTTAAGCAAAAAATGCCTCAACTATATCAAATTGCTTTTCATGATGCTTTCCCTTCTCACACTCTGACTTACACAATCCAGGGCCTTCAGGCAACTGAATCCATTTTCATACCTACCACGTCTCAGATAGTATCACTAGTTTGCACAGACACTCTCTCTTAAGCACTCCGATAAGTTTCACCTGCAACAAGCCCTGTATGTATGCAGTTAATTTTCAGGCAGAGATGCTGGTCCTGGATGGAGGATAGGACCATAAAATGTAGAAACAGAATTAGGCCATTCAGCCCATTGAGTCTGCTCACCATTTCTTCATGGCTGATCAATTTCCCTCTCAACCCTATTCTCCTGCCTTCTCCCCATAACTTTTCACACCCTGCATAATCAAGAACTTATCAACCTCTGCCTTAAATACACCCAATGAATTGCCCTCCACAGCTGCCTGTACCAATGAATTTCATAGATTCACCAACCTCTAGCTAAAGAAATTCCTCTTCACCTCCATTCTAAATGAACTTCCCTTTGTTCTGATGCTGTGTCTTCTGGTCCTAAGTTCATCCACTTATAGGAAACATCCTCTCCACATCCACTTTATCCAGGCCTTTCAACATTCAATATTTCAAAGAGATCCCCTTTAATTCTTCAAAATTTCAGTGAACACAGGTCCAGAGCCATCAAAAATTCCTCAAATGATAATCCTTTCATTCCTGGAATCACTCTCGTGAACCTCCTCTGAATCCTCGCCAATGTCAGCTCATCTTTCTTAAATAAGGGGCCACAAATTGCTCACAATACTCCAAATGAGGCTTCACCAGTGCTTTATAAACCATCAACATTACAGCATTACATATTTCAGTACTCTCAAAATAAGAAAATAGTCTACCCTTCTTCTACGAAAGTCCATGACCATACACTTCCTGACACTGTGTTCCATCTGCCACTTCTGTGCCCATCTTCCTAATCAAAGTCCTTTTGTAGCCTCCCGACTTCCTCAAAACTACCTGTCCCTCCACCTATCTTTGTATCATCCGCAAACTTTGCAGCAAAGCCATCAATTCTGTCATCCATCTTTTTGAGTTGAAGTTATTTTGTAGTGGTAGTTACCTGGAGCTTTGCCAAGGGAAATAGATATGAAACCAAAGTTTAAGAGGCACTTAGATTGGCAAGGAATAAAAGGATAAAGATCATGTGCAAGCTGGAAGGATTCATTTAAATTGATATCGTCAATGAGGCTATCATGGCAAAAGTGCCAGTTCTTGTGGTATACTATTGTATGTCACTGGCTTCTTTGAAGTAATCTCTGCCCAATTATCATAAACATAAAACCTGAAGCACTAGGGGTCCTAACATACTCAATCGCTGCTATACTATGATTAGGAATGCCTACCGTTCCATACCTAGACAGCATTTCAGGAGATCTGATCACTTGGCTGTCCTTCTCCCATCTGCATACAGGCAGAGGCTAAAGAGCAAGGCTTCAGAGATAAGGACAACAAAAAGGTGGTTGCAGGAGGCAAAGGATTATTTCGAGTCATAGACTAGACCATGTTCAGAGACTCAGAGGATCTAAATGAAGGCATCATGGTTGTCACAGTATTTATAAAAAACAGTTGTAAATGAATGTGTCCCCACAAAATCATTCAGTCTTCCCTAACTGGAAGCCCTGCATGAACCCTGAGATCAGTAATCTGCTGAGGGCCAGATGAGTGGCCTTCAGGTCTGATGACCAAGTAAAATATAAGAGGTCCATTACCATCTCTGAAAAAGCATCTCATGTGTGAAGTGGCAATACTGGACCAAGCTTGAATCAATGAAGGATGCTTAACAGTTGTGGGAGGGCTTCAATACCATCACCTCTTACAAAGTGAAACCAAGCGAAATAGCTGACAACATGGCCTAATGACTTTTATGCTCGCTTTGACCATCAAAACATGGAGACAACTTCGCAAATTGCATATCCCCTGAAGACCCTGTGATTTCCATTTCTGAGACCAACAAGAGTGCATCCTTCAGGAGGGTGAATCCACAGAAAGCATCTGATCAAGTACTAAAGACCCGTGCTGATCAACTGGCTGGAGTGTTCACCAATATGCTTAAACTCTCATTTCGGTAGTCTGAGGTACCCATCAAGCAGGCCTCAATTATACTGGTGCCTAAAAAGAACGTGGTAACTTGCCTCAGTGATTATTGTCCAGTTGCACTTACATTCATTGTGATGAAGCATTGTGAGAGGCTGGTGATGAAATGTACCAAGTCCTACCCAATAAACAACTTGGCTCTGCTCCAATTTGCCTACCAGCACAACAGGTCCAAAGCAGAAACGATTTCATTGGCTCTTCACTCAACTATGGAACGTCTGGACAGTGAAGATGCATTTATCAGGATGCTCTTCATTGACTACAGCTTGACATTTAATACTATCATCCCTCAAGACTAATCAATAAGTTTCAAGACCTTGGCCTCAATACCTCCTTGTGTAACTGGATCCTCGATTTCCTCACTTGCTGATCCAAGTCAGTTCAGATTGCAAAAACATCTTCTCTACATTCTCCATCAGCATAGGTGTACCACAGGGCTGTGGGTTTAGCCCCCTGCTCTACTTGCTGTATACTTACAACATTGCTCCAATGCTATATTTAACTTTACTGATGAAACCACTGTCACTGGCTGAATCAAAGGTGGTGATGAATCAACGCATAGAAGGAAGGCTGAAAGTCTGGCTGATATCTTATTCAATGTCAACAATGCCAAGGAACTGATTATTGACTTCAGGAGGAGGAAACCAGAAATCCATGATCCAGTCCTCTTCAGAGGATCAGTGGTAGAGAAACTCAGCAACTTTAAATCCTGGGTGTTATCATTTCAGAGGATCTTTCGTAGGTGCCATTATGAAGAAAGCATGGCAGCGCCTCTACTTTCTTGGAAGTTTATGAAGATTTTGCATGTCGCCTAAAACTTTGACCAACTTCTATAGGTGTGTAGTTACATCATGGCCTGTTATGGAAACACCAATACCCTCGAATGGAAAAGCCTACATAAAGTCCAATCCATCACAGCCTTTCCCAACAATGACCACATACATGAAACACTGTTGCAGGGAAGCAGCATCCATCATCAAAGACACCTACCATCCAGGCCATGCTCTCCTCTCATTGCTGCCATCATGAAGGTAGTACAGGAATCACAGGACCCACACCACCAGGTTGAGGAACAGTTACACCCCTCAATCATCAGGCTCTTGAACCAGAGTGGATAACTTCACTTGACCCATATCTAAACTGTTCCCATGGACTCACTTTCAAGGACTATTCATTGCACGGTCTCAATATTTACTGCTTATTTATTTTATTAATATTTGCACAGTTGGTTGTCTTTAGTGAATTGCTTGTCCATCTTGCTGGGTGCAGTCTTTCATTGATTCTATTGTGTTTCTTGCATTTACTGTGAATGCCCATAAAGATTGTATATGGTGACATACCTGCACTTTGATAATAAATTTACTTTGAACAGACTGATTGACTTTTCTGCTATTTCAGTCTACAAGCCAGCCTTTCAATGACTTTCAACTGATAGAATGCCTCATTAGTAGGTAGAGGCACTTTAACTCTGCATTCATGACTATATGAGTATTTGTTCTGTGGCACAGACTCTACTACAGAGAAAACGAGAAGCTACAAGAACAAATCATGTTCATGTTTCAGCTTTAAAATGGGGACACAAGCATTTTCCCCTGTAGCTAACCCCCCACTCCCCTTTTATTGTAGTGCTATTTATGTTTTTTTAACTTTTAAAGTGTTTATTAACCATTGTCCCACAGTCTTATATGTTTTAAAAGGGCACAGGCCCCTACAATTACATAAATTATGGACGTAGTCACAAATATTCATCCGTAAAGAATACAGATCTGGGCATCTTTTTAGTCACCCAAAAATTTAACTCTTGCTTGTAACTTTGCCATGATATTCCAGCTCACAATGATTGCCAAATGTGTGGCCTTGCTAACCCTATTTTTAAGTCTTTATTGCAGTTTCTACACATTGCCTTTTGACAGCAATCTGAGAGTAACCACAGGGCACTGGGGGTGAAATAGTCACAGAAGTGGATATCACATCATAGATCTCTTTATTGTTTCCAAGTGTTCTTTTTGATTTTTTGATTAATGACTGCGATCTAATCTTTAAAAACTTTATCTGCTGGCTAGCCTCTGAGCACTGCTTGAATGTCTGTTTGGAAACTTGAGTCTCAGGCTGCTTGGATATTTGGGGTTAACAACATCACTTCACTAATTAAAAATAAAATACTGTAGATGGAGGGAATCTGAAATAAAAAAAAACTAAGTGCTGTAAAAACACAGGTCAGGCAGCATCTGACCAACCTGTAAACATTTCAGGCCAAAAACCCTGGAGAGATTCCTGCATCTTCTGATCTTTTTAAAAAGATACTTTTGCAGTTCCATTTACTGAACATGCTAACAAGATAGATTTGGAAACTGAAAAACAGTCCAGGTGAGTGTTGCAGTCACTTATTATGCCGTATATTTAAAAAATTACAAATAGAGGAAACAAAGGCACCTATTGTCAATATAGCAGTTTCACTCTGTAGTGCTCAAAGGCAGACTAACAAGAAAGTGGACTCTTTTCCATTTTCATCTGTGCAGATTGCCAAATAAACCACACAAAAGCAGAAGTGCAAAGGAACAGAGCCTTTCATTTCAAGTTGCTTTGGTGGCAAGAATACAAATCAACAATAAAAGCAGGAAATCACTTGCTATTATTGTCGCTGTACTAGCTGGCAGTATTTTAGAACCCGATCACCATTCCAAGCAGCACTCAGCCCTTCTCACTGCGCTCCCACTGATGGAGGTTTGCCATCTGATCAACAGAACATCAATAATGGAACTTATAATTCAAAGCCCTTCAACATAACAATAAAAACACGTATACAAGGCAGGTCTGATTGTAAAGCATGCAAGTGGCATAAAAGATGTGAGACAGCGCTAGTTCGTTCAAACACTGCTGTACCATTTAACCTACCCACCAATATGTCTTTGGAATGTGGGAGGAAACCCGCGCAGTCACAGGGAGAACTTACAAATTCCTTACAGACAGCGGTGGGAATTGAACCCAGACCACTGCTAACCACTATGCTACCGTACTGCCCAACTACCACCATATTTACTGGTGCAGCCTTCAAGACGACCACAGGAGGCTTGCATGCCTCAGTGATCTGGAGAGCGATGTTGGCTGGAGTCAGAGTCCTGGTCTCCACCCGGGACTTGCATGTCTGACAGTAATGAAAACTGAGAGGAAGCTACCGACATGAAGACGACCACCAGAGATGGAGAACTTTCATTTCTGCCCTAAATGCCAGTGGCATAACAGGCTGCAAGTTCCTTGCGTGGTCACTTTCAGGTCAGTGAGCCAAACACGAGACATTGCAGAGAGCAGTGAAAGTAGTTCAGTCTAAAGCAAAAACCAATTTCCCCTCCATTTCCCCCCTTTTTGTCAGACAGAAGATACAGCACCTGAGAGCATGTACCATCAAGCTCAAGGACAGCTTCTATCCCACTGTTACGAGTGTTAAATGGACCTTTTATGCACCAAAGTTGAATTCTTGATCTCTTCATCTACCTCATGGTCTTTACACTTTGTCTACAGGCACTTTCTCTGTAACTGAAACACTATATATTGCATTCCCCCCGCCCCTTTTGTACTACATCAATGCACTTGTGTGCAATGATCCATCTGGATGGCTTGCAAACAAACGCCTTCCTCTACATCTTGACAAATATGGCAATAATAATAAACCAAATATCAAATTGTAGACCCACATCCTCTCTGTTATTTTCTAGCAAACACTATTTCCCTAATACCCCAACAGAATATAATGATGTAAATTCTCATTATATTGAGTTCTAAGCACAGGATTCAATCATGTTCACTTGATCACCAATGTTCCCTTCTATCCCTCAGAGTGCTGAAATCAGCACCTGCATCCTTAATGCCACACTGACCTACAATATCTCACCAACCTCCACAGCTTCTACTAATTCACGCCTTTAACTGCTCCACTGGTCTCCCACACCCAACCCTCACATTCTAAAAGCATTCTCATTTCAAAGATTTTCATATACCTCCTTTCATCAAGGCATTCCTCAGTCAAGTGGAGTTACAGCAATAAAATAAGCAACACATCAGCCAATTTCATACATCAGGTCCTCATTGAGGTTGGATAACCTCTTTCGATGAGATGCTAATACTGGCCAGGACACAGCACTGAATTCCCCTGGTTTACAACATATGCTTCATATGATCTGCTACAGCTAGAAGAAGCCAGATAGAGCTCAGGTAAATTACAGAATATTTAGCTGTGAAGCAGAATATCAGCAATACCTTGGCCCAAAATGTTGTACTGACCTTTTAACCTACCCTTCCCTCCCACATAGCCCTCCATTTTTCTATTATCCATTTGCCTATCTGAGTCATTTCCATCATAAGACAAAGGATCAGAATTAGGCCATTTGCCCCATCGAGTCTGTTCCACCATTTCATCATAGCTGATTTATTATCACTCTCAACCCCATTCTCCCACCTTCTCCCTGTAGCCTTACTAATCAAGAATTTATCAATCTCCACTTTAAATATACCCAATGACTTGGCCTCCACAGCCATCTGTGGCAATGAATTTCAACGGTAAAGACCTGTGGAATTCTTTACCACTACCTAGAGTGCTACCAGCTAAAGACATTTACACCTACTAGCTAAAGACATTCCTCCTCATCTCTGTTCTAAAGGAATATCTTTCTATTCTGTTGCTGTTCCACTACTGGAAACATCCTCTGCACATCCACTCTACCTAGGCCTTTCAATATTTGATAGTCTCTCAATGAGATCCTCTTCATTATACTGAACTCCAGCAACTACAGGCCCAGAGCCATCAAACACTTCTACGTTATCCCTTTCATTCCCAGTATCATTCTTGTGAACCTCCTCTGGACCCTCTCCAATGCCAGCACATGCATTTTTAGAAAAATAAGGGGCCCAAAGCCTTAAACGGCCATAATGTTTTGTGTCTACCACCACCCTTGACAAGGATTTCCACACACTCACCACTCTGTGTAAAAAAAATCTACCTCTGACATCGGCCCATATTTTCCACTAATCATCGTAAAATTATCCCGCTTCATATTAGCTATTGCTGCCCTCGATACTGCTGATGAAGACTAAGCTTAGATTTGTTTGCTCAAATGAGAAATTAGCTTCTGACTTACTGACTAAAGCCTTTGCAGTTTATCTTCAATAACTATTGTCTGTTGCCTCTGCTAATAATTCACTGCTTCCCCTATCACAGCTCAATATTTCAGCTTTTGTAGGTCAATCCCCTGCAAAATGACTTCTCTTCTACATCACCAACCCAAACTTCAAATTTCTTACAATAACTTCAAAGAGATTTGACTTTCTCTTTCTAAATCTTTTTGCTGTCTGCTCTGGCTTTGCCTTGCTAGACACAAAGACACCCTTTCAAACAAGGCCCACTGAATAAACAATACTGTCACTTACAGACTACAAATAATACAGATACAATGCCCGAAGAATGATGCTGCAAATGAGATTTTCACAACTGCAGAGGAGCTTCCTAGCAACTTACAGTCTTTCAGGTTGAAATCATTGGGAGCCTTAGCAGACCACAGTCTCATGGTGTTGACAGTATTGTTCTTGAATCCCGGCACTGGAGTGTCGTAGGGCATAGCCAAGACAACCTGCACCCGTGAATACAATGCAGTTATTTGCCAAGTTAAACGCATCCAAAATATACAAGTACTTGCCAATGACTTAAAATTACGCATATCTTCTTGATTCTGTGTCTTGAGTCATTTATTATTATTATTTTACTTGGTAACTTAATGATAGTAATAGCAGCTCTCTGCCTGCCAACCCCCAAATCTGAACCAGCAGTTGATTAGATTAAGGCTGAGTTTTCACTTTAACTATTCATATGTCTTTGCAACAGATTTCTTTATTCCTTCACCCAACAGAGTCCCATACGAATGTGTGGGGGGAGGGGAACAGAGTCCCATACGAATGTGTGTGTGGGGGGGGGGACAGAGTCCCATACGAATGTGTGTGGGAGGGGAACAGAGTCCCATACGAATGTGTGGGGGGAGGGGAACAGAGTCCCATACGAATGTGTGTGGGAGGGGAACAGAGTCCCATATGAATGAGTGGGGGGGGGGGGGAGAACAGAGTCCCATATGAATGTGTGGGGGGAGGGGAACAGAGTCCCATATGAATGTGTGGGGGGAGGGGAACAGAGTCCCATACGAATGTGTGGGGGGAGGGGAACAGAGTCCCATACGAATGTGTGTGGGAGGGGAACAGAGTCCCATACGAATGTGTGTGGGAGGGGAACAGAGTCCCATATGAATGTGTGGGGGGGGGGGAGAACAGAATCCCATACGAATGTGTGTGGGAGGGGAACAGAGTCCCATACGAATGTGTGGGGGGAGGGGAACAGAGTCCCATGCGAATGTGTGGGGGGGGGGGAACAGAGTCCCATGCGAATGTGTGGGGGGGGGGGAACAGAGTCCCATGCGAATGTGTGGGGGGGGGGAACAGAGTCCCATGCGAATGTGTGTGGGAGGGGAACAGAGTCCCATACGAATGTGTGGGGGGAGGGGAACAGAGTCCCATGCGAATGTGTGGGGGGAGGGGAACAGAGTCCCATGCGAATGTGTGGGGGGGGGGAGAACAGAATCCCATACGAATGTGTGTGGGGGGAGGGGAACAGAGTCCCATGCGAATGTGTGGGGGGGGGGGGGAGGAGAACAGAATCCCATACGAATGTGTGGGGGGAGGGGAACAGAGTCCCATACGAATGTGTGGGGGGGGGGGAGAACAGAATCCCATACGAATGTGTGGGGGGGGGGGAACAGAGTCCCATACGAATGTGTGTGTGTGGGGGGGAACAGAGTCCCATACGAATGTGTGTGTGTGGGGGGGAACAGAGTCCCATACGAATGTGTGTGTGTGGGGGGGAACAGAGTCCCATACGAATGTGTGGGGGGAGGGGAACAGAGTCCCATACGAATGTGTGGGGGGAGGGGAACAGAGTCCCATACGAATGTGTGTGTGTGGGGGGGAACAGAGTCCCATACGAATGTGTGTGTGTGTGGGGGGGGAACAGAGTCCCATACGAATATGTGTGGGGGGAGGGGAACAGAGTCCCATACGAATGTGTGTGTGGGGGGGGAACAGAGTCCCATACGAATGTGTGTGGGGGGAGGGGAACAGAATCCCATACGAATGTGTGTGGGAGGGGAACAGAGTCCCATATGAATGTGTGGGGGGAGGGGAACAGAGTCCCATATGAATGTGTGTGTGGGGGGGGGAACAGAGTCCCATACGAATGTGTGGGGGGAGGGGAACAGAGTCCCATACGAATGTGTGTGTGGGGGGGGGGGGAGAACAGAGTCCCTTACGAATGTGTGGGGGGAGGGGAACAGAGTCCCATACGAATGTGTGTGTGGGGGGAGGGGAACAGAGTCCCATATGAATGTGTGGGGGGAGGGGAACAGAGTCCCATATGAATGTGTGTGTGGGGGGGGAACAGAGTCCCATACGAATGTGTGGGGGGAGGGGAACAGAGTCCCATACGAATGTGTGTGGGGAGGGGAACAGAGTCCCATACGAATGTGTGTGGGGGGGGGGAGAACAGAGTCCCATACGAATGTGTGGGGGGAGGGGAACAGAGTCCCATACGAATGTGTGTGGGGGGGAGGGGAACAGAGTCCCATATGAATGTGTGGGGGGAGGGGAACAGAGTCCCATATGAATGTGTGTGTGGGGGGGGAACAGAGTCCCATACGAATGTGTGGGGGGAGGGGAACAGAGTCCCATACGAATGTGTGTGGGGGGGGGGGGGAGAACAGAGTCCCATACGAATGTGTGGGGGGAGGGGAACAGAGTCCCATACGAATGTGTGTGTGTGGGGGGGGAGAACAGAGTCCCATACGAATGTGTGGGGGGGGGGGGGGAAGGACAGAGTCCTATACAAATGTGTGTGTGTGAGGGGGTGGGGGACAGAGTCCCATAAGTCTGCTACTTATTGCACAAAGAATGTTTCCCAATTCCACCCTTCAGTGACTGGATTTGCTCCTGTTTCACCAACTAGAGGAAATAACCTTTCCTACAGCTGCCCTATCAAATCCTTTTAAAACACATTGGTCACCTTTTGCCCTTTGAACCCGGCAGAGTACTTATGTCTGTAACTAGCTCTTGAAATTTGTCAGAACGGCCTCAGTTCTGGCAAATCGCCTCTCCGAAGGCAATATATCCCTTGCAGAGGTGCAACTTTCAGAAATGAATTATCTGGTGCAGCTAGGCCTCTCTACAGCTGCACTGTTGACATTCAGCTCTCTTGAGATAGCAACCAATGTTCCTTTTCAAATTCAGGAGTGACCTCTGTACAGCATTGATTTGCCTGCATTCTCCTGTTTCTTTCATACTTCCTGAAGCATAGATCAACAGATATCCCCAACATTATCCTGTCCACTCTAATGATCTACCTTCCTCCTCCTATCTAAAGAAATCCTAAACTGAGCTCAGCAGTTGTAGCAGCAGCCATCTTGAAAGGGCAGTGGACTCAGATTTCGAAGGATCATCCAAAAGGGAGGTGGCGTTATCTGAAGTTTAAAACATTGGAGAGCTACAGGGAACAGGGGTAGGAGTGGAAAGAATGAACAGCTCTTCAAGACAGGTAACAATGGCACGATAAGCTGAATGGCTTCTCTATCTTGTGCAATTGCACGAGCAGCTTTTTTTTAAAAAAAAGACCAGCCATAACTTCACATTAGTATCCTCCCATCAGTTAAAAAGAAGTGACGCAGATAATTTCCCTTCTATTTTCTAGGACAACACAGCCAGCTTTACAGCTATCTATGACTCACAGCTGGTTCTACACCAGGAGCGTTGTGCAGCACGTACCTGAGTGTCAACCCACTTAGCACCATCAGGGCCAAGTTCCACCCGTCCATAGAAGTGAACAGGGAGCATGTATTCTGGGCGAGCCTTTTCCCAAGGGTTACCATAGCGCAGCCAATCATCCGCTTCTTCTACCTGTAAATGAACAAAAATTAAACGTTGTTCTTCTTTAAATACGTATACAAAGTAACTGAACCAATGAGAAAATCTGACCATTATGGCCAATCGCCAATCAAGGTTAAAATGGAAGACATAAGGTTCAAGTATCTAATGAACTAGAAGGAATTATATACTCATTAGCATCTTGATGCTACTCTATATTTTAGGATTCATTGACTAATAGGATACAGGGCCAGGAAGGAGACTGTCTCAATTCAGACCCATGCTTTGAGCATCAGCCATTACTCAGTGATAGCCCTGCGTGATCACTGCACTACTGCTGAATAGTAAGGCACTGGTCAGAGCACACGAAGTATTGTGAGCAGTTTTGGACCCCTTGTATAAGAAAGGATATGTAAGCATTTGTGAGGGACCAGAAGAGGTTCACGAGAATGATCCCAGGAATGAAAGGGTTAACATATGAGGAGTGTTTGATGGCTCTAGGCCTGTGCTCACTGGAGTTCAGAAGAATGAAGGGGGATCTCATTGAAAGCTACTGAATACTGAAAGGCCTAGACAGAGTGGATGTGGAGAGGGTGTTTTATAGTGGGAGAATCTAGAACCAGAGGGCACAGCCTTTGGAATGGAAGGATGCTCCTTTAGAACTGAAATGAGGAGTAATTTCTTTAGCCAGAGGGTGATGAATCTGTGCAATTATATTGCTACAGATGACTGTGGAGGCCACAATATTGGGTACATTGAAAGCTGAGGATGATTATTTAAGGGTGTCAAAAATTACAGGGAGAACAGGATCGAGAGGGATAATAAATCAGCCATGATGGAATGGCCTAGCTTTGCTATGTCTTATGGTTTATCACAGAGTCTCAAGTAATACTTAACCCCTCTGACCATAAATAATATACACCAATATGTTGTGGAAGATTGTCTGAGGTGATGCACTTTGAGAAGTTAGATAGGGGTAGGATGTATACAATAAATAGTATACATCTATTATAGCAGTGGATTAATAGACCCAGACCTCAACCGATGTCCTGGTATTACCCGACTAGTGGAATCTTGCTGTGTGCAAATTGAATTCTAAGGTTGCTACAGTGCCACAAGAATAAAATCTAAAAATACACTATTCATTGTAATGGAGAGTAAAGATATGCAATGCTCATGGAAAGCACAATAGGAATGCAAGGAAAACAAAGTGTGGTGTTCAGGTGCAACCTCAATCTGGAATCCACTCTTGGACTCTGCGTAATGCCTTGGATTCATTAAATCTGTGTTGACCAAAGGATACAGGAAAGATTAAGGAAAATACTTTCAGCTCACATCCTCTATAGAGTTAATTCCTTTCACCTCAACTATGCCCAATTGCTTTTGACATACTGCTGTGAAGAAAAAAGCTAATATCCTAATCTATGCCTCTCATAATTTTATGCACCCTATCAGGACACCCTCAGTCTCCTTTGTTCGCGAGGAAACAAACTCAGCCTATCAATCTCTCCCCATAACTAAAATCATTCAATCCAGGCAATATCCTGATGAGGCTTTCCACACCCTCCCCAAGCACATCCTTCCGATTGTGCAGTGACCAGAACTGCATATAATATTCCATGTGTAGGCTAGCCAGCACTCTATAAAGTTGTAACACAATATCCCAACTCTGAAATTTCACACCACAACCGTGAAGGCAAGTGAGTTAGTCCAGGCCGTATTCATCACTCTATCCATCTGCTTTTGGGGAACTATGGACTTGAACCTTAAGACCCCCTTCATTAATATTCCTTAGTTCCTGACTGCTTATTGTATTTACCCTAGCCCTATTTAACCTCTCTAAAGCATCGCATTCAACAGCTTTCCACAACATACATTATTTAAGGTCAATTCATAGGAGATCGACACAGAGTGATGAGGGCCTGGAATATGCTGCCAGGAGACAAATGAGAGAGGGGCAGTTCAGAGACTCTTGGATAGGCACATGAATGTGCAGAATGGACAGACATATACAGTGGTGAGGCACAGGGATTAGCTTAGTCAGGTAGTTAAATACTAGTTTAATTAGTTCCATACAACACTGTGGGCCCAATGGTCTGTTCCTGAACTGTACAGTTCTATGTTCTAAACCACCAATTTGTGTTATTTGCATACCTCTTACATTCACATCCAGATAGCAAGGTTCCCAACACTTCCAACCTGTCAGCACTACCCTCTGTCTCCTCATTCCAAGCTAACCTTATTGGGACAATAAATTGCCCTGGGAGTCGGGAGTGGGGTGGGGCGGGTAGAATGCTAGTGATGGGAATTAGGGAGTCTAATGCCATGTTTATTACTCTTCAATAGTCATAACCTACAAAATGAGCTTCAATATTACTGTTGGAGCAAAACTAAACTGGATAAATTAATGAAGGAAGCAGAGATTGAGGCAATGTGGCTTAGAGGGACCCGTGTGATTGGAACTTTGTTAATGTGCAGAGTAAACAGTGACATCAACTTGAGCCAAATGTTCTGTTTTCATGTTGAATAAATTATGTCCAAGACTAAAGATATTGATTTATTTGTCACATGTACATCAAAACATACAGTGAAATACGTGATTTTGTGTGAAATCAAATCAACGAGGATTGCGTTGGTGGCAGCCCACAAGCGTCACCTCAATTTGGCACCAACACAGCATGCACACAACTCCCTGGTGCTAACTGTGGCAGGAAACTGGAACCACCTGGTGGAAACCCACGCAGTCACAGTCACACGCAGCCTTGTGGGCAGCAGCGGGAATCTAACCCTGATCGGTGATCTCTGGCATTGTAAAGTGATTGCGCTAACCATGCCACACAAGACTAATAATTTAAAACTTCATTTTAAGGTTAAATTACAAGAGAACATAAGCAGAGTTTGTCAATGCAAACCAAACAGTTTGGTAACACACAAAATGCTGGAGGGACTCAGCAGGTCAGGGAACATTAATGGAAATGAATAAACAGGCAGAGACCCTTCTTCAGGGCTGGAAATGAAGGAGGAAGATGTCAAATTAAAAAGGTGGGGGGTGGGGAGGGAAAGGAATCTAGCTGGAAGGTGATAGGTGACGCCAGGCAGATGGGGAAGTTCAAAGGCTCGAGAGGAGGGCATCAGATAGCAGGAAAATGGACCATGGGGGAAGGGAAGGGAAGGAGGAGGAGACCCAAAGGGAGGCGATAGACAGGTGAGAAGAGTTAGCAGGCTTGAGTGGGGAATAGAAGAAGAGAGGAGGGGTATGGAAAAATTCTAGGGATCAATATTCATGCCATCAGGTTGGAGGCTAAACAGTTGGAATATAAGCTGTTGCTCCTCCACTGAGGGCGGCCTCATCGTGGCACAAGGTTTAAGTAAATGGATTGGTCAATCAGGTGCAGTAGCAGGCATTCAAAGAATCCTTTTGGCATACGCAGAGAAGATATAATGGGAAAGAAAAGAATTCAAGGGGAGAACCAACCATCAGAGTTTAACTAAAAAGTTAAAGAATATTAAACTTAAAAGTAAATGCAAATGGATGTACAAATATGATTCCAGGTTTGAATAGCTTGTCACATAAAGAGCATTTGATGGCTCTGGGCCTGTATACACTGGAATTCAGAAGAATGAGGGCTGACCTTATTGAAACCTATCAAACGGCGAAAGGCCTTGGTACAGTGGATGTGGAGAGGATCTTTCCTATGGTAAGAAAATCTAAGATCAGAGGACATAGCCTCAGAATAGAGGGGTGTTCTATTTGGAATGGAGATGAGGAGGAAATTTCTTTAGCCAGAGAGTGGTGAATCTGTGGAATGTGTTGCTATAGGCAGCTGTGGAGGCCGAGTCTTTATGTATGTTTAAGGCAGAGGTTGAAAAGGTTCATAGATTCTTGATTGGTCAGGGCATGAAGGGATACAGGACGAAGGCAGGAGATTGGGGCTGAGAGGAAAGATGGATCAGCCATGATGAAATGGCAGAGCAGTCTCAACTGGCCAAATGAAGTAATTCTGCTCCTGTGTTTGAATGTCTTGTGAAAGTCAAAACAGATGTTTATAGAGAATATAAAACGTAGCAAAATACATGATGGAAGAGAGGAAAAGACTCTAATACAAGACACCACTAGCTAGAAATGTAAAAACAGATAAGAGTTTCTATAAATATTCAGATTATTATGGAACCCAGAGAAGGATAACTAAAAAAGATCAGGAAGAGAAATATTTCCAAATAGGGTTACAGATTTTCCAAGATTTAAACCACCACCTCCTAAACGGTTTTCTAAGCAGTCAAGGGAAAAATTCATAGGGGATGATCCCACGTCCTCATTTTCTTCGAGCACTTTCCAGTACATTTCAATAATAATTTTAAAAGAGCATGGGCCACACGGTCCCTCAAGCCTGGTCTGGGAGTCAGATCATGCCTGATATGATCCTAGCCTCAATTCCACTTTCCTGGCCATTTCCCAAAACCATCAATTCCCCTAAAATATAAAACCATCCGCCTTGAACACATTAATGATTTCCCCTTCACTGCTTTTTGTAAGCATACTGTTCTAAAGTGTGCATAGTACTCTTAATGGAGTAGTATCACTTGTATGGTTGGAGTACATAGGTGTCAAACTCAAGGCCATATCCGGCCCGGCGTACAATTATATCCGGCCCACGAGATCATTTTAGATGGATCTATTATTTTAATTATTAATGGCCCGGCGATATGAAGCCTATGATTGTAAGTTAATACCAATCATAAAAATAATGCTTGCTCAGCAGTCTTCTTCATAAGAAATGGAATTTGTGAAGTGAAACACTTTGTAGTTATAGCAGAGACTGAGACACATGAGAACAGGCTGAAAAAACGGAGGCAATGAAAGCTGCGTTCGCACGCGCCCGACTGATCCGGCCCGCATGAAGCTGCATTTTGCCTAATCCGGCCCGTGACCTAAAATGAGTTTGACACCCCTGTTGTAGTGAGATTCCCTACTTTTAAGTCCATTCCCTTTGGAATATAATACAATGGAAAAAGGAGAGCAAGGGAGTGTTGGGTTGAGGAAAAAAAAGACAATTGGACTACATAAGGGGTCTGGGTAGGCATGTGATGATCATTGTCCAGGGATACATTTCATCCAGAGTCGATAATCCTACTCCAAAAAAAAATCAATTGCTGCTGAGGTGAAACTGAGTAGGAAGAATTGGGAAAGAAAATGGCTGTGGAGAAGATGAAGAATATTAAAGACAGCATGGGAAGCAGAGGGCAGGATAGAGAAGAAAACAGAGCAATGCTAAGACAACAAACACAAGAGATTCTGCAGATGCTGGAAATTTGTGAGTGTTGCTAAGATAAACATCTGAGAGGAAGAGCAGAAGCCACACTAGCGTAAAGCAACCTCAAGGAAGTAACTGCAACACGATGGGGTAAAGTTTCCGTTTCTGTGCTGCAGTGTTCTATGACTCTAAGAATGCACATTCTGCATAGTGATACTAAATATACTGTACCTGTTTATTTGATGCCCTTAAAATTCATTTTAACGAATGTGCATATCGCAAACAGGGCCAACCTTTGTTGCCCTTGAAAAGATGGTGGGAAGACACTTCCTTGAATCTCTGTTAACGGTATTGAAGGCAGTATTGTCAAGAAGTGAATTTCATATTTATAACTCGAGGCAATGAAGAAATGGGAATATATCTCCAAGTCAAACTGGTGTGTGACACGGGGAACCAGAAGGAGTATGTGTATGTGTTTCATTTTTGAACAAATTATGAGGAGTTTCATGAGATAAGTTCTACAAGGTGAGCTGCATTAAGTTCCTCTGGACCCTGATAAACCACCATTGCTTAAAGCTGCAGACTTGCAGAACAACAGTAGTAATCAATTTACTTTTGCCACCAGTATCTTGTCATTAATGCTCCTGCCAGCCAAATTTTCTTCCAACGTCCTTTTGTTATTGGGACAAGATACTGGTGGCAAAAGTAAATTGATTTCTATGCATCACTATGCAGAATGTGCATTCTTAGAGCCATAGAACACTACAGAACAGAAATGGAAACTTTAACCCATTGAGTGTGTGCTATACTGTTACTGGCCCAGTTCCATTAAACCGCACTTGAACCTCCATACCCCTCCCATCCATGTAACTATCCAAGTTACTCCTAAATGTTGAAATCAAACCCACATCCATGACTTCCATCTGAAGCTTGTTCCACACACTCACCACCCTGAGTGAAGAAGTTCCCCCTCATGTTCCTCTTAACCATTTCACCCTTAACCTATGACCTCTAGTTCTGGTCTCACCCAACCTTAGTGGATAAAGCCTGCTCGAATTTACTCTCATCTATAACACATAATGCTGTATATCCTCTTATCAAATCTTCCCTTTCTCCTACATTCCAGGGAATAAAGTCCTAGCTATTCAACCTTTCCCTATAACTCAAGTCCTGGCAACATCCTTGTCAATTTTCTCTGCACTCTGGGAATCTTATTGCTATCTGCCCTGTAGTTAGGTGACCAGAGCTGCACCCAGTACTCCCAGTTAGGCCGCACTGGTCTTTGTTGCACTCGTTCCCTGGTGCCCGAACTCTCACAGGTACATGGAGAAAGAAACTACAAAATGGGGGCGGTTGCAGAGGGCCTGCAGCTGGGGCTCCACGTGCCGATCAATCACTCTGAACCTACAATTTTCTCATCACTACTGACATCACAGAGAATGGGTAGAGCTGCACAGCCAGAGGAAGAGGAGAGCACAGCAGTGGGGGAAGAACATGGGATCACCCCAGCTCATTGAACAGCAAATCTCCATCTACACCTCAACCACTACCCCTATTCACACCAACTCCATTAGCACACTCATCCCTGGGAAGACAATTCGAACCGGTTCCATAGAGTGTGTCAGGAAAGACAATTAACTGGAAATGCAGCCGTGAGGGCGGAGTAAAGTTGTGCTCATCTTGTGATGGCAGACAGTCACTGTCTGTGCTCTATTAATCAATACTGCAGACTCACACAGGTCCCAGTTTGCCATATTAGCTGGAGTTACAGTAAATCAATGGGAATGTCGACCCTTGACCAGACCAAACAGTGATTCAAGAGCACCAATTACAAAATGCTCAAGTTTTAAAATGAGAGGCGAGTGAGAGAAAGGTTCATGAGGCAAATTGATCTGAGAGAAAGAGTGGTGGTGCTTAGAACACCCTGCCAGGTGAAGTGGTGGAAGCAGATGAAGTAGCAACATTAGACAGGCAGGGAATGAACGGATATAGACAAGAGCACATGCTGTTTCAATAGGCCAAGGCATGAATATTTCTGGAAAAAAGTAAATAAAAGGAAGATTTCACAAAAGAATTATTTACTTGAGGGAAGCTGGTGAGTTTGGGGAATTCAGAATCAGGTTTATTATCACCGGCATGTGACACGAAACTGGCAAGGTGAAGCCAAGGCTGTGATCTTTTCAGCTACCATGTTACTCACTGGCAGAACAACTTCAAGGACCCAACTGCTCAAATCCTGTTTATTATTAATTGTGCCCAATGTTTGGGGGGGGGGTATACCCACACGAAGGGCCTCTTTCTGCAGTTTTTAATTTGAGATAATGAGGTAAAAAAAGCCAATGGAGAACAAAGCGGTTTATAGTCTGAGATAACTGGGTTAAAAAAAAACGCAGATGGAGAACAAGACAAATTAGTGACACAAACAAGTGAGCTGAACTAGTTGAAACCAAATGATACAAATTAAAAAGAACTTTGCAAAAAGCCCAACAAACTGACTGACTTGCCCTGTGTTTTGAGGTTGGTACTTCATGTTATTTGTAAATAGCCCTTTAAGTCACCTGGCTACGGATGAGGTCATCAGGGGTCCTGCTCCCAGCCTCCATGCAGCAAGCTTTGTTATAAATGGGTATGCAGAAGAGTGCCAAGAGAGGACAATGTCAGTCTAAGCTGCTAAACAGCTTGCCAACATTTGTTGTCAAAACTAGCAGTTGGCTAACAGGCATCTCAATGAGGAAGAATAACGAAAAACAACATTCTGGAAATGAATTTGGACCAAGAAAAAGACAGACAAAAGGAAAAAAAAGTCAGAAACTTTGTGAAGGGAAAAAGGATCAAAAATTAAATTCTGCTTAATTATTTAATTTTGTTTTCTGCACTCAACCTATCAAGCTTTAAGAATAATTTAAAGCCTTAGATTTGAATGCAGCCCTTTCTGATGATCACAAAACAACAAAGCGTTTATTGTATACACAAGCGTGAAAGAACAAAACATGAATAGAAATGGGTCATTAGTAAAATAAGGACAGTCTCTGGATAATTGCAAAATATATTCAATGCTCAAAAGAAATAACAGGGCAGTAGAGGAAAGTAAATTCAAACAGAGTTGAGCAGGTTTGAATGTCAAAATACAGGAGAACATTACTAATAATAACAGCATTTTTGCCAATTACATTGCAAGTTTTAGCCCAGCTCTGGAGGCACAAAGAACATTCCAGCAGACACATCTAGAGCATTAATAAATTCAAAATGCTGGTGGAACACAGCAGGCCAGGCAGCATCTATAGGGAGAAGCACTGTCGACGTTTCGGGCCAAGACGTCGACAGTGCTTCTCCCTATAGATGCTGCCTGGTCTGCAGTGTTCCACCAGCATTTTGTTGTGTGTGTTGTTGTTTGAACTTCTAGCATCTGCAGATTTCCTCGTGTTTGCTTAATAAATTCAATACTTGTTGGTGAGTTCATTTGCCAAGCTCTATTCCACAAAGACCATTAACGTAAAGCTCATCCAGGCAAAGACAATGTAGCAAGAGGAAGCAAAGGTGCACAGAGATTACCTCAGAAATAAAGACCCCCCCCCCACCCAAGAAAATGCTGATTGATCCAACCCAGAATAAAGAAGATTCCAGTTCCATACTCAATTCCACATAGAAATGCAGCATGGAGCAAGAAGAGTTTCTACCCCACTGCTGCAAGACTATTAAATGATTCCCCAGTGTGATAAGATGGTCTCTTGACCTTATTGTCTCCCAGCAATGCATTATCTCTGTAGCTGTTTATTCTGCACTCTGTAATTGTGTTACCTTGTACCACCTCAATGCACTGTGTACTGATCTGATCTGCATGAACAGTATGCATGATTCACAGCTGCAGATTATTCAACCCATCTGGTCTCTGCTGACAAAGCAATCTTATCTGTCTCATTCCTCCCCGTTTACCCACAATTCTTTAAAAAATTGTGAGGGAATTGAAAGTCATCGATAAAATTGGCTCATACTGCTCTTTCAGATGATGACTTGCTTCAAAATAGTACCATAGTAATGACCATACAAACCTTTTTAATATCACATTCCTTTCAGGATAACATATTCCTATTCATGTCCTGCCCCCAGCCGTCAGAATGGGTTCTAATCAAGACTAAAATATCGGCCAGAATTCCAAGGAATTGCATCCTTACCTTGTCTCAGAATGCCAAATAGCTCCAGTCCCCTGCTGTGAAAGGGAGGCCAATCTCTTCTAAGACTTTTCTTGCCTGGACTGACAGGACCAGCTGCAAACTATCCTTGATTGGACATCACCTTGCCTTGCTGCAACTTCCACAGTATCAGCCTACACTTTTGTGTTTCCATTTCTGGAATGGATCCTGAAGCACTACCCTTTTCATCTGTAACAATGGTACTAACAACTAGATGAGCTTCAATCAGGATTAGGTAGGTGTAGCCAAAATTCCCCCCTTTACATTTTCTAGTCATAAATGTTGTTTCTTAGACCATGATCCTATCCTTTGATCCCAAACATCTTTACATTTCCAAATGTTCCACCTTTTTATTTGTCTAATACTCAATTCTATCCTGTTTTTATCCAAAATGGGTACGCTCATCTATATTCACATTATGCCTTCAACTCCATGAGCCTCTGTCAACCACCAAACCTTACAGTTGGACTAACATCTCGATTTGTGAAACTGGCCAACAACAATAATAACAAGTATGTTCGTTTTCTGAAACAATTCCAGCAAACTCACCTGCCAACCATTATGAATCTTCTGATTGAAGATTCCAAATTCATAGCGAATCCCGTAGCCATAGGCAGCTAAACCTAGTGTGGCCAATGAATCAAGGAAACAAGCTAAAAGTAAGAAATCAAGAAATAAATAGTTAGCAGAAGAGCCAATATTGCTTTACAGGTTTATTCATTTCTCCTGAAGTGAAGGAGGGAAAGGTTAGACTGATCTTGGAGTGGGTTCCTACTGTACTATGCAAACTTCCTAGGTACAGATATATATGACTGGGGTGCTTAAGACTTTTGCACAGCACCCTATTTGTCTATGTGGAGTGGAGAGCAAGTTTGTAAATCTGGTAGGAGCAAAGGAGTGGGACTGGTGAGGGTGGGGACAGAGGGCATAGAAGGAGTGTCGGGGCGGAGGGGGGTGCAGACACACCCAGCCCTGAGGCATCAGTCAAGGTCATTTGATTCCAAACAATTGATTTATTGATTATTACAGAATGTTCCTCTGGTGCTTTCTGCTCCCTCCCCTCTCCCTTCCCCTTTTTCTACCATGATTCCCCTCTCCTTACATCCTCCCCACTCAGTCTACAATAGGGACCCTTATAAGAATCAGGTTTATCATCACTCACATATATCATGAAATGTTTTTTTTTGCAGCAGTACAGTGCAATACATAAAAGTACGACATTACTGAGCAATGTCTCAGGCACCCTAGCTATATACACGTGCCCAACACTTTTGCACAGTATTGTATGTTCTATGCTCTACTTTCTAAGGTGGGCGGCCAACAGATTTTCATTGTTTCCCATCCCCCTCAGTGCTAATTGATGACGCTGCTGTAAAGTGCAACGTACATACTCCTAGCATGAATTCAGTTCCTACAACTCTGTTTTTGCTGGTCCAGGACAAGGCTGCATAAATAACACGTCTTCCAAAAGGTTCTGAAAATTAGAGGAGGACTTCTTTAAGCAAAATGAAGCCAGAGTATGTACACAGTTGAAGCCAGTAAATGGTTCAGCAACATTTTAAAAAGGATTTACTCACCAATACTGAGTAAGAACCCGGCTTTATTTACAAAACTGCTCTGTATGTCACCAAAGTACAAGCAAAACAAAAATCACATTTTACAGCACTGCTTTATTGTGCTTGCTTGTGGTTAGGAGTACGGGAATAAATTTGAGCTGGACCATGAAAAATGACTTCACTTTGCAAAATTAACCCAATTCTGAACACCGTTTGAGCTTCAGCTGTTGATCGCATCTAGGTTAGCAACCTTAGCTTTGAGGCACTGGCTGTGGCTCAGAGATTTGGAATGCGGCACTGGGGGCAAACATTTTTGGACTCAAATCCCAATATACTTGAACAAAAAAAATCTAAACTGGAGCTCCCTTCCCATCCTAGCACAAATGTAAGCACTGTAGTGTTAAAGATGCCATCATTTGGATGAACATTTAAATGCATTTATCTTCTCAGGAGAATACTAAAAACTCCTTTTGCGCCACATCGAGTCAGGGTAATTAGTCATCTGCAGCATACCGTTAATGACTTTTCCTCAACCATTATCATTAAAGAAATCTGATTAACTAATTATCATTACGCTAGTATTTATGGCTGATTTCCTCCTCCTATTTATCAAGGTCCCCTGTGGTCAAGGGTGATTAGCTTCTACTCCAGCCCTGTAGATCCTGAGGTGGTTGAAAAGCTCTCTGTGGAATCTGCAGGCTCTGCCTCAGGGGGCTCAGTTGGAACTTGGCTGGGTGAGCATGGAGGCTTATTTATAACATACTTCGTCTCATCATTCTTTTGCACAGATCCACAACGCCCATTGCCTTCCTGGTCTTGGTCCAGTGACTATGAGTAGGTGACAATGTTCTCTCCTCCCATCCCAGAAGAGGTTTTGGTACACCCTTGAAGGACTTTGTGCCTTTAAAAACTATTAACTGCTTCAAATTCCGAAGTAAACTGCTTCTGCTAGTGACAAACGAGAAAATCTGCAGATGCTGGAAATCTGAGCAACACAGAAAATGCTGGAGGAACGTCAACTGTATTCTTTTCTAGATGCTGCCTGGTGTGTGTGCTGTGCTCGTGGGTTGGAGTTAGTCATGAGGATTTTTTTTAAACCAGAGTGTGGTAAATCTGTGGAATTCATTGCCACAGATGGCTGTGGAGGCCAAGTCATTGGCTATATTTAAAGCAGAGGTTGATGGGTTCTTGATTAGTAATGTGTTAAAGGATACAGCAGAAGACAGGAGAATGGGGTTGAGCAGGATAATGAATCAGCCATGTGGAATGGTGGAGTGGACTTGATGGGCTGAATGGCCTAATTCTGTTCCTGTGTCTTATGGTATGATCAGAGTCTTGATGTTGGTCTGGGACACGGGTTAACTCCTACCATTAACTGAGGAGTTCATGGATCCCAGGTTGGAAAACCCTGGTCTAGAAGGGCCTGACTTCAATCTGCCTATCATGCTGCAGACTTTGAAGATTTGGCAGCAACAGCAGGACTTCTAATGCCCTGTGCAGCCTCTTCATGCCTTCTGATATTACAACTGTGCCTATTCTTCATGGTACTTCACAAGGATAAAACATTCTGAGGGACAAATTTATTTACATAAAATACAATTCAAGTCTTGCTCTCGCAAGGAGGAGACAAGGGTGCAGATACTGAAACACAAGCTTAGATACAAGTATGTAATTGACTTAAACAATTCAAACATATACTGCACCATATGTGCATAAAAAGTAAGTGAGAATCGATCTCAGTGAGTTGTCATTTATAATAATTACCTGCCAGTCGACCTAGACCTCCATTGCCCAGTCCAGCATCCTCTTCAATTTCCTCCAGCTCTTCAATATCTAGACCCAACTAGATAATCGAGGGAAGGAGTAAAGTTACACCAAATATATGATATTAAATCCATCTGACAAAATAGTTCCCTTTTATCTTTTCATTTTGAATATTAAAAATTGCCCAGCGTCACTGACCCAATTTATACAAATCCATCATAACAGATATTTCTACTTGAGCTCACAATACAATATTGTTCTTTTTGCCTTTCACCTTCATTTCAGGAGAGGTTTCTGCTGGCAACAAGACAACCATGCTCACCCAGTGACAACTTGCTACTAAATGCTGGTCTAAAACTGAATGGGAAGAACAAGGATGCAGTCCATTGGGGCAGAACATGCTTTGTTCCACAAAGCTGCTAAACACAAACTTTGACCAATAGCTAAGCCTCATCCTTTGGCTAACTGGTTGATAAATCTGTCAAAACATAATCAATCCAGTTCTTACTCTCCTTGGCTGAAAGGTGACCAATGTCACGACTTGTACAATAGAAGAGTAACCTTGAACTTAATGAGATACCAACAGCTTCACACAGTACTACTGTCTGCAGCCCAATGCACCCACCATCTCTTCCATGACATTTAACAGAAGAGTGCCAAGTTATTTTCTCTGTGAAGATTTGTCATGTTTTCAATGATAGAAGTAATCAGAGGACATCAGATTTAAGTCAGTTTCAGAACAGAACCAAGGGAAAGTAGATATCTTCATTCTGCATTCCACCTGTGGTGTGCAAACTGTTCACCATCAGGGAAGTGGTTATGTGCTCAATAAGGAGATATGGTTTCCAATACTAATGAAAGAAACAGGGGCATGGGGTAGTAATTGGATGCCTTTTTCAATCCAGTGCAAGGATGCAAGTAACTTTATACTACAGTTATCCCACAAATAATGTTGGTGGCTTCCTTGCTGATACAGTGTACTGAGATGTTCCTGCTTACATACACATATTACAGACATGCTAAAATGTGAAATTAAATGTGGTGTTTTTATCCAGTAGCTAGAATGACTGCTCTTGGATTACATAATTGATGTCCTCAATCTTAATGGCTGAATGCTGAATACATCAATACAACTTTCAAAGACCATATGGTGCAGCAATAAAATCACTCCTTGGATAAAGTGGTGCATTCATTGCTGCCAGGAAACTGTATTGTGCAAATAAATGTTGAAGGACACAAAAGGCAATAACACTGGAGGCTCTAATGAATACAAGACAAGACCAGTGTTGCCTATGTGATTACAGCTGACATTTATTTGCCACATTCATTACACATTGAAGTGGACCTTCTCATCATTTCTATAAAAGGCAGTTAAAAAATAAACTTCCGGAGCCAGAGCTCTCTCTAACATGACTTCAAGTACAAGCTATTCCATCACATTATCTGATCATAAGCAGGAATACACATGCACAATAAAAACAGGGCTAGAAAAGCCTCACTTCTAATCTACGTTACCCAGAAGGAAGAATGGATGGACTCTTAATTTCCATAAGCTCATCCACAAAATGAAGCTCAGACAGTAGTTCAAATGTTCTTCAACTGAGCCATTAATAAGTTGCTGCTCTACAATTAATAACCTCCTGCAATTCTTATCTATGCATTCAATTTCTGATGACTGAGATAACAGAATTCTGCAAACGAGCCAAAGATTCATGTAGCATACCTGATATATGGCCTCATCTGTGGCATTCTCCATTCCCAGGTTCACCATAGTATTCTGCAAGGTCCGGCCCATGTAGAACTCCAGAGATAAGTAGTATATACGCTGTAATGCACAAGGATGCTTATTTTAACAGAGCAAACTTCTAAGCTTACGACGAACTTCTATAGATATGAGAGTACATTAATTAGCTGTATCACAGCCTGCTATGGAAACACCAATGTCCTTGAAGGGAAATCCTACAAAAAAAATAATGGAATACGGCCATCACATGTGAGAACCTCCCCATCACTGAGCACATCTAAACAAAGCAGTATTGCAGGAAAGTGAAGCACCCATCATCAGTGACCCCCACCATCCATGACAAGCTCTCTTCTCGCTGCTGTCATCAGGAAGAAGGAACAGGAGCCTCAGGACTGACACTACCAAGTTCAGGAACACTTACTTATCCTTGGCCATTGGGCTCTTTAACCGAAGGGGTAACTTCACTCACCCCATCAATAAACTGTTCCCACAACCAATGGACTCACTTTCAAAGACTCTTCATCTCATGCTCTCAATATTTATTGTTTATTTATTTATTATTCTTCTTTCTTTCTTTCCACCAGTGAGCACATCTACAAGGAGCACTGCTGCAAGAAAGCAGCGTCCAACATCAGGAAATCACCTTCTTTTTCTTGGGCTCTTCACTTCCAGTGGAGCATAGGCCATTGTTGATCTCCCATCTCCATCATCCTCCAAAGTCAATGGTATGGTCGAAGTTCATCAAAGCTTCTGCAATCCATTACATCCATGGTACAGGGGATTGGCCTATCAAGAACCCTCACCATCTGGAACTTGCTCTGCTATTGTCACTATCACAAGGCTCCTTACTCTATGAGCTTTATACAATACCGTAATTTTTGAAAATATATTTAAAGTGTCCATTTCATTTTCTTTAGAACGTCTCCTAAATTTATTTCCCTCACTCATTCAGGTACAATGTTGTTATGTATGAACAAAATTGCTGTTGCTCCTTTTCACATCTTGTGATACAGCGGGTGGCATTTTTTTTTGCCGTTTCGTTAGCACGTGTCTGTTTTTGTTTTAAAGAGGCTGAGTTGCTAGCTTGACGCTCAACTCAGCACAGATGGAAAGCATGCAAGGAGACAGCTGGATTTGAACCTGGGACCATCTACTTCGAGGTCTGGTGCTGATGCCACTACACCACTGGTCAGCCCATGAAGAACATTAGATTATGGATTTTGGTGCAATTTGCATGAAAGTACAACTCAAAGAAATTACCAAAAGAAAAATATTATGGGAAAATCTGCATAATTGCTTACTGTGGCCCAGGTTTGATCCTGAACCCCTTTGTCCTTTTGACTGCTTGGAGTTCTCAAAACTGTTTTGGTTTCCACCCACAACACAAAGATGTGCTGGATTAGTTGAATGCTGTAGATTATCCTTAGTGTAGGATGAGTGGGAGGAGGATCAGGGTGGAATTGAAAGAACAGTTTTTAGCAGGATTAAATGAGTCTGATGGGAGCGTTAAGAGAACTTGCATAAACCCAATGACCTCCATCAATGTCGAGAAAAATATCCCCAATGTTTCAGGATGTAGAGGAAAGCTGCAAGGTGAATTGGCTAACTAACCCATACAGTCCTTCACTCAACTGGTTCAGCAAGTATGGGCTTAAACAAGAATTATGTTCCTTGAACACAAATCAAACATTACTGCCACTTCAACCATCCTCCTGATTTAGTCAAATTCATTACATATTTTATAAAACTGTTAATTATCTCAATGGAAGTGTTCTAAGAAGCAACAAACTTCTCAGAAGCCTCCTCCTAGGCTTTTGGTCTGACTTTAACATCAAAAAGCATTTTCCTGTATTAGGTCACGTGCAATGTTCCCTCTAATTTGTAATGACCAGCGTGCGCAAAAATCTTACGCAGTGCAATTGTTTGCCCAGTGTCAACAACATGTGCACACTGAGTAAGTTCTTCAATGCAAACAGTATAAATAAGCCAGATCTAAAATCTGCAGACAAATCATCACAAACTCCACATTGTCAACACCGTCTGTATCAAAAACCAGAAAAGGAAATGGATTGTGTACAAACACAAAATATACTTAACATACTAATGAGGAAGAGGGTGACAATCTTTTGTGCACTAGTAGCAAAAGATATGCACACCTTAGAGGGAACATTGGTCACATAATTTAGTACCACCATTGGAAGAATTTTTCTTCAATGGCAAAGTGACCATCAGAAATCATAAACCTTTATGAATATAACTCTGCTAACCTATACCCCCTCATCATTTATGACTATTCAGCAGCATCCATGTCAAATCATCTCCACTATTATGCGGATCACCTGGATCTTATCCAACTATTCAGTGGCTTTTCTTATTGTTAATTACTCCTTGTAGGTGGGTGATGGAAGACAGTCAAGTGTGGAGTTAGGATTGGGTGACTGAATTAGTTATGGGAGAATAATAATAATAAGCAGAATAGTATTGATGGGATTGCTCTGAGAGTCAGCATAGACTTGATAAGTCAAATGGTTTCCTTTTATTTTGTTGATTATATTTCGAGATATAGCACAGTAACAGGCCAATGAGTCTGCACTACCTCATAACACCCATATGATTGATAAACCTACAATTGCATTTGTTTTGTCTCTCCTCTCGCAGTGGGAGGATTAATACCTGTCTCTCCAGAGAGAGACAGAGAAGTTGAAATGTTGGAAGGATCAGTTAGTAGACCAATGTCTCTCTTTGGGGCTGTTCTTTTGTTGGAAATACTGATGCTTTATGCCAGAATAAGTAGCGGTGAGGGAGAGGGTTGATGTGCATTGGAGTGGGGTAGGGGACTTCAGGGTTCTAATGTTTTTTTGTCATTCATTCTTTCGGGTTTTTCCTTCTGTTTTGAGGATGTCTGCAGAGTGAGGATTTCAGGTTGTATGCTGTATAATTTCTCTGGCATTAAATGAAACCATTTTTGGAGTGTGGGAGGAAACCCATGCGGTCTTGAGAAAAGCATACAAACTCCTTGCGCAGAGCAGTGGAAACTGAACCTGGGTTACTGGTGCTGAAATAGTGAGACGCTAACCACTACGCCATGGTGCCACCCAATGTTGTAGGAAAGTATCAGAAATTTTGAAAAATGGTTGCCTCAGTTGTCACCCTTTTTAAAACTTGAGTTCTCCAGATCTCTGGTAACGAACACCAGAAGTGATACAAGTTGCACTCACCTGTTACTCCTGTTCGATCCCACCTGACAAATAAATTGATTTTAAAATTCTCATGTTATTCCAAATCGTTCCATGTTTCAGTCTTTCCTAGTAAGGCTCCTGTAGCTCTATATTCTCTCCATTCCTCCTAAGCTATTGTTGATCCCAAATTTTAACCCCAGCATTAATGATGGTGTTCCGTAGCCAAAACCTTCTGCACTGGAAATGCTTCCTAAATCTCTTCACCTAACCTTCCTCAGAAATATTCCAAAATCATACCAAGCTACTGTCCTCTCACCCAGGATCTCTCAATGTGCTCCAATGACTTATTTTTCTCCAGAAAAATACAAAGGTGATGTGTAAGAGTCATTTTATTACCTTAAAGATACTACATAGATAACTAGGTCAATGATTCATGAACAGCTTCTTCCCCTCTCCCATCAATGATTTATTTCATTGTGTTTCGATGTATATCTGGATAGTAAATCTGAATCCTAAAAGAGTAGTGGATACAGCCCAGTCCATCACAGGCAAAGCCCTCCCCACCCTTGAGCACTGCCAGAAGAAAGCGGTATCCATCATCATCATGGACCCGCACCATCCAGGTCAGGCTGTGAGAAGAGAGCCTTCGGGAAGGCGGTACAGGAGCCTTAGGTCCCACAGAACCAGGTTCAGAAACAGTTATTGCCCTTCAATCATCAGGCTCCTGAACCAATGTGGATAACTACACTCACCTCAACACGGAATGGATACCACAACCTATGGACTCATGTTCTCCGGATTACTTATTTACTTTTTATTTGTATAGTTTGTCTTCTTTTGCACATTGGTTGTTTGAATCTTTGTGTGGAGTTTCTTTGATTCTATTGTATTTCTCTGTTCTACTATAAATGTCTGCAAGAAAATGAATCTCAAGGTAGTGTATGGTGATACATCAGTACTTCATTAATAAAATTACTTTGAATTTGCGCACGTCTCTATGTCTGTGTGACGCACATCAAAGGATCAATTGGATGCACTTAAATCATAATCATCCAGAAAACAGTCTCGTTTCCAAGTGATCTATTTGTAGCTTTTCAACTTGTACAGGCACGTTCAAAGAGGTGGAGAGGCTTAGATAAAGAAATTGGTGGCCAGACAGTTGAAGGCATTTTCTCAAATATAGGGGAGGGGTAATACAAGGTAGAAAGAAGTGGAAAAGCCAAATCATGATGCTCATAGCCTTGCAGGAAACTGGAGAAGGAGAACTTTGATCAAATTTATGTATAAAAATCAACATCAAACGAGGACCGAATGCATGTCAGCAGCTCAAAGGCTCATAGCTAAATGGTGCACTAAGTAGTTATACAGCAGCAGAGCTTTGGATGACTTTTAAACCAGGGGTCCACAGACCCCTCAGTTAATGGTAGGGGTCCATGGAATAAAAAACGTTGGGAACCCCTGCATTAAGCATATAGTGGCAAAAGGTGGCCATAGGCTGGCTGTGATCTCTGTCCAAAGTCAGCAGTCTGTTAGAACTAATTTCTTTTTTTCAAACTCTAAAGTTGTATCACCATTTGGGGAAATAATTGGAACAAGCCTATCTTGTTTGGAATTGCATCTCTACATTACTCAATGCTGCCAATGAATGAATATTGAGAAATTAGTTTTAATACTATCACATGTTAAGTGAAAGCCTTTGCTCATACGTCAGTCAGTCAGATACATACCAACATTGAAGTAGAAGAAAGAAAACAGAATACAGAATATGGTATTAGAGTTACGGAGAGAGTTTTTCAAATAGACAAATAATATGCAAGCAACATATTGAGGTAGACTGGGAGATGAAGAGTTAATCTTTTGGCATACAAGAGATCTGCTCAGAAGTTCCATAACAACACAAAAGCCGTCCTTGAGCCTGGTGTACACACTCTCAAACTTTTGCATTTTCAGCCCAGTGAGAGAGGGAAGAAGAGAGAATGACCGGGGTGGGAAGAATCTTTAATTATGTTGGCAGCAGAGCTTGCATTAATGAGGCTTTGCTTTGCTGACTGCACTTAACTAACCAGTGATGAGCCATTGTAAAAACAAACCACATGAATGCTCAAAGTGCCCAACAGCAGAGTATCCATACATTTGCTTCCCCCAGCTCAGCTGCACAAATTCCTGTGCTTAGCTAGTGATCCATCAATCATAGACTCACAGCAGTCCAGCTGCCAATGTGGCTGGCACTTGTGATCAATATGCGTGTTCAGAACTAAAAAATAAACATCTAAACAAGAGAAAGAAAACAAAAAATATCAAAGTTCCACTTAAAGAAAATCTTTTGTAACCTCAGGGCACCCCATAGCTCTTTACAAACTACTTTTATGATGCAGTTATTGTTCTAACTTGAGAAGCAGAGTGAATAAGTATACTCAATGACCACTTTATTAGGTACTCCTCCTTAGGAAATGAAAATACCTAAACAGGCAATCATGTGGCAGCAACTTAATGCATAAAAGACATGGTCAAGAGGTTCAGTTGTTGTTCAGACCAAACATCAGAATGCGGAAGTATGTGATCCAGGTTACTTTTGACCAAGGAATGATCACTGGTGCCAGACAGGGTGGTTTGAGTTTCTCAGCAACTGTTGATTTCTTGTGATTTTCACACACAACAGTCTCTAGAGTTTACAGATGCATGAAAAAATGCATCATTTAGGCACCATGGTAGTGCAGTGGTTAGCACGACGCTATTGCAGCTCAGGGTATTCCAGAGCTTGAAGTTCAATTCCAGCACCCTTCTGTACAGAGTTTCTGCAGGTCCTCCCCGTGGAAGGTGTGGGCTTTCACTGGGTCCTCCGGTTTCCTCCCACAGTCCAAAGACTTGTTTGGTAGATTAATTGGACATTGTATATTGTCCCATGACTTGTTTAAGTTAATCAACTTTATCAGTGGTTGCTAGGGTGGCTTGGTTCAAAGAGCTGGAAGGGCCTACTCCATGCTGTATCGCTAAAATAAGTTTTTAAAAAAACATCCAATAAGGGGCAGTTCTGTGGGTGGAAATATCTTGTTAATGAGAGAGGTCAGAGGAGAATGGTCGGATTGGTTCAACACTTTACAACAGTGGTAAGCAGAAGAGCATTTCTGAATGCACAACATGTCAAAGCTTGAAGTAGATGGGCTACAGTAGCAGAAGACCACGATCATACAGAATACAGTGGCCACTTTATTGGGTAAGGAGGACCCTAATAAGAGTGGCCAGCGAGAGCAAATGTACAATGAAGAAGCTCCACAAGAAGCAACACAATAAAAGCAAATAAATAACTGTCATGAGAGGGGAGAAGTACAATTTTTCCTGTTTGTGGGACTTAAGCATACAGATATGTTACTGTATTCCCCTGCATTAGGTGAATGGCTGTGAGAAATAAATAATTTCATTGCAAATATGATGTCATCCACTTGGGATCTGAAAAGGAGAGAATGGATTATATGCTGACAAGAAACATGTTGTAATTTTGCCCGAGACTCACTGCATGCCAATGTGAACAGCTTCATGTTTTGAGAAGTTGCAAACAGAACTGAGTATTTTACAACCACCAATTCTGAGGGAGAAAGTCATTGATGGAGTTGAGATCCGTTTTAAAACTACCCTAAAAAAATTCTGTAGCTGTATCCTTGGCCTGATTATTGACTTACAACCCATACCCATCTCAGAACCAAAATCAGGTTTAATATCACTGACATATTGCGAAACCTGTTGTTTTGCAGCAGCAGTATAGTGTAATACATAAAAATACCAAATTACAATAAGAACTACATACTGTACATTTTAAACTTAAATATGTAGTGCAAAAAGAGAGCAAAAATAGTGAGGTCGTGTTCATTGGTTGGTTCATTGTCTGTTCACAAATCTGATGTTGAGTGTGTCCCTTTGGGCTCCTAAACCCCCTCCTTCTTGGTTGCAATGAGAGGGCATGTCCAGGATAAAGGGGGCCCTTAATGATGGAGGCCACCTTTTTGAGATATTGCCTTTTGAAAATATCCTCAATGCTGGGAAGACTAATGACCATGATGGAGATGACCGAGATTGCAACTTTCTGCAGCTTTTTCCATCCTGTGCAGTGGCTCTTCCATACTAGATACTTGCAGTGGCCCTTCCATATTTTCCTTGGTGCTTGATATAACTTCAACCAGTAAAAGGTTTTGCCCCTCTATTATCAATGAACCAGTTTTACAAGTGCTATATAATGTTACAATTTTGCCTTGATGTCAAGGCCAGCCATTCATAGCACACCAGTGCAATTCAAATCTTTTAACTATATTCTGACCAAAGCTTTAACGAATTCAAGTGATCCCCTTGGGAGTCCAAATTGTGAGTCAAAAAAAATGCAAGAATGAAAAATAGTAGTGTGAGGTTTGGTTAATCTGCCCTTGGCTCAGCTCCATCTTCCTACATGATGCTATAACCAACTTCATCACCAACACTAAATATCAGCCTGAACATTCAATGACACAATCGTTATGTTTTGTAACTCAAAACACTAAATCATTATGTTTTGTAATTCAATGGTAGACACCAGAGTCTGAATTGAAAGTCTAACTTCATGTTTTACTTTAAGCGAGGCACGCACGTATCATGTGGCAGTGTGTATTTTTACATATAAACCACAATGAATTATTTAAACAAATAAGGAATGCTTAATCAACATATTTGCAATATTATTCAAATTTTACTGAAATATTAAATACACAACAATCGCCACAGCTCTCTGGCAATGAGAGTTCCAAAGATGCATTACCTCTTGAAATGCATCCTTGCCCATGTTTTCCTTAAATAATTGGGAACTAATTCTTATTCTGAAATAATACCCCTTCTAGTACCAGATTCCACTATAATGAAAAACACTAACATCTGCTTGGTCAAGTCCCCTCAGAATTTGCTTAAGTAATCTAACTGCAGGTTTTAAATGCCAATAATATCCAGGCCCACGTTACTCAACCTTTCCTTACCAGAGAGAGACTGGAGGAGATTGCAGTACTGGAATAAAGTCACAGCACTACAGCACAGAAAACAGGTCTTTTGGCCCATCTAGTTCATTCCAAACTGCAATTCTGTCTAGTTCGATCAACTGGCACCTGGACCGCAGCCCGCCATATACCTCCCATCCTATATAATTCCATAACTTCTCTTAATCGTTGCAATCAAATCCACATCCACCACTTTCACTGGCAGCTCATTCCACACTCACACCATCTTCTGAGTGAAGTTCCCCCCCCCTTGTTTCTTTATAAACTAGCTCAACTCAGTGAATTCTCTCTGAACTGCCTGATTTCAATACATCTTTCCTTAAATTAAAAGGCAAGATTCCATAAGACTATAAGACATAGCAGAATTAGGCCAATCAGCCCACTGAGTCTGCTCTGCTATTCCATCATGGCTGATTTATTATCTCTCTCAAACCTATGTTCCTGTCTTCTTCCTGTATCCTTTAGCACCCTGTCTAATCAAGAACCTATCAACCTCCACTTTAAATATACCCAATAACAGCCTCCACAGCTGTCTGTGACAATGAATTTCATAGATTCTGACTAAAGAAATTCCTTCTCATCTCTAGTCTGATGGGACACCCTTCTATTCTGAAATTCTGCCCTCTGGTCCTAGAGTCCCCCACTGTAGGAAATATCCTCATCACATCCACTCTATCTAGGCCTTCGATTATTCAATAGGTTTCAATTAGATCCACCTCCACCCCTCATTTTTCTAAACTCTAGCAAATAAGGCCCAGCCATCAAACACTCTTCATATGTTAACACTTTCACTCCCAGGATAATTCTCATGAATCTCCTCTGGACCCAAGCAGTGTTGCACACATGGTTTCACACATGCCATTTATGGTTGTAGCAAGAATCTAAAATCTTTTGCTGCATAGGGAATGGGGGATGACAGGCAACACTTCATCTCCTTCTGATTTTCTGTGGTACATATCTGCAAACTTACTATACCACAGCGTTCGTAGGTATTTCTTGCTTCTTGCCCCTTCCTACCAAAGTACCCCACATCCGCATTCTATATACTAGTTGTGAAATTTGTCTATTCACTTAATCTACCAACATCCCTTTTACAGATCCTGTGTTCTCTCATTATAATTTGCTTTCTCAGCAAATTTAATCAAACAAATAAACCCAGGCCCTTTCACTTAGATTGCAAATATCTGAGGATCCAGAACTGACCACTGTGCTACATCACTATTTGTGGCTCACCATCATGAACATCAACCATTTACCCTGATTCTTTTCTGTTCACAGAAGCAAAATGGTTCCAAGACACACAGCCCTCAAGTCCCTACCAGCTCAGTGCAAGAGCAATCCGGCTAATACCACTCTGCTCTCTCCTCTTCACCGTTCTTCGCATTGTCTTTTCAGATACTGTATTTATGCAGTTCCCTTCTGAACACCCTGAATGAATCTCCCTCCACACAGACCCTGGCAGTGCATTTCAAACCCTAACCCCTGTAAAGAAAATTAACTCATTGGATCGAGGTTCATTTGCCACTCTCCTTTCATTTTATGCCCCCTAGTTCTCAACTCCTCTGCCGATAGCTCTTTATTCATTTCATCTACACAACATGATATTAAATACTTCAATCAGATTCCTTCCAATCTTCTCTTCTGCAAATATAAACCCAAGTCCAATAATTAATCTCGAGGCGTGTCTCATCTGAATCTGCCATCCCACTCCTCTGATCTATCTGTCTGAGGCATGCAACAAGGAAGGTGGCTATTCCAAATTACCGCACTGTATGCTAGAGAAACAGAACCATCTCAGCACATTGTAGCTTTCAGGACTCAGTATCGAATTCCACAATTTCAAATCACTTGTTTTTCTCTATCTGCATTAAGACTGGCCAGCTCTGCTGCAACATTTTTCCACTCGTAGCATTAAATCAGATTCCCTCTTTCCACAGAAGCCACCTGATCATCTGGGCATTATCGGCATTCTCCCATTGGTTTCAAGCTTCAGCACAAGCCTTGACCTAAATTTCAGAGCATTGAGTCCCTTTCCATGTGCTGATTGACAGTAATGGTATTTATTCCTGAACTGCTGCTCTCTTAAATCTAGAATAAATGAAACATCTTAAACCAGTCCACAAACCACATCATACAGTGTCCAAGAGAGAAAAAAAAACACATTTTTCAGCCCCACTCAATGGCCACTTTATTGGGTACACCTGCACGTTTTTACAAATATCTAATCAGCCAATTATGCTGCAGCAACTCAATGCATAAAAGATGCAGACGTGGTCAAAAGTTCAGTTGTTCAGACAGGGGAAGAAATGTTATCTGAGTGACTTTGACCATGGAATAATTGTTGGTGTAAAACGGGGTGATAACTCAGGAACTGCTCGTCTCTTGCGATTTTCATGCACAAGTTTATGGTGTTTACAGAGAATGGTGCAATAAACAAAAAACATTCAGTGAATGGCAGTTCTGTGAGCAAAAACACTGTTAATGAGAGAGGTCAGAGTAGAATGGTCAGACTGGTTCAAGATGAGAGGAAGGCGACAGCAACTCAAATAACCACACATTACCAGGCTGTGCACAGAAGAGCATCTCTGCGTGGACCTTGAAGCGGATATGCTAACAGCAGCAGAAATTCACAAACATTCACTCAGTGGTCATTTTATCAGATGCAGGAGGTACTCTTTAAAGTGGCCACTGAGTGTATAATTACATCCTACAGCATTAAGGTAGAATTAAATATAAACAGTGATGAGGTCTGCATGCCAAACTAAACTGACAAAAGAAACAGAGGTCACTTTTCAATTTTACAAATTAGTTAACAAGTCAATCCCATAACTTTGTTCTTCCTTGAGTAGGTTTTTCCTCAATACATTTGTATTTTTCTCAGAAATCTCATTTTGGTAACAGTTTCACGGACTAAAACAAAATATGCAATTTAGTGGAGCTCTGTGCCACTGCCTCATTGCGTCACTACCCATGGAAGCACCCTCATTACTGGATCAGAGTCTATGTGTACATAGTTCCACTCCACATCCCAGACATAATTCCTGCTGACACACAGAGCACCAAGAGGAGCAAGCAGTCTTCAGATTCATTTATCACACGTACATCAAAACGTAAAGTGAAATGCACCTTTTGCATCAACAACCAACACAAACTAAGGATGTGCTGGGAAGTATTGGAGTATAAAAGTTGCATTGTTTGCTGTGTAACCAAAACTATGTAGTCAGCTTTGAACTTGCTATTTGCTATGCATGTATCCAATTTAGTAGGAGAATGCAATCTTAAGAACATGGAAGACAATGGTGTGTTAAGGAGAGGTAGCTAAGAAATGTAGATTAGAACAGGATTAAGTCAATGGGTAGAAACAATAGTGGCGGATGCACTTGTGATACGCAACTGTAGACCGATTGGATATGCTAATGCAATTAAACCAGAAGATTGCTATAAAAAATGCTATGTACAAGGATCGGTGGGCAATCAGCGACTAGCTCAATGACTCTCAGCTTTGATTTGCAAATTAAAGTTTAACCCTTCTTGAAGAATCTTCTGTGTCTCCTGGCCGTTTGCGGGGCACGAGAAACCACGACAGAAGCAGCCCAGAAGTGTTGCCACATGTTCCAGCCCCAAAGCATGGACACATACTATGTTCACAAAACAATGCAACACTTGCTGCCTGTTACACTGCTGGCGTTTGGGGCAGCAATGAAGGTCCCCCATTGATGTACCATCCATCGCACACAGATTTAGAAAGATTCTTTATTGCTGTTTCCATAACAATTTTTGACCATTCAGGGTTATTTGCCCCCAAACATGGAAGACTGGTGGACCACTCTTAGTCTGTCCTCTACCCTTTGACCTGTATGGCATGGGTGACCCAACCAAAAGCCAAAGCACCAGGCCCTGACTCCAGCAAACACAGCTCTCAGGGTCATCAAAGCATGCAAACCTCTAAACTGTATGACAAGGTTGTGGACCTCATGGAGGAATAACAGCAGCAATAAATCTCCCCAAACACACTCACATAGTCCTCCAACATCAGGATGGGGCTTTAAAAACTACAGTTGAATTATATTTTTGAAAAAGTACCTCCCCCACCATAAGATTTTCATCTGTTCTGATCATTTCAGAACATAGTGAAAGAAAAATAGTTTTGGATTAATAAAACAGAACTATGTCTTCATGCTCTGCAGCTTGAAAACTGGAATCAACTTCCAGCACTCAGTGTTTATCATTTCAAAACATGTACATGGTGATACTGATCAATTAGTGCAAAGGTGGAGTTTATGATAACATTGGACACACAATCTACAGCAGAGCTTTGCTAAACAATTTATGGATAACAAGACGAATCTAGTAAGTTATTTAAATAATCAGATATATCACACTCAAAATCATTTCTAGTCTCTGTGATAATGCTGAAACAAATCTCCCGTGCATTGAGTTTTGAGTTGTGCATTGAGGATAGCTTATATATTTATTGTGTTTTCTTTGTTTTTTAGTGTTCCTTGCATTTATGTTTTTTAATGCTGTATTGGATCTTAAGTAACAATCATTTTGTTCTCCTTTACGTCTGTACTGAAGAATGACAATAAGCAATCCTGAACCTTAAGTATTCAGCACAACCTTCTGTGCATACGTCTCACAAACTTGATTGAATTTTTTTTGAAATTGTGACGAAGATGACAGAGAGTAATGTTGTCTACATTAACTTTAGTAAGGCATCTGAGCCTCAAGGTCCCTCACAATGCCCTGATCCAGAAGGCCAAGACACATGGGTTCCACAGAGATTTGGATTCAAAATTGACTTGGACACAAAAGACAGGATTCTGGGGAAAGCATCATTCTGGCTGGAGATCTGTGACCAGCAGTGTTGCACACAGATCAGCAATGGAACCGCTGGTGTTTGTGATGTACATAAAAAACTTAGATGAAAATGTAGCTAGGTTTATTAGCAAGTTTGCACACCACACAAAAATTGGTGAGGTTATGTACAGTGAGGAAGGTTGTCAAACAGCAAGATACAGAGCAATCTCAGATATAGCCAGAGAAATGGCAGATGGAGCTTAATTGAGCAGTCAAATACAAGGGAAAAAATACATTAGTGATAGGACTATTGATGTACAAGAAAGATCTTGGAGTGAAAGTCCACAGCTTCCTTAAAGTAGTGACACAAGTAGAAAGAGTGATAAAAAAGTCAAATGGACACTCGCCTGCATCAGTTGCAGCACTGAGTATCAGAGACAGGAAGTCATGTTGCAGCTACATGAAACTCTGGTTAGGCCACATTTGGAAAACTGCCTGCAGCTCTGGTTACAAAGAGGATGTGGATGCTTTGGAGAGGCTCATCAGATTAGAATATTACCTAACTAACAGGAGGGGATAGAGAAATTTGAGTTGTTTTCTCTGAAATAGCAGGGGCTGAAGGAAAACCTGAATTTTTTATGGAATTATGAGAACACCATAAGACAATGGAGCATAATTAGACCATTCAGCCCATCAAGTCTGCTCTACCATGCCGTCATGGCTGACCCCAGATCACACTCAACCCCATACACCTGCCTACTCGCCATATTCTTTGATATTCTGACCAATCAGGAAACAATCAACTTCCACCTTAAATATACCCACGGACTTGGCCCCCACCACAGACTGTGGCACAGCACCCACAATTTCACTACTCTTTGGCTAAAAAACTTTCTCCTTACCTCTATTATAATAAAGGGTCACCCCAAAATTTTGCGGCTATGCCCTCTAGTTCTGGATATCCCCACCATAGGAAACATCCTCTCCACATCTACTCTATCTGGACCTTTCAACACTCAGTAGGTTTCAATGAAATTCCAGTGAGCACAGGCCCAAAACTGCCAAATGCTTCTCATATGTTAACCTCTTCATTCACAGAATCATCCTCATGAGCCTCCTCTGGACTCTCTCCAATGACAACACATCCTTTCTGAGATATGGGGCTCAAAACTGTTGACAATACTCCAAGTGTGGCCTGGCTAGTGTCTTGTAAAGACTCAGCATTATCTCCTTACTTTTATATTCTATTCCACTTGAAATAAATGACAACATTGCATTTGCCTTCCTTACCACAGACTCAACCTGTACATTAAACTTCTGGAAGCCTTGCAAGAGGACTCCCAAGTCCCTCTGCACCTTTGATATTTGAACCTTCTCCCCAGTTAAATAACAGTCCGCACTATTGTTCCTTTTACCAAAACGTATTATCATAGATTTCCCAACACCGTATTCCATATGCCACTTTTTTACCCATTCTTCCAATTTGTCTAAGTTCTGCTGCGATTGCATTGCTTCCTCAGCACTACCTACCCCACAGATCGAGCATCTGCACACCAAGTTTCATCTTACACAGGTGCCTGGAACATGCCGCCAGGAGTGTTGGTGGAAGTGATGTCACAGTGGTCCTTAAGAAACATTTAGATAAAAACATGAACATGCAGGGGATGGATTACCTCCAGGCAGGGAGGTTTAGTTTGATTTGCCATTTTGGTTGGCACAGACATGATGAACTGAACTACTTTACTTTTCTACAATCTATGTTCCATCTCTTACCCAAAATCCACAATCAGCACAGTCCTGGTAGACCCAATTTTTCTTCCTGCTCTGTAGTTGTTGATGTTTATTTGAAATCAAGCCCAGCTAAAAATATATTTTGCTCCTTCATTCTGAAGGATTGGAAAATGACTGTAACATCAATTAAGGGTCAACTAACACATAGTCAAAAAGTTGCAGAATCATAAACAAGTGATTCTGCAGATACTAGGAGTCCAGAGCAACACACAAGTTTAGTAGCTATATATTTATATACAATCCTTTATAATTGTTGAATGTTGTTTTTTTTCTGTTGCATGCTGTGCTCTGACCAACACATTCCCAATATGTGTAAATGTATATGGTAGATAAAGTTGATCCTTGGACGAGTGTATGAAGAAAGGGTATGGAAAATAGGCAGGTAAATATCCCTGAAAACAGAAGAAGTGCTACACCTGCCCCCACACTTCTTCCCTCACCACCATCCCAGGCCCCAGACAGTCCTTTCAGGTGAGGCACCACTTCACCTGCGAGTCAACTGGGGTGATATACTGTATCTGGTGCTCCTGATGTGGCCATTTATACATTGGGGAGACTCGCCGCAGACTGGGAGACCGTTTCACCGAACACCAGCACTCAGTCCTCCAGCAGTGGCGGGATCTCCCTGTGGCCACACACCTCAATTCCACAGACCACTCCCACTCCGACGTGTCTGTCCATGGCCTCCTCTACCGTCAAGATGAGGCCACACACAGGTCAATGGAGCAATACCTTATTTCCCGCCTAGGCAGCCTCCTACCTGCCGGCATGAACATTCACCTCACTGACCTCCGTTGATACCCCTGCCCCCCCTTACCCCATCCCTATCTATAATTTTAGTCTGGTTCTCTTTCTCTCTCTTTCCCCCCCTTCACTATAATCTCCCCCCCCCCCCAGCCCTACCTTTCTTTCTCTTTCATTTCCCATAATTCTCCACCTTCCCCCTAGCCAATTTCCCTTCAGCCTATCACTTCCCAGCTCTCTATCCCTCCCCCCACTTCTTATCCACCCTCGACCATCCCATGTTACTTCACTCCTGATGAAGGGTTTCAGCCCGAAACGTCATCACTTCCTCCTCCCATAGATGCTGTCTGGCCTGCTGAGTTCTGCCAGCATTTTGTGTTTTTAGGTAAATAGGGTTTTGCCTCACTAAGCACATGAAATGTACAGGGGCCACTGTTGGACTGACTGATGGAAGGTAAAACCTATCTTTCCCACTGGTTATTATTCTTCATTTTCTCCTGTTCATGAAGGAAGTTTATAACTCAGCGTTTTAACATGGTGTGGGGTGGAGCTGTTGGGTTAAACAAAACCACTGGGAGCCAAAGAAATCCTAATCCTCATCCCGCAACATAGAGCACCAACACTGCCCAAAACGTAACAAATATGAAGTGAACAGTCAGCCACTGTGAAGTGTCACAGCATGAAGTGTCCCCCACCCAGCTCTCGTGACTACACTCCTCCCACACCTGAAACCACTACGGTGGGCTTCACAGCTGAACAGATGAGAAGACAGCTGAAACGTCACCACCCAAGCAAGGCTGCAGGCCAGGATGGTGTCAGCCCCAGGGTGCTCAAAGCCTGTGCCCCCCAACTACGTGGAGTACTTCACCATGTCTTCAACCTGAGCCCGAGTCTCCAGAGGGTTCCTGTGCTGTGGAAGACATCCTGCCTCGTTCCTGTACCGAAGACGCCGCACCCCAGTGGCTCCAATGACTACAGACCAGTGGCATTGACCTCCCACATCATGGAGAGACTTGTTCTAGAGCAACTCCAGCCTATGGTTAGGCCACACTTAGACCCCCTCCAGTTCGCCTACCAGCCTCGATTAGGAGTTGAGGAAGCCATCGTCTGCTTGCTGAATCGTGTCTATGCCCACTTGGACAAGCCAGCGAGCACTGTGAGGGTCATCTTTTTTGACTTCTCTAGTGCGTTCAGTACCATCTGCCCTGCTCTGCTGGGTGAGAAGCTGACAGTGATGCAGGTGGATGCTTCCCTGGTGTCATGGATTATTGATTACCTGACTGGCAGACCACAGTACGTGCGCTTGCAACACTGTGTGTCAGACAGAGTGGTCAGCAGCACTGGGGCTCCACAGGGGACTGTCCTGTCTCCCTTTCTCTTCACCATCTACACCTCGGACTTCAGCTACAACACAGAGTCTTGCCATCTTCAGAAGTTTTCTGATGACTCTGCCATAGTTGGATGCATCAGCAGGGGAGGTGAGGCTGAGTACAGGGCGATGGTGGGAAACTTTGTTACATGGTGCGACCAGAATCATCTGCAGCTTAATGTGAAAAAGACTAAGGAGCTGGTGGTGGACCTGAGGAGAGCTAAGGCACCGGTGACCCCTGTTTCTATCCAATGGGTCAGTGTGGACATGGTGGAGGATTACAAATACCTGGGGATACGAATTGACAATAAACTGGACTGGTCAAAGAACACTGAGGCTGTCTACAAGAAGGGTCAGAGCCGTCTCTATTTCCTGAGGAGACTGAGGTCCTTTAACATCTGCCGGACGATGCTGAGGATGTTCTACGAGGCTGTGGTGGCCAGTGCTATCATGTTTGCTGTTGTGTGCTGGGGCAGCAGGCTGAGGGTAGCAGACACCAACAGAATCAACAAACTCATTCATAAGGCCAGTGATGTTGTGGGGGTGGAACTGGACTCTCTGACGGTGGTGTCTGAAAAGAGGATGCTGTCCAAGTTGCATGCCATCTTGGACAATGACTCCCATCCACTCCATAATGTACTGGTTAGACACAGGAGTACATTCAGCCAGAGACTCATTCCACCGAGATGTAACACTGAGCGTCATAGGAAGTCATTCCTACCTGTGGCCATCAAACTTTACAGCTCCTCCCTCGGAGTGTCAGACACCCTGAGCCAATAGGCTGGTCCTGGACTTATTTCCACTTGGCATGATTAACTTATTATTTAAATATTTATGGTTTTATATTGCGATATTTCTTCACTATTCTTGGTTGGTGCGGCTGTAACGAGACCCAATTTCCCTCGGGATCAATAAATTATGTCTGTCTGTCAAAAGTACGGGCAGTGGAATATAACTTCTCCAAATGCGCGTTTCCCACCGGATGCTCCATTAAAATTATAAACAAATTTTTAAAAAGTGCCTCAGTTACTCCGCAGGCTTCAATGAGTTCGGAGAGCAAATATATCTTTTTAAAAATTGGAATATCAATACGGTTCCAGGCGAAGTTACAACGGGAATACGTGCTATGACAAATTGAAAGCTTAACGCCAATTATTTAAAACTCCACTCTTACCCTCTAAAACAAGGCAGGCTTTATTTGGAATATAACCTCTGGAATTCTAAATAAAATAAACAGGGCGCTTAATATTTTGAAAACCGATGCAGAAAATGAATGGTTGTGTTAGATCAGCATTTACTGTTTTAAAGTATTTGAATATAATTTTTTTTGCTGTTAGCATTGTACAAACCTCTCTCTCTCTCTCCTTGCATTTTTAATTTTAATGAAGGGCGCTGACGGCCATTGGGTATGAGCAATTTTAGACAAGGGTTGAGACGCGGAAGAGTTGACGATGGCTCGGGAGGAAAGGGAGGATGGCTTGGGACTGCGGAGCATTGGCCTCACCCACCTTCGGATCCTTCTCGTAGTAATACTGCTGGGTACGGATCCAGCGACCCACCAAGTGGTCGCGGATGGTATGAGCCAGGGCAAAGTAGTAATCCCGGGGGGTTGCGACGTTCCTGTCCTTGACCAGAGTGAAATGTAGATGCCTGTTGAAGCCTTTCTTCAACTCCACCACGTCCCCGAGCTCTGCGATTCCCCGCACACTGATCTGCTTCCTCTTCTCGAAGTCCGTCAATGGGGTCGCCATGGTGTACTTTGTCCAGGTAGATGGGGAGCTACTTCGGGGGTAGTGGGTTTGCAGACAATTAAAGTGCACGGAACTCCGGCTAAAGTCGTACTGAGAGCCGAAAGGCTGGTTAGCTACCTCCCGTCCTTCCTGCTGCGAGTCGAACTACGTGCGTAGCTCATTGGACACAAGAAGATGGAGGGTGGAGACAGACAGGTCCAACATCCAAACAACGCCGCAACGCCGCTGGTCTGCACCGGAGCGTAGCAGGGGAAATTCAGACATGCCACCGCAGTCTGATCCAATCCACGGCTGAACACTGAACCCCGTATGTAAAGATAAACACCTGGGAAACACCTGCATCTCATGAATTGCATCCGACCACGACAGAAGATACCGCACATAAACAGAGCAAGATAAATTATCCCTTTAAAAACACGGGGAAAAGTATCACCCCAATAACAGAGAAACAGTACGTTCCATTTAAATTGAGTCATAAACAGTAGATATCTCAAATTGTGAGAGAAACTGCACTTTCATACTGCGCCAAATAGAACAGAATCGCGATCTCAAAAACGGAGACATCATGCCCTATAAAGAGTGCTAGATAAACTCGGAGACAATTTGAACCACCATGATTGATATTCCCACAAACAAGTAATGCAAGTCTAAACAGAGCAATACCACATAAATAATCAGATTCCTCAATCACGCGCTGGATCTGTTCCACCTGAAAATACAGAGATTTGTCTCAGTCAGTTGCAATGTAGGTTGCTGAAGTGTAAATGGAATCTTTCGCCGCCTGTGTGATTATGTGACTGAAAGTTCTCTCAGATACATACTGAGGTGGATCGCTGATCCCATAAAAAGGGAAAATCTGCAGCTTGAGGTAAATTGTTCAGGAATGCAAGTGTTGACATACTTCAAAGTAAATTTATTATCGAAGTATGTATAGGTCACAATATGTGACCTTGAGAATCACTTTTTGCAGGCATTCACGGAAAAACAAAGAAGTACAATAGGATCAGTGGTGCAAAGGAACTTGGGTGTCCTTGGGTCTCGATAGAATGGGTGTGGAGAGAATGTTTCCTGTAGTTGGGGAATCTGGGACCAGATGGCACAGCCTCAGCTATCTGTGGCAATGAACTCCACAGATTCACCATCTTTAGAACAGAGATGAGGAGGAACTTCTTTAGCCAGAAGGTGGTGAATCTGTGGAATTCATTGCCATAGACAGCTGTGGAGGCCAAGTCACTAGGTAATTCTAAAATGGAGGTTGATAAGTTGTTGATTAGTCAGGGCATCAAAGTTATGCAGAGAAGGCAGGAGAATGGGATTGAGAGGAATAATGAATCAGTCATGATGGAATGGTGGAGCAGACTCAATGGGCTGAATAGCCTAATTTGTTCCAATGTCTTTGAAATCAATGAAAAGCTACACACAAAGACTGACAAACAACCATTGTGCAAGAAAGACAAACTGCAAGCAAATAAATAAATAGATAGATAGATAGATAGATAACAAGAACATGTGTTGCCAAATCCTTGAAAGTGAGTCCAAAGGTTATGGAAGCAGGTTAGAGTTGAAGAGAGACCATGCATGTAGTCAGCCAGACTGAAGCCCCACACAGAATATCAACTTTATCTGATGTATTTTCAGGAAGGTACTGCTTTGTACAGTTTTACAGCTCTAGCAACCATCCTGACCATTGATGCTGTCCGTGTGGAGCCTGCATGTTCCCTTTATAGCTTGCTTGTGACTCCTGTGTGCTCCACGTCACTCCACTGTCCCAATGACATGCAGGTTGGTGGGTTAATTGGCTACTGTAAACTGGTTTTGAGTGTGGATGAGTGGTAGAGTCTGAGGAGAGCTGATTGGAATGTGGGAAAAACAAAAATTGGGATTGCTGTAAGTTCAATGATTGGCAAAGAGTTGGTGAACTCAAAGACCTTGTCTATGCTGTATGATTGTATATTAAAACTGTAGTGGCACATTATTGCATCCTATCAATGGTAATGCAAATTACACACGCAGGCTGTTTTCCTTAATGACACAGGCTGCACTTCCAATATGGTGACAGAATGCACCTCCCTCTTATTAATAAACTGCTTCGCCTTTAGAAAGAGCAAGAAGTTGCAACCTGTATAAATGGCTAGCAGATTAGGTCTCATTTTCAAAATATTATTGCATTGACAACAGGGAAGCATAGTGGTTAGCACAATTGTTTTACAGCGGCGGCTATCACTGATTGGGGTTTGATTCCTACGATTGTTTATAAGGACTTTGTACATTTTCCCCATGACTGTGCAAGTTTCCCCTAGGTTCTCTGGTTTCCTCCCACTTTCCAAAGTCGCTTGTTTAGAGTTAGGGTTAGTGAGTCATGGCATGCTATATTGGCAGCACTTGTGGGGTATCCCCAGCACGATCCTCAACTGCATTGGTCATTCATGCAAAATGACACATTTCAATGTATTTTTTGATGTACGTGTGACAAATAAAGTCAATAAAGGTAATTAGCAACATACACAAAATGCTGGAGGAACTCGGCAGGTCAGGCAGCATCTACAGAAAAGAGTAAACAGTCCACATTTCAGGCTGAGACCCTTCAACAGGACTGGAAAGGAAGGGGAGAAGTAGAGTATGAAGGTGGGAGGAGGGAAGGAAGAAGTACAAGGTGGTATGTGATAGGTGAATCCATGAGGGGAGGGGGCGTTGAAGTAAAGAGCTTGGAAGTTGATTAATGAAAGAAATAAAGGGCTGGAAAGGGTGGAAAATGATAGGAGAGGACAGAAGATTATGGAAGAAAGGGAAGGGGAGGAACAGCAGAGGGAGAAAATGTAAGGAGATAAGGTGAGAGAAGGAAACAAGAATGGGGAAAGGTGAAGGAGAGGGGTGGCCAGTTACTGGAAATATGAGAAATACCATCAGGTTGGAGGTGACCAGAAGGAATATAAGGTGTTGCTCCTTGAACCCGAGTGTGGCCTCATTGTAGCAGTAGAGAATGCCATGGACTGACATGTCAGATTGGGAATGGGAAGTAAAACTGAAATGGTGGCCACTGGGAAATCCCACTCTCATGGCAAACAGAACAAAGGCGCTCAATGGAAAGGTCTCCCAATCTATGTTGAGTCTCACTGATATACAGGAATCCACAGTAGGAACACCAGATACAGTAATGGCCTCAAGAGACTCACAGATGAAGTGTCGCCTCACCTGGATGGACTGTTTTGTAGTGAAGGAGGAAATGTAGGGGCAGGTGTGGCACTTGTTCTGCTTGCAAGGATGTACCACGAGAGAGATCAATAAGGAGGGACAAGTGGACAAGGGAGTTGTGCAGGGAGAGATCTCTGCAGAAAGTAGTGTGGAGAGTAAGATGTACTTGGGATTGGATCCCATTCGAGATGGTAGAAGTTATGGAGAATTATGTGCTGGATGCAGAGGTTAGTGGGATGATAGGTAGGATAAGAGGAACCCTATCGCTGATGTGGCAGCAAGAGGATGGGGTGAGGGCAAATGTGCATGAAATGGAAGTGATGCAGTTGAGGGCAATGTTGATGGTAGAGGAAAGGAAGCCCCTGTCTTTGAAGGAGGACATCTCAGTTGTTCTGGAATGAAAAGCCTCATCCTGAGAACGGATGTGGCGGAGATGGAGGGACTGAGAGAAGGGGATGACATTTTTACAAGTGACAGGATGGGAAGTATAGTCCAGATATCTGTGGGAGTCAGTGGGTTTATGAAAGATATCAGTAGATAGACTGTCTCCAGAGTTGGAGACAGATCGAGAAAGGGGAGAGAGGTGTCAGAAATTGACCAAGTAAATTTGAGGTCTGGATAGGAGTTGGATGAAATTGACGAGCTCTGTTTTGGTGCAGGAAGCAGTATCAATGTGGTTGTCGATGTAGTACAGGAAGAGTTGGGGAGCTTGGAACATGGACTATTCCACATAGCCAACAAAAAGGCAGGCATAGCTGGGGACCCATGTGAATGCCTATGGCTACACCTTTGGTTTGAAGGAAGTGGGAGGAGCTAAAAGGAGTAATTATTGAGGACAATTTCCACCAGATGGAGGAGAGTTGTGGTGGAGGGGAACTGGTTTGGTCTGCTGTCCAGGAAGAAGTGGAGAGCTTTAAGGCCCTCCTGATGGGGGATAGAAGTGTGGCCACATCGGGAGCACCGGATACAGTATATCACCCCAGTTGACTCACAGGTGAAGTGGTGCCTCACCTGAAAGGACTGTCTGGGGCCTGGGATGGTGGTGAGGGAAGAAGTGTGGGGGTAGGTGTAGCACTTCTCCCGTTTGCAGGGATGAGTGCCCGGAGGGATGGGGGGGGGGGATGAATGGACAAGGGAGTGGCGTAGGGAGCGATCCCTGCGGAAAGCCTCACCCATCGCCCCTGAACCCTCACCCATCGCCCCTGAACACTCACCAATCACTCCTACACCCTCACCCATCACCCCGGAACCCTCACCCATCACCCCTGAACCCTCACCCATCGCCCCTGAACACTCACCTGAATCGGACATGCTTTGTGAAATTGAGACGATCGGGGCAAGGGAATTTTATGTCATTGAAAAGATCAAGAGCATGTGAAATGTCATGGATGTAAGTAGGAAGGGACTGAACCAGGGGAATAAAACAGAGTCAAGGTATGCAGGTTCTTCTTCAATTGCCTCCATCTCTGTTCCTACTTCTTTGGCAAGGATTCTCCAGCCTTCATTGCTGACCCCTTCTCCTGTCTTCATCCCTCCTCCTCTTCCTGATCATCCCATTCTGGTCTTCTGCCTACTCAAAATTTGTTTTTATTTGCCATCTGCCAAATTTCTCTCCTTCACCATTCCCCATTCCTGTTTCCACTCCTTACCTGCCCATCACCTCCCTCTGATGCTCCTCCCCCTTCCCTTTCTTTCATGGTCTACTGCCCTGTCAGATTCCCCTTTCTCCAGCCCTTTATCTTGTTCACTAATCAATTTCCCAGCTCTTTACTTCACACCCTCCCCTTCTCCTGCTTACACCTGCCACCTTGTACTTCTTCATCTCCTCCCACCTTCTATTCTAACTTCTCCCCTTCCTTTTCAGTCCTGATGCAGTCTGAAACATTGACTGTTTACTCTTTACCATGCATGCTGCCTGGCCTTCCAGTATTAGTTCTTCCAGTATTTTGTGTGTGTTGCTTTTGATTTCCAACATCTGCAGGTTTTCTCATGTTGGTAATAAAGATAATTATTTGGTTTCTCTTCCTGTTTCACTATTTCTGGACCTCCCAAGGATTTATCTGTGCCCCCTCCTGTTTCTTATCCAGATGTTAGTCATTGATGACATCACTAAAAAACTTGGTCCATTGCTCATACTGACAGCACCCAACCCTGTCTTACTATTTGTCATAACCCACTTTCAAAGAAGAAAGTGCTCTCCACAAATAAGAAACATTGTATTGCATATGGATAATGATATAACTTCTACCTCTGTGTAATGGAACAAACTGCACCCCATATAAATAAAGTTGCATATTTCACCCTCTCATGAAATAAAATTAACATTTCACAGCAATAGTGAGACAGATTTCACTCTCCCACCTCCAATGTTCCTTCTGAGTTGCGTGGACACACCCGTGCACGTAGCCTTTGTTGTTGTGCAGCTGGAATTTTCTCTTACATAATGTTAATATAATTTTAAAATTTTGCGAATATACTTTTGAAATCTGTTAACGTAATTGAGATACCCTATAATTATGTTAATATAATCCATAAATATTCTAAATAATAAATGTGTCACAACCTTTACTTTGAAACATTTTAGAGCTTCAACATAATTATTTTCAGTGTTTCAAGTTGCAACACTAAACACAGAATGGAATTTGGTAGCTCTTTGTTAATAAACTGCAGGCCCACTGAATGCTGATGCCATCTCGTCAAAACACTTTACTTTTGCTATTGTGCCTGTCAGTTGGTTTGACTGCCTGAAATCGTTTAGTTGTGTTGTGAGTTGTAGTCTATGTTTGATGTGCATATTACAAAACAAAAACATCTAAAGTGCTGTGCACTTGACAGGCTGTGTAAAACTTTCCTGCTCAGAGCGATAGTTGGTTTGAGAAGCTGTAAAAAAAAAATTAGAGGAGTGGTGCCCACCTCGCATATAAGTGCTGTAATTGTACAAACCCCATTTCCAGAAAAGTTGGGATATTTTCCAAAATGCAATAAAAACAAAAATCTGTGATATGTTAATTCACGTGAACCTTTATTTAACTGACAAAAGTACAAAGAAAAGATTTTCAATAGTTTTACTGACCAACTTAATTGTATTTTGTAAATATACACAAATTTAAAATTTGATGGCTGCAACACACTCAACAAAAGTTGGGACAGAGGCATGTTTACCAGTGTGTTACATCACCTTTCCTTTTAATAACACCTTTTAATCATTTTGGAACTGAGGATACTAATTGTAGATTTGCAACTGGAAATTTTGTCCATTCTTGCTTGATATAAGACTTCGGCTGCTCAACAGTCCGTGGTCTCTGTTGTCTGATTCTCCTCTTCATGATGTGCCATACATTTTCAATAGGAGATAGATCTGGACTGGCAGCAGGCCAGCCAAGCACACGCACTCTGTGTCTACAAAGCCATGCTGCTGTAGCCCGTGCAGAATGTGGTCTGGCATTGTCCTGCTGAAATAAGCATGGACGTCCCGGGAAGAGACGTCGCCTTGGTGGCAACATATGTCTCTCTAAAATCCTAATATATGCCTCAGAGTCAATGGTACCTTCACATACATGCAACTCACCCATGCCGTGGGCACTGATGCACCCCCATACAATCACAGATGCTGGCTTTTGCACCTTTCGCTGATAACAATCAGGATGGTTGTTTTCATCTTTGGCATGGAGAACTCGACACCCGTTTTTTCCGGAAACTAGCTGAAATGTGGACTCATCTGACCACAGCACACGGTTCCACAGTCTGTTGGTCCATCTGAGATGAGCTCAGGCCCAGAGAACTCGCCGGCGTTTCTGCATAGAGATGATGTATGGCTTTCTCCTTGCGTAATACAGTTTCAGGTTGCATTTCTGGATGCAGCGACGGACTGTTAAGTGACAATGGTTTTCCGAGGTACTCCCGAGCCCAGGTGGCTATAATTGTCACAGTAGCATGACGGTTTCTCAGGCAGTGCCGCCGGAGGGCTCGAAGATCACGTGTATTCAACAGTGGTTTCCAACCTTGTCCTTTATGCACTGAGATGTCTCTGAATCTTTTCACAATATTATGTACTGTAGATGTTGAAAGACCTAAATTCTCTGCAATCTTGTGTTGGGAAATGTTCCTTTTGAACTGACTAACAATTCCCTCACGAATTTTGGCACAAAGGGGTGAGCCACGACCCATCCTTGCTTGCAAAGACTGAGCCTTTGATGGATGCTACTTTTATACCCAGTCATGATACCTCACCTGCTACCAATTAGCCTGCTTAATGTGGAGCCTTCCAAACTGGTGTTACTTGAATATTCTGTGCACTTTTCAATCTTATTTTAACTCTGTCCCAACTTTTGTTGAGTGTGTTGCAGCCATCAAATTCTAAATTTGTGTATATTTACAAAATACAATTAAGTTGGTCAGTAAATCTATTGAAAATCTTTTCTTTGTACTTTTGTCAGTTAAATAAAGGTTCATGTGAATTAACATATCACAGATTTTTGTTTTTATTGCATTTTGGAAAATATCCCAACTTTTCTGGAAATGGGGTTTGTATATTTATTTATTCATGGGATCTGGGAAACAAAAGACCAGTTGATATTTTTCAGTTCTGATAAAGGATCATTGACCAGAAGGACTGAATCTATTTCTTCCCTCCCCTCTGTACCCCCATGACCTACCCCAGCCACTCCCCAGGATGCTGCCTGACCTATATATAGAGTACTGTTTTTGTTCCAATTTTTATTACCTATGCCTAATTTTCTGTAAGAAGGTGTTAGTTCGATAGCCTCCTGAAATGCTGCCATCTGTGGCTAAGGTAGTCTCATAGCTAGGAGTTCCATTTTGATCAGAAATACGAATGAGATAAATGTCCTTGAGTGATATTGGAGCTGAACTCAATCAGGCAAATTAAAATATTCTATTGAACTCCAGCTTTGTATTACTGAAATAGTGGAAAGGTTTTATGAAGACAGAAGTTGAGTTGCAAGTACAATTAACATTACACACCCAAGAGATTCTGCAGCTGTTGGAAACCCAGAGAAACAGACAAAGCAGCAACCATGGAAAGGAATAGCGACAACTGTTCAGGGCAAGACCCTTCATCAGGACTGGAACTGAAGGAGAAGAAGCCAGAATAAAAAGGTAGTGGGAGGGGAAGGAGTACAATCTGGGTGACAGATGAAGACAGGTGAGGGTGAAGGCAGGTGGTGGGGGAGGGATGAAGTGCAAACTAGGAGGTGGTAAGTAGAGAAGGTAAAGGGCTGAAGAAGAAGCAATCTGATAGGAGTGATAGGAGAGGTCAGTGGACCACAGGAGAGAGGGAAGGAGAAAGAGCAGCGGTGTGGGGGAAGTGATAGGCAAGTGAGAAGAGGTAAAAGGGGGAGTCAGAATGGGGAATGGAAGTTGGGGGGGAACCACTAAAAGTTTGAGAAATGATGTTCATGCCATCGGGTTGGCGGCTACCCGAATGGAATATGAAATGTTGCTCTTCCAACCTGAGAGCAGCCTCAGGGCAGTAGGAGGGGGCCATGGACCAACATGTCGGAAGGGAATGGGGGGATTGGAATTAAAATGGTTGACCAGCAGGAAATCCTGCTTATTACAGACCTGCTCAACAAAGCAGTCTCTCAATCCACGTCAGGTTTCACTGATGTACAGAAGACTGTATTGGGAATACTGGATACAGTAGATGACCCCAAAAGACTTGCAGGTGTAGCATTTCTTCTGCATAGTAGGGGATTTGAGGGTTATGGGGAAAAGGTAGTTAGGTGAAGATATGTCAATGGCCAGATCAGCCATGATCTTACTGAATGGCAGAGCAGATTCGCCAGGCCAGATAGCCTACTCCTGCTATTTCTTATGTTCTTATGCTTGCAGGGATATACATGATGGACGTAAGATGAAGGAACTGAAAATAGCTTTCTATAGAAGACTATTCTAATACTACCCCTCCAGTGATATCCTGGAATTAAAATGACTGGCCTTCAACAAGCACAAATACCTTCCTTTCTGCAAAATATTTCTCCAGCCAGAGGGAAGTTTTACTGTTGATTCCTATAAATTTCAATTTTATTCAGACTTTCTTAATTGCAGGATCCATCAAGTAATCCTATAATGTCAAAGTACTTCTGGAATTTAGTTCTGCCCATGTTTGGAGTAATGTATTTAGGAACAAGTAGTCATAACTGAAACTGTCCTCTCTAAAAACATTTTCCCTGTAGTCCTACTGTCATTGTTCTCCTCTGAAAGTTACCTAATCTCTTTTCAATATACTTCAGATTTTATCAGCATCCTGTGGACTACTGGTCCAGATCTCTTGATCATTAGTCCAGTAACATAACCACTGCAACACCATACCACAGCAGAGTATGCATTAATGATTAGAAATCATTCTGATGTTTTGGCCACTTCCCATTCTGACATGTCTATCCATGGCCTCCTCTATGGTCATAATGAAGCCACTCATAGTTGGATGAGCAATATTGATTTCTCTATCTTCTGGTAATTTCTCCCCCACCCCTTCTCTTTTTCCTTTCCCCATTTTGGTTGTCCTTTCACCCCCCCCCCCATTTTCTCCCTCTGGTGTCCCTCCTCCTTCAGTTTGTCCTGTGGTTCATTGATCTCTCAGATTTCTTCTTCTCCAGCCCTTACTTTTTCCACTGATCACCACCCAGCTTCTTACTTCATCCCCCTCTACTCTATCACCTACTTTCCAGCTTGTATTTCTCCCCCCTACGCCCCCCCCAACTTCTTATTCTGGCTTCCTTTACAGTTCTGAAGAAGGGCTTCAGCTGGAAATGTCAACTCTCCCCTCCATAGATAACCCATATGGTGTATTGGCCTTCATCAATCATGGAATTAAGTTTAAGAACCGAGAGGTAATGTTGCAGCTATATAGGACCCTTGTCAGACCCCACTTGGAGTATTGTGCTCAGTTCTGGTCGCCTCACTACAGGAAGGATGTGGAAACCATAGAAAGGGTGCAGAGGAGATTTACAAGGATGTTGCCTGGATTGGGGAGCACGCCTTATGAGAAAAGGTTAAGTGAACTTGGCCTTTTCTCCTTGGAGCGATGGAGGATGAGAGGTGACCTCATAGAGGTGTATAAGATGATGAGAGGCATTGATTATGTGGATAGTCAGAGGCTTTTTCCCAGGGCTGAAATAGTTGCCACAGGAGGACACAGGTTTAAGGTGCTTGGAGGTAGGTAAAGAGGAGATATCAAGGGTAAGTTTTTTTAAACAGAAAATGGTGAGTGCATGGAATGGGCAGTGAGGCGGACATGATAGGGTCTTTTAAGAAACTTTTAGATAGGTACATGGAGCTTAGAAAAATAGAGGGCTATGGGTAAACCTAGTAATTTCTAAGGTAGGGATGTGTTTGGCACAACTTTGTGGGCGAAGGGCCTGTATTGTGCTTAGGTTTTCTATGTTTCTATACCTGCCCTGCAGAGTTCCTCCAGGAGTTTGTGTGTTGCACTGGATTTCCAGCATCTGCAGGAGCTCGTGTCTTTACACGACCTTAAACAGGTCTTCGTCGATGGAGAGAAAATCTCGGCCAGGTTCACACTAAGAATAACACACGGTACCGGAGGTCGCCTCACGTGGGGTGGCTGGGGAGCACGAGGGAGCGTCACGGGGAGTAGCCGGGGAGCGCGAGGGAGCGTCACGTGGAGTAGCCGGGGAGCGCGAAGGCGGATCACGCAGGGTGGCCGGGGAGCACGAAGGCGGATCACGTGGAGTGGCCGGGGAGCGTCACGGGGAGTAGCCGGGGAGCACGAGGGAGGGTCACGGGGGGTAGCTGGGGAGCGCGAAGGCGGATCACGCGGGGTGGCCGGGGAGCGCGAGGGAGCGTCACGGGGAGTAGCCGGGGAGCGTCACGGGGAGTAGCTGGGGAGCGCGAGGGAGCGTCATGGGGGGGTGTAGCCGGGGAGCGCGAAGGCGGATCACGTGGAGTGGCCGGGGAGCACGAGGGAGCGTCACGGGGAGTAGCCGGGGAGCGCGAGGGAGCGTCACGTGTGTATCCGGGGAGCGCGAGGGAGCATCACGGGGAGTAGCCGGGGAGCGCGAGGGAGCGTCACGGGGAGTAGCCGGGGAGCAGGAGGGAGCGTCACGGGGGTTGGCCGGGGAGCGCGAAGGCGGATCACGTGCGCCGGCCGGAAAGCGCGAGGACGGGAGTCTAGCCGGCAAACGGCGAGAGGGGAGAGCGGAGCGGGAAATTGACCTGTGGAGAGGAGGCGAAGGTGGGAGTCAGGGCCAGCTTATGTTGTGTGAAATGTTAGTCATTTGCAGGAGATACCAGTTTATGCACACAAAACGTGATGATAACCAGTCAGCGATGAAGTCGGGGTATATACTTTGGCCAGCACTCCTTGAATGTGAGAACTGCACTTTACACCGACTTGAGGCAGCTGACAGGATCTTGGCTTTATATCGCTTCCAAAAGATGACATTGAAGAGGTGCACAGGAGCAGAGGCCTGGATTTTTTGTGCCTCGGGCATCTAGTGTGTTTCTGATTCACTAGAATTCAAGGGAAGTGCTCAATAATGCATTCATATGTTTTGAGACAGGTATTTTTGCTAGATCCTTTGAAGCCTTTTCTTGAACTCCTGGTTGTGGATGTATGCTCTACTCCCCTCCACTTTTTTTCGCCAACCCTTGTAATACCTTGTTTGAAATAAGTTAACTAAAATAAATGTGGATTAAAAAATACATCAATAACAATAATTACAAAACTACTGGATTGTTGTAAAAGCACATCAGCTGAAATAATGTCCTGCTTTCCTTTCCTGATCTGGCCTATATGTGAATCAGCAATATTGCTGACTCCTCACCATTTCCTCAGGCCATTAGGAATGGATTTATGCCAAAAATGTACACATCTATGAATGAATAAATTGCAGGCATGTTTTAGTACTTGCAATGCCTTTTCAAACTGATTAATGAAAAGAGTGAATAATGATTTCCAAAATGTTGTCAGTTGCATGTGATGGAATATAACTGTTATAAATGCCTTCAAATCCAGTGCTGCGGCTTCAATTTAACCTTGACTTGGCCCAATACCAAGGCACATTACTCCCCACCATCGGTAATAGCTGAAGGAGACTGTCTCAAGAAGGCATCATCACCAATGGGCCATGCCATCTTCTCACAGCTACCACTGGGCAGGAGGTACAGAATCCCACCAACAGCTTCAAGAGCATCAACCATTCAGTTCTTGAAACAACATTATAATTTAGCAACACATGGCCACATTTATCATTTTGCACTAAAATAGACTGTTTTTTCTTTAAAAATTGTGTATGATTTATCATTTATGCTTTTCTTGTGCGTGCTATGTGCCTGTGCTGCTACTGCAAGTTTTTTATTGCCCCTGTACTTGGGCACATGGCAATAAACTCAGTTTTGACGTTGACACTTCTCTTGGGTATATTGTCTGTATGTAAATGATGCAGCAAATATTGAGAGAAAGAAACATTGATCGTTTGCAATTGATAGATATCTTCCAGTCAACGGAAATTATTTTACACAAAAGGTTGCAGTGTCAAATTTAAGTATTTGTTTGCCAAGACTGAACAGCCAGAACTGAGGCCTCACTAACCATGTAAAGGCATTGGAGAAATACTTTGTTTAAAAATAAGATTCGGATTGGAAGATTGAAAGGCAAAGTATAATTTTTGTTTTGCAAAAGAATTAGGAATGAGAATAGGTAATTCAGTTCTTCAAACATGCTCCACCATTGAATAATATCTTGGCTGTATCTGCCTCAGTGTCATTTTTATTTCTTTTTCTAACTTTATGATTCTAAGCATCTTACTCCATATCCATTCTGAGGACCATAGAAAGAGTTTAAAGTTTCAAAGAATTAGCTCTCATTCTTTAAGAACTGCAGAGAATGCAGGCTTAATATAGTTAATTTCTTCTCTTGGGCAAACCTCCAATTCCAGGACCCAGTATGGAGAACTTTTGTTGCATCCCCCTTGTCAAATTTGTATATTCATTATCAGATAAGACGACTAAAATCATTCTTTTCCAGGTGTGGCCCGAAATAATTCCCTAATTTGTAGTGAAAACATAATGCACTTAAATATGTGATCTGGTGTTTTTGCAGACTATCAGGTTGGTTTTCTTTTCCTTCTAAGCCCTGTCCCTATAGCTTCCTGGGAAACATCCAGAGCAAAGGCTCTGCAGTCACCCACTGGACTCGGGGATTTGGATTTCAGAATCCTGGAATTCCTAATCTGCACACTTTACAGATAGTGTAACCTCAGAGCAGTTTCTAGTATTTAAACAGCTTTTTGTAGAGGCACAGCACTGTAGGGAGATACAGCACAGAAACAAACCTTATGGCCCACAGAGACCTAATCAATCATTAAGCACCATTTATATTAATTCTACATTAATCTCATGTTTTACTCTCCCCACATTCTCACTCTAGATTCAGGTACTCACATTACTGGCAAATAATCTAGTGTTGGGGGATGGGGTAGGGGCAGTTGAGTTGACAACAATATTGTTGAAAGATGGGAATCGGTTGTGTAAATATTTCTTGTTTTACTGGATGCCTTAGCTGAATAACCCTGTAGTTCATTGATTGATCCAATATTGCAGCTGTGTTGGAACAACTTGTTTGAAGTTTTGATAGACCTTACAGAGGAATGTTGTTAGGCCACTCAATGCCTTTGTTGTATCCACTGACTCAGCAATATTTTCCATTCAGTTCAAGTGAATATATAGAATATAAAATAGTACAGTTCAGTACAGGCCCTTTGGCCCATGATGTTATGCCAACATTTTAACCTACTTCAAGATCATTCTAACCCTTCCCACCCACATCCATCAATTTCAGAATTAAATCTTGACAGATCCAGAGTCAGGAGTTGACTGCCCTACTGATGGGGCTATGCTGACTCTGAAATCTCTGCAAGGACTCTAAAATGCCCAACGTTTTTCATGGTCTCACACACACCATAACCTTCTAGTTTGGTCCCCTCTTGCATCATTGCTGCCTCCTTCCCCACCTCCTCCTGTCCACCTTCTTACTAGACAGGCATCTGAAACAGTGAAAAACAAACAGCAACTGCGGAGGCAAAGAGGTGGTCACTGCCTCAGGTTGAGATCCTGATGCATACATAGTCTGTGATGCTGGATCTCAACCTGGAACATCATAGTAGGGGTTGATGTTGCAAAGTTGTCCAGATAGGACTAGGCACAGCCTCAGAATATATCAGACCAGAAATGAGGAGGAATTTCTTTAGGCAGAGGAAATCTGAGGAATTCAATGTCACAAACAGCAGCAGAGGCCATCATTGGGTATATTTAAAGCAGAGGTTGATAGGATTAGCAAAAGTGTCAAAGGTTACAGAGAGAAGTCAGGAGCAAGAGGTTGAAAGGGATAATAAATCAGGCATGATTGAATGGTAGAGCAGACTCAATGGGCCAAATGGCCTAATTCTGCTCCTAGGTCTTATGGTGATTGGGCAAGACGATATGAAGCTTGTATACAACATTAACCTAGGTAGGCATGAAAATGTCAGGCTAAATAGCCTGTCTCTGCCCTCATATTCTATGTGTTTTTTGTGTCTTTTCTTTATTTTTAGTTACAATAATATATGCATGTTTTAAAATTAGGAACAGATTAGATACTCTTAAACGTGAATAGCTGTCAAGTTGAATGGGAAGGCTTTTGTTCTTAAGGTTGGACAACTGTTGAACTTGATTCATTGCCAGCCAATGTGAAAAGAATTATTTCTGATTAAAAAGTGAACACTTGTTTTGAAATAGCTTCTCCATTATTGGCCTTTCTTCAGATCTGCACAGTATTTAGGATGCAAGTAAAGATAAAATGTATTTAAAACTTTTGTGAGCAATACTGCTTTTTGTAGCTCTTTTCCAACTTTTAGATTAGAGTGATAGTGCATTATCTGTCCTTGCATAACCTATTTATAATTTACTAATTTGTGGAAATAATCTGAACAGACAAAATTCTAAGAGAACCTTTGTTTCTCAAAGCTTGTACAGTTTATTCAGGTAACTAAATAAAACTATCATTTACTTTTGTCAACAGATTTAAGAGACTGCGTGATGATTTCAACATCACACAAGCACAGGAATTTTGTGTCTGAACCAATGGGAAACAAATCAGTTTCTGCCCTGGCTGGAATCGGAGCAACACTTGGAAGAAAACTAGAAGAACAAGGTTTTGATAAGGTAAGAATGGGCTATATGTTCCTGGAAAACAGGTGTATCTATTGAATCAAGGAGTAGAGACCTGTGCTTGTTTGGAACCTTTCCCATCTGATGAAAGGTCACTGGCCTAAAACATGAACTCAAAGCACAGGCACTGCTTTGCCTACTGAGAATTTTCTGTGTTTATGAATAATTCAAGTATCTACTGTATTTTACTTTTGTACAACTATTAAATACACTTCCCTTCTGCGACTGTCATCTTCATTGCTTTCAATTCATTCTCCTATTTTTGATCATGTTGATAGCCACCTCCTTTATCTTCATCTCCATTACTGATTTAATTTGTATCTTATTTAACCAGTTTTGGAAAGATGACTATTAATGGCATTTGTTTTGGAGAATAACACACACAAAATGTTGAAGAAACTCAGCAGGTCAGACAATAGCTATGGAAGGAATTGAGAGCTAATGTTTCAGGCCAAGACCCTTCATCAGGACTTTTGGGAGCTGTGGCTGGATTAGCCAAGGCAAACAATTGTAGTGCATTTTGTACATGGGACATGTTATAGCCGTGTGTATCAACAGTGGGGGAAATTAATGTTTAAGGTTGTAGAATGGGATACCAATCAAGCCAATGGCTTTGCTCTGAAGATTGTTCTATCTTCTTGAATGTTGTTGGAACTGCTTCTATCCAGGCAACTTGAGAGGATTTCATCATAACCTGACTCGTGGCTTCTAACTAGTTGGAAAGCTCTGTGAGTCAGGAAGTGAGTCACTTGCTACAGAATGCCCCTCCTAGGGGTTACCACTGATCAGAGATATAATTGCATTAACCACAAGGTGGCAGCCCTCAATGGAGTACCTGGTAAGAGTCTGAAAACTTGTGCCAACCAACTGGCAAGGGTATTCAGAGACATTTTCAATCTCTCACTGCTATAGTCATAAGTACCTATTTATTTCAAAAGGGCAACAATTAATACCAGCTCCCAAGAAGAGCAATATGAGCTACCTTAATGGCTATCAGCTAGTTGCAGTCACATCTATGGTGATGAAAAGCTTTGAGAGGTTGGTCATGGCTAGAATCAACTGCTGCCTCAATATGGACCTCTCATCACCACACTGCAATTTGTCTATGACAAATGCTGGTGATATTAACTCTAATTCTGATAAATACTGTGAATGCAGAAGCAGGTCAAATGATGCCCCAGTGTCAAGGACAATCACTCTCATCTCCAAAATTCGCCTCCTTGCTTCATGTTTGAAGAGGACTGAAGCTAAGTGGTCTGATGGTTTGGTGAGCAGGTTATGGCGTTGTTGGAAACACCTTCCATCGATTTTCTGATGCTTGAGGCTAGGTGATTAGGTTGTAGTTAGCCGAATTAAATTTGCCCCACCATTTGTGGATAAGAGAATTTTGATGTGCTGCCAAGTTGTAACTGTATTTAAACATTTTGGCTAGATGCATTTTGGCTAATTCTGAAACAGATGTACGGTACTACAGCTGGGAACTTCTCTATTGCAATAAACTTCAGTATGTCCACTGCTCTCAACCATTTCTTGATGTAACAAGGGGTGAATTGAATTGGCAGAAGACTAGCTTTTGTGATGGTGGGGATCTCAGAAGGAAGTTAAAATTAATCATTTATTTATTAACTGAAGTTAAAATCCTTGAGTGCTCTGGTGAGGTACAAGTTCAAATCTCGGCTTCTGTTGTAAATCTGGGAAGTTTACCTACCAGCGTCTCAAATTAAACTCAACCCTTCATGTTTAAGCTTCATCTCTCTGTTCTCACTCCCCAGACTGTTCACACTATCCCTCTAATCCCAAATAATCAGTCCTCAGCAAAAATCAGTTTCATCCACTTGGACATCTAGTGTAATAAATCTCGAGTTTAGTGTGATTCTGCACACTTCTTCATTTATGTTTCAGCTCCCTGATGTCATTTACCCTCACAGCAGATCATGTCTTTCATTTTCAGAATTTTCATTTCATCTAGACCTTTCCCTCTGACCTCTTGTTCTACTAATAAAAGGGGTGCCACAGTGACATAGCGGTTAGTGCAATGCTATTACAGGTCAGAGTTCAGAGTTCAATTCTGACATCATTTGTAAGGTGTGTATAAGTTCCTCCTCGTGAATGTGTAGGTTTCCTCCCACAGTCCAAAGATGTACTGATTAGTAGGTTAAAAACACAAAATGCTGGCAGAACTCAGCAGGCCAGACAGCATCTATGGGAGGAGGTAGTGACGACGTTTCGGGCCGAAACCCTTCATCAGGAGTGAAGTAACATGGGATGGTCGAGGGGGGGGATAAGAAGTGGGGGGAGGGATAGAGAGCTAGGAAGTGATAGGCTGGAGGGAAATGGGCTAGGGGAAGGTGGAGAATTATGGGAAATAAAAGGTAGGACTGGGGGAAGATTATAGTGAGGGGGGAAAAGAGAGAGTACCTGCTGGCATGAACATCCAACTCACAGACCTCCGTTGATACCCCTGCCTCCCCTTACCCCCATCCCTATCTGTTATTTTAGTCTGGTTCTCTTTCTCTCTTTTTTTCCCCCCTCACTATAATCTTCCCCCAGTCCTACCTTTCTTTCTCTTTTATTTCCCATAATTCTCCACCTTCCCCCAGCCCATTTCCCTCCAGCCTATCACTTCCTAGCTCTCTACTTTATCCCTCCCCCCACTTCTTAGCCCCCCTCGACCATCCTATGTTACTTCTCTCCTGATGAAGGGTTTCGGTCCGAAACGCCGTTACTACCTCCTCCCATAGATGCTGTCTGGCCTGCTGAGTTCTGCCAGCATTTTGTGTTTTTATTTATTTCCAGCATCTGCAGATTCACTCGTGTTGCTGGTTAGTAGGTTAATTGGTTACAGTAAAGTGTCTAAGTTGGCTTGCTGAGTGAACAGTGTGACTCTTTGGGCCAGAAGTGCCTGTTCCATGTAGTAATAAGTAAATAAACAAATACATATATATCATTAACTCTCCATATTCTGAGGTGTAGCACTAAAACATTAAACACCAAGCTGGGCAGTAATGTAGGTGAGAAGGTAGGTTGTGCAGTTGGCAAGGTTACTCATAGATAGGTATCCTTGGGAGAAAGAAGTTCAGACTGATGGAGAGTCACAAGGATTATGATAATTATTTGAGAGCTAGTGACCTGATGGGGAAAAAATGAAGTAAGGTAAGATGACAGGAGGGTCTAGGTGGAAAAAACAAAAAATATTCTAAAACATGACCCAGGCAGCTGTAAACATACCAACTTCCAGTTTCTGCAAAGGTGGTGTGCAACACATTCCCAGAAGGTAGATTAACATTAGAGATTGTACACCTTTGATGCGTTCTCAGGTTAGATCCCTCTCTCTGGTAACAGAAGTCAGTGGATTTATAAGTGATTCCACTGACGTCCTACATCCAATTTATCTTCCTTAACCCATCCTCAACACTTGAGGTTACTCCTTTCCCCAAACACTACTCATTCTTTGCTGACTGCAATCTACTGCTATTAACTTAACCATTTCCTCCATCGGTTGTTCTCTTTTTCTGTTCATGTTAATCATTTCTCCTTTTACAGCCTCTTAAATAGCTACTTCACTTCCTTTCTGCCTTCACATGTTTACTTCTCAATATATAGTCTGCATAATATGTTTAGCAATTTCTGTTAAACATGTCAGCTTTTGTCATTGTGAAGGGAAAGGGGTATTCTAGGATCACATACATACGTAAGCAACGATGTGGATTCATAAAGCATAATGGTGAACTCTAAAAAAACTCTTTAACGTATGACTTTTACCTACTAAAAGCCTACAAAAAGTGGTGGATACAACTCAATTCATCACAGGAAAAGCCTCCCTACCACTGAGCAGGTCAACAAAGAGCACTGCTACAAGAAAACAGCATCTATCATCAAGGACCCCCACCATTCAAGCATGTTCTCTTCTTGCTGCAGCCATCAAGAAAGAGGTACAGGAACCTTAGGTCCCACACTACCAGGTTCAGGAACAGTTATTACTTCTCATCCATCAGGCTGCTGAACCAGCATGGATAACTTCACTCACCACAACAGTGAACTGATCACTGAACACAGCCTATGGACTCACTGTTAAGGACACTACAACTTAATGGTCTCAATATTACTTAACGTTTATTATTATTATTTTTTAAAAATTTGTATAGTTTGTCTTCTTTTGCACATTGGTATCTTGTCCAGCCTTGTGTGTAGTTTTTCATTAATTTTATGGCATTTCTTTGTCTTACTGTGAATGCCTGCAAGAAAATGGATCTCAGGGTAGTACATGGTGACTTATAGGTACTTCAATAATAAACTTACTTCGAAATTTGTTCAACTATTTTGGATTCCTGTGCACTACTCCTGTCTTTTTAGGGACAGTAATGAAGGTGCAAAATAAAATCTAGGTGGATCATAGAGCTGACATCTGCCTGGAAAAATTGAGCTACTCTGTAATATAAAAGGAATATCTGAGAGATAGTCCCATAACGGTATGAAAGTGCTGGTTTGAGTTGGCAAAGGTGATGTTTTTGCTTTTGTAGTGGACCAGAATATGAAGTGGTCTATCATAATTCCATTTAGAAATTTGGAAGAAACCTCAGCACTCAGAATAATTAGAATGGAAGTGACCATACAGGAATAGTTGAGGTAAACTCTACAGATGCATTTAAGAAGAAGCTGAACAAGGTAGAATATATTGATCATTAAATGAAAGAAAGTCTGGTATGGAGCATATACTATTCTTTATATATAAACAGTAATATTTACTGCTAATCTTTAGTAATCTTATTTTCTGTTCCCTTTGCAGGCTTATGAAGTGCTAGGCCAGTTCCTTGTTCTGAGAAAGGATGATGAATTATTTAAAGACTGGTTGAAAGATATTTGTGGAGCCAACAGCAGACAAGCTGGACAGTGTGTCTTCTGTTTACAGGAATGGTGCAATGCTTTCCTGTAGTTAATATTCTTGTCTAAAGCATGTATGAATTTCGTTACTTATGATCTGGATTAATAAAGGCATTCTGAACAAATAACGATTTTCCTTTGTTTATCTTAATCATGTATGTAGTTCATTGCCTTGATGTTTTGTAGATTAATACCAATATTTCATGCAACATCAATCCTTTTTTGTCAAGGTATGTGCTTCACATTAAAATGAGCAGCTAGTTTCTGATACAAGTGGGAATGAGAGGGTTAACATATGAGGAACGTTTGACCGCTCTTGGACTGTACTCCTTGGAGTTTAGAAGAATGACAGGGGACCTCATAAGAAACATTTTGGATGTTGAAAGGCATGGACAGAGTGGATGTGGTGAAGTTGTTTCCCATGGTGGGGGGGTCCAGAACGAGAGGACATGAGTTGAGGATTGCAGTGCACCCATTCAGAACAGAGATGCGAAAAAAAAATTTTAGCCAGAGGGTGGTGAATCTGTGGAATTTGTTGCCACGGGCGGCAGTGGAGGCCGAGTCATTGGGTGTATTTAAGGCAGAGATTGATAGGTATCTGAGTAGTCAGGACATCCAAGGTTATGGTGAGAAGGCGGGGGAATGGGACTAAAGGGGAGATTGGATCAACTCATGATGAAATGGCGGAGCACTCAATGGGCCGAATGGCCAACTTCTGCTCCTTTGTCTTATGGTGTAAGTTTTGCACTTGTGTGTGTCCACAGTGCTACGAAACAAAATGAGAAAAAGAGCAGTGCTGAAATAGCAGCAGAACTGGTAATTTGATAAAAGTTATATACATTAAAGTACATTTAATTTTGACTATGGACAGAATCCTTCAAAAGCAAAGATGACAATATCTCTAAGTAGTGGATACAGCCAGTCCATCACAGGAAAAGCACTCACCACCACTGAACATATAAGGACCACTGCCACAAGAACGCAGCATCCATCACCAAGTACCCCCACCATCCACGTCATGCTCTTTTCACTGCTGACATAGGCAAAGAAGTAAAGAAGCCTTAAGACCCACACCACCAGGTTCAGGAACAGTTATGACCTTTCAACCATCAGGCTCCTGAACTATTGTGGGTAACTTCACTCATTTCGATGCTGAGCTGATTCTTTTTTGTATTTACACAATTTCTCTTCTTTTCCGCATTGCTTGTTGTCTGTGTAGTTTATTGTGTTTCTTTGTATCTACTGTGAATGCCCACCAGAAAATGAATCTCAGGGTTGTATATGGTAACATATACATACTTTGATAATAAATTTACTTTGAACTTTGAAGTATTTAGAGCTCAGTGCAAACACTGCAGTAGTTTTGTAGCTTAACAAGTCATAGGCTTATAAATAGTCCACAAAGCCAAAATAAGTTGTCGCATTATAGTACTCAAAGTTTTGTTTTATTCCATTCCTTTAAGTAGGTGTTGACTTACCACACAATGCCTATAAATAAAAAAATATACAACAATCATATTGGCATTTTCAGATTAGGACAGTATATCATCATGAGTATTGGTAATGATGGATACTTTCCACATTAAATCTATTGCCTTCAGATTTGTAGCTATTTAGAGTGCTGATTATATTTATTTGTGTGCAGCTGCTGCAAAAGAGTGGGGTAAATTTAAGGAGCTGCCAGTCCTTTAGGTGCTCAGTGTGCAAGAAACGACTGGAGTAAATCTTATATTGCTGCAGATTTAAAAAAAATATTTTGAACATTCAACATTAATTTCCGCTAAAGGAGAACCATTATCTTTTGCAGCATATTTACAAACTCCAGTCCTTAGAAAGGGCAAACAGAACACCCTACAGTGTACTGAGGAAATAATCCCTCACAGGACACTCAGCTTTTCCTACATGACATACAGTAGTTGCTTGTTGATGGCCATCAAATATTGAACATCCATAGCTGCAACAACTGTTGTAGTTGCATGGGAAGTTGGAACTTGCAGGATATGCATCTGTCTATCAGTCATATCAGTGCCCAAAAAGAGCAGAGTGAGCTGAATTAGTACCCAGTTGCTCTCACATTTACTATGATGAAGTGCTTTGACAGGTTGATCATGACCAGCAACAACTCCTGCATCAGCAAGCACTTGGACTCACTGCATTTTACCTACCGCTACAACAGGTCTACAGCAAGTGCAATCTCACTGGCTCTCCGGTCAGCTTTGAACCACTTGGACCAATACCTACATCAAATTGCTGTTTATTGATTGCAGCTCTGTGTTCAACACTATCATCCCCTCAGTACTACTTAACGAGCTTTGAAACCTGGTCCTCTGTACCTCCCTCTGCAACTGGACCCTTAACTTCATTGTGAGATCACAGACAGTCTAGATCAGAAATAACATATCCTAGTCACAGATAATTATCACAGAGCACCTCAATGATGCATACGTAGCCTACTGCTCTACTCTACACCTTTGACTGCATGGCAAGGCACAGCACAAAATGCCATCTATAAATTTGCCAATGACATAGGTGTTACTGGCAGAATCTCAGATGCTGATGGGGAGGTGTACAGGAGTGAGATAGTTCAGCTGGTTGAGTGGTGTCACAATGACAAACTTGTACTCAACATCAGTAAGACAAAGAATTGTGAACTTCAGGAAGGGAAAGTTGAGGAAATACACATGTCCTCATAAAAGGGTGAGCTGTTTCAAGTTCCTGGGTTCCAACATCTCTTAAGATCTACCCTGGGCCCAACATACTGATGCAATTACAAAGAAGCCACACCAACGGCTTTATTTCATTAGGAATTTAAGGTTTGTTATGATACTAAAAAAATTCTAGATGTAATGTGGAGAACATCCTAACAAGCTTGATTATCCTTACCAATTTGTTTTGAATAGGTAACAAGATGTTGGTAAGGGTTGCTTTAAGACTTACAAATTTCTACAGATGTATCATGAAGAGCATCCTAACTGGTAGGAGGGGCCTCTGCACAGGATCAGAAAAAGCTGCAGGGGTAGTAAACACAGCTAGCTCCATCGTAGGCACTAGCCGCCCCAACACTGAGGACATTTTCAAAAAGCAATTCCCAAAAATTCCTCATTAGGGACTGCACAACCCAGGACATGTCCTCTTCACATTACTATTGTTTTAGGAATAGCTTCTTCTGCTCCACCATCAGATTTCTAAATGGTTAATAAACCCATGAATACCACCTCACTATTTTTGCACTACTTAATATATTTCTTATTGCAATTTATATGATATATTTCATGTATTGCTACTGCAAAACACATTTCATGACATAATGTGTCAGTGATAGAAAACCTGATTCTGATATAATGGAAATCATAAAATGTCCAGTCCTTTTATATGTAAAGCAGTCACACATGGAGGAAAATAATTGTAATAATGCTGTCCTGTTTGATATTGCAAATTAGAATCAGGTTTATTAATAACATACTGTATACAGTGAAATTTGTTGCCTTTTGGTGATACACTGCAAGACAAAAATTATCATAATTTGCAAAATTAAATAGTGTATAAGATGAATAATGAGGTAGTATTCTTGGACAATTCGGAAATTTGAAAGTGGAGAAGAAAAGTCGTTCTTAAATGTTGTGTGTGTCTTCAAGTTTCTGTACCTCCTCTCTGATGGTGGTAATGTGAAGATGTCCTTGATGGTGAGGGTCTTTAATAATAGATGCCACCTTCTTGAGGCACCGCCCCTTAAAGATGATTTAGGTGGTGGGGAGCGTTATGCCCATGGTGGAAATGGCTGAGTCTACTCTGCAGCCTCTTGAGATCCTGTGCTTTGGAGGCTCCATATCAAGCTGTGATGTGACCAGTCAAAAGGCTCTCCACCAGTCAGCCAAGTTTTGGTGACATACTAAATCTCCTCAAATTCTTAAATAGGGCCATTAGTGTGCCTTCTTTGTGCTCCTAAGATGTTGATGCCCAGGAACTTGAAGCTTTTCACTGCTGACCCCTCAATGCGAACTAGTGTGCATTCTCCTGACTTTTGCTTCCTGAGGTCCACAAAATGTTCCTAGGTCTTGCTGATGTTGAGTATGAGGTTGTTGTGATACTAACCAATCTAGCTCATTCCTGTATACCTCCTCGTCACCAACAGCAGCAAATTTAGATATGGCATTTGAGCTGTGTCAAGCCACATGATCAAGAGTGTAGAGAGAGCAGAGCAGTGAACCAAACCATGCATCCTATGTCAATTGTCAGAAATATCACTTGTGTAAGTAGATCAAAAACACATTTTCTGCACTTGAATCAAATTAAGGACAGTTAAACAGCACTGGAAATCTCTCAGCAATTCTCCTCCTCACCTCAAAATTATTTTAAGCTTGCTCCTTAAAACACATATGTAGTTCTGCACAGTATTTATTCATAAATGGAACTAATAGTTAACATATTGGAAATAACCTTCAACATTTAGGATTACTAAAGCTATGTTCCTCAGGATGCATTATTCAGATTTGGTTTTGAAGACTTTCCATCTTAGGCAGTTGCTTAGGATTACTTGTTATCATACGAGAGAAGAGCAGAACATGTCCATGTATAATCTTTTATAATGTGGGGCATTCCTGCACATCAGCTATTTCATACTCTTGACATAATGGTGCCTTGACACAGTAGCAGAGAAGTCTAAGATGGCTGAATACCAGTCAGTAAAGTTAAGAGAAAATCTGAAGATGCTGGAAATCTAAGCAACACACACACAAAATGTTGGAGGAACTCAGGAGGCCAGGCAGCATCTATGGAAAAGAGTACAGTCAACATTTCAGGCCGAGAAAGCTCTCCATTTCTTTTTGACACCAGTCCCAACCAATTCTCCTCTGCCTAGCGGAACTAGCCATGGGTACTCACATGGGTCCCAGCTATGCCTGTCGGTTTGTCCGTTATGTGGAACAGTCTGTGTTCCAAGCTTACACTGGTGGCCGTCCTGCACTTTTCCTATGTTACATCCACAACCGCATTGGTGCTACTTCCTGCACCCATGCTGAACTTGTCGACTTCATTCACTTTGCCTCCAACTTCCATCTGGCCCTCAAATTTAACAGGTCAATTTCTGACACCCCCTCCCCTTTCTCGATCTGTCTCTATCTCTACTGATATCTATTACAAACCCACTGGTTCTCACAGCTACCTGGACTACACCTCTTCCCACTGTTACTTGTAAAAACACCATCCCCTTCTCTCAGATCCTCCGTCTCTGCTGCATCTGCTCTCCAGGTGAGGCTTTTTATACCAGAACAAAGGAGATGTCCTCCTTCTTCAAGGGGCTTCCCTTCCTCCAACATCAACATTGCCCTCAACCACATTTCTTCCATTTCACACATCTACCCTTACCCCATCCTCCTGCCACCCTACCAGGGATAGGGTTCCTCTTGTCCTCACCTACCACCTCATCAGCCTCAATGTCCAACAGATAATTCTCTGGAACCTCTGCAATCTCCAATGGGATCCCACCACAAACCACATCTTTCCCTCCTCCCATTTTCTGCTTTCCACAGGGTTCGCTCCCTACACAACTCCCTAGTTCATTTGTCCCTCCCCACTGATCTCCCTCCTGGTACACCCTTACAAGCAGAACAAGTGCTACAGCTCCTCCCTCACTACCATTCAAAGCCCCAAAACAGTCCTTCCAGGTGAGGCAACACTTCACCTGCAAATCCCATGGGGTCATACACCATACATGGGGTCATACATCTCCCAGTGTAGCGAGACACGACATAGATTAGGAGATTGCTCCATCAAGCATCTATGCTCTGTCTGCCAGAAAAAGTGGCATCTCCCAGTGGCCACCCATTTTAATTCCACTTCCCGTTCCTGTTCTATTATGTCTATCCATGACTTCCTCCACTGTCATAATGAGGCCACACTCAGGTTGGAGGAACATCTTATATTCCACCTGGGTAGTCTCCAACCTGATGGCATGAACATTGATTTCTTGATTCTGGTAACTGCGCCTCCCCCCCCCCCCACTTTTCCTTCTCTCACCTTATCTCCTTGCATGCTAATCACCTCTCTCTGGTGCTCCTTCCCACTTTTCTTTCTTCCTCTCCTATCAGACTCCCCCTTCCCCAGCCCTCTATCTCTTCCACCAGTCAACTTCCCAGTTGTTCATTTCACCCCTTCCCCTCCAGGTTTCACCTATTACCTTGTGTTTCTCCTCCCCCCCACCTTTAAACTCTACCCCTCATTTTCTTTTCTCCACTCCTGCTGAAGGGTCTCCGCCCAAAATGTTGACTCTTCTCTTTTCCATTCATGCTGCCTGGCCTGCTGATTTCCTCCAGCATTTTGTGTGTGTTGGCTGAATATCAGGTTCTGACAAACAGGCTTAACATGCTTTGAATAAGAGTGGTGGCATGGTAGTGTAGCACAACACTTTATAACGCCATTGATCAGCGATTGGGATTCAATTCCTGCTGCTCTCTGTAAGGAGAATGTATATTCTTCCTGTGACCATTTGTGTTTCTCCTCACATTCCAAAAACATACAGGTCAGTGTTAGTGATTGTGGACATTCTATGTTGGTACCAGAAAAATGGTAACACTTGCGGCATACCCCCCACCCCCAGCACACTGAATAACCAATAAGCATCAATGCACTCGATGCATTTCAATGTACATGACAAATAAAACTAATCTTCTATCGAATGGGAATTTAAAAATTAAAAGGAGGATTAGCAGAGGAGGAAATGGGACTCGCACCAAATTTGGCATAGAAAGACAGGAAAAAAAGGACAAGGTAAACGTTTAAAACAAACCATTTTTAAATAATAGAACGGCAGCAGTGTGATTCCAGAGACTGTTATTCCCTTTTTAGGGTGTGGGTATAACAAGTGGCATTGCAGAAATATAATCCTTGTTATTACAGAAAAGTCCTTGCACTGCTGTTTTTTATATTGTTGGAGCTCTTGAAACACAGGCTATTGGATGAGTGACACAAATTGTCCAGAAACTTCTAGTGACTGCATTCTTAGGGTATTTATTCTTTGTTGTAAATTGCCAAGTTAGTTGCAGAATAAAGGGTCATCAAGACAATAAGACATTGGAGCAATTTAGGCCATTCAGCCCATTGAGTCTGCTCCACCATTCAATCATGGCTGATTTATTACCCCTGCCGAAGGTTTTCAGCCCAAAACGTTGACTGTACTTTTTCCCCATAGAAGCTGCCTGGCCAGCTGAGTTCCTCCAGCATTTTGTGTGTGTTGTTTAGATTTACAGCATCTGCAGACTTTCTCTACCCTCTCATTTTGTAAATATTCTGTAAGCTTAGTCCCTTTAAAATGACTTCATGACCAATGGAGTTTTCCTTAAAACTGAAAAAAACTTGAAGCTACAGCGATAAGATTATATATATTTAAAAGTTTATACAAGACTAGAAATAACCATGACTATGATAGCATATAAATCAGAAGGTGCAGTTGTGGTAAATAGTATATAAGGTAACAAATTTTCAAGAGAAGTTCAAAATTTCCTCTTCATTATTAATTCAATGATAAATGACAAAAGTTTCTGTTTTCTGCTCAAATCAATATAAAAAATGAACACAAGATTCTGCAGATACTGGGAATCCAGAGCAACGCAGACAAAATGTTGGAGGAACTCAGCAAGTCAAGTAGCATCTATGTAGGGGAATAAACATGTTTCAGGCTGGCATCTTTCACCATGTCTGGAAAGGAAGGACGTAAGGGGGGGTGGGGTGGCTACAAGATGGCAGAAGATATGTGAGGGATGACGTGAGAAACTAGCAGTTGAAAGGTGGAAAAGGTAATGGAATGATGAAGGAATCTAGTAGGGGCAGACAGTAGGCCATGGGAGAAAGGGAAGGAGGAGGGGCACCAAAGGGTGGTGATGGGTGGGTGAAGAGGAGGGGTAAGAGGGCGAACAGAATAGGGAACAGAAAAATACAGAAGTGGGCAAGGACAGTAATTACCATAAGTTAGAGAAATCAATGTTCATACCATGAGTTTGGAAACTACGCTGACAGAATGCGAAGTGTCTTCATCTCCCTCTGGTTCCCCTTCCCTTTTCCTCCATGCTCCACCAACTGTCCTATTAGATTGCCTATTTTTTCAGCCCTTTACCTCTTTCACCTATCACCTTCCAGTTTCTTACTTCATTCCCTCTTCCCCCACACACCCACCTTTGCTCTCACCTGGTTGTATTCCTTTCTTCCTCCCACCCCCTAACTTATTCCAGCTTCAGGTGGTGAATCATTGCCACAGACAGCTGTGGAGGCCCAGTCATTGGATATATCTAAAGCAGAGGTTGAATGGTTCTTGATTACTAAGGGTGTCGCAGGTTACAGGGAGAAGGTAACAGAATGGGAATGAGAGAGATAATAAATCTGCCATGATGAAATAGCAGAACTCTCAATGGGCTGAATGGTCTAATTCTACTCCTATGTCTTATTTACTTCTTCCACCTTCCTTTCCAGATTTAATGGTCTCAGCCCAAAATATCAACTGTTTACTCCCCTCCATAGATGTTGGCTGACTTCCTGTTGTTTTCCTCCAGCATTCTGTGTTGGTCAAAAAGGAACAAAGCTTTAGAAGACATATCCTTTTAAGTAGAACACTAAAATTAATTTATTTACTTAATTCCTGAAGATTTTTAAATATCAAATACCAGTTGTTGCTCTGTTCAAATGTATTGTAACTTTTTACACAAGTTCTGTGACTTTTTAAATGAAAGGAAGCTCAAACTTGCAACCAGAAAATAAAGGAAGAATGGCTTAAGAACAGATAGCAGACAAACTTAGATGGAAACGATCAACAGTACAAACACATCCACACATCAGTTGGTAGCCCTGATGAGAACAGATTTGGGAGCAAAATTTTCAAACGTCTGAGGCATTAGTAAATCTTCATTGAGTCTGCATACTGAATGTTCATCACCTTGTAAAGTGCTTTTGTTAAGTGACCATATACTTCCAGAAATTAGAAAGATAATGTGCTAAAAGTCAGCCTCTAACAGACAATAAGATAGAATTTTTACATTTTGTGTTAACAAATAATGTAAGTGGAATTTATTAGCAAAAATCTTTGCAAGACCTTTACAGTGATAGCCTTATACCTGAAATGCTCACCCCCATTTTATGCCCTTAATCTGATGAATCAAGGTTTCCAAATTGACTTGGATAACCTTCGATGATTCCATTTCCCCTTTCACAAGGAAATAAACCAATCTTTAATCATTCTGAGCAGAGTTCACAAATTACAATAGACTAGCAGAGTGCATATTTTATCTCAGTTAATTTTTGCCTGAGCTTAGCATCTTGCATTAAGGTTGGAAGATTCAAGTGGATCACTGACTATAAATTTGCATTTTAGCTTCAACATAAGGCAATGTAATGAGAAGGGTAAACATCTAACCATCACTGAATGATAATAATCCTCCCCCAGCAGCAGCTGGTTTCAAATTTACGAACAGGAAGGACTCACCTGAAAGCAGAAATTAGGTGCTTGCTAGTTTACAATGGCAAAGTGTCTAAAAACTAGCTGACAAACCTTATGGCCGGCTAGCATCAATTCTATAATTGATTTATTGGGGAAAGATTCAGTAGTAAATTTTGCATTCACTACCCTTTAAAATTTGAAAGTGCAACTTTCAAACATTACTGACATAAACAATTATAAAGGTTTTCTATGAAGTCCTTTTGAGAGATGTTATATTCTATATATTAAAAAAATGGCCAGAATACTTCATTCAAATACTATGGATTGGCAGGCTTAGTCAGTACAATGCCCACAAGGAGGGTAGAAATGAAGCATGGACAAATCACCTCAAACTTTGCTCTCTTTTGCAATGTAATTCCAATATTTAAATCAACATATACTATTGGCAGACACTTCCAAATAAGAATGGCTCATACTATTGGCAGACACTTCCAAATAAGAATGGCTCACCTGCAGATATTGTGGTTGATAAAAGCTATTCAAAGCTTGTTTATAACTCTCATAGTTGTTCTTTGATGCATACAGAATAAATAATTACAAAATCGTGTAATACATAACTGAATGGTCTTAAATGTAACAAAATGGTAAGTCCCTGCAACTGACAGATATCTAGTGGTAAATGGTATTACTTATTCAGCAAATCTGAAATATTCTTCTCATTATGCTATGGTGACATCCATTGTAGATGGAATGTTGAATAAAGGTTGACTGTGATGGCCAACTGTGAGTAGCTATTTTTCTAAATGAACTAGTGTTCCCTCAAAACGGTTTTATTTTTATTTCATGGAAAAGATCTGATGCAGATCTGGTTCAAGCCTGGGAACCAAGGTCACCGAGCATACCAAGACAAAGATGCAAATGAAGGATTCTAGGGCAGTATTTACTAATAATTCAAGTATTATTGGCCCTTAACATGTAGATTTAATTGGTTATTAACACCTGAAATATGTATCATGATTGGTACTTAAATATAGAAATGATGGGAATCGGAAAGGCACAAAGTTTCTATTGGATCAGTATTTGTATACAACTAGTGAATTTCTGTATATAAAAAAAGGCATTTCTTTGCTCACACTTCAGAAAAGTGTGGTGACAGGGGCCATGCTGTTTTCCTTGTGCACCAGTAAATAAAGTGTGATTGAGAACCGAGTGTGAGTTTTCAGAGTCCAGTTCATTGGCGGGACAGTGTAATAGCCAACCAGGGAGTGCAGAGGTCAGCCTGCAAGCTTCCACAAACATTCCAGTGCCAATACAGCATGCCCACCAAGCTTGGCAGAACAACACAGATCACAACAAAGCAGAAGCACCAAGTCAAAAGCACCACAGCAAACCAAGACCTGTTCCTCCCTCCCAACCAGTCCTCCAACCCCAAAACAGGCCATCTTTGGGCTCCAGGCTCCAGCAGACTCGTGGACTCACAGACATTGGGCTTTCGACTTCCCCAAAGGACTCACAGAGGTTTGCATACTCACAGCTCTGGCTATCAGGCCTCTACTTCTGTACTTCAGAATGACTTTAGGGTTTTGATCTTTCAGTATCATTAACAACGAATGAGGACACAAGATCCAGGCCTTGAGCTCCAGACTCACCGATGGCGGGATCCTGAACACTAGGCCTTGAACTCTGGTCTTCGCCGACCCAGCTTGCGTACTGAGGCATTACCAGCCTCATTCCTGCTGCTCTGCTGGCTCAACATCTGACCACATCCAAGTGGCTAAATGTGGAGCAGAGGCCTAGACTCTACCCTGTCCTCTAAATCCCCCACATCCATCCCTGTCCCCAAATCCTAACCTGATCACTAACTCCCTTCCCTGACCCCAAAATCAAATAAAAATGGTATTATACATTAAAAATAAACACAATTCACAATCCCTTTAAATTTCATTTTTTGTTGATTCCTAAAAAATAAAATAAAGTTACAAAAAAGATTCTCACCATTTGTTTGTTAAAGATCATGCAAAATCTCAGCCAATGTGGCAACCATCTAAAAATCAGTGATTTTTGATCGCCTAGATTTAAAACAATAAACCCCAGAGACTCAGAATATTAAAATCAACAAAGTCTAGACCCGCATTTTATGATTGCCCCATTGCCACTGGGGGAAGACAATATTTTGAAGAAGGTGTGTGTCCAACCCTGATGGAACTGTAAACAATCGCTTTTCTCTCCAGTTTCAGTGAAGGGAGTCGATGTAATGGAATGTAGCTCCCAGTGCCCAACTGCTCTCAACACCATTGATCTTTCGAGCAAGCTGTAAAGAGAATCACAATCCACTTCAGATAAGACACTGCAGAATACTAAATGAAAGATGTTAATTTCATCCATCACATCCAGATTACCTTTAACTCGGCATCATTTTGGAATCCCAGCTCCTGCAGCAGCACGGTTATGTATACAAGATCCATGCAAAGAAATGGTTGATCTGTTGACCCATCTTCCATACTTTGACATGCTGAAAAATAAGTGATTTACATTTTTCATAAAAGTGTCTGAAATGGATCCAAGTTCTTCTGGGTGCTCCAGTTTCCTCCCACGTTTCAAAGACGCATGAGTTAGTAGGTTAACATGGGTGTAACTCGCAGCACAGACTTGTAGGCCGGAAGGGCCTATAAATGTGCTGTATCACCAAGAAATAAATGTAAGAAAAATCCGGAGCAATGCACACAATGTAATAGAGGAATTCAGCAGTCAGGCAGCACCTATGGAGAGGAATAACCAGTCAATGTTTCAGGCTGAGATCCTTCAGGTTTGGAATGTAAGGGAAAAGAAGCTGTAGTACAAACTGGCAGCTGATAGTGAAGCCAGGTGAGAAGGAAGGTGGGTGGGTAGAGGAAGAGGGATGAAGTAAGAAGAGGCAGGTGAAGAAGAAGGACATTGATAGCAGTTATATACAGGCCTCCCAACAGTGGCCTGTTGGAAGGTGGACCACAGGTTGCAACAGGAAATAGAAAAGGTGAGTCAAAAGGACAATGTTAAAGTAGTCATGGGGGATTTTAACATGCAGGTCAACTGAGAAAACCAGATTGGTTATGGATCTCAAGAGAGTGAGATAGCTTTTTCGAACAGTTTGTCGTTGAGTCTACTAGGGGATCAGCTATACTGGATTGGGTGTTAGGTAATGAACTGGAGGTGATTAGGGAGCTAAGAGAACTCTTAGGAACTCTTAGGAAGCAGTGATCACAATATGATTGAGTTCATTTGAAATTTGATAGGGAGAAAGTAAAGTCTGATGTAGCAGTGTTTCAGTGGAGTAAGGGAAGATTACAGTGGTATGAGAGAGGAGTTGGCCAAAGTAAACTGGAAGGAACTGCTGGCAGGGATGTCAGCAGAGCAGCAATGGCGTGTATTTCTGGCAAAAAAATGAGTAAGGTGCAGGACATGTGTATTCCAAAAATTAAGAAATATTCCAATGGTAAGATAGTATAACTGTGGTTGACAAGGGAAGTCAAAGCTATTGTAAAAGCAAAAGAAAGGGCATACAACAAAGCAAACATTAGTGGGAAGATAGTAGATTGGGGAGTTTTTAAAAACCTACAGAGAGCAACTAAAAAGATCATTAGAAGAAAAAAGATGAAATATGAAAGCAAGCTAGTAAATAATATCAAAGTGGATAGTAAAAGTTTTTTCAAGTATGTTAAAAATAAAAGAGAAATAATAACGTGGAACAAGGAGATGGCTGATGAACTAACTGAGTATTTGTGTCAGTTTTCCCTATGGAAGACACTAACAGTATGCCTGATGTTGTAATGTGTGAAGGAAGAGAGTGGGTGCAGTTACTGTTACAAGAGAGAAGGCAATCAAAAAGCTCAAAAACCTAAAAGGTACATAAGTCACCTGGACCAGAGGAACTGCACCCTAGGGTTCTGAAAGAGGTAGCATGAGAAATGATCTTTCAAAAATCATTGGACTCTGGCAGGGTGCCAGAGGACTGGAAAATTGCAAATGTCACTCCATTCTTTAAGAAAGGAGGAAGACAGCAGAAAGGAGATTATAGACCAGCTAGCCTGACCTCAATGGTTGGGAAGGTGCTGGAATCAGTTGTTAAGGATGAGGTGATGGAGTACTTGATGACACAGGACAAGATAGGACAAAGTCAGCATGGTCTCCTTCAGGGAAAATCCTGCCTGATAAACCTGTTGAAATTCTTTGAGGACATTACAAGTAGGATAAAGGGGATGCAGTGGATGGTGTATATTTGGACTTTCAGAAGGCCTTTGACAATGTGCCACACATGAGGCTGCTTACCAATTAAGAGCACATGGTATTACAGGAAAGTTAGCAACATGTTTAAAGCACTGGCTGATTGGTAGGAGGCAGCAAGTGGGAATAAAAGGAAACTGGTTGGCTGCCAGTGACCAGTGGTGCTCCTCAGGGGTTGGTGTTGAGACCACTTCTTTTTATGCCGTATATAAATGATTTAGATGATGGAACAGTTGGTTTTGTTGCCAAGTTTGCATATGATATGAAGATTGTTGGAGGGGCAAGTAGTGTTGAAGAAACAGGTAGGATGCAGAAGGGCTTAGACAGATTAGGAGAATGGGCAAGAAAGAGGCAAATGAAATACAATGTTGGAAAATGCACGGTCATTCACTTTGGTAGTAGAAACAAATGTGCAGACTATTTTCTAAACCTGGAGAAAATCCAGAAGTCTGAGGTGCAGAGGAACTTGGGAGTCCTTGTGCAGAACCCCTGAAAGTTAACTTGCAGGCTGAGTTGGTGGTGAGGAAGGCAAATGCCATGTTAGCATTCATTTCAAGAGGTCTAGAGTACAAGAGCAAGGATGTGATGCTGAAGCCATAAAGATAGAAAAAAAAACCTTATTTTCTGAGTAAATTACAAGAATAAAAACTTTGTTTTTGTATTTTAGAGATTAAATGTTCAGGCAAAGTTCCAGAGTTCCTTCAGATATTTTAATTGTACATGACCTCTAATGCTCAAAGGAAACCGTGAAATTTCTCATGCTTTTTGATTTTGGAATTCTTTCCTCCCTGAATGGGAACAAGTCATTCCCTTGCAAATACACATGCATACATTGCAGCGTAGTGCGTGAGTCAACTCTAGTGGAGACCAAACCCATCCTCAGTGGAGATCCAAACATAGCACTTCCTTCAGGGAATTAGGAACAAGATGATTTTTCTTTCTTTGACTTCAGGATGCTGAGGGCAATTCACAACACTGTCTGACACATCTCAGATAATAAGGTCAAAAGTGGTCTTTTTGGAAGCAAACTGGTAGAGTCATTCACTGGATTAATTTTGAGGAAATTATGACACTAGATAACACATTATACTGTGAGGCACCATTAAGGTATATACTACACTGATTACAGTAAACTAACAAAATCGAAGTGCCTATGAAAGTTCTTAGTCATCCAGGTCACTATATATCAAGCAGTAGTAAATCAAAGCAACTGTAGCGGTGTGCTACACGCAGCGCTAAAATTACGACACGGAGTCGGTAACTGCAGTCGAAGGAAAAAACTTTATTCGAAATCCTCAGCCTCACTTTTAAGCCTCCCTCAACCTGCCCCCCGTGGCGCAGAGGCTCCAAAGCTCTGTGCTCGCAAACCCCCGTAGGCTATCTAATTGTGAGCCGGTTCGGATGTGCCAGGAAATGGGTCGCCACACAACTGTACTTGCTGTGTTGTCTAGAAGACGTTTTGCCACTCATCCGAGAGGTTTGGCACTTTGGATGGGGAGGACGTATTTGAAAGAGGAGTTAAAGAAGCCATAAACTGGAAAACCCATCCCTGAACAGAGGGGGTGGGGTACAACACCACCTATTTGTTATTTACAATGCAGTCTTAACATCTCTACAACGGTTCACACCTCCATTCATGAAAAGATAAGACTAATGATAGACAATAGGTGCAAGAGTAGGCCCTTTGAGCCAGCACCACCACTCAATGTGATCATGGCTGATCACCCACAATCAGTACCCCGTTCCTGCCTTCTCCCCATATCTGCTATCTTTAAGAGCTCTATCTAACACTTTCTTGAAAGCATCCAAAGAATTGGTCTCCACTGCCTTCTGAGGCAGAGCATTCCATAGATCCACAACTCTCTGGGTGAAAAAGTTTTTCCTCAACTCTGTTCTAAATGGCCTGCCCCTTATTCTTAAACTGTGGCCTCTGGTTCTGGACTCCCCCCAACATTGGGAACATGTTTCCTGCCTCTATTGTGTCCAATCCCTTAATAACCTTATATGTTTCAATCAGATCCCCTCTCATCCTTCTAAATTCCAGTGTATACAAGCCCAATCGCTCCAATCTTTCAACATATGACAGTCCCGCCATCCCGGGAATTAACCTCATGAACCTACGCTGCACTGCCTCAATAGCAAGAATGTCCCTCCTCAAATTTGGAGACCAAAACTGAACACAATTCTCCAGGAGTGGTCTCACCAAGGCCCTGTAAAACTGCAGAAGGACCTCTTTGCTCCTATTCTCAACTCCCCTTATTATGAAGGCCAACATGCCATTAGCTTTCTTCACTGCCTGCTGTACCTGCATACTTACTTTCAGTGACTGATGAACAAGGACACCTAGATCTCGTTGTTCTTCCCTTTTTCCTAACTTGACACCATTCAGATAGTAATCTGCCTTCCTATTCTTGCCACCAAAGTGGATAACCTCACATTTATCCACATTAAACTGCATCTGCCCACTCACCCAACCTGTCCAAGTCACCCTGCATTCTCCTAACATCCTCCTCATATTTCACACTACTACCCAGCTTTGTGTCATCTGCAAATTTGCTAATGTTACTTATAATCCATTTATCTAAATCATTAATGCATATTGTAAATAGCTGTGGTCCCAGCACCGAGCATTGCGGTACCCCACTAGTCACTGCCTGCCATTCTGAAAAGGACCCATTAATCCCCACTCTGTTTCCTGCCTGCCAACCAATTTTCTATCCATGTGAGTACCCTACCCCCAATACCATGTGCTTTAATTTTGCCCACTAATCTCCCATGTGGGATCTTATCAAAGACTTACTGAAAGTCCAGGTACACTACATCCACTAGCTCTCCCTTGTCCATTTTCATAGTTACATCCTCAAAAAATTCCAGAAGATTAGTCAAGCAGGATTTCCCCTTCGTAAATCCATGCTGACTCGGACCGATCCTGTTACTACTATCCAAACGTGCCATTATTTCATCTTTTATAATTGACTCCAGCATCTTCCCCACCACTAATGTCAGGCTAACTGGTCTATAATTCCCTGTTTTCTCTCTCCTTCCTTTCTTAAAAAATGGGATAACATTAGCTATCCTCCAAACCTCAGGGACTGATCCTGAATCTATAGAACATTGGAAAATGATTACCAATGTTTGAACGATTTCTAGAACCACCTCCTTAAGTACCCTGGGATGCAGACCATCAGGCCCTGGGGATTTATTGGCCTTCAGTCCCATCAGTCTACCCAACACCATTTTCTGCCTAATGTGAATTTCCTCAGTTCCTCTGGCCACTATTACATCTGGGAGATTGTTTGTGTCTTCCCTAGTGAAGACAGATCCTGTTCAACTCATCTGCCATTTCCTTGTTCCCCATAATAAATTCACCTGTTCCTGCTTTCAAGGGCCCAACTTCAGTTTTAACTAATTTTTTCCTCTTCATATACCTAAAGAAGCTTTTACTATCCTCCTTTATATTCTTGGCTAGTTTACCTTTGTGCCTCATCTTTTTCTCCCCGTATTGCCTTTTTAGTAATCTTCTGTTGCTCTTTAAAAGTTTCCCAATCCTCTGGCTTCCTGCTTATCTTTGCGATGTTATACTTCTCTTTTATTTTTATACTGTCCTTGACTTCCCCTTGTCAGCCACAGTCGCCCCCTATTCCCCTTAGAATCTTTCTTCCTCTTTGGAATGAACTGATCCTGTACCATCTGTATTATTCCCAGAAATACCTGCCATTGTTGTTCCACTGTCATACCTGAGAGGGTATCCTTTCAGTCAACTTTGGCTAGCTCCTCCCTCATGGCTCCATAGCCCCCTTTGTTTAACTGTAATACTGACACTTCTGATTTTCCCTTCTCCCTCTCAAATTGTAGATTAAAACTTATTATGGTCACTACCTCCTAATGGCTCCTTTATCTTGAGTTCCCTTATAAAATCTGGTTCATTATACAATACTAGATCCAGAACAGCCTTCTCCCTGGTAGGCTCCAGTACAAGCTGCTCTAAGAATCCATCTCGGAGGCACTCCACAAACTCCCTTTCTTGGGGTCCAGTACCAACCTGATTTTCCCAGTCTACCTGCATGTTGAAATCCCCCATTACAACTGTAATATTACCTTTGCGACATGCTAATTTTAGCTCTTGATTCATCTTGCACCCTATATCCAGGCTACTGTTTGGGGGCCTGTAGATAACTCCCATTAGGGTCCTTTTGCCCTTACAATTTCTCAGTTCTATCCATACTGACTCTACATCTCCTGATTCTATGTCACCCCTCGCAAGGGACTGAATTTCATTTCTCACCAGCAGAGCCACCCCACCCCTTCTGCCCACCTGTCTGTCCTTTCGATAGGATGTATATCCTTGAATATTCATTTCCCAGCCCTGGTTCTCTTGCAGCGATGTCTCTGTTATTCCTACAACATCATACTTACCAACTTCCAACTGAGCTTCAAGCTCATCCACTTTATTTCTTATACTTCGTGCATTCATATCTAATACTGTTAATCCATTATTCCTCTCGCTTCTCACATCGGTCTCTATTGCACTTGGTCATACTCTCCGATCCCTTCCTGAGCTTTCTGCCCCGCCAATTCTGTTGTCTTTCTTAACTTTTCTTATTCTCTCTTTCCCTTTAACTCAATCCTTATATTTCCAGTTCGTCTCCTCCCCCCCCACTTATTAGTTTAAACACACCTGTGTAGCAGTGGCAAACCTGTCTGCCAGAATGCTGGTCCCCCACCTGTTAAGGTGCAACCCGTCCCTTTTGTACAATTCATCCTTACCCCAAAACAGATCCCAGTGGTCTAAGAATCTGAAACCCTGTTTGCCGCACCAGCTCCTCAGCCACACATTGAGATCCCATATCTCCCTGTTCCTGCCCTCAGCAGCACGAGGAACTGGAAGCAAACCGGAGATAACCACCCTGGAGGTCCTGCTTTTCAGCCTTCTTCCGAGTTCTCTCAAGTCAGCTGCAGAATTTCTTTCCTCTTCTTCCCGATGTAATTTGTGCCGACATACACTACCATTTCCAGCTATTCAACTTCACCCTTGAGGATGCTCTGCAATCGGTCTGTGATGTCCTGGATCCTGGCTCCAGGGAGGCAACACACCATCCTTAAATCCCACCTGTTGCCGCAGAAACCGCTTTCTGTACCTCTCACTATGGAGTCCCCTACTACCACAGCTCTGCCTGTCGTCTGTCTCTTCGGCTTTGCTTCAGTGTCAATTTTTGACTTGCAGACCTGTCTGCCTCTAAGATTGGCAGTGTCTTCTGTCCCAACAGCTTCCAAGAGGGTGAACCTGTTTTCAAGTGGCACATCCCCTGGGGTCTCCTGTACTTCAAGCATCCGTCCCTTCCTCATCGTTGCCCCCGTTCTCTCTTCCGGTATCTTCGGTGCCACAATCTCACTGTAGGTCCTGTCCAGAAAATTCTCGTTTTCCCTGATGAACTTGAGGTCATCCAGTTACCTCTCCAGTGCCCCAACATGGTCCTTCAGGAGCTGAACCTGGACACACTTTTCACAGTTGTAGCAGCCGGAGGCACCATCAGTGTCCCTGACCTCCCACATCAGGCATCACACTGAATCAGTTTACCTGTCACCTCTTCACCACCTCTCAGCCTCTCCAACTGTGGCGTAGTCTCCTCCCTCAGCCTCCTTGCCGAAGGCTCTCGAGCCAAAGATTCACACTTTCCTCACAAGGCACTTCCCTCGACAAGGCCGATCCCTGAGTCAAAGCCGCAAAGCTCCACTCCTTTACTGGCTGCTTTCCAGTAGAGGTCATGATCCTCTCATTACCTCTACTACTCTTAATGGCCCTCGTGTGATTGCTATAACTTTTAAACAAATCACAGAGTTCATAAACTGGAGAAATATCCACCTTGGATTAAAACTAAAGAAGCCTTTTGGATGGAGAGGCAAAACATCTTCTAGACAACACAGCAAGTCCATTTACCTTGATTTACTACTACTTGATAACAAAAGTAATGTGTTTTGATTCACCTATTAAAGAGTCTTTGCTCTCACCCACTTACTCCTCAAAGTAGGCAAGCAGAACAAATACACACACAGTAGTTTCATTCCTGGATAAAAGTATTCCTCGTTTCCCCAAACTGCCCCTCTAGCTGACCAACTACTCCTCCTAGCCCATTTTGTCACAGCACGTGCTACTTTAGCTTTCATATTAAGGTGGTAGTGTCCATTTAAACTGAGTAACTTAGTCTACATTGAAAATTCTTCTAATATGTAAGAACTTGAGCTCGTCTTTGTAGTGTGCATCATGTTCTATTTCCACTCCCTCAAACATATGAATTATTAGATGTTTTCTTATTTGAAATCAAATACATCCTTGATGAAGGAAGTGCCCTGCCAAATGTTAATCGGTTTTAGAAGGGTGGATGGAGGGGGGGGGGGGAGTACAATTTAAAAAAAGTAGCAAACAAGCCTTTGCTCCAAAATCAGTTGCAAACTGGAGGAGTTGCAAAACTGTGGCAACATTAACATTTCTAGTGATAAAGACCATTAAAAATTAGGAACAGCAATATTTAACACATTTTGCTAAAATGGGCGAGTTAAAAAAAATCAGCATCTCTGACTGGACTGGTAAGATCTTTTGTTTTCACAATTGATAATTTCTCATATATCCTTACAATATATAAATGATATATTCTGCCGACTGTGTCTAATGCTGATACATAGATCAATCTTATTCCAAATTTATTTCACACAGACAGTGTCAGATGTTTGGATTACTCTTGAGTTAATGAAGCTGTGAAGCACCAGCACCACCCACTGCCATCCCCTGTGACACGGAAGTTCAGAAACATTACAGACTGACAGCAGTTAAAAATAAACACTGATCAGATTCAAGATGCACATGATTCCAAAAATTACAACAATAATCTAGAATTGCTGCATTTGTAGTTCTTACCAAGCTTGGCTGCTCTCCTATAATCTTCAACTCTTAAAATGCCTCCTTTTTCTTCATCTGAAGAAGAGGATTATGAGAGGTTAGGAGCAGCAATGTGTTTAATTATATTTATAAGTTAATGCTTATTCCTGCTCCTCATTTACACATCTGCTTGTCACATTTTCTACCTCCTAAGGAGAGGGTATGCAGAATGTTTCAGACTCTCAGTCCTTACCTCAAGGAATTAGAAGGAGCTGAATTTTTCTAACAGCTGCTGACTTCCCACCTCTGACAATATTAGGCTTTCAGGAAATGAGGTCCTCTTTTTTTTTTACCTCTGTTGCTTGATGGAGCCAATTCATGCTTGCTTGGTTGGATGCCTGAATGAACAATTCACACAGCAATATCCATTGTCTTACCCAAGCGCCACTTCTTAATTTGAGTATAGGCAGGTTACTCATTCACAACCGAATTTGCTCAGGATTGAGCATTAGGCACCAGTGAAGGAATAACAATGGGCAGGTACTTTTAGCAGCAGCAAGCCACAGGGAGAAGTGGAGCTTTACCAATTCTTGGTCAGTTATGATGTTGGGATATAGCTGTATATCCAAGTTGCATCATGCACCAAGGACACCAACGATCAAGGCCATGCTTCCTTCCCATTACTGTCATTGTGAAGGAGGTGCAGGAGTCTTGGGTCTCACAACACCTTGCTCAGGAACAGTTAATAACCTTCAAGCATCAGGCTCCTGAATCAACATGGAAAACTTCATTAACCTTCTTCCCAGTCCCCCATTTTCACCAGTTCAGGGCCATTTGAAAAGATCTAGAGAAACTTGACAATGTCGTGCCTTGTAGCAATCTAGTAGTTAGAAAAACAACCCCCAGGAAACATCACTACAAACACATTTCAATCTGTAATCATCAGTCCATCACCCTTTGTTTCATGTCAGTGAAGTGTGGCTTAACTTTGAAAAGAGCAACATTTTACCACTGGGCTGGTGAGTATTACTGAACACTCTCATGATCTGTGGGCAATATTGAGAACGGAAAGATTCTGCCAATATCACATTTGCTTCAATTTTATCCCTGTTCAAGACCCTGGTATGGCCGGAAGCTGCAGGGGACTATTAGTTGTAAGCAGCATGCAAAATGTAAAGGCAGAGTACTTTTTCACTGTGATAAACGTTGAAGTACAGAAGCAACCTGGCTGTCCTTGTACACAGGTCACCCACAGCAAACATGCAGTGCTGCAAGCAGTTAAGAGGCAGAATTAAGCCATTTGGCCCATTGAGTCTGCAGTACCATTCCATCATGGCTGACTCATTTTCACAAAAAAAAACTACATGCTTTTAAGTAAATAATCCACTGGCCTTCTCTACAAACTACAGTCAACCCTCCTTTTTCGCGGGGGATTGGTTCTGGGACCCCCCCCCCCCCCACCACCACCGCAGATACCAAAAAACGAAGATGCTCAAGTCAGTGGATTTTAGGACCTGACGGAGCACCGGAGCTTACTTAACCTGGCTCAGTACGGTGAACTTTAGGACCGGGCAGAGCATGGGACCTGCCGCCCGCAGTGTTTCTGATCTGGAAAAGATCACGGTTGAAAATAAAGTGGAAATAATAAAGAGATCGGAAAGAGGTGAAATGCCATCGGTTATTAGAAAAACATTAGGCTACAGTTGGCCAACAATTGGAACAATTTTAAAGGTTAAAGTGAGAATAATGGGGTATGTGAAAGCCCTGTGCTGATGAAAGCTACAATTATTACTAAGCAACACTGTGGTTGAATTATTGAAATACATATGTTTTTAAGTGTTTTATATGCATAGGAAGGTAAACTATATACTAAGACAAACATTTGACTAACTGGCACTAAATAGTACTGGATGTACCTGTTTCGACTAGAGAACTTCTGTTTTCTTTTTCGATTCCTTATCTGCTGTAACCTATGCGCATCCTCCCGTATACTTTAAATCATCTCTAGATTACTTATAATACAATGTAAATGCTATGTAAATAGTTGTTATACTGTATTGTTTAGGGAATAATGACAAGAAAAAAAAAGTCTGTACATGCTCAAACAACAAGTGCTGGAGACTGAACTTCCGGGTTTTCCCAATCCGCAGTTGGTTGAATCTGTGCATCCAGAACCCGCGGATAAGGAGGGCTAACTGTATTTTCAGTTTAGGAGAAAGGATGTCTTCTTATTTTGCACATAGTTGAGATCCCAGCAGGTACACTGGGTACAGCTTTTGCACCCTGACCATAGTATATGGTAAATATAGAAAGTATATACTTACTATAGAAGGTTCACTAACCTGTCAAAGTAAGTTTATTGTCGAGTATGTATTACTGCACGTTACCATATACCTGTACTACCTTGAGATTCATTTCATTGATCTGTAGGACAGCAGGATACTTATCAATGGAGACTGGAATGAACGGAGATAAGAAGGAAAGGGGATCTCATTGAAACAGGTTTGAAAGACTGGATGTGAGGGGATTCTCCTTGACCCCACCCACCCCAGAATGAGGGTGGGGGGGCCCCAATTTCAGGGTATGGAGTAAAACCCAAGAGGAAATGAGGAGGAATTCCTTTACCTGAAAGAGTTCTCCACAACAAGAAAATGCAGGCCAAAATGCTGTATATATATTTGAAAATATACAGATTTCTAGAGACAAAATGTAATAAAGGACACAGGGAGAGGTAAGAATGATGGTATGGTGTTGAGTAATGAAAACACAGGAGTAGAGTATTCAGCCCTACAGCATGTTCCACCATTTCACAAAATCATTGATGCCTTTTGATCTCTTACATATCCTTACAAATGGATCTGGATTCTCCTTCCAAAAGCAGCTGTCTCAAGAAATCATCAGGGCCACTGATTCCCCTTGTGCAATTGCCAAGGGAGATTTGGGGAAGGAATTTATCATGGTTACCCACATGGGTCCTAGCTACGCCTGCCTTTTTGTCGGCCATGTAGAGCAATCTATGTTCCAAGCCTACACTGGTATCTGTCCTCCTCTTTTCTTACGTTATAGCGACAACTGCATCGATTCTGCTTCCTGCACGCATGCTGAGCTCATCGACTTCATTAACTTCGCCTCCAACTTCCACCCCGCCCTCAAATTCACCTGGTCTATTTCCGACACCTCCCTCTCCTTTCTAGATCTTTCTGTTTCTATCTCTGGAGACAGCCTATCCACCAATGTCTACTACAAACCTACAGACTCTCACAGCTACCTAGACTATTCCTCCTCCCACCCTGTCTCCTGCAAAAATGCTATCCCTTTCTCTCAATTCCTCCGCCTCATCTGCTCTCAGGATGAGGCCTTTCATTCCAGGACAAAGGAGATGTCCTCCTTCTTTAAAGAAAGGGGCTTCCCTTTGTCCACTATCAACTCTGCCCTCCATCGCGTCTCCCATATTTCACGCACCTCTGCCCTCATCCCATGCCCCTGCCAGCCTACCAGGGATAGAGTCCCCCTGGTCCTCACTTATCACCCTACCAGCCTACAGATCCAACGTATAATCCTCCATAACTTCCGCCACCTCCTACGGGATCCCACCACCAGACACATCTTCTCCTCCTCCCCCCCACTCTCGGCTTTCCACAGGGATCGCTCCCTATGTGACTCCCTTGTCCATTCATCCCTCCCATCCCTCCCCACCGACCGGGCACTCATCCCTGCAAACGGAAGAAGTGCTACACCTGCCCCCACTCTTCTTCCCTCACCACCATCCTAGGCCCCAGACAGTCCTTTCAGGTGAGGCACCACTTCACCTGCGAGTCAACTGGGGTGATATAGTGTATCCGGTGCTCCTGACGTGGCCATTTATACATTGGGACCCGCCACAGACTAGGAGACCGTTTTGCTGAACACCGGCACTCAGTCCTCCAGCAGTGGCGGGATCTCCCTGTGGCCACACACTTCAATTCCACAGACCACTCCCACTCCGACATGTCTGTCCATGGCCTCCTCTACAGTCAAGATGAGGCCACACACAGGTCAATGGAGCAACACCTTATCTCCCACCTAGGCAGCCTCCTACTTGCCAGCATGAACATTCAACTCACAGACCTCCGTTGATACCCCTGCCCCCCCCCCCTTACTCCATCCCTATCTATAATTTTAGTCTGGTTCTCTTTCCCTCTCTTTTCCCCGCTCACTATAATCTCCCCCCCCCCAGCCCTACCTTTCTTTCTCTTTTATTTCCCATAATTCTCCACCTTCCCCCAGCCCATTTCCCTCCAGCCTATCGCTTCCCAGCTCTCTACTTTATCCCTCCCCCCACTTCTTATCCCCTCTCCACCATCCCATGTTACTTCACTCCTGATGAAGGGTCTCAGCCTGAAACGTCGTCACTACCTCCTACCACAGATGCTGTCTGGCCTGCTGAGTTCTGCCAGCATTTTGTGTTTTTACTCATTTAATCATGTTTTTTTTTTTAGCCTGCCGGACACTGCATGGTCTTGAGGTGCTTCTATAGTGCACATTGTGTGAGTCTGGCTGGATACACCAGAGTGCTGCCTCTTGTACGTGGTTATTGTTATTATAATCCTATCTACCCTACTCCCATGGGAACAATGAATGCAATTTTCTGTTGCACAATCTGAGATTGCCCAGTTCAGTTCGGGAATTTATGCATTACTCGTGCAATGGTTTCCAACCTTACTGGAAACAGAAGATCATCAACGAAACATACTTCTCTCATGAACTTACCAATCAGCCCAACATCGACTGCTCTGTCGTAGTAGTAGGAAAATGCATAAAATGAAATGTTCTGTACTTCCTCAGGCTTATGCACCCTTTTGTAAAGCACCTTCTCTATCCTTGAATAACAGGAATCATACAGATGCTCTCCTAGAAGCAGACAGAAGCGAGAAGTTATTGGCTATTTACTTGTTACAAGTATCTAACAGCACAAATAACTCTAATTGTGTGGTTTAATGCCAGTGTAGAGAAAAAGAAATATGATCAAAAGAATGTTTTGTGATTATGAATTTCAATTCTTATTAAGTTTGGGAGCTCAGGCAGAAAATGGCAAAGCAACATACTGGGGGAGTGGGAGTAAGAGAGGGCAGTGAGAGCGGGGTGGGGAGGGGAGTGAGAGGCTTAAAACATGTCCTTTCAATGCTCCAAGATTCTATAATTCACTTGGAAACATTCACCACTTTTCAAGTGCTAGACAAATAAGAGTCAAAACATTTTAAAATTATACTGTACCTGCTTTCTGTCCTTTAATGCTGTAAAGAATTTCAGCATGTTTCCATTCTGTTTTGTAGCCTGGTGTTAAGCAGGAACTTACTAAGTCTTGATCCTTCTCAGCTGTAAATGAGTGGAAAAAAAAATTCAAGGACAGCAAAACGTTAGAACTCAGTTGCAATTTCTCTCACAAAGTCATTGGAAGCAGGGAGGATCTTCATTGGTTGGGATCGACCATGGATGTTGTGCCCTGGCTGATGATACGCAAGCCAGGGCAGTTTAATATGAAGTGTAAGCTGTTGCCAGTGCAGCAGGTTACCGTCACCACACAGCTGATGAATCCAAAGGAATGGCAGAGGCCAACATGAGGAAATCTGCAGATGCTGGAAATTCAAACAACACACAAAATGCTGGTGGAATGCAGCAGACCAGGCAGCATCTATAGGGAGAAGGGTCCTGACGAAGGGTCTCGGCCCGAAACGTCGACAGTGCTTCTCCCTATAGATGCTGCCTGGCCTGCTGTGTTCCACCAGCATTTTGTACGTGTTGAATGGCAGAGGCCAATACCGTTCGGCACCAGCTGCGTTGCAGGAGTTGCCAGTCAGTGTTGAACTCAACGTAGGACTGCCTAACGGACGAAAGCTCCAGATTTTCCCTTGGGATTTACCGTAAATTCCGGACTATAAGCCGCTACTTTTTTCCCACGCTTTGAACACTGCGGCAACACTGCGGCCTATACTATGGTGCGGCTAATGCATGTTTTTTTTTCATGCCGCCAAAAACATTTTGCCTTGTAACAGTAGACCAATATAATTGATGAGTAGTTCACAGAGGTCCAATGAAATTGTACGATAAATCAAGCGCACTTTCACAATTAAATTATTGTAAATCAGTCATTTGTACTCACCCTCATCAACATGGAAAACACTCGAAGAAAAGCATATGATGCAGCTTTTAAGTTAAAGGCGATCAATCTGGCGGTTGAAGAAGGAAATCGAGCTGCTGCACATAATCTTGGCATAAATAAATCGATGTTGAGACGGTGGAGACGCCAGCGTGAAGAACTGAGTCAATGCAAAAAGACGACAAAAGCTTTCAGAGGTAATCATAGCAGATGGCCCGAACTTGAAAACTTTCTTGAAGACTGGGTTAACACACAGACAGCAGGCGGCCGCGGTGTTTCCACCGTGCAGATCAGACTGAAGGCTAAAGCAATCGCCACCAAAATGAAAATCGAAGATTTTAGAGGTGGGCCATCGTGGTGTTTTAGATTTATGAGACGAAAAGGCCTGTCCGTCAGGGTACGCATGACTCTGTGTCAGCAGCTCCCTCCCGACCACGAGGAAAAACTTGCTAACTTCCGCACATTCACTCAAACAAAGATAGTGGAGAATTCCATCGGGCCAGATGATATCATAAATATGGATGAAGTACCTTTGACGTTTGACCTGCCTCTCACTCGGACTGTTAATAAAAAAGGTGACTCGTCCATCACACTGAAAACAAGTGGCCAAGAGAGAACGCATTTTACTTGTGTTCTGAGCTGCACAGCATCCGGACTAAAGCTTCCACTGATGGTGATTTTTTAAGCGGCTGACAATGAAAGTTCAGTGAAAGCTGCCATCAAGAGTACAAACTCAATTCCAGCTGTGATTCCTGGGGGCACCACGAAGTATTTGTAGCCACTGGACATCAGCGTGAACCGGGCATTTAAAGTGGCGCTTCGCGTTGAGTGGGAGGCTTGGATGACGAGCGGCGAGAAATCCTTTACCAAAACAGGACGCATGCGAAGAGCATCTTTAACTCAAGTCTGCCAGTGGATCCTAAATGCGTGGAGCCGTGTCACAACATCCATCATCACCAGCGGGTTTCGAAAGGCTGGACTGCTGCGTGATGAAGAGGACCGCGTGCGCTCAAGTGAGAGCGACAACGAAGAGACTGAAGTGAGTGACGAGATCCTTAGGTTTTATTCAATTCGGACACTGAAGGACTTTGATGGTTTTAGTGCGCAGGAGGAAGATGAAGAAGGCGATCAATAACTTTTCCTGGTAGGCTGCAGTATATATATATTTTTTTTACCAGTCGTTAGGAGATATTGGAATGTTGTTCGTGCACTGTTCAGTAAAAAAGTATACGCAACGTAATTTGTGTGTTACCGATACATACGTATATTTAAAAGTAGCTGTGTTACAGGCACTGTTCGAAAAAAAGCATTTGCAATATATATTTGTTTATGTTACCATACGGATTTAATTAAAAGTTGAAAAATCCTCACGTGTAATATCTTTCTGTGTAAATATCTCATATTACAACTTGGGACACCTGCGGCTTAAAATCCGGTGCGGCTTGTACAAGTACAAAATTGATTTTCTTTCTAAAATTAGAGCGTGCGGCTTTTAATCAGGTGCGCTCTGTAGTCCGGAATCTACGGTACTCACAAAGCCTTCCACGAATGAGTGTAGCTGCAAGACATTGGAGGTTTGAGATCAGGTTTCCTCCTCCGAGGTGAGCTGCCAAACATGGCTGACGAGCCCCATCTGCCTGGAGCGACTGGTTTTAAGGCACCAGCAACCTTCCTTTGCCCCTTCTCCTGTCAGTAGAAACAGTTGTGCTGGGCTCAGAAGCTAAGCCACTTGAAAGCCAGGAGTCAGACTTGGTCGTCAGAGGCTACTTGAGATGCACACCATCAGGAGCATTTAATAAGTAGTGGGTATTTATCCCCCTAAAGCCACCCTCCTCCCCCCCACCAAGCTATGACAGCTTTTAGAATAAAGATGTTTTATTTCTAAGTTCTCCATATTCAATCATATTTTCCCCACTAAGACAACAGAATTTATGTTTGGAATAATCACATAGTTCTGCACCCTTCCTTGAAAGAAGAATGTAATGTCCTGTATATAGTGCAGAAAGGGTTTTCATGGTTGGAAAGGATGTCTTACAAAAAGATTGAGCTGATTGGGATGATATTTATTGACAAGTGATCTATTGAAACATAAGAAATAAGAGGAGTTGGCCACCTGGCCCGTCGAGCCTGCTCCGCCATTCAATAATATCATGGCTGATCTAACCATGGACTCATCTCCACCTACCCGCCTTTTCCACATAACCCTCAATTCCCCAACTATGCAAAAATCTATCCAAACTTGTCTTAAATATATTTACTGAGGTAGCCTCCACTACTTTATTGGGCAGAGAATTTCACAGATTCACCACTCTTTGGGAAAAGCAGTTCCTCCTCATCTCTGTTCTAAATTTACTCCCCTGAATCCTGAGGCTATGTCCCCTGGTTTTAGTCTTGACTACTCGACTACCAGTGGAAACAACTTTCCTGCCTCTACCTTATCTATCCCTGTCATAATTTTATATGTTTCTATAAGATCTTCTATCATCCTTCTGAACTCCAGTGAGTACAATCCCAGGCAACTCAATCTCTCCTCATAGTCCAACACTCTCATCTTTGGAACCTCCCCTGTACTGCCTCCAAAGTTGTATATCCTTCCTCAAGTAGGGAGAACAGAACTGCACGTGGTACCCTGTACACTTGCAGCATAAACTCCCTGCTCTTAACTTCAATCCCTCTAGCAATGAAGGCCAACTTTCCATTTGCCTTCTTGATAGCTTGCTGCACCTGCAAACCAGCCTTCTGTGATTCATGCTCAAGCGCGCCCAAGTCCTTCTGCACAGCAGCATGCTGCAATCTTTTACCATCAAAATAATAAATTGATCACCCATTGTTCATTCCAAAGTGGATGACCTCTCATTTACCAACAATGTACTCCATCTGCCAGACCCTTGCCCATGCACTTTACCTATGTATATCTCTCTGCAGATTCTCCATATCCTCCACACAATTTGCTTTTCTACTCAATTTAGTGTCATCAGTAAACTTAAATACAGTACACTCGGTCCCCTCCTCCAGATCATTAATGTACAGTGGCATGCAAAAGTTTGGGCACCCCGGTCAAAATTTCTGTTACCGTGAATAGTTAGGTGAATAGAAGATGAACTGATCTCCAAAAGTCATAAAATTCAAGATGAAACATTCTTTTCAAGCAAGATCAGTGTATTATTTTTGTTTAGTACAATTTTAGAGTGGAAAAAAAGGAAAGGAGCACCATGCAAAAGTTTGGGCACCCCAAGAGATTTCAGCTCTCAGATAACTTTTACCAAGGTCTCAGACCTTAATTAGCTTGTTAGGGCTATGGCTTGTTCACAGTCATTGTTAGGAAAGGCTAGGTGATGCAAATTTCAAAGCTTTATAAATACCCTGACTCCTCAAACCTTGTCCCGACAATCAGCAGGCATGAGCTCCTCTAAGCAGCTGCCTAGTGCTCTGAAAATTAAAATAAATGATGCCCACGAAGCAGAAGGCTATAAGAAGATAGCAAAGCATTTTCAGGTAGGTGTTTCCTCAGTTCGTAATGTACTTAAGAAATGGCAGTCAACAGGAATGGTGGAAGTCAAGTTGAGGTCTGGAAAACCAAGAAAACTTTCAGAGAGAACTGCTCATAGGATTGCTATAAAGGTAAATCAAAATCCCCGTTTGACTGCAAAAGACCTTCAGGAAGATTTAGCAGACTCTGCAGTGGTGGTGCACTGTTCTACTGTGCAGCGACACCAGCACAAATTTGACCCTCATGGAAGAGTCATCAGAAGAAAACCTTTCCTGCATCCTAACCACAAAATTCAGCGTCAAAAGTTTGCAAAGGAACATCTAAACAAGCCTGATGCATTTTGGAAACAAGTCCTGTGGACTGATGAAGTTAAAATAGAACTTTCTGGCCGCAATAAGCAAAGGTATGTTTGGAGAAAGAAGGGTGCAGAATTTCATGAAAAGACCACCTCTCCAACTGTTAAGCATAGGAGTGGATCGATCATGCTTTAGGCTTGTGTTGCAGTCAGTGGCACGGGGAACATTTCAATGGTAGAAGGAAGAATGAATTCAATTAAATACCAGCAAATTCTGGAAGCAAACATTACACTGTCTGTAAAAAAGCTGAAGATGAAAAGAGGATGGCTTCTACAACAGGATAATGTTCCTAAATGCACCTCAAAATCCACAATGGACTACCTCAAGAGGCTCAAGCTGATGGTTTTGCCATGGCCCTCACAGTCCCCCGACCTAAACACCATCAAAAATCTGTGGATAGACCTCAAAAGAGCAGTGCATGCAAGACAGCCTAAGAATCTCACAGAACTAGAAGCCTTTTGCAAGGAAGAATGGGTGAAAATCCCCCAAACAAGAATTGAAAGACTCCTAGCTGGCTACAGAAATCGTTTACAAGTTGAGATACTTGCCAAAGGGGGTGTTACTAAGTACTGACCATGCAGGGTGCCCAAACTTTTACTTCGGGCCCTTTTCCATTTTTGTTATTTGAAACTGTAAAAGATGGAAATAAAAAATAATCTTGCTTAAAATATTAAAGAAATGTGTCATCCTTAACTTTATGCCTTTTGGAAATCAGGTCATTTTTTATTCGCTTAGCTATTCACAGTAACAGTTGCAGGCCCAGCACCGACCTCTGGCACACTGCTCACCACTGATTGCCAACCAGAGTAACACCCATGTACCCCAATTCTCTGCTTTCTATTAGTTAACCAATCCTCTATCCATGCTGATACATCACGCTCAACTCTACGCATCCTTATCTTATGGATAAGTCTTTTATGTGGCATCTTATTGTACGCCTTCTGGAAATCCAAGTAGATAATGTCCATCTATTCCCCTCTATCCACTGTGCTTGTTATATCCTCAAAGAACTACAATAAGTTTGTCAAACAGGCCCTGCCTTTGCTGAATATATGCTGTGTCCGCCTGATGAATCCACTTCTTTACAGCTGCCTCGCTACTTCTTCTTTAATGATAGTTTTAAGCATTTTCCCTATTACAGATGTTAAACCAAATGGCCTATAGTTAGTAGTATAGTAGACCTTTAGCCTACTTTTTCTGAACAATGGTGTGACATTTGCTTTCTTCCAATCTGCCAAACCTGCCCAGAGTCCAGAGAATTTTGGTAAATTATCACCAAAGCCTCAGCTATAACCTCTGCCATTTTGTTCAGAACCCTAGGACGCATTGCATCAGGACCAGGTGACTTGTCTACCTTTAGGTCCACAAGTTTGTTCAGCACAACCTCTTTAGTGATAGCTATCGTATCGAGGTCTTCTCCTCCCATTGCAGCCATATAATCTTTCTTCAGCATGTCAAACATAAAGAAGATTGAGGGAAGATGAGGACAGGTTCTGCATCGACTTTCCTCATTGCGGGAATTACAGTAATGCTAACAAAAAGGGCAACTGTATGCAGTTATTTTTCTTTTGATCTAGTTGTCAGCTGGCCTGTCATGTTGCAGCTGTACACAACTTTAGAGTACTGAGAGCAATTCTGACTGCTACAAAGATACGAAGGCTTTGGAGGAGGATGTTGCCTGTCTTGGAGTATAGTAGCTATAAGGAGATTAGAAAAACTTGTATCAGAATTAGAATTAATATCACCAGCATACATTGTGAAATTTGTTGCTTTGCGGCAGCAGGACATTGCAATACATAGTAATAAAAGCTACAAATTACACTAAGTATATATAATGGATGTCACCTTTTTGAGGCATCACCTTTCGAAGGTGTCCTGAATGCTAGGGAGGCTAGTGTCCATGATGGAGTTGGCTAAGTTTACAAATTTTTGCAGCTTTTCCGATCCCATACAGAGGCCTTTCCATATCAGTCGGTGATGTAACCAGTTAGAATGCTCTCCACGGACCAGCTTTACAAATTTGCAAGCATCGTTGGTGACATACCAAATCTTCTGAAACATCTAATTAAATATAGCTATATTTAATGTCATGCCTTCTTTGTAATTGCATCAATATGTTAGGCTTAGGATAGATCCTCAGAGATGTTGACACCCAAGAACTTGAAACCGTTCTCCCTTTCCGCTGCTGACCCCTCGATGAGGACTGGTTTGTGTTCATTTGACTTCCCCTCCTTAAGTCCATAATCAAATCCTTGGTCTTACTGATGTTGCTGCAACACCACTCAACCAGCTGATCTAGCTCACTCCTGTATGTCTCCTCATCACCATCTGAAACTCTGCCAACAATAATTGTCTTGTCAGCAGATTTATAGATGAGGTTTCAGCTGTGCATAGTCACAAGGTCGTGGGTCTAGAGCAAGTAGAGCAGTCAGTTAATCACACAGACATCCTTGAGGTGCGCCAGTGCTGATGGTCAGTGAGGAGGGGACGTTATTTCTGATTCACACAGACTGTAGTCTCCTGGTGAGGAAGTCAGGATCCATTTGCAGAGGGAGGATCAGAGTCCCAGGTTTTGGAGCTTTTTGATTGGAACAGAGCATAATTATGTTGAATGCTGAGCTGTAGTCAATAAACAGCAGACTGAGCTATGTAATACCTGGAGCTACCTGGACTGAGCCCAGGTGATCGAAGGCAGGGTGAAGATCCAGTGAAATTGCATCTACTGTAGACCTATTGTGGCAATAGACAAATTGCAACAGATTCAGGTGCTTACTTAGGCAGGAATTGATTCTGGCCATGATCAACCTCTCAAAGCAATTGATAATAACTGATGTTAGTGCAACTGGGCGATTATCATTGAGGGATCTCACTGTGCTCGTTTAGGGCACTGGTATGATTGTTGCTCCTTTTAAGCAGGTGGGAATCTCAGACTGCTGCAGTGACAGAATTAATGTTCTTAAACATTCTTGCCAGTGATTCGAGTTTTTCAAAGGTTTTCAGAGCCCTACCAGGTACACAATCAGGGCATGATACCGTGCAATGGTTCACCCTCTCGAAAGATGTTCTGATGTTGGCCTCCAAGACAGAGATCACAGGGTCACCAGCTGCTGCAGGGATTCGTGTAGATAGTTTATTCTCCCTTTCAAAGTGTACATAAAAGGCATTGAGCTCATCTGGGAATGCAGCATCACAGCCATTCATGATGTTAGAGATGTTATTGCACGCTGGAGGCAGAGGGGTGAATTGATAGATATATATATATAAGATTATTAGATATATAGACAAGCTTGATAGTCAGAGATGTTTTCCTAGGGTGGAAATGCCAAGTACTAGAGGTCACAGGTTTAACGTGAAAGGGGAAAATCTAATGTTTTCTTTACACAAATAGTGGTAGGTAGTGGGAATGTGCTGCCAGGAGACAGGGTAAAAGAAGATGTGATAGCAACACTTGAGAGGAATTTAGACAGGCAGGGAACAGAGGGAATAATAGACCACGTGCAGGCAGATGGGATTAGCTAGATTGGCACAATGAATCCATGGGCTTTACTGTTCTATATACAGGATGACAGACTGAAACCTGAAATAGTACAATACTATACACCACTGGTGTCCATTCCCAGCTAACCTGTCCAGTCTACACTCAGTAGCCATTTTATTAGGTACACCTGCTCATTAATGCAAATATTTAGTTAGTCAATCATGTAGCAGCAACTCAATGCATAAAAACATACAGACATGGTCAGGAGGTTCAGTTGTTGTTCAGACCAAACATCAGAATGGGGAAGAAATGTAATCTAACTGACTTTGTCTCTGGAATGATTGTTAGTGTAGGACAGGGTGGTTTATGGATCTGATTTCCTGAGATTTTTATGCACAAGTCTCCAAGGCAAAAATGCCTTCATAATGAGGGAGGTCAAAGGAAAATGGCCAGACTAGTTCAAGCAGACAGGAAGCAGACAGTAACTCAAATACCAACATCTCAGCATCTCAGAATGCAAAATATGTCGAAACCTGAAGTGGATAAGCTACAACAGCAGAGCAGACAACTGCACTAAGTTCCACTCCTGTATCTAATAAAGTGGCCACTGAGTGTATAGTTAACTCGGCATGCAACTTTATATACAAAAATACAAGCTATTTATAACACAGAATTCAAGCCACAAAACAGCTTCTGTAGTCAGGTTGGCTCTCATTGTTTCCACTGCCCAGCTGAGCTGTGGAGGTGATATGCAATAACAGAATTGTAAACGCATAAGGTTCGATATACAATCTCTGAAGGAAAACATTCTTCAGCTGATTTACGTTTTGCTGCTGTGCTTGGGTTTCATTCATCCGTGATTTACCTTGAGAAGGAAGTCCTCAGCCTTCAGTCATGATACACTGCAGTCTGCACGTGAAGGCATTCCTACAATGCTCTTTGATAAGGAGTCCCAGGATTTTCACCTGGGGATGATGAAGAAACAGCAATGTATGTCCAAGTTAGAACTTAGAGGCGGTGGGGTTCCCACCAACATACATGCCCTTAATTCATGCGCGAGTCCTGGGCCAAGTGATTTGGTACAAGGTGGAGGGAGGAAAGACAGAATTACTTAAAGGTTACGATTAGCCTTTTTTGTCACATGTACATCAAAACATACAGTGAAATGCAGCATTTGCATCAAAGCAAATCAGCAACGACTGTGCTGGGGGTGCCTCAAGTGTTGCCATGATTCCAGCACCAATGTAGCATGCCCAAAACTCATTAACCCTAACTGTATGTCTTTTTGGAATGTGGGTTGAAACCGGAGTACCCAGAGGAAATGGGGAGAACATACAAACTCCATGCAGAGAGTGATGGGAACTGAAGTCTGATTTGTGATCACTAATGCTGTAAAGCATGGCACTAACCATTACGGTAACTTGGTAGAGACCTGGGTCTGCAGCTCCCTGCTTGCCTTCTAGTGAACTCATTCAACGGCTGTGGATATTGGCATTTTCTGACCATCTCTAGGTACACCTGTACTGTGGAGATAGCTAAGAGTCAACTACATTGATAGATCTAGAGTCACAAATCAGCCAAGCTGGGAAGGGACACAGACTCCATTCCCTAAAGGTCAGTGAAAGAGACTAATTTCCCCTTTCCTCTCCAGCCCCGGTGAAGGGTCTCAGACAAAAACATCAACTGGTTGCTTCTCTCCATAGTTGCTGCCTGACCCGCTCCAGCATTTTGTGTGTATTCCTCAAGAGATGAATTTACGATGCTCCAACAGTTTTGAGCTTACTATTATCAACACCAGCTTTTATTTCAAACACAAATGAAATAATAAACAGATTTAATTACTCAAAACTTAAATCTCCCCACAGCCAGTAAGATTTAAACTGATGCTTTTGGATCACCAGGCAGACACTGGGTAACTAATCCAGCAATTCAGCCATTATGCCACTATGTAGGGTAACAGTCCCCTGAGTCCTTTACAAAGCTAAATTCAGCACAGTTTAACAAGCAAGAAGAAAGATATCCTCCATGAGGCAGAAAAAACAATGACCTGTTATGCCAACTTACTTGGTTTACCTTCAGTTCCTCCTAAAATCGCCAATCTCGCTGACATCAGCCCAAGCCCCAAGTAACTGAAAATTGAAAACAATATTAGTGAAAAATTGAAATAAAGGTCATCAAAATAAATATAAACTCTTCCTGTGTTAAAGCTGGCTATAGGAAGCTACAAAGAGGCTCATAATTATGGAATTTGGCCGAATCTCTTATTCAAATAGATCACAATCGTGGAAAGTTATGTGCTCAGTAACTGTTAGCCTAAAGGAGCTTGAATTAATTAGGAACTATTATTCAGCAATAATTTCTCATTATGAAAATCATAATTATTACTTTTAATATTACTACAGCATGGGAAAAGTAAATCCAAAATGAAAGAAACCAATGATCATTTTTATAGCCATCTCCTACAAGCTAGCTTGTTGGAACAGACAGTTACATTTTCTTTGCTCTCTTCAAGTACTCATTCACTTCCCATTTCAAAATTTTAGGTTCTCCTTGGCCTGAACAAATTTTCAACTGAAGATTGTTCAACATCTGAATTCTTGCCTGATTAGGCTTCCCTTTACAAATAGTTATTACACAAACGCTGAAAAGAATACTAATGCTAGCAACAACAAGTAGAAAAAAGGTGCATTTCTTTGAAGGCTGATCCAAAAAGCTTGGGCTTGCTGCAAACCATCTTTCTTCCAGTCCTCTTCCTGAGAATTCCCCCTTTGATGGCTGATCCTTTGTGCACATTCCCCTGGTCAAGACCCAACACTCTATTTTCAGAGCTGAATTTGGAATGATGTTTCAGGAATTGGCTGTGGAATGCTACATTAAGGCAATGGATGGAGCCGATTCAAGCAGCAATTGCAAACACATGACAAAAGCAATTCTCTGGCACTGATAATGACCTGCTGTTCAATAGTTACTCTGCTAAGAACAAGAGGAACCACACGTTCAAACATTCAGTGCACGTGCTTGGCTAAGGATCAGCTAAAAAGCTGTGATGCAAAATTACCATCTGCGGGATTATGACTGAGCATCTCGAAGTCAGAAATCCACCTGAAACGTCGCCTGGAGCTGACAGACAGATTGCAAAGCATGTCATGAGTGAGATATTTGGAATACACGTGCAACATTCTCTGCGGAGAGTATTAAACAGATCGAACCTTCATTGGCAAAGTAGTTTTACTTTTCAAACAAGACTTCTGCTGTTGTGACATGGGATTATAATGAGATTGGCATCAGTTTATTTAGAAATACAAGGGATTTATACATTCTAAATCTTAGACTTTTTCCACGTGGATACTTGGATAACAATCATCATCATCGTTATGTGCCATGTAATATGACTTGGGTGATTGTGGTCTTCTATCTGTATCGAGAATATTCTTGGTAATTTTTTCTACATAAGTGATTTCCCATTGCCTTCTTCTGGGCAGTGTCTTTACAAGATGGGTGACCCCAGCCATTATCAATGCTATTCAGAGACCTGCTCCCATGGCTTCCCGTGACCCTGATCAGGGAGCTAAGCAGGTGCTACACCTTGTCCAACAGTGACCTGCAGGCTAGTAAAGGGAAGGGGTGCCTTACACCTTTGGTAGAGACGTATCTCCACCCCACCACTGAAACGATAACCATAATTCCATAAAATCTCAAAATATTTATTTACGCTGATACTGGTTTAATAAGGGAAAGAACCACATTGTTACTTTTATAACCTCATCTGCTTGGAGAGAACAAATGAAACTACGTAAAACATATCAAAAATTCTGTACCTACTTTAACACTGAATTTGTCAGATTATCTTAACCCAATTCACTTTCTGAATGCTCATATTTAAAAATAATGCTACATTGTGTGGGTTTTCAGTGCAGTCTAGCACATCCAAAGGAATCCAAAAAAAACTTTACCCATTAACTCATTTGGTCTCACCCTATCAGATTTCTTCTACTAATTCCTCCCCTACCTTCTTTGCAACAGAAAATTAACTTTGTTTCTCTCTCTTACTCAGTTCTAACAGAGGGAAACATTAACTATATTTCTCTTTGCTCCAATGCTGCCTGACCCGCCAAGGGTTTCCAGCAATGTCTGTTTTGTTACTAACCTGCGTGAGTAAAGTATGAAAGTGCTATTGAACATCTGAATTGAGGTAATACATTCAACAGGAGAGGTCTGGAGTGTCATCTAGAGAAGAAACAGAAAGACATTCTCAAAAGCTGCTGTTCCAAAAATGAGATTAAAATCTGAATAACTACCCTTAGGACATCTTAAGATTGCACAAAATGACTGGAAAAAAAAAGATCAGTGTTAAATAACACACATCCATACCATACTAACCATATAACAATCACAGCATGGAAACAGGCCATCTCGGCCCTCCTAGTCCTAGTCAATTAAATACTTTTGAAATACATTCATTTTTAGACAAACACAGCAATACATGTTTTGCCCGGATTCACAATTAAACAAATAACTTGATAAATATTTCTTGCCAAGAGAAACCTGTTTCTCAGATTTTGTAATCTACTGAAAGCAAGGAATCCTATATGGACATTCAACAATATAGCAACTCAATCAGTTTGTACGTCAAAAGGACATAGATAAAAGCTGAGAGGTAGGAGGATTAAAGTGGATGTGAGGAAGAATTTCCACTCCCCCCCTCCATATAGACAGCTGTTGGAATCTGGAACGTGCTGCCTGAGATGCTGGTGGAGGTTGGTACTTACTCAACATTCAAACAGCATTTAGACAACACATTCGACTCACCACACACAGCAGGCTACAGGCCAAATACAGGAAAACAGAACAAGAGTTGGCTGACATGTAGTTTTAATCCCTGCAGAAAGAGAAGCACTCTACAGATACTCATTGATACAACGTGGAAGGGTACACTGCAACAGGATCGAGATTGTGGCCTGTGGACACTTGGCAAGTCTGCAAGTTGGAGGCCTGATGGCGCATCCAGAAGTTGGAGCTTGATGTCTGAAAGTCCGGGCCATGGACTGGAGGCCCAGAGGTGGTTTGTCCTGGGGTTAGAGACCTGGGAGAGAGGAAAGGGGCTTGTTTTGCTGTTATTCCTGAATGTTGTGGGCACACTATGTTGGCGCTAGAATGTGTGATGACACTTGTGGGCTGCCCCAGCACATCCTTAGCTTGCGTTGGTTGTTAAACTAATGACACATTTCACTATATGTCTTGATGTAAGTGTGATAGAGAAATGAATCTGTATCTATGACTCTTAATTTCAGCATACAAAAGGTACCCAAGCCTTGGAAGTAGTCTTGGAATTGGGAGTGTTGTCAACAGAAACCAGTTGAGGTGTTCACATTGTAATTCAGACCCCGATGCAACTGAACGACTAAACATTGTGACGTTACCACTTGTGATAAATGGCGATTGTAATTTTATGCAAATGTTGGCAATGAACAGGATGTATACACGCAAGGCAGCAGAAAATGGTGCAAATATATTGGCATGTTAAGTGATTAATTGATAAAACATCTTGTCTTCAGAGAATTTTCTGAATGTGTGCATTATCAGTAAGAACACAAGAGATTCTGCAGATGCTAGACAACAAGACATCTGTTTTCAACCTCAGGTTGGTTATTTTCCCAATGCAATCTAATTAGATCCGACTTACAAAACTAAGCAAAATGAAGATTGTTTATTAATTTTTTTTTGGTGTTTTCACTGCCTAGGCCAACATTTATTGTATCCCTGGATTCCTGCAGTGAGCCATCACTTTGATCTGCTGTGATACTTCTAGTGAACATGTTCCCACAGCAGTGCTGAGGAGGGAGTTCCAGAATTTGGACACATCAGCTATAAAGTAGCAGTGATATATTCAGAATACTGTAAAACCTGGATTTCAACCTGCTGGTGGCATTCCTATTCACCTGCTGTCCCTGACCTTCTTGGTAGATTACATGTATCCGTCATTAACTTTTCTGTCAGTGAGTCATTCAAATGGGAGAGTATTGTATAACAGACAAGTCCTTCTATATTCATACCCTGAATTAACTTTCAGTATGCAAAGTTGGTGCTGGTAGTGTAGCATCAGCACTGGACTTAGAGGTGGATGGTCCTGCTGGGTCCCAACCTGGGCAGCAGCAGTACCTGTGTGAAAGAAGGGCCTGGCGATCTCCTTCCATATCTTACTAAGAAAACTCTATTGACAACTACACTATTCATAGGATCACCATGTCGGCACTTAATAATAACGATGCATATATTCTTATTTTCCCAAGGTCCTGGAAAAAGAGTAGTAACAGCTTTGAAGAGGTCATCTTTTCTAAGCAGTTACTGTGGAGTAAATACAGTCTACTGGTGTCCCAGTTGACAATCAGCTCTGATCTAACATGCAATACCTTTTTCACCCTCACTCTCACTCCCAAAGACCAACTGGGCAGCATCAATAGTTGCTGCCATCATACACAATTTGATTTCTGTGGTATCCTTCACAGATTCAAAAGAAGAAACTTGTAAAAACAGTGGCTGAGCATGAAATTTCAAGGAGTTTAACACTTCCATAATATTGAACAAGGCAATCATCAAGGATCTGAATGAACCATAGTGAACATGTTTTCTTTGTTGTAGTGAAAGCCGTGCCCAATAGATGGCAGCAGAGCTTGGTAATACTTCATTACAATGAAAACAGTAATAATTTTTATTATTAGTAATGACTCATCTCCTTCTACCTTAGGCCTCAAACTTATCAATCACCCCGATGAGTTATTAACTGATGTCATGAACTTCAAACTCTCTGCATAATCACTCAAAAAGTTGACCTGCATATGCACGTAACGAGAGCTGTATAACTCATCTCCTTCTACCTTAGGCCACGAACTTAACAATCACCCCTGCTGTGGACACTTTCTGGAGGTCCAAGATCCGTATCCTCCACAACCGTTGGACTGAGTGTGTAAATGTAGGAGGGGACTATGTTGAAAAATAAATGCTAGGTTTTCTAAAATTGACTCCTTCTACCCTAGGCCACGAACTTATCAAACACCCTTCGTACAGTGAGATTAAACTATCAATTTTGATAGTGCCAAATGAACAGACTCACACCTTGAATAAATATCAAATATTGTCAGCACAGGACAGAACAGAAATAAATTAGATTTATCATAAATTCTTACAATACCGAGAAAGTAATGAGATACAAGTTTTTCCATTTTCAGTGTGTATGTTCTTTTGAGAATTAAAAATTATGGGCTGAAACATTTTTCCACCCTCCCCTTTTCTGGTGCACTGGTTTCTAATATTGGACAGCTTAAAGTTACATTATTTTCCAATCCCTCCTTGGCTTCACCCTTCCCAAACTCTAACTTCATCCAAACTTAGAACTCAGAATTTTAAACGTCCTGCACATGTGAAGCCTTGAGCATCCTTGTATTAACATCGTAACCTTGGCTATCCTGAAATCCTAAAGTGATGCGTTAACATATTTCTTCTGAAATAAAATGCTTGTGTAATCTGGGTTGATTTTTAGTTTTTCTAGCTCCCAACCAACCCAAGACTTTTTAATCTGTTAAAAGGAGACTCATTAATCTATCAGTTCCCACTGTGAAGAACATAATCTGTGTTATTAATTTATCTACTCTGAGGGACATTAAATGAACATGTAATAGCATAATATGGCTTGAACCAGATGGCCCCTAATCAAACCAAAGAGTTCCTTAAAATATACACAGGGAGATTTGCATTTTTGAGTATTATGTGGAGTAAATGGGCAAACTAACTTCAACTCAGAGAGCAACAACAAATTATAATTCGACAATCAAAGTCAAACAACAGCCTTTTAACTATGATGACAATTGAGATTTTAAAGGCAGAGTCTTGCGGCAGTTTCTCTGAGTGGAGGAGTGACTAATCAGCAGGAGGCAGTGCGTAAAAAGGGCTACCTTTCAGTCAGGTCCATAGTCAAGATTTAAAAAGCAGAGCTTTGCAGCAGTTTTCTCAGAGTTGGACAATTAACATCAGGGGTGTGTAAAAAGAACAACCTTTTAACCAGGTTGGTGATCAAGATTTTAATGGCAGAGTTTTGGTGCAGTTTCTCTGAGTTAAGTGACCAATCAGCAAGAGGGATTCAATAGAAGGGGCCGATAAAAATAACTCGAGTGCACGTGGAGCGGCCATTCTTTTGAGTGTGCCAGTCTTTGGCTCATTGGGCTTAGGTAAGGTAGAGTATCCTGTAAACTATTCTCTCTCTTCTGATTTGTTCATTCCTCATCTGTTAGGGCACAGTAATTTAGTGAGAATGGTTCTGTCTTGTGGGTGGTATGTGCATCAAGCTCCAGCTCCTCAGAAAATGTATCAAGAAACTAGAGCCGCAGCTCGATGCCCTTCAACTCATACAGGAAAATGAGGTGATAGACAGGAGCTACAGGGATGTAGTCACCCATAAACTGCAGGAGACAGGGTGATTGTGAGAAGGAGTACACTTGTGGCCGTTCCCCTCAATAATAATTATACAACTTCTGATAATATTGAGGGGGATGACCTACCAGCAGGGAGCCACAGTTACCGGGTCTCTGGCACTGAGCTGGTGTTGTGGCTCAGAAGAGCAGAGAGGTGAAGAGGACTGCAGTGTTGATAGGAGATTCCGTAGTCAGAGGAGTAGAGACGAGGATCTGTGGGTGCGATAAAGACACCCGGATGGCATGTTGTCTCCCTGGTGCCAGGATCAGGGATGTCTCTGATCCAATCCATGGCATCTTAAGGGCGAGGGTGAGCAGCCAGAAGTCTTGGTACATATTGGCACCAATGACATAAATAGACAAGGTGAGGAGATCCTGAGGAGAGATTTTAGGGAGCTTGGTAGAAAACTGAAAAACAGGATCTCCAGGGTGGTAACCTCTGAATTGATGTCTGTGCCGCGTGCCATTGGGGGTAAGAATAGGATGGTTTTGCAGGGGAATGCGTGGCCGAGGAGCTAACTGGTTCAGGGGGAAGAGGTTCAGATTTATGGATCATCAGGATCTTTTCTGGGGAAGGTGTAACCTGTTACACCTGATCCTGAGGGGGTCCAATATCCTTGTGGGCAGGTGGGCTAGAGTTGTTTGGGTGGGTTTAAACTAATTTGGCAAGGGGATGGGAACCAGAGTGATGGTGCTGAAGATGAGGTTTGAGAGAGGCTAATGATAGGGCAAAACTGTAGTCAGCAGGATGAGTTGCAAAGTGAAAGGTGACTAAAGGTTTTAAATTTGAATGTGTGCAGTAAATGGAATAAGATCAATGAACTTGTAGCACAGTTACAGATTGACAAGTATGATGTTGTAGGCATTACTGAATCATGGCTGAAAGAAGATTATAGCTGGGACCTTAATGTCCGAGGATACCCATTGTATTGAAAGGACAGGCACAGCAAGGCAGATGGAGTGGTGTGGCTCTGGAGATAAAAAAAATAAATTTAGGTCATTAGAAAGAGGTAACATGTTGAATTATTGTGGTTAGAGCTAAGGAACTGCAGAAGTAAAGAGTACATATTGGCACCAATGACATTGATAGACAAGAGGTGAGGAGGCCCTAGAGAGAGATTTTAGAGAGCTAGGTAGGAAGTTGAGAAAGATGATCTCCAGGTTAGTAATCTCTAGTTTGCTGTCTGTGCCTCGTATCTGTGAGGGTAAGAATAGGACGATTTGGCAGGTGAATATGTGGCTTATGAACTGGTACAAGGGGCAGGGGTACAGATTTATGAATCATTGGGATCTCTTCTGGGAAGGTACGACTTGTAGAAAAGGGTCGGGTTACACCGAGGAGCTTCAATATCCTTTTGGGCACATAGGCCAGAATTTTTGGGTGGTTTTAAACTGATCTGGCAGAGTGATGGGAACAGCAGTGATAATGCTGAAGATGAGGTAGTTGGTTTACAAAATGGTGAGAATATGTAATGATAGGGTAAGATTTTTTCGTTTATGATAGTTGACTTGAAGCTGAACACAAATATAATTTTAGACTACTTGCAACGCAAAAGAATTAAGAGAAACAAGAAATTAACTTTCATTGAATATAATCTGTTTAATTGCACAATGGTGCTGACGCTTTGCAATAGATCAACTAAGCTAAAAATGTTCTGTTGATCATTTTCATTTGTACTCAGTGTGTGAGTCTTTTCACTTACATATCTAACAATAATTAGGCAGCATTGATGGATTCCAGCTGCCCTGATACTGTTTCTACGTGATTGAATGTCCCATTGAAACCTTTCACTGTACTGAGATACGAAGCAGTAACACCAAAGCCTCCAAGATGCTGATTATTCTTGATGATGTGGTCGGCGCTCTCCTAAATGGACGTGACCGCTGTCCTTTGACTGCAGCAAAGGGTTTTATGGGTGTCTCGAAGCACGTCATTGCAATAAGGTTTAGTGATCACTCATTGATGGGTCTCAGTTAGATCTGTCCCAATCTTGCACATGCTGATGCCGATTAGCAGAATATGACCGCTCAAAATAGAGCTGCCCAGCCCTTTTGCTCCGGTTGGTGTTGCTGTTGAGGCTGGCTGTGCGCATGTGTCTTGGTGTCGCGTTCCAATTTCCAAAATGGCGGATCGGCTCTTGGGTGAAAACGGGGCAGCTGATTTTGGCAAGTGAACAATTTTATACAAATATATAACCCTGAACTTTGCCTACATTCTGTATGTTAGGGCATTTTAAGTCGATTTAGCCAAAAATAGTGTCAGTGTAATGCACCGTTTGTGCTAATTGGAGGTCACAGACAGACAGAGCATGAGAGTTTTAGTAGTATATAGATGTCAGTAATTTGGATGATGGAATCGATGGCTTTGTTGCAAAGTTTGCAGATGATGCAAAGATAGGTAGAGGGACAGGTAATTTTCAGGAAGTAGAGAGGCTACAGAAGGACCTAGATTAGGAGAATGGGCAAAGAAATGGCGGAATACAGTGCTGAGAAGTATATGGACATGCACTTCGGTAGAAGTAGTAAAAGGGTTGACTATTTTCTAAATACAGAGAAAATACAAAAACCTTGGGCGTCCTTGTGCAGGATTTTCTGAAGCAGCCTTTCCCAACCTTTTAAAATTATTTAATCTACAGCTCATGGTATGTTCGCTTGATCAGCAAGTTGTAGAGATAATAATCCAAAAATAATTGTCAATGCTCTTTTGAGTACAGAATGAATTTTTAGCCAACCTTTCTTGAAAAAAGCAGGTAAAACTTAGCTTTTATAGGGAGAAGCGCTGTCGACGTTTCGGGCCAAGACCCTTCGTCAGGATACTGTCAGGATACTATCTTTCCTTTCGGTTAGTCCTGACGAAGGGTCTTGGCCCGAAACGTCGACAGCGCTTTTCCCTATAGATGCTGCCTGGCCTGCTGTGTTCTACCAGCATTTTGTGTGTGTTGCTGTTTGAATTTCCAGCATCTGCAGATTTCCTCGTGTTTGCTCTTAAAACTTAGCTTACCTTTCTTGAAACTATCTCCTTTCCTTTCCATAAATTTTAAAAACTCATAAGGCAAACATAACAAATTTCAGATAATGACGGGCTTAAGCCAAAATGGGATTTAATTTTTCTAAAAGTAGGCTGGGTAGATTTAATTTAAAAAAGATTGTAAATTGATTTTAACTAATGCTATTTATTTACAACATGAAAATTTATTGACAATTTTGAATAGAAAGTCACTAAAAACCAGAAGCCAAAGTAATATGAATAAAAGTATAGCCACACTGGACCATTAGACAAGTCTGTAAAACACAGGGGTTAATAAAATATCAAAAAAGAACATAGTAAATAACAAAACGCAAAAACTGCACAAAATACTAAAACTTCACAATTTACTTCTAACCTACACAATCCACCTTTTGCAATGTTTACAGTAAATGCAAAGTGGCTGACCAGCAGCTGTATCACAGTGTGTAAAAATTCCTCCTTTGGAACAAAAATTTCTCTCCAATCTTCTACTACACCAGTAGTTTATTTGTTCCCATAAGTCAGTTGGCAGAGTATTAGGGGAAGCTGGGGGAGGTAATTTGGGAGGGAGAGGCAAGTCCATTCAATATTCTGAAAACACACTTCACGTTCCTCATCGGTCTACTGTCCTCCCCTCTGTACAATAAAGCACTCACCACCAGCCTACTGTCCTCCCCTCCATGCAATACAGTGCTCAGTTACCAACAGCCACATCTCACATCAAAAACTGAGAATGGACTCAACCAAACAAACACAGTCCTACTGCATATTGCCATACTAGGCTGGGAGACCTCTAACAAGATTGTTAACGGAGCTGCTCGGTCAACTGCCCACCATCGTGAGCACTAGCATCACGTCAAGTTCAAAAAATGATGTTTGTCGCAATCTCTTGCAGAACCCCTAGCGACTTCTCGTGGATCCCCAGTTGGGAAACCCTGACCTAAAGGTTAATTTGCAGGTTGAATCTGTGGTGAGGAAGACAAATGTGATCTTAGCATTCATTTCTACAATCCCCATTTCCAGAAAAGTTGGGATATTTTCCAAAATGCAATAAAAACAAAAATCTGTGATATGTTAATTCACGTGAACCTTTATTTAACTGACAAAAGTACAAAGAAAAGATTTTCAATAGTTTTACTGACCAACTTAATTGTATTTTGTAAATATACACAACTTTAGAATTTGATGGTTGCAATACACTCAACAAAAGTTGGGACAGAGGCATGTTTACCATTGTGTTACATCACCTTTCCTTTTAATAACACCTTTTAATCATTTTGGAACCGAGGATACTAATTGTAGTAGATTTGCAACTGGAATTTTTGTCCATTCTTGCTTGATATAAGACTTTGGCTGCTCAACAGTCCGTGGTCTCCGTTGTCTGATTCTCCTCTTCATGATGCACCATACATTTTCAATAGGAGATAAATCTGGACTGGCAGCAGGCCAGTTAAGTGCACTCTGTGTCTACAAAGCCATGCTGCTGTAGCCCATGCAGAATGTGGTCTGGCATTGACCTTCTGAAATAAGCATGGATGTCCCAGGAAGAGAGGTCGCCTTGATGGCAACATATGTCTCTCTAAAATCCTAATATATGCCTCAGAGTCAATGGTACCTTCACATACATGCAACTCACCCATGCCGTGGGCACTGATGCACCCCCATACCGTCACAGATGCTGGCTTTTGCATCTTTCGCTGATAACAAACAGGATGTTCGTTTTCATCTTTGGCACGGAGAACTCGACGCCCGTCTTTTCCAAAAACTAGCTGAAATGTGGACTCATCTGACCACAGCACACAGTTCCACAGTCTTTTGGTCCATCTGAGATGAGCTCGGGCCCAGAGAACTCGCCGGCGTTTCTGCATAGAGTTGATGGATGGCTTCCTCCTTGCATAATACAGTTTCAAGTTGCATTTCTGGATGCAGTGACGGACTGTGTTAAGTGACAATGGTTTTCTGAAGTACTCCCGAGCCCATCTTAGGCAGTGCTGCCTGAGGGCTCGAAGATCACGCACATTCAACAGTGGTTTCCGACATTGCCCTTTATGCACTATGTCTCTGAATTCTCTGAATCTTTTCACAATATTATATAATGTAGACGTTGAAAGACCTAAATTCTCTGCAATCTTGTGTTGGGAAATGTTCCTTTTGAACTGACTAACAATTCTCTCATGAATTTTGGCACAAAGGGGTGAGCCACGACCCATCCTTGCTTGCAAAGACTAAGCCTTTGATGGATGCTACTTTTATACCCAGTCATGATACCTCACCTGCTACCAATTAGCCTGCTTAATGTGGGGTCTTCCAAACCAGTGTTACTTGAATATTCTGTGCACTTTTCAATCTTATTTTAACTCTATCCCAACTTTTGCTTAGTGTGTTGCAGCCATCAAATTCTAAATTTGTGTATATTTATAAAATACAATTAAGTTGGTCAGTAAAACTATTGCAAATCTTTTCTTTGTACTTTTGTCAGTTAAATAAGGGTTCACATGAATTAACATATCACAGATTTTTGTTTTTATTGCATTTTGGAAAATATCCCAACTTTTCTGGAAATGGGGTTTGTAGATGTCTAGAATATAAAAGCAAGGATATTATGTTAAGACTTTATAAAGCACTGGTGAGGCCTCACTTGGAGTGTAAGAGCTGTTTTGGGCCCCTTATCTTAGAAAGGATGTGCTGAAACTGGAGAGGTTTCAAAAGAGGTTCACAAAAATGATTCTCTTGCCATATGAAGAGAGGACGAGAGGACATTCAAACAAGAGGACATGATTATTCAAACGAGAGGACATGATTTGAGAGTTAGGGGGCAGAAGGTTAAGGGAAACACGAGGGGGTATTTCTTTCCTGTAGAAATAGTAGAGGCCAGTTGGGAAATGTTGTGTCATTTAAGGTAAAATTGGATAGGTATATGGACAGGAAAGGAGTGGAGGGTTATGGGCTGAGTGCGGGTAGGTGGGACTAGGTGAGATTAAGAGTTCGGCACGGACTAGGAGGGCCGAGATGGCCTGTTTCCGTGCTGTGATTGTTATATGGTTAAGAGTGTTTGATGGCTCTGGGCCTGTATTCACTGTAACTCAGAAGAATGAGGGGAAACCTCATTGAAACCTGTCGAATGGTGAAAGTGCATGTGGAGAAAATGTTTCTGTGGTTGGAGGGTCTAAGACCAGAAAACCACAGAATTTCCATTCCTTTGAGAACAGAGATGAGGAGGAATTTCTTTTGTCGGAGGGTAGTGAATTTGTGGAATTCGTTGCCACAGGCAACTGCGGTGGCAAAGTCTTTGTGTATATTTCCAGGCAGAGGTTGATAGATTCTTGATTGGTCAGGGCATTAAGGAATAAGGGGATGGGGGGTGGGCAAGGCAGGAGATTGGGCCTCAGAAGAAAATGGATTAGCCATGATGAAATTGCTGAGCAGACTCGATGGGCTAAATGGCCTAATTCTGCTCCAATATCTTATGGTCTAATGGACAATCAGTTGCCAAGCTGACCTTTGGCCAATTTTGATGTATTCACACCTGCCACGAAAACGGTATGTGGTTTTTTAAATGGGGTGTGTATGGGCTCTGGGAACAGCATGTAGTTTTTATAAAGTGGGTGGGGTTGGTAATGAGCTCTGGGAATAGTATGAAGTTCTATAAAGGGGTGTATGTATGGGCTCTGGGAAGAGTATGCAGTTATTATTAAGGGGAGCTCTGGAAACTGTATGTAATTTTTATAAAGGAGGTGTGTACTGGCTCTGGAAGCAGTATGTAGTTTTTATAAAGGGGATGGTATGGGCTGTGTACAGCATGTCATTTTTATAAAGGGATGGTGCTTATCGGCTCTGGCAACAGTATGTAGTTTTTATAAAGGGGATGGTACGGGCTGTGTACAGCATGTAATTTTTATAAAGGGATGGTGCTTATCGGCTCTGGCAACAGTATGTAGTTTTTATAAAGTGGGAACTGTATGGGCTCTGCAAGGGAGGTGTGTATGGACTCTGGAAACAGTATGTAGTTTTTTTAAAAGGGAGATGCCTGGGCTCTGGAAGTGGGTGCTGTGAGCAGTTCTCAACAGCATTTTTACAAACCACTGGTACATTTAATTGCTCAGGCTACACTGTGCGGTGCTGGAGTGCCATATCAAACCTTGAAATAAATGTGATTTGAAGTGGTTTTCAGTTAAATACAGCATAACGCTTTTAAAAATAAAATAAATTAGCTTAGCTTCAAAGGGAGCTGAACATTACGGACTTTTGCACTCCTTAGCTTTTAGCAGTAATTTATACTGCTCAGCAACAGGCACGTTGGACTGCCTACAACCCACTGGTCTTCCAGTGTAAGATGTATGAGGTAAATACTCCTGACTGCTACATTCCAGGGTACATGCTGAGGGGCACACTGAAGCTCCACCACAAATGTTTTTTTTAGGAAGGAGCACATTTTAGGGATCTATGGCTTCTAAAACCCAATGAGTGTCACTGAGTTATTGCAAGGGAACGTATTGGAGTGCTGGTAAAGTGAACGTATAGAAAGAGACGTCCCGAATGTATTTACACATTATACATGTATGGGGGAGAGAAATTGGATGAAACGAGGTTATGTATGACTAATCACATTCAGGCAGGTCACAACTCCAATCCCCACTCACAAAACAAGTTAGATATTCATATTCAAAACATACCTCACTGTGAGGCAAAAACGTGATTTGCGTAGAACCACCCCCAAGGTCAAGCATTCCAACAGCATCTTGCTTTGAATCTTGCAAGCTGTCTGAAATGAGCATACTTCAATTAGTACTGCAATAATCAAAATTCAAGTCCCCCTGAGAACGTATTTGAAACCAGAGCATGTAGGTTCATTTCTTCCCTTAAAGTGCAGGTTTATTGAATGTGCTTGTGGTAGATCAACAACTATCCATACAATTCAGGGGAACATGTATATAACGAACAAAAGACACCCTGAAGGATCACATTCTGGCTGCTGCTATGTGAGAAATGCTTGCAGGAACACCAAGGTGTTCCTTAAAAAGCAAGTACAGGTGAGGTGGGTAGGGACTTAGACAAAACCATAGAACATTAAAAACAAGGGAGAGGTCTAAGATAGCAGAACACTGGAACAGTTTCAAGAAAATTATTTCATCATCGAATAGGGGAGAAGAAGAAACTCTAACAAAGAATCAAGAAAGTAGCAGTTTATCAAGAAGAGAGGAGTACAACAGAAATTACGCTATCTAAACAGGGTGTGCTAGGTATACAGTACAAATTTAATACGTACTCCAAACAAATGACTACTTCTTAGCAACACTCATAGACACAGAGCTGCTGATGTGCCTAAGCTCTTTAATGTTTATACACTTGCCCACGAGACTTTCACATGGATTCAGCCAGGCAAAACACATTTGATGTGTAACTGAACAAAAACACCTTGGCCACATTAAGATTAAAATCTCCTACGATTAATTCACTAACATTAACAGTTCAGGAAAACTCATTTCTGTAGAATTCACAAAGCATCAGCATCAGCTTACCTGTTAAAAAGTTGACAGTAATCCATGCTGAAATACCTGCAATTACAAAGCACTAGTTACAGGAAAGTAGGCAAAGAATCAGAAAGCAGGAAGTATTTACTGATGGGAAGACCATCATATTGTGTCTGGTAGTAAAAATAATAAAAATAAAAAGAAGTTACATTAAAATTCTGCATGTAAAATTTGAGAAATGTTTGAAACGTTCCCGAGTTCTTTGGGCACAGAGCTCTGGAAAAGCGACACAACAGACTTTTAACACCATAAATTAGCGAGTTGTTTTGTTATGTTTCCCCTCTCACTGTGAAACGGGGACATCTCTTTTTTCCCTTATTAAGGAGAGAGAGAGCGAGCCTGTGGCATGTCGAATGCCGGGTGAATGAGTAGTCTTTGGGGTATTGCAAGTCTGTGTCTTTATTGATGATTTGCCACACGCTGGAGTGCTCAGTGGAGGGTGCTGATGTGCTTTTTGTTGGTGGGGGGTGAGAGGTCATTGCTTTGCTGCTGCTAATGCATGGGAGGGGGCAGTTGGGGGAGGGCTTTGGGGTTCTAACATTTGACTGTCATTCATTCTTTGGGGCACTCCTCTGTTTTCATGGATGTTTGTGAAGAAAAAGAATTTCAGGATGTATATTGTATACATTTCTCTGACATTAAATGTACCTATTGAAACTACTGAAGTATGATATGCACAGGAGAAAACAACTGAAATTTTATCTCACATCATGGAATCACAGGAAACATAGCTCTTTGAAAAAAAAACTGTTTATCTGCATACTTTTGTTCCCCTTGGTCCAGATCCTGCAAATTTACCTTTTTTATCCTTCTCCTCTGACCTCTCCCAATAAGAAGACATTTTCACCCAGAGAACTGGTGCTCATTGGATTTTATTTTGTTTTGCACACCACACTTTGTAATCTCTACAGCAGAGGTTCCCCCTGTGCATAATAGTTATTGGTCCATGGCATAAAAAAAGTTGGGAATCATTTCTATAGAGACTTGGGTGTAAAAGTGAGTTCAGCAGTTTCTAAGATACTCAAACCACCTTGTATGGCACCGACAATCATTCCACAGTCAAAGTTAATTAGATCACATTTCTTCCCCATTCTGATGTACTTGCAGTTACATAGTTATGATTTTACAGGACAGATATGTAAAATTAAGCTGCATGGTACAGGTACGTCTGGAAGCCTACTCAAAACTATACAGGATCCTACCAGTAACAGGCAAATGTTGGTATTATATTTTCCACATCAATTGATCAATTCTTATCTTTTAATTTTTTAAAATTTATTTTATTTAGAGATTCCATGCGGAACAGGTCTTTCAATCCCAACGAGCTGTAGCACTCTGTGGGTGACTAATTAATCTACTAACCAGTATGTCTTTGGAATGTGGGAGTAAACCGAACACCCAGAGGTTATGCACATGTTCATGGGGAGGACGTACAAATTCCTCACAGATGGTGCCAAAATTGAAAATCCAATGCTTCAAGCTGTAATAGCATTGTGCTATCTGCAATGGCATTGTACCTTGAAACGGTCATTCAGATGGTCAGAGATATAAGGCAGAGAAATAGCCCTTTCGCCCAGTTCATCCATGCTGACCCAAATGTCTTCCTAAGCTTGTGTTTGGCCCACATCCATCTAAATATTTCCTATCTATATACTTGTCCAAATACCTTCTAAAATTTGAAATAGTACCCACCCCTACTCTTCCTCTGGCAGCTTATTCTGTATAACCTTCACCCTTGGTGAGAAAAGCTTTTCCCTTAGATCTTAGAACATAGAAATCTACAGCATATTACAGGCCCTTCGACCCACAATGTTGTGCCGAACATGCTACCTACTCTAGAAACCGCCTAGAATTTCCCCACTGCATAGTCCCCTATTTTACTAAGCTCCATGTACCTATCTAAAATCTTCTTTAAATCTTTCCCCTTTCACCTTAAACCTAGGGCCCCTATTTTTAGACTTCCCCTATGCTGGTAAAAACCCATTCATGTTATACAATCTCCCCCACCCCCCCCGTGATTTTATAAACCTCTAATGTCACCCCTTTTGTTCCATTAAAAAAAAAGTTTCGGCTTATCCAGTCTCTCCTTATACCTCAAGCCCTTAAGTCAGTGGTAACATCCTTATGAATCATTTCTGCATCCTCCCAAGCTTAATCACTTCAAATAGTATGGTGATCAGAAGTGTACATAATATTCCAAATGTGGTCTCATCAATGACTGACCAGCTGTAATATGACATTCCGACTCCTGCACTCAATGCCCCACCTGAAGGCAGATACCTCCTTCGCCACTTTGTCGAACAATGTACTTGTACCCAGAGCTTTCCCTGTTCTTCAACACTTTCCAGAGCCATGCCATTCACAGAGCAACTTTTGCCTTGATTTAACTTCCCACTTGTCTGAGTTAAATTTCACTTGCCATTCCTTTGCCCATTTTCCCAGTAGATCTAAATTCTGTTGTAATTTTAGACAATCTTCTTCATTGTCAACCGCACCACAAACTTTGGTGTCATCTGCAAAATTATTAATCATACTGCCTACATTCTGATTCAAATCATTGATAAACAGTATGTGCCTAAGAACAGGGGACTCAACACCAATCACTGCAGTGAACCACTGGTCACAGACCTTCAATCTGAGAAGTAACCATTCACTACCACCTCTAACTCCTTCCACCAACAATTTTATATCCATTTAGCAAGCCCACCCTGGATCCTATGTGATCTCACCTTATGGACATTTCTACCATGCAGGTCCTTGTCTAAAGCCTTGTGAAAGTTCATGTGAACAATGTCTACTGCAGCTATTTAAGAACCATCCCCAAGTGATCACTGTCCTTTTGCAGGATCTATGTATTCTCCTTGCAACTTGTTCTTCAGTTATCTTTGCATAATCAGAAAATGCATCAGCAGCGCTTAACTAACCAAGTATATGCATGTTAGACATAAATAATAGTTAGTACCCTACCTTCATCTGTCCCATCCATGACACTAACACAATCATTTAACACTTGGAAAGGACTTGATTGAAAGACTTCTTTCACCTGGAAGAAGGAATTTAGAAAAACACAGAAGAATTACTTTATATAATTCTCCGTAACTTCCGCCACCTCCAACGGGATCCCACTACCGAACACATTTTTCCCTCCCCCCCCACTTCTGCTTTTCGCAGGGATCACTCCCTACGCAACTCCCTTGTCCACTTGTCCCCCCCATCACTTCCCACCGATCTCCCTCCTGGCACTTATCCTTGTAAACAGAACAAGTGCTACACCTGCCCTTACACTTCCTCCCTCACCACCATTCAGGGCCCCAGACAGTCCTTCCAGGTGAGGCGACGCTTCACCTGTGAGTTGGCTGGTGTGGTATACTGCGTCCGGTGCTCCCGGTGTGGCCTTTTATATATTGGTGAGACCCAACGCAGACTGGGAGACCGTTTCACTGAACACCTATGCTCGGTCCGCCAGAGAAAGCAGGATCTCCCAGTGGCCACACATTTTAATTCCACGTCCCATTCCCATTCTGATATGTCTATCCATGGCCTTCTCTATTGTCAAAATGAATCCAAACTCAGGTTGGAGGAACAACACCTTATATACTGGCAGGGTAGCCTCCAACCCGATGGCACGAACATTAACTTCTCCAACTTCCGTTAATGCCCCTCCTCCCCTTCTTACCCCATCCCTGACATATTTAGTTGTTTGCCTGTTCTTCATCTCCCTCTGGTGCTCCCCTCCCACTTTCTTTCTCCTGAGGCCTCCCATCCCATGATCCTTTCCCTTCTCCAGCTCTGTATCACTTTCGCCAATCACCTTTTAGCTTCATCCAACCCCCTCCGGTCTACTCCTATTATTTCGCATTTCCCCCTCCCCCCTCTACTTTCAAATCTCTTATTATCTTTCCTTTCAGTTAGTCCTGATGAAGGGTCTCGGCCCGAAACATCGACATCGCTTCTCCCTACAGAAGCTGCCCAGCCTGCTGTGTTCCACCAGCATTTTGTGTGTGTTGCTAGAATTACTTTAATCTCATTTTCCAATTGTACGTTAGATCCTAGCTATTTAGCAGACAGTGAATGGCTGCATCCCACATGCTTCAATGAACACACACATTTACAAACACATTTACAAAGTATGGCGTTAGAAGTTAAACCTCTGCATTTCTTCTCAGTAGCCATAAAGTGTGACAATGGATTGAGTTCTACTAAATGGTGTCATTAATGCCCATTTTTATATGCACATGGCACAAAAAACAGGATCCATTGAAAAGAGCAAGTCTCACTTTGTGTGTGAATTTCACTTGGGCCAATAAACAGTAAGGATTAAGCAGGCTTTGGCAAGGAGGTACGGGTAATGTTCTTTTAAAGAAGTAGTTAACTGAAAAAAGACATCAAATAACAATTAATTAAAAGAGGGATGCAGGATCAGATGCTGTGAGTGCTGGTGGACCACGTTGTGTTTCTTGGTTCAAGTGTCTAGGAGCTTGGGCTCAAAGTTGATGACCTGGAATCTGACCTTCAACCACTGCAATGCACAGGAAGGGGAAGAGCTACCTGGATATTGTGTTTCAGGAGACAAGTCATACACATTAAATTACTCAAATTCTGGTTGTGGCCAGAGACAAGACCATGACTGTGATTGAGGCAGACAGAGGGATTCGAGAGATAGTGATAGAGGATCCTCAGCTCCTCAGCTTGCCCAAACAAGTCTAAGGTTGTTGCTTGTGTGGATGAGCATGGGGCTGTAGGAAGGATGAGCAACCAAACTGTGACAAATTGGCACAGAGTTAATAAGATCAGAGAGTTAAATACATAGCTCCTAGATTGGCATGGGAGAACTGGATTTGAATTTGCACCAGTACTGGGGACAGAGGGAACTATTCCAGTGGGACTGGCTCCACCTAGACAAAGCTGAGACCAGGGTCCTGGTGAATCGCATAACTAGGGCTGTCTGTGGATAAGGCTTTTAACTTAGTAGGGGGTGGGTTCAACAGTTTGGAAAAGTATGAATAAAGAAATAGAGAAGAGCGAAGGAGAGGTTACTCAAGTCTCCAAAATAAAGAATAAGAAAAATTTTAGAAAAGGAAAAAACTTCAGACTACAAGGAGACAAAATTGAAAAGGTTGGTGAATACAGGCTCAAGGTGTTATATATGAATGCAAGCAGTATATGAAATAACATAGATGATCTTATAGTGCAGTTAGAAATTAGCAGGAATGATGTTGTGGCTATCACATCGCTGTGTTTCAAAAAAGATCGCAGCTCAGAGCCTAACATCCAAGGATACATACAAGTTATATTGAATAAACAGGTGGGTGGGGTGATGCATTAACATCAGATAGCATCCCAGAAGCTATAGCTTTTAATAATCTGTTTGAAAATACATTGATTATACCTACTTTCAACATTTTAACGACTTAACTTGGTTTATGCTTATATACACTACATCATTTGTACAGTAAGGCAAAGCACACAATCAGAATAGGCTCTGATGAAAGATCTTGACAGTTAACTGTTTTTATCTCCACTGATGCTGCTTGACTTGTTGAGTATTTCCAGCATTTTCTGTTCTTATTTCAAGTCACTTGAAATAAGTTGTTGAAATAAGTTGTTGAGTGAGAGAGAGAGAGAGAGAGAGAGCGAGTGGGTTCAGTGAGTCAGTTTCTTACACTCAGTGGATCATTAATCTCTGGAATTCTGACAAATGGAAGTGGAAGCAAAGTCTTTGAATGTTTTACCCCAAAGGTACAAATATACACATTAAAAAGAATGAAGGATTATTGTACAGCCATGGCTAAAATTAGATCAATCATGATCTTACTTAATGGCGGAAGTTGAATGATCTACTCCTCCCAATTCTTATGCTTATATGTAAAAGGAGTTTCAAGCTAGGAGAGGAAAGAATGCAAGTGATTCATTTGTTATTTAAATAAGCAGGGTTCATAGTTTGGAAATCAAAAAACTATGAAAAAAGAATTAACTGTAGCATTTAAAGATTACAACCTTTGAAAGACTGATTCGAATACAGCATCATTTACTTTTTTACAATATCCTATAAATAGGCATAATTGGAATTTTCTAAATGAACTACTTTATCCAATGCTAATAAATACAATAAGGAGGTTACCTTGTCTAGTAGAAGCTGGGCTTTTACTCCAGGTAAAAGCCGTAACCCAGCTGTGGCTTTTAGTACTAAAGGAGTGCTTGACCAATAGTCATAAGGAACTGATTCTTTGGCAACCTCCAACAGATCTTCAATTCCCTTTGTGCTCTACAATACAAAAGCAAAAACCATAGACGACAGTGATAAACGAGATTTATTGATCAAGGAATGCATTTGTCTAAAAACATTCATGGTACTTAGAAAATTACAAACACACTTTTCCTACTTATTGACTATGCAAATTTAGTAACTTACTCAAGAGAATAATGAGGCTATGTTACTGGATGGATCCATTGTTAAGATTAGGAAACTGAGGGCTATTTGGAAGAGGCAGAAGAGTTGAGGCCTAGGCAGACCAGTCATGATCATACTGAATGCACAGCAGGATTAAGTGATTGCGTGACTTACTTCTGTTCCTATTCTCTTGTACGTAACCTAGTATGGAAAGTCACATTAGTTGTAGGAGTCTATTTGATTCCATCTCTTTCAGTAAGTGTTGTGGTTGATTAAGTTTCCATCACCATTTTGTTTGAAACTGTTTTTATATTTCAGGATGACTTCACTTCCAGGTTGATGGACCACCACCTCATATTCCACCTAGGTAACCTCTAACCTAACTGCATGATAATGGTTTTTCAAATTTCTGGCAATCTCTCCCCTCTCCTTCTTTCTCTCTCTATCCATTCTGGCTTCCCTCTTATCCCTTCTTTGCACCTGCCCATCATCTTCCTCTAGTGCCACTCATCCTTCCCTTTCTCCCATAACCCATTCTCCTATCAGATTCCTCCTTTACCTTTTCCACCTATATCCCAGCTGCTCACTCCACCCCTATCTCCCCATCCACCTGTTTTCCTCCTAACCTGATTCCAGCTATCACCTGCCAGCTTGTATTCCTTCCCACCTCCATCAAACTTTTTATTCTGTCTTCTCCTCCCTTCTTTTCCTTTCTGATGAAGGGTCTCCACGCAAAACATTCGACTGCTCATAGAGTCTTAATAGATGCTGCCTGACCTGCTGAGTTCCCCCAGGATTTTGTATGTGTTACTCAGAAATCAGTTCTTGCGACGCAAGCTTTGCCAGAGAGGCAATGTTTGTCATCCTTTCTTCAAGGCTCAGGGTAGTGGTTGGGCTCCTTCAATAGTTGTTGTCTTTATGTGGTGAATGCCCGCAATACTTTGATGGAGTGAGCTTTAAATCTTGACTCATCAACATTAAAATGAAGCCACAAAAGGTCCCAAGTTATTTGCTTCTTAACTTACGATTTGCAAGGCTCAATTCTGCAGTTTCTTATAATGTTAAAAATCCAATCTATTACGCACTTGAAATACTCTAGTTCCAGCTCTGAGTTCAAGAGTAAAACTCAAATATTCAAGTCAAGTCAAGTCACTTTTATTGTCATTTTGACCATAACTGCTGGTACAGTACACAGTAAAAATAAGACGTTTTTCAGGACCGTGGTGTTACATGACACAGTACAAAAACTAGACTGAACTACATAAAAAAACAACACAGAGAAAGCTACACTAGACTGCAGACCTACACAGGACTGCGTAAAGTGCACAAAAACAGTGCAAGCATTACAATAAATAATAAACAGGACAATAGGGCAGTGAGGTGTCAGTCCAGGCTCTGGGTATTGAGGAGTCTGATAGCTTGGGGGAAGAAACTGTTACGTAGTCTGGCCATGACAGCCTGAATGCTTTGGAGCCTTTTCCCAGACGGCAGGAGGGAGAAGAGATTGTATGAGGGGTGCAAGGGGTCTTTAACTGAGGTAATATTTTTCAATCTTAAAGCTACCACTAAAATAGGATTATACTGCCTAAGGATTACATTTGCTTCCTGATTATTAGTTGCAGATGGATGTCATACAAAATAAGTTTGCTTACAGGCATTTTTACAGTAACTTCAAGATAGCAACATATTCCATAGGTCTTTACAGAAACAGCTTCAATTAAAATTTAACATTGAACATACAAAAACCGAGCACAGAGGACCAAAATGTTAGTCGAAGAGGTTTTTTGAGAAGGAGGAAGGTACAGAGAAATTCAGGAGCACTGAACTTTCGCTGCTACAGAAATTTCCATGAATGATGGAGCAACTAACTTCAGAGAAGATCAACATCTAGCAAGTGACAGAAGACAAGGGTGCCAGGGTAGTGTAGCAGTTAGCATGACACTATTACAGTTCTAGGTGTCTGGGGTTTCTTCTCATAGTCCAAAGATGTACTGGATAGGTTAATTGGTCATTGAAAATTGTCCCATGATTGGTTTAGGGTTAAATCAGTGTTGTTGGGGGCTGCTGGGCACATGGCTCAAAGGGCCAGAAGGGCCTATTCTGTGCCATATCTATAAATAAATAAACAAAATCAAATTCCAGAGAAATCAGAGCAGTACAGCACAAGCCCTTCAGCCCACAATACTATACTGACCTTTTAATCAATCTAACCCGACCCTCCTACATATCCCTCTATTTTTTTTCTGATCATCCATGTGCCTATTCAAGAGTTTCTTAAATGTCCTCAATATTTCTGCTTTTACCACTATTCCTGGCAGCACATTCCACTCACTCACCATTCTCTGTGTAATAAACCCAACTCTGACATCCACCCCCATATATTCCTCCGATCACCTTAAAATTATGCCCCTTATATCAGCCATTTCTGCCCTAAGGTTTCTGGCTGTCCACTCGATCTATATCATCATTTCCTTCAATGGTGGATTTGAAATGAGGGAAGATATTGAGCAGAGTGGGTGGATCTTGAGTTTGAGAGAGTGAGAGTCAATTTTACTGAAAGCCAAGTGGACTGGTTAGATTCTGAGTTATGTTTCCTCTGACTGGGTTGTTCAGAACCAAAATTCAGGACGGAGATAAGAAATAAAAACAGAAAATGCTGAAACTATTAAAAACGCAGATGCCTGATCAGTTGAGCTTTTCTAGCATTTGCAGGTATTGTTTGAACAGAAATAAAAAGACATTTCTTCTTCCAGGAGATCATAAACCTTCAGAATTCTCTACCCCAAAGGGCTATGGAGGATCAGTCACCTAGTATATTTAAGATAGAGACTTATAGGTTTTAGGCATTAAGAGAGTTACAAGAGATGGTATGAGCACAGAAGAGCAGGACAGAACTAAAAAGATCAGTCATGATCCTGCTGAATGGCAGAGCAGGCATCAGGGGCTAAGTGGCCTATTTCTTACTACATAGATAGGAAGAGCATGTGATTCATTTACCTTTCCCCCAACCATCAAAAGTCAGATCTTTGCATTCTCTCCTAGCTCCACCCCACCATACAATGACCCCTATGTTTGGGGTAATGGATGACCCCACCAATCCTACCAAGTCAAGAAGCTATATTATTCTGTGACCCAACTTAGGAGTACTGCCCAACCTACTGAAAATCACAATCTGTTGGAAGAAATCAGCAAGTTGAGTGGCATCTGTGTACGGAAAGGAATTGACATTTCGGGGCAAAACACTGAATCAGGACTGAGATGGTCAGTATAAAATGGGGAGTGGTAAGTCAGGAGCCCATAGTGATTGGCAAATGGAGCAGAGGTAGGAGATGGCAGATGGCTAGTGTCAGGGTGGGGGGTGGGGGAGAGAAAGAGTTGGAAGACAGTGACAGGTGAATGATAAGAGGGAAGTTAGGGGAAGGGGAGGGGAAGAGTGGAAGAAAACACAAAGACATAAAACAAGATGGGGAGCATGAAGACTGACAGTCTGATTTGCATTAATTAGAAACAATGGAAAAGGATAGGCATGGATTTTTAGATTTCCCATCTGAAGCTCTGCCAAAACTCCTACCAACCAATCAGGAAATAACCAGTTGTAAACACTGGATGTATAAAATACCATTTATCTTTTAACACTTTATTCTACTGTTCTTATTCATACTTCATCTGCTTTTTATTCCTTTTTATTTTTTTATTTCAAGTTCAAATTTAATTGTCTTTCAACCATTACATATGAATACAGCCAAACGAAACAGTGTTCCTCCAGAGCCAAGGTGCAAAACACAGAACCAACGGTCACACACAGTAAATATAGATACCACTGCAGAAAAACATAGAGACACAAAAAATAATAAAGCCCAAGTCCCCAAGTAGTGTGATCTATAGGTTGATGTTGCATGGGATTTTGGCCTGGCACCATGTTTCTGCCAGAGCTAGCACACAGAAGTTCCTCATCACATGCTGGTGCAGCTACAGATGAACATAATCCAGCTCATCTTCCATCAAACACAGTACCGACTGGGTAGGGCCAACCCCCAGCCCAGCACAGATTTCTGCACACCCACAGACCACCTCCAGCATCTCCTGTGCCGGGCAGCAGCAACAGGAGACACTGCTGAGGGCCCAGTCCACGCAACAACTGAGGCAATGCAGCTCCCCTACTGTCAGTCCCGCTAAAAAACCAGTGAACTAGATCCGCAGTAGTCTACCTTACCAGTGTCAACAGGGTCTTGTGATCACATTAAAAATATCCAAGAAATTATTTGTACTGTTTTTTGGACATGCACCACCTCCACAAAATCATTTGCAACAAGTCCAGGCAACAACACAGTACACAAGAAGTCCAGCTCTGTCACTATCAAGCAACTTGCCAATGGAGTACACCTGAAGTACTTGATATTCTTAATATCCAGCAATGTCTTGCCACATAAAAAAGATGTAAAGAATGAACAATTACATCATTCTTATTATCCAATGACAGTACTATCCTACAACCTATGAGTGGTATAGACAGGGTAAATGTAGCAGGCTTTTTCCATTGAGGTTGGGTGAGACTACAATCGGAGGTCATAGGTCAAGGTGATAATGAAATGTTTAAGGGGAACTTCTTCACTCAGAGGGTGGTGAGAGTGTGGAATGAGCTTCCAGGACAAGGGATATTAGGTCGATTTAAGAGAAATTTTGAAAGGTACATGGATGGGAGGGCTATGGAAGGCTATGGTCTGGGTGCAGATCAATGGGACTAGGCAGATGAACGGTTTGGCACAGACTAGATGGGCCAAAGGGCCTGTTTCAGTGTTCTGCTGTTCTATTACTCTAATCATCATCAGGCTCCTGACCTGGAGTCGATAACTTCACTCACTACATCTCTGAGCTGATTTCACAACCTACAGACTCACTTTCAAAGATTCTACAACTCATGGGCTCAGTGTTATTTTTTTATTTGCACAATTTGCCTTCTTTTGCACATTGATTGTCAATCTTTATGTAGAGTTTTTCATAAATTCTATTGTATTTCTTTATTTTCTTGTAGATGCCTACAAGAAAATTAATCTGAAGGTAATAAATGGTAACATATATGTACTGTGATAATAAATTTACTTTGACTTTATTTGGTTTAAAGCTTATAATATTGTTCCATATGCTGAAAGTTTACCTGCTATCTTTTTATGTTTGTTAAGTTTCACTTTGCTTTATAATATATACTGTTAGCTAAGTTAGTCAAAGTTTGGCTGGAACACAATCTTCACATTGAACCATTTAATACTAGAAGCTTTGTTGCTTGTGAGGGAAAGGATTTCTGGAAAACATGCTATTGAACAGAGGACCTGTTTTAAAACCAGCAGGAAGACATTTCTGTTAAAAAACATCTTTTTCATTAGATTTGGCACCTTAGCAGGTTATTTTTTTTAAAACACTGCACATAAGTTAATAGAATTTTATAATCCTGTGTAAAAAAAAAACAATCAGAATCAGAGGATGTTTGAGCGTGAATAGCGCCTGTTTAAAGTTTAAAATTGCTAGGTTAAAAGGCCTTAAATGTTTGTGACATACATTAATGCTAGGATACAAATGAAGCAGATATGACTAGTAAATCTGTAGATGATCACTGAAATTAGTACTGGAGATAGCGAGGAGGGTTGCCTAAGGGTACAGCAAGATGTAGATGAACTGGAAAGTTGTGTGGAGCAATGCAGATGGAACACAATCCTGCCAAGTGTGAGGACAAACAAAGGCCGGATATGCACAGTAAATGCTACGGTCCTAAGAGAAGGGAGATAAAGAGAAGGATTTTGCAGTACAAGTCATGAAAGTGGCAGCACAAGTAAAGAGGTATGGAAAGGGGATATGGGACAGACAATACTTTAGACAGGATGACAAAACCCAAGACAGCGTTGGTAAATTACTGTTGTCTTAGTCCTCTTAGGACCTTTACCCCTCTCCACAGCTGCTTCTAATTTGCTAAATGTTTACTGTACATTCTGTTTTTAATGTACTGGGTAAATTGCAAACAGCAATATTCACTATTAAGAAAACATACAAAATTAAGAAGAAAAATTACCAAGTGAGGCTTTTCAGAATATGCTGACAATCCTGGCTTCAAGGCTTTGAAAGTTTCATTTGCAAGTTTAGGAGATTCTGTTGAAAAGAAACAAAATTTAAAAATGACTTAAACTTTTCATATCAATTACAGAGTATTTAGCAATATGTATATCCAATGCTTGTCTTGATAACCAAGTTCAACTAAATAATCTTAGCATAATAGATGAACAATTAAAGCATTGATCAGAGAAAATAAAGTATCAAGTACAAATAAGATATCGAGCTTAAAAATATTTTAAATTCATATTTCTATAATAAAAATTAGAACACCTAAACTGAAAAGAATAAAGTCCAGTTCAAATTAACACCTTTGCTTGCATTTCACCACTAAATGCATTGTACCGTACAAACTGAAAATAATCCACCTTCATGCTGTTCCTTTCCAGAGATGATCAATGAATGGCCCATATTTATTCAGAATATACATCACAAGAACTAACCTTCAATGCCTCTTGCCTGCTGTCTAGCTCTATACCTTAAACTGTCCAGTATAAGATTTTCTCAAATACATTGCCTACACTACTCTCTCAATCCCAAAAGCTGGAAACTTCAATCACAATTTAGCAGTGCGCTCAACCACAGAATTTAGTACATTGTTTCCATCTTATTCAGTGCTCCATAGCCATTGAAATTCACTGTTCTTCAACTTAAAACTCTGATTTTCTTTTCCTCACTCTGTATTATCTTAGTTCTCGGAACCATAAAATCCTTTGCCACAACTTTGACATCCATTTCAATTGTGTAGTGTACTGATGTAATCCTGTGACTTATGAAAGTCTGACATAATTTGTCTCTTAAGTTTTATACTTTTAGTTCTAAAGTTAGGTTTTGTATATGTTAAAGTACTTATTATTAAACACAACAATTTATTTGGTCACATTTAAAGTAGTATAAATTAAAATGTCTGTCTGGTGTTGCTGGGAGATCCTAAGATCACGAAGGGCAGTATATAAATTTTGGTTTGAGATGTTGAGATATTTCTTTACACAGATTTATATATTATTCCAATTCTTGATCTACCTTGGAGCACTATGAAAGCTTAGTCATTCAGAGAGAGATATATTTTTCAATGGCAAGAGAACTGGAGAATATGGGGATTGGTGGCAAAAGCGAAGGAGGCACAAGATGAGTCACGATTTTATCTAATCATGGAATGGGCCTTGTAAGACACATGAGGAATCCATGCTCCTATTTGGTCACAGCAAGATACAAAATGAAACAGGCCCTTCAGTCCACCAAGTACATATAGTGAATCAGGTACTTACACTAATCCTACATGAACCCATTTTGTATTCTCCCCAGATTCTCAAATTCTACCACTTACAGGAGCAATTTTACTGAGGCCAATTAACTTAGCAACCTGCATGTCTTTGGGATGTGGGAGAATCACGCAGAACAAACCTACATTATCACAGAAATAATCTGCCAACTCCGTAGATGGTTCTCATATTCCTAATAGGAAGTGACAAAACACAAATGATATGCAAATAACAGCATGATTAACAGTTTCTAATCACAACTAACCATTACAGAAGGGATTATGTTATTCAGTGCCTTTAATGTTCATACCATTACTATGTAACAAAATAGCTTAACAAAAATCCTACCATTTGCCATCTGGGTAAACTTGAAAACATGGATGCGTGTCCCAGTGCTGCCAGCATCAAACATAATTCCATAGAAGGCTTGAGGAACAGGTTGTTCGTGTGTGATCTGCACATTGAATCCAAGTCCACTCTGTATTCGTTGCAAAGGTTTCTTCTGATAGATGTACAGGAATAGGAATAAGAAAAGGACCAAAACAAATGCAATTTTTGGGACCTTCATGGTTCACAGCAATTAAATACATATTTTATTTGCAGCTGATCCACTCAACTCGAATTGGAACCTGTCAAGAAGGAACAAACAATTAGTTTCATCAAGATACGTGAAGAGATCTGTTTGCTCCTCACACTTAAACAGAATTGCTCTTTTATCTTTGTACTGGTTTATAGCTGTTGAAGCCAATTCAAACTTTTGGCATAGTTTCACTGACAAGAAAAAAAAGACAGTAAAGGAATCCAAAAAAAAAACAGAAATGGTGGAAATACTCAGCAGATACAGTGGTTTTGTCAAGAGAGGCAAAGTGAGTTAATGTTTCAGGTTGAAGGCCTTTTAATGTAACAGTTCCAAAGTGCTGGACCACATAAGGGCCATCAGACATAAGTTGTCTATCTATGCTCAATCAAAATTAGGCTGTTGGAGATGCCAGCACCAAAACCATCTAGACCTGGTACAAGTTAATTCCTTTCAATGATGATGAGAATTCAGAAAACAAGATAGACAAGTTACATTATTTTGAATTGTGTGGACACAATTGCTTTTAAATTTTTTAAATGTTGAAGTTTAATCATTTTAAATTTGATTTTTAATAATAGATTAGTAAATTTTAAGCTTGTAAATGTCAAAAACATTCACAAGCATTCAAATTCCTCAGCAGTATTTTTTGACCAAAAGGCAGGAATCAGAGTTTCACCTCAGTAAGTCCATGTGAACACCAGTTTCACATCAAAGGGACTAACTTGGTAGTGCTCATTAACAAGTCATTGTTAAAGATCAAACTAAGCATAATATTTATTAGCAGAAAGCCACACACCTTCAGTGAGGCTACAAGGCAAAAGCAGCAATCTAACGTATAATTTGGCCATCAAAAGATCTAATATTTCTACTTTCTCGGCAAGAGATACTTTCTTGGCCTTTGAGGAATTGCTTTGACCACCTAATTGCTTTTCAGGAGCCATTTTTTCACAGGAACAAAGTAGCGAACGAACAAGCCGCGAGGCAAACAATCCTCGAACAAGTGCTGGAAGAGCACTTCTGGGTTTTCTCGATTCACGGTTGGTTGAATTTGCGCATGCAGAACTCACGGATAAGGAGGACTGACTGTATTGTCTTGCATTACTTACAATCTATAGAGCTTTTATGGTAGTTTGGCTTTCATTTGATAAAGAATTAGTAGGGGTTTTATTTCCCAACTATCTACACCACAGTGGCAGTAATGCACCTTTAAGTTGGACTGTCAACCACCATTAAAATTCAGAAGAGAAGAGGAGGAGGAGGAGGAGGTTCAGTTGTTGTTCAGACCAAATATCAGAATGGGGAGGAAATATGATCTAAGTGACTTTGACTGTGGAAAAATTGTTGGTGTCAGATGGGGTGGTTTGAGTATCTCAGAAACTGGGATTCAACAGTCTCTAGAGTTTACAGAAAATGGAGCAAAAAACATCTAGTGAGCAGCAGTTCTGTAGGTTCAAAAACATCTGTATTCTTTACAAGTTTGAGTGTGTGAGAGCATGATGTTTTGTGGAAACTAAGGCATGGCTACGGTTAAAATAGTGTGCAGATGTATAGTACAATATCCTTGGAAGTGACAATTCCCCTGAGAACATTGTGGGATATTACGACATGGCCAGATCCAGCAGACCAGACAAGATAAAGATGTTAAGGAGAGATAAGCAAACATCCAATAGGACAATAACTCTTCCCTGAAACTAAGATATGAATGGTTGTTTCGATTAGATTAAATATGGTTCCTATTGGTCACAAGCGTGTGTAAGTCTAAATCATGATTGGGGATTTCTTTTATTTGTATTTTAATATGAAATGAAGTGTACAAGGTTCTCAAACAGTCAAAGGGACTGTACTGTTCTCTTTGTGCACTAGTAAATAAAGTTTGATTGGGAAATGGTACTTTGGTTTCCTCCTACAGTCTAAAGATGTACCGGTTGGTAGGTTGATTGGTCATTGTCAATTCTCCTATGATTAGGCTAGGATTAAATTGGGGACTGCTGCACTGTGCAGCAAAGGGCTGGAAGGGTCTATTCCGCACTGTATCTTAATACATAAAAGAAATGATTACTGGATGGCAGAGTTCAGTTAATTGACAATGAGTTTTCTTGGAGATTCCACTGAGATGGAAAACCTTTGTCTCTGCTATATAGGCAACAAAACTGAGCCCTTGTGGTTAATCTGTCCTGAGTCTGTGGTATCGCACAATTGAGCAAGTAGCAATAACTCTGTTATTGGAACTCAAATTTCTTTCTGTTTAGAATAGTTGAAGTAGGCCATCACATCGGTTGCCAAAGAAGGAAGCAACTGTAAACAGAAGTTTGAGTCCCCCATAAAGGAACCACGTCCTGGCAGAAGAGCCACAGCAGATGGAGATTTGAGTCCTGATTCAGATACCCTTGAGATTGAGCCCTGCCTGTAGATTTGAGTCCCATGAAAAGGACAGGGAAAAAGACCATTGTAGGAAACAACAGGAATTCCTCAGTGCGAATAGGTGTGTGAGGACAACTAAAATGGCAGCGGAGCTCCATCAAAGGATTGTGCCACACTCCGTCCTACTCCCCAAGGGAATGACAGTGACATACATATTTTACACACCATGACCCTGAGAATGCAGAACATATTGAGAGTAGGTGAAGTGGACAAAGGGAGGAGACAAGTGTTTCCCTCCAGATGGTTTCATCAGGCAAAGAGTATTAGTGGAAATGGTAAAAGGTAAGAAAAGCACTGTTTGATCTGCATAATTACTGGATAAGTGAAATGCAGAAGCAATTAGATGTACAGAATAGAGCAGAGGAAAGGAGGAGGTAGAAAGGACAATGGTATCTATCTCACATTTAAAAAAAAATCCAGTACTTGAATAACACACACAAAATGCTGGTGGAACACAGCAGGCCAGGCAGCATCTATAAGGAGAAGCACTGTTGATGTTTCGGGCTGAGACCCTTCGTCAGGACTAACTGAAAGGAGAGATACTAAGAGATTTGAAAGTAGTGGGGAGAGAGGGAAATGCGAAATGATAGAAGACTGGAGGGGGTGGGATGAAGCTAACAGCTGGAAAGGTGATTGGCGAAAGTGATACAGAGCTGGAGAAGGGAAAGGATCATGGGACGGGCCTTGGGAGAAAGAAGGCGGGGGTGGGGGGAAGCACCAGAGGGAGATGGAGAACAGGCAGAGTGATGGGCAGAGAGAGAGAAAAAAATCCAAACAACTAAATATGTCAGGGATGGGGTAAGAAGGGGAGGAGGGGCACTAACGGAAATTAGAGAAGTAAATGTTCATGCCATCAGGTTGGAGGCTACCCAGCCAGTATATAAGGTGTTGTTCCTCCAACCTGAGTTTGGATTCATTTTGACAGTGGAGGGGGCCATGGATAGACATATCAGAATGGGAATGGGACGTGGAATTAAAATGTGTGGTCACTGGGAGATCCTGCTTTCTCTGGTGGACCGAGCGTAGGTGTTCAGCGAAACGGTCTCCCAGTCTACGTCAGGTCTCACCAATATATAAAAGGCCACACCGGGAGCACCTGACGCAGTATACCACACCAGCCGACTCACAGGTGAAGTGTCGCCTCACCTGGAAGGACTGTCTGAGGCCCTGAATGGTGGTGAGGGAGGAAGTGTAAGGGCAGGTGTAGCACTTGTTCCACTTACAAAGTTAAGTACCAGGAGGGAGATCGGTGGGAAGGGATGGGGGGGACGAGTGGACAAGGGAGTCGCGTAGGGAGCGATCCCTGCAGAAAGCAGAAAGGGGGGGGGAGGGAAAGATGTGCTTGGTAGTGGGATCCTGTTGGAGGTGGTGGAAGTTATGGAGAATTATACGTTGGACCTGGAGGCTGGTGTGGTGGTAGGTGAGGACAAGGGGAACCTTATCCCGAGTGGGGTGGTGGGCAGATGGGGTGAGGGCAGATGTGTGGGAAATGGGAGAGATGCGTTGAGAGCAGAGTTGATGGTGGAAGAAGGAAAGCCCCTTTGTTTAAAAAAGGAAGACATTTCCTCTGTCCTGGAATGAAAAGCCTCATCCTGAGAGCAGATGCGGCGGAGATGGAGGAATTGTGAGAAGGGGATAGCATTTTTGCAAGAGACAGGGTGGGAAGAGGAATAGTCCAGGTAGCTGTGAGAGTCTGTAGGCTTATAGTAGATGTCAGTAGATAAGCCGTCTCCAGAGATGAAAGATCATTACTGATGCCTCCACAATCTCTTCATCCACCTCCTTCAGAACACTAGAGTGTACACTATCTGTCCATGACTTACTCCCTTCAGACTTTTCAGTTTCCCAAGAACTTTGCCTTTAGTAATAGTAACTTGACACACTTCATGACCCCTGACACCTGGAACTTCCACCATACTGCTAGTGTCTACCACAGTGAAGATTGATGCAAAATACTTATTCAATTCATTTTCCGTTTCCTTGTCCCCCATTAACACCTCTCCAGCATCATTTTCCAATGGTCTGATATTTGCTCTTGCCTCTTTTACACTTTATGAATCTGAAGAAATTTTGATATCCTCTTTAATATTAGTGGCCAGCTTACTTTTGTATTCAATCTTTACCTTCTTAATGATCTTAGTTGACTTCTGTTGTTGTTTAAAAGCTTCTCACTCATGTAACCTCACTAATTTTTGCTCCATTACACTATATACCCTCTCTTTGATTTTTATGTTGGCTTTGACTTCTCTTGTTAGCCAAAGTTGTGTCATCTTTTCTTTAGAATACTTCTTGCTCTTTGGGATGTATATATCCTGTGCCTTCCAAATTGCTTCCAGAAATTCCAGGCATTGCTGCTCTGCCATCAAACCTGCCAGTGTTCTTTTCCAATCAATTCTGGCCAACTCCTCTCTCATGCTCCTGTAATTTCCTTTACTTCACTGTAATACTGATACATCTGACTTTAGCTTCTCCTTTTCAAATTTCAGGCAGTGCTTGGTCACATTATGATCACTTTCCCTTAAGGGTTCTTTTACCTTAAGCTCTCTGATCAATTCCAGTTCATTGCACAAAACCCAATCCAGAACAGCTGATCCACTAGTAAGCTCAACTTCAAGCTGCTCTCTAAAAAGCCATCCCACAGGCTCTCTAGAAATTCTCCCTTTTGGAATCCAGCACAAACCTGGTTTTCCCAATCTACCTGCATATTAAAATCCCCATGACTATTATACATTGCCCTTTTGGCATGCATTTTCTATCTCCTGGTAATTTGTAGATCCCATCCTTACTACTGTCTGGGGGTCTGCAGATAACACTCATTAGGGTCTTTTTACTTTTGCAGTTCCTTAGCTCTAACCACAATAATTCAACATGTTACCTCTTTCTAATGACCTAAATTTATTTTTTTTACCTCCAGAGCCACACCACTACATCTTCCGTCCTGCCTGTCCTTTCAATACAATGGGTATCCTCGGACATTAAGGTCCCAGCTATAATCTTCTTTCAGCCATGATTCAGTAATGCCTACAACATCATACTTGTCAATCCGTAACTGTGCTACAAGTTCATTGATCTTATTCCACATACTGCACACATTCAAATTTAAGACCTTTAGTCCTATATTCAACTTTCACGTTGCAACTCATCCTGCTGACTGCAGTTTTGCCCTATCATTAGCCTCTTTCAAACCTCATCTTCAGCACCATCACTCTGGTTCCCATCCCCTTGCCAAATTAGTTTAAACCCACCCAAACAACTCTAGCCCACCTGCCCACAAGGATATTGGACCCCCTCAGGATCAGGTGTAACAGGTTACACCTTCCCCAGAAAAGATCCCGATGATCCATAAATCTGAACCTCTTCCCCCTGAACCAGTTAGCTCCTCGGCCACGCATTCCCCTGCAAAACCATCCTATTCTTACCCCCAGTGGCACGTGGCACAGAAAGCAATTCAGAGGTCACCACCCTGGAGGTCCTGTTTTTCAGTTTTCTACCAAGCTCCCTAAAATCTCTCTTCAGGATCTCCTCACCTTGTCTATTTATGTCATTGGTGCCAATATGTACCAAGACTTCTGGCTGCTCACCCTCGCCCTTAAGATGCCATGGATTGGATCAGAGACATCCCTGATCCTGGCACCAGGGAGACAACATGTCTTTATCGCACCCACAGATCCTCGTCTCTGCTCCTCTGACTACGGAATCTCCTATCAACACTGCAGTCCTCTTCACCTCTCTGCTCTTCTAAGTCACAGCACCAGACTCAGTGCCAGAGACTGAGTCAATGTGGCTCCCCATGGCAGGTCGTCCCCCTCAATATCATTTAAAGTTATGGACTTCCGGTAAGATGGCGATTGCTTAGCTGCTCCAAACTTTTGTTCCGTTACTGTCGCTATCTTTGCACTAAATGTCTCCATTTTTTAAACCTTAGTTGGGAACTTTTTCGGTATCTCTTACTTGCCTGTGAATACATCTAACTTACAATGTCTAGCAAGAGTTCTAAATCCGGGAGAAAGGAAGCTACGGCTCTCTCAGACGAGACCCTGGCTGCGCTCGGTCAGCTCCGAGATGAAATTTTAAAGGAATTCAAAACCGCTTTCAAACAGTTGGAAGACAAACTGGATCGGATCAACGATAAAGTGGACAAACATGCTGAACACTTATCTCGCATCGATTCGACTTCTGAAGATTTAGAAAGTCGTGTTCGATACTTGGAGACTCTCTGTTCCAGCTTAGAGGAAAAGTGTAACAAACTCCTTTTCAAAATGGTGGATCTCGAAAATCGCAGCAGACGCTGCAATCTTAGAATTCTTGGATTGCCAGAGGCCACCGAAAAGGGATCAACAGTGAAGTGTTTCGCCAAGTTTCGGGAAAGATTTGCTTCCGAACCCGCCTGAGCTCGAACGGGCACACCGGGTCTACGTTCCCCCCGGAATTCTGGGCTCCCGCCCGCAATCAGTAATCTTGTGCTTCCATCAATACCAGGTAAAACACCGTCTGATCGTAGAGGCACGTCGCAGAGGTTCTTTTATTTTCCAGGACACAACCATTCGTTTTGTGGAAGATTTTGCACCCCAGACCTTAAAGATGCGCGCTGAGTTTAAAGGCGCAATGAAAGTGCTTTTTGATTGTGGTTTTAAACCTTCTCTTTGTTCTCCTGCTGATCTACGAATCAAGCTTAACACTGGAAAATACAAGTGGTTTAAATCAGTGAAGGAAGTTGAAGCATTTGTGGCAAGTCTTCCGGCTATCCAGTCATCTTCGGAACCCGATCGGACCTCCTAAAATGGTGGATAAGTACTTCTCGTAGTAAAATTACTTTTTCTGGACTCAGACTTTACTTGAATCACTCAGACATTATTCATTGAAACTCTAAGGGCTGTTGACAATCTCTCCCTGGATTTGGTGTGTGTGTAATCTATTTTTAATCTTGTACAACTTTATCTACAGAGTTCTACAACTGACTTTAACTTGTTTTGGAGGTTTGAAGTCTTTAGTGAAGGCCTCCCTGTTTGTTGGTTCACAGTTTAATTGCCGATCTATTTTTCCTTCTTTTTATATTTATTTATTTTATTATACTTTTTTCTTTTTTTCCTTTTCTTCACCCCCTTTTTCTAATCTCTGAATTTTTTTCTCTCTTCTCTGTAAATGGTTGATAAATACTCGTCTTGAATTTATAATTTTCCCCTTCCTCTCTTTTTTCCTTTCTCTTACTTTATTCTTCTATAATTTTTCGCGGGCAGGTTAGTTTTGGTCTTCTTCTGATTTTCTCTGTATTAAGTTTTATATTCCTGCAGAAGGTGTTCTAATCTGTAGTTATGTTTTCTAGTGCATAAACTAGTTTCTATTTGCTATAGTATTTATACGGAACTGCTGTTAATGACACAGATCTGGAAGTTGTACTTGGGTTAATTTTTTTGGTAGAGCTAGCTACTTGTTTTGGTAGCCGTCTAGTTTTGGGTTGTGTGGGTGGGGTGGGTTTTCCAGTTCCAACATCACTCACTGTATATATTATTTCTCTTTATTGCTCAGGACATGTATATGTTTTGATTTTACGAATCTATGTCTACATCTCTGCTCCCAGACTGCTATTGTACTGCTTGACTTTTTATATGCCTTCTGCCTTTTATGCGTTAGTAATCAATAATGGCTAGTGCACTTAAATTCGTGAGCTGGAATGTAAAGGGATTGAATCACCCTGTTAAAAGGAGGAAGGTATTCTCACATATCAAACAACTCAAAGCTGACATTGCTTTCTTCAAGAAACTCATATTTGTTGTTCTGATAACTCCCGGCTTCTGTCAAAGTGGGCGGGTCAGCATTTTCATTCATCCTTTACCGCTAAAGCTAGGGGAGTCTCCATTCTTATTAACTCACATATTCCTTTTGAACTCCATAATAAAATATCTGATACAAATGGCCATTTTATTATTGTTTCTGGCAAATTATATAACACTAAAGTTGCACTAGCAAACCTGTATGCCCCCAACTTTGATGACGTTTTTTTTGAACAGTTTTTTTCCTCACTACCAGACTTAAACTCATACTCTCTTATACTGGGTGGTGACTTCAATTGTTGATTAGATCCTAATTTGGATCGATCGTCCTCTGTTACTAGACCACCTACTAAATCTACCTTAGCTATTCAATCGTTTCTCTCTAATTATGGTATCTCTGATATATGGCGTTTCCTCCATCTTACGGAGAGAGATTATTCTTTCTTCTCACATGTTCACCATACCTTCACTAGAATTGATTATTTCTTACTCGATAACCAACTTATTCCATTTGCCCACTCTTGTGACTATCAGAGTATACTGATTTCTGACCATGTCCCAATTTCTCTCTCTCTGAATTTGCCTGGTCTCCCTCAGAGGAATAAACACTAGCGGTTTGATTCAACTTTACTATCGGATGAGGATTTTAAAAAATTTATTAAGGATCAGATAACCTTTTATTTTAACACTAATACATCACCTGAAGTGCCATCCCAGATTGTCTGGTATGCCATGAAAGCATATCTGAGGGGGCAAATAATCTCTTACACAGCAAATCTCAACAGAAGATCCCGTGCAGATCGATTAGACCTCATTAACCAGATTAAAGAATTGGATCAAATATATGCCCAAACTAAGAACCCTGAATTATACAAGAAGCGCGTTGAACTCCAAACTAAATTTAACCTTCTGTCCACTCAACCTGTCGAATGCCAACTTCTCAAAAGCAAGAATCGCTTTTCCATTCATGGGGATAAGTCTGGTAAATTCCTAGCCAATCAGCTGAGGCATTCCAAAGCCAAACAACATATTACAAAGATCCGGAAGGAGAATGGAGACTTTACATCGGATCATTTAGAAATTAATGATGCATTAAAAAATTTTTATTCTCGACTTTATTCCTCTGAATTTCTGAATGACAATATCTTTGTTGATCAATTTTTTCAGAATCTGAATATCCCCTCACTTTCATCTGATTTCAAAGCCAAACTCAATGCGCCTATGTCATCAGAAGAAATATCTATTGCTATTTCTGCACTGTCCCCAGGGAAATCTCCTGGACCTGATGGGTTCCCTGTAGAATTTTATAAATCATTCTCTTCACTTCTTTCTCCTCAGTTACTTTCAGTATTATCTGACTCATTTAATTATGGCAAATTGTCACCCTCTTTCAGTGAGGCATCTATTATTCTTCTTTTAAAAAAGGGCAAAGACGCAACAGAGTGTTCCTCGTACAGGCTGATCTCTCTGCTCAATGTTGATGTACAGATCTTAGCTAAGGTTTTGGCTCATAGATTAGAAACCGTTATTCCCTCCATTATCTCTGATGACCAAACAGGCTTTATTAAAAATCGACTCCCTTTTTTTAACATTCGGCGTTTATTTAATATCTTATACTCACCTCCAACTGGGATTCCTGAATGTGTTATTTCCCTCGATGCGGAGAAAGCATTTGATCGTATAAAGTGGAACTACCTTTTTGCAGTCTTAGAAAAATTTGACCTTGGCCAAAGTTTCATCTCTTGGATCCAATTGCTGTACCTGTGTCCTACTGCTTCTGTTTTAACTAATTTTCAGAAATCCCAAGTATTTAATCTCAAACATGGCACCTATCAGTGATGCCCCTTAAGTCCCTTTCTCTTTGATTTGGCTATAGAACCTCTGGCGATAGCATTTTGAAACTGCCCTGAATTGACCGGGATTTGCAGAGGGGGTGTTGAGCATAAAGTTTCTCTCTATGCTGATGACTTAATACTCTTTCTCTCAAATCCGTCTACATCCTTACCTCTGATGTTTTCACTTCTTGACCAGTTTAGCCAGATCTCTGGCTATAAACTTAATTTACATAAGAGCGAACTTCTCCCAATTAATAAAGAAGCACAAGAACTAACATTTCGTGATCTCCCTTTTAAAGTAGTCCATAATCAATTTACTTATCTTGGAATTACAGTCCCAAGGAAGTTTAAAGATCTCTTTTGTGAAAACTTTGCCAATCTTTCATATGCTATAAAACAGAGTCTGGTACAATGGTCACCTCTATCTATGTCTTTGGTAGGTCGTATTAATGTTGTTAAAATGTATGTTCTCCCCAAATTTTTATACCTATTTCAATCTATCCCAATTTTTATTCCTAAATCTTTTTTTGATTCCTTAGACTCTATTATTTTGTCGTATCTGTGGCAGAATAAGCGCTCCAGAATTAATAAAATCCATCTCCAAAAATCTAAAAAAGAGGGTGGCATGGCTTTACCTAACTTTCGTTTATATTATTGGGCAGCTAATATACGTTGTGCTACCTTTTGGTCTTTCTTCCACGGCCAACCCGAGTGCCCTAACTAGGTTGAGCTCCACTAAAGAATTATCTATCTCTGCACTTCTTGGCTCTGCACTCCCTAGTAGTCTGCCCAGATCAATAGCTAATCCTCTTGTTAGACACACTTTGCGTATATGGGCTCAGTTCAGGAAATGCTATGGTGTCCAGGGGTTTTCCGTTTCCAGCCCTGTTGCTCACAATTCACCTTTTTTTACCTACTACATACGATTCTGCATTCCAGGTTTGGTATAGGAAGGGCATTAGACATTTTGAAGATCTTTTCATTGATAATCGCTTCACTTCTTTTCAGCAGCTCTCTGTTAAGTTCAATTTGCCCAATGCTCATTTTTTCAGATATCTCCAAATCCGACACTTTATTGCTCCTTTGATTCCTAACTTTCCTGAAATGCCTGCAAAAAATGGTATGGACCTATTTCTTTCCATGAATCCACTAGGTAAAGGCTTAATATCATCATCCGAGATAAACTAGCAGCCTTACGATGGGCCCCTATGGATAAAATCAAAATGGCCTGGGAGCAGGATTTAAATATCTCCTTATCTCTGAGGAGAGCTGGGATTCAGTTCTCAAATCGGTTAACTCAACCTCTCTTTGTGCTCGCCACTGCCTTTTACAGTTTAAGATTGTTCATAGAGCCCATATGTCTAAATCTAAACTATCTTGATTCTACCCTAGCATTAGTCCGCTCTGTGATGAATGCAAGAGGGGCGTGGCCTCTCTTATCCATATGTACTGGTTCTGTCCTAGCTTGGAGAAATTTTGGAAAGATGTCTTCACTACGTTATCGTGTATTCTGAATCAGCACCTAGAACCAAATGCCGAATATTATCCTTTGCCTCTCTCCTGGCTAGACGCTTGATCCTCCTCAGATGGAGAGATGTTGCCCCGCCCACTCATGCTCAATGGCTTAACGACATCATGGCCTGCTTGGACCTCGAAAAAATTCATTATTCAGTTCTCAATTCGGATCTAAAGTTCCATAAGGTCTGGGGACCTTTTATCGAGTACTTTTATAACCTTCCTCTTGACCAGGGTTTTTTTTTCTTTTCAGTCCCTTGCTTTCAGCTCCCTTTTTTTTTCTGGTAGAAGGCATTATTATCCTCTGTTGCTGAGTGTATTCACAGTCTGGGAGTTTGGCTGTCCTGACATACTCTCTATATTGTGTTGTGGTTGGTCTGGAGTTGCTGTTGATTTCTCTTGTGCTGTGGGGCTTGGGGAGGACACTAATCTTACTTGTCTTTAATTTAGGTGCTTTTTTGTTAAATTCTCTTCCTTTGTAGCATATTGTTATTGTATGCTTAATTTTGCACTGTTTTAATGTTCCTCATTGGGATTTGGGATTTTTAATTTGTAAAATGTTTTGAAAAACTAATAAAATTTTTTTAAAAAAGTTATATACTTATTAATGAGAGAAATGGCTACAGGTGTAATCTGCACTGGCTGTGCATTTCCCCCTTTCTCTTGACAGTCACCCAGTTACCTGTCTCCTGCAAGCTACCTTCCTGTAGCTCCTGTCTATCGCCTCCTCAATCTTCTGTATGAGTTGAAGGTAATCGAGCTGCACCTGGTGCAGACTTCTCACATCCCACACTCAGTACAAAACACTGACCCGGAGCTTTTCTCACTATACAATGCACTAATCATGAGGAGGGAGGGGGGGAAGAGGGGAGAGAGAGTGAAACTTCTAAGACAATCTACCTCACCCAAGCCTGATGAGGCAAAGCCACCCTAAAGACTGGCACACTGAAAGGAATAGCCACTCTGCTTGCACTTCATTATTCTTACTGGCCCTTTCTAATGAATCCCTTTTGCTGACTGGTTGCTCCTCAAATCAGAAAAAAACTTTTGTGAAACTCTGCCTTCAAAATCTTGATCGCCACCCTGATTAAAAAGTAGTAGCTCTTTTCTTGCAACTCTGGTGTGGATTGTCCAACTATGTGTGAACCCCTAGTCTAAATTATGCTTGTGTAGTCTTACTGTAACTCAATATGTAAGTGTTAATTAATGGAAGGATAACTCAGCTGTTTTGCAAATGCTGTCTGTAGGCTCCCAAACCAATTGTACAAAATGTGGGGTATGTACCCTTTTCCCCCATTACTGATGCCTCAGGAATGCACTCTTTGTATTTTCCTTGAATGAGATCTGGCATAAAGGATAATGGGCAGCTTCGATAAGGAATGTTTCATTGTAGAAAACCCAACTTTTCAAAGCAGAAATGCCCGGCACATTAAGTATCATCACAAAGCCACAACAGTGCCTCTACTTGCTTAGAAGTTTGCGTGGCTTTGGCACATCATGTAAAACTTTATCTAGTTTAACCACATCTTTCCTACAACAGGGTGACCAAAACTGTATACAATTGACTGATAATAAACTGACCTAGGTTAGGCAAATCTTCATTAATTCAAAATTTACACTTTGTCTCTATGTGAAGATCAATGCAGATTATGTTGACCCCCAGACTAACAATTTAATTCTTGATTGCTATTGTTCCCTTTGTAGCAATATCCATCTGGGGGAAGGCTAGGCAGGTACTACACCTTGCCCAAGGGTGACCAGAAAGAAGCACCTTACAACTCCTTTGGTGGAGACACATCTTCATCCTGCCACCTGCCAACTACACTCATGTTACTAATTAACCTACCAACCTGTAGGTCTTTGGAATGTGGGAGGAAACCCACATAGTCATGGAGAGAACATACAAACTCCTTACAGACAGCAGAGGAAATTGTACCCAGGTCACTGGTGACATTACGTTACCATGTTGAAACAGCATTCCTCACGTTATGCAACAGTATGTCAACTTCATTCATGTGCTTAAATACTTTGAATAGGAATTGTACACAGAACCTTCTAACTCAAAGAACAGAATTTTAAAATGGGCATAATAGTTGCAAAGGCAAATGATGACAGAACTACTACACTGTTATGGTACACAAATGGTAGTCCCGTTCCTAATAAGTCAGAGAATGAAGTATTGTATGCTCGTTTATAATACTGTCTAAATTAAGTAATAATACTTTATGAAAACATGGGATTAAGGCAATGCCATTACTTATCAATGCTGAAATCTGGTGGGACAAAATCTACTGATTGTAAATTGCTTCATGTGGAACTTGAAGAAACATCTGAACAGGTAAGTATGATGCAGATTATATTGGAGAATAAAGTCGCATTGTTCACTGTGTAACCAAAACTATGTAACCAGCCTTATGTTTGCTATTTGCTATGTATCCAATTTATTGGCCAGAATGTAATCTCTGTATTGCCCCTGTACTATTGAATGCATCAGTGCCTTAAGAATGTAGCTAACAGTGAAAAACCAGCCTTATATTTACTACGTATCCAATTTATTAGCCAGAATGTAATCTCTGTATTGTCTCTATACTATTGAATGCATCAGTGGGATCGTGGAGTGGTGTGATGGTATGGGGACCAGTGAAGGCCAGGAAGGGGGACACATGTTCCAGGGAGTAGACTACAGCAAGTATGGGCTATGGAGTAGTGTGATGGTATGGGGACCAGTCAAAACTGGGAAGGGGGACACGTGTTCCAGGGAGTAGACTACAGCAAGTATGGGCTACTGAGCAGAAATATTGGTGGTGAATCAATAAGCTAATGTGCTGGTTATAAGTGTTGCAAGCGGATAAGGTATGCCAATGTAACTGAGATAGGAGACCGGGTATGCTAATGAAACTGAGATAGGAGATGAGGGTATGCTAACGAAACTGAGATAGGTGACGGGGTATGCTAATGTAACTGAGATAGGAGACGAGGGTATGCTAATGAAACTAAGGTAAGAAATTACTATAAAGAATACTGTGAACTAGGCTCAGCGGCTGTTAGTGACATGTTCATTAACTGTCGCAGCTTTTGTTTGCAAATAAAGGCTTAAATTTCTCAAAGAATCTTCTGCGTCTCCTGGTTATTTCAAGAAACCATGACAATATTACCTCATACAGCACTTTGGATGATTTACTTTGGATAAGTTTAATTTGGATAATTTACATTGAAAATAGTTTATTTTTCATTAAAATACATTCAGGTGGTTATACATTTTTAATAAAGTATTGCCCCTCCAAATTTTACCTGAAGCAAACCGATTATCGATTTATAATTCATAGGTGTTATAAAATCCTGAGCTAAATAGTGACAGTAAAACATAACCAAGAAAAGCAACAGACCATTGACTATTCCGTAGTTTTTCTGGATCCTCTGAGGCCCGGTAATCTAATGAATAGCTTTACAGTAGATTGGTTAAATTGCAGAACAGTTGTGCACTCCTGTGGCACAGAATGAATAGCTCAAGTGTTACAAATCTACTCCCAAGTAACTGTACTAGAACAGAATATTGCTTGGTGAGATTTAGGCTTTGTTGTATAAGAGCGCCATTTAAGATAAGCTTTAGATAATAACGTAAAGATCCAAAATGAAAGCAAGTAATTAGACTTTTGCAACAAAAAGTTCCTATTATACTGAAGGATCTTGGTATGAGACGGTCGACATTAAGAATAGGGATCTACGATCTTGCAAGATATAAGGATTAATATCGAGCAAATGATAGGAATCTAGATAGTTTAACTAAGAATCTAAAGACAACAAAAAATGGGATGCAGTGGGAAGCAATACAAGGTTCGGAGAGAAAGGGTTGAAAGGCAAAGAACAGAAAGGAGAGACCAACGCAGTGGGGACTGGAAGGCTTGGAGGTGAGGAGGGCTATCGTGGACGGGGAAGCAAAGAAGAGGGGCAACAGGAAGGACAGCGAGGTGGGGGGGGGCGAGGTCTTTAGGGAAAGGGCTGCAGCTGGAGGGATTGCAACACTCGGCGACTGCACTGGAGAGTAATGCCGGAACCCTCCCACTCCCGTTTAACAACCTACCGTCCTGCCCGCCCTCACGACATCTTCACCGATCGCCTCTGCCCGTGACGTAACCACGCACCAGTCGCCGCCGGCTCGCGAGCCCTGACGCGCATGCTCAGTTGGTCCGGCTCCAGTCCCACTCCCCTCCCGCCGACACGTTGACGACAGTGCTCGAGCGTCGGCCATGACGGGCCTGCTTTCTCTTGGTGATACTCAACGTCGAGGTGGTCTTCCTTCGTGGGAACGTCACCTTCTTCTTCTTCTTGTGAAGTTTCTTCGCGGTTGGCAGACCAACATAACGTGCATTGCCACCTACTGAACTAGAGTGAGGAGCAAAGAGATTACCTCATACTCAGTAAATCCCCTCCAAAACAAACTCACCAGGAAGGCTAATATTTTTCGGAGTGTCAGATACGCACTTGTATAGGTTACGGGAGTAGAGATATTCTAACAAGCTTTCCACGTTAAACTATACCTGCCCCAAATATCTCAATTTACCAATTAGATGTTTCCTTTGCACCTCAGAGAAACGGAGTCAGAGCCAGGTTTATTATCACTGGGATATGTCGTGAAATTTATTGTTGCGTGGTAGCAGTACATTGCAATACATAATAAAAGCTATGAATTACAGCAAGTATATAAAAAAATAATAAGTAGTGCAAAAAGAGGAAAATATACTGAGCAAACATGAGGAAATCTGCAGATGCTGGAAATTCAAACAACACACACAAAATGCTGGTGGAACACAACAGGCCACGTAGCATCTATAACGAGAAGCACTGACGACGTTTCGGGCTGAGATCCTTCGTCAGGACTAACCGAAAGGAAAGATAGTAAGAGATTTGAAAGTAGAGGGGGGAGGGGGAAATGCGAAATGATAGGAGAAGACCAGAGGGGGTGGGATGAAGCTAAGAGCTGGAAAGGTGATTGATGAAATTGATACAGAGCTGGAGAAGGGAAAGGATCATGGGATGGGATGCCTCAGGAGAAAGAAAGGGGGGGGGGGAGCACCAGAAGGAGATGGAGAACAGGCAACCAACTAAATATGTCAGGGATGGGGTAAGAAGCGGAGGAGGGGCATTAACGGAAGTTAGAGAAGTCAATGTTCATGCCATGAGGTTGGAGGCTATCCAGTCGGTAAATATGGTGGTGTTCCTCCGACCTGAGTTTGGATTCATTTTGACAGTAGAGGAGACATATCAGAATGGGAATGGGACGTGGAATTAAAATGTGTGGCCACTGGGAGGTCCTGCTTTCTCTGGCTGACCGAGCATAGGTGTTCAGTGAAACGGTCTCCCAGACTGCGTCGGGTCTCACCAATATATAAAAGATCACACCAGGAGTGCCAGATGCAGTATACCACACCAGCCGACTCACAGGTGAAGCGTCGCCTCACCTGGAAGGACTGTCTGGGGGCCCTGAATGGTGGTGAGGGAGGAAGTGTAAGGGCAGGTGTAGCACATGTTCCGCTTACAAGGATAAGTGCCAGGAGGGAGATCGGTGGGAAGGGATGGGGGGACGAGTGGACAAGGGAGTTGCGTAGGGAGCGATCCCTGAGGAAAGCAGAAAGGGTGGAGGGAAAGATGTGCTTGGTAGTGGGATCCTGTTGGAGGTGGCGGAAGTTACGGAGAATTATACGTTGGAACTGGAGGCTGGTGTGGTGATAGGTGAGGACAAGGGGAACCCTGTCCTGAGTGGGATGGCGGGCAGATGGGGTGAGGGCAGATGTGCGGGAAATGGGAGAGATGCGTTTGAGAGCAGAGTTAAAATATACTGAGGTAGTGTTTGTGGGTTCTTTGTCCATTCAGAAATATGATGGTGGTGGAGGGGAGAAGCTGTCCCTGAAACACTGAGTGTGTGTCTTCAGGCTCCCATACTACCTCCTTGATGGTAGCAATGAGAAGAGGGCATGTCCTGGGTGATGGGGTTCCTTAATGATGGATGTCACCTTTATGAGGTGTCCTCGATGCTGGGGACACTTTCTGCAGCTTTTTCCAATCCTGTGCAGTGACCCCTCAGAATGCTCTCCACGGTACATCTGTAAAAATTTGCATCTTTGTTGACAAGTCTCCTCAAACTCCTAATAAAATATGTATTCTTTGTAATTGCATCTATATTGGGCTCAGGATAGGTAATCAGAGATGATGACACCCAGCAACTTGATACTGCTCACCCTTTACAGTTCTGATCCCTCGATGAGAACCAGCTGATCTATCTCAGTCCCCGATACCTCCTCTTCCCTGTTGCAAGAAGTGCTTTGTGTAGTTGAATGGCTCTGAGGTGGAAGGGGCAGTACTCACGAGAGAGCCAGTTCATTCAAGATGATCTTTGAGGAAAGTTTGGAATGTGGCAGGTCCAGCACGTGAGTGAAGAGATACACCCCTAACTGCTCCAGAATGAGTTCCAACGTTCATGTGCACATTGGACTGGTTTGACTGTAATGGACCCTTGTATTTTCCTTTTCTTTTTCTGTAACCGTTTGTTGAAGTTGAAAACCTGGTGAATATACTTTCTTTATAATTTTATGCTGGTGTACGATCTGTCATTTCTGTTTTACCAATAACCCTGTGTGGGCAGTATTTACACAGCATTTGCTACAGCCTATGTTCATTAATTGGACTTCTAACCTTCCTGTTTGGTTGAACCCCAAATCATATCAATGCAAGACATATATTGTTTACGAAAGGTGGCCTTCTCACCGCTAAGTCATGTGGCTGGTTGCAGAGTTAGCTGACAAGTCAAGTTGGCGTACGAACCCCATTCAATACCTTGAGTCCATGAATGTTGCAGCAATCTGCATTCAAGCACAATACAAAGATTCAAAGTTTCAGAATGCATTTATGTATGTGTTGGGGAGCACTTCGGTCCAGTGATCACAATGTCATTAGTTTCAATATAATTATGGAGAAGGATAGGACTGGACCCAGGGTTGAGAATTTTGATTGGAGAAAGCCTAACTTTGAGGAGATGCAAAAGGATTTAGAAGGAGTGGAGTGGGACCATTTGTTTTATGGGAAGGATGTAATAGAGAAATGGAGGTCATTTAAAAGTGAAATTTTGAGGGTACAGAATCTTTATGTTCCTGTTAGGTTGAAAGGAAAGGTTAAAAGTTTGAGAGAGCCATGGTTTTCAAGGGATATTGGAAACTTGATTTGGAAAAAGAGGGAGATCTACAATAAATATAGGCAGCATGGAGTAAATGAGGTGCTCGAGGAATATAAAGAATGTAAAAAGAATCTTAAAGAAATTAGAAAAGCTAAAAGAAGATATGAGTTTGCTTTGGCAAGTAAGGTGAAAATAAATCCAAAGGGTTTCTATAGTTATATTAATAGCAAAAGGATAGTGAGGGATAAAATTGGTCCCTTAGAGAATCAGAGTGGGCAGCTATGTGCGGAGCCAAAGGAGATGGGGGAGATTTTGAACAATTTCTTTTCTTCAGTATTCACTAAGGAGAAGGATATTGAATTGTGTAAGGTAAGGGAAACAAGTAGGGTAGTTATGGAAACTATGATGAAACTATAAAGAGGAGGAAGTACTGGCACTTTTAAAGAATATAAAAATGGATAGATCTCCAGGTCCTGACAGGATATTCCCTAGGACCTTGAGGGAAGTTAGTGTAGAAATAGCAGGGGCTCTGACAGAAATATTTCAAATGTCATTAGAGACAGGAATGGTGCCGGAGGATTGGCGTATTGCTCATGTTGTTCCATTGGTTTAAAAAGGGTTCTAAGAGTAAACCTAGCAATTATCGACCTGTAAGTTTGACATCAGTGGTGGGTAAATTAATGGAAATTATTCTTAGATTTGGTAAATATAATTATCTGGATAGACAGGGGTCTGATGAAGAACAGTCAACATGGATTTGTGCGTGGAAGGTCATATTTAACAAATATTATTGAATTTTTTGAGGAGGTTACTAGGAAGGTTGACAAGGGTAAAGCAGTGGATGTTGTCTATATGGACTTCAGTAAGGCCTTTGATGAGGTTCCACACGGAAGGTTAGTTAGGAATGTTCAATTGTTAGGTACTAATATTGAAGTAATAAAATGGATTCAACAGTGGCTGGATGGGAGATGCCAGAGAGTAGTGGTGGATAACTGTTTGTCAGGTTGGAGGCCGGTAACTAGTGGTGTGCCTCAGGGATCTGTACTAGGTCCAATGTTGTTTGTCATATACATTAATGACCTGGATGATGGGGTAGTAAATTGGATTAGTAAGTATGCAGATGATACTAAGATAAGTGGCAGTAGGTTTTTAAAGCTTGCAGAGAGATTTAGGCCAGTTAGAAGAGTGGGCTGAAAGATGGCAGATGGAATTTAATGCTGATAAGTGTGAGGTGCTACCTGAGGTAGGACTAATCAAAATAGGACATACATGGTAAATGGTAGGGCATTGAAGAATGCAGTAGAACAAAGTGATCTAGGAATAATGGTGCATAGTTCCCTGAAGGTGGAATCTCATGTGGATAGGGTAGTGAAGAAAGCTTTTGGTATGCTGGCTTTTATAAATCAGAGTATTGAGTTTAGGAGTTGGGATGGAATGTTAAAATTGTACAAGACATTGGTGAGGCCAAATTTGGAGTATTGTGTACAGTTCTGGTCACCAAATAATAGGAAAGGTGTTGACAAAATAGCGGAGATTTACTAGAATGTTACCTGGGTTTCAGCACCTAAGTTACAGAGAAAGGTTGAACAAGTTAGGTCTTTATTCTTTGGAGCGTAGAAGGTTGAGGGGGGACTTGATAGAGGTATTTAAAATTATGAGGGAGATAGATAGAGTTGACGTGGATAGGCTTGTTCCATTGAGAGTAGGGGAGATTCAAACAAGTGGACATGAATTGAGAGTTAAGGGGCGAAAGTTTTAGGGGTAACACGAGGGGGAACTTATTTACTCAGAGAGTGGTAGCTATGTGGAACGAGCTTCCAGTAGAAGTGGTAGAGGCAGGTTCGATTTTGTCATTTAAAAAAAATTGGATAGGTATATGGACAGGAAAGGAATGGAGGGTTATGGGCTGAGTGCAGGTCGGTGGGACTACGTGAGAGTAAGCGTTCGGCACAGACTAGAAGGGCTGAGATGGCCTGTTTCCATGCTGTAATTGTTATATGGTTATATGGTTATTATTAATAAATGTATAAATTATACAACCTTGAGATTTGTTTGTTTGACAGGCAGTCACAAAGCAAAGAGCCTGAAAGGATCTAATTAAAAAATAAGACCAACCCCCAGTTCCCACAGAGAAAGGGGAGAAAAACACAAAACAAGTCATGCAAACAATATAAGTGAACAACAGCAGCAGCATTCCAAACCAAATTGAGTCTTTAGATCCAAATCCTCAGCGCCGCAGAGAGAGAAACTCCCAGATTATCTGGGCCGGCATTTAAATTGTCTGAACCTCACATGAGGAACTGGGCCCTGCTGTGGTGAATTGCTCCGGGCCTAGACTTCACTGTTGGAGAAGCTGCTCTCAACCCCTCCAACTCAGCTCAGCACTTAGAGTGATACTACCTCACCCAACTCTCGATGCCCCGCCTTTCCAGTCTATCTGGGCTGGGGTGTTTTAGGTTGTCCAAGCAGTGGATTGAACCTTGCATTAGGACCAGGGCCTTGCCATGGAGAACCACCCTGGACTTAGACCAGGATTTTGCTGCCGAGGAAGCCATCCTCGACCTCACTAAATCAGCTAGGCACTTGGAGTGATTCACCCTCGCACCTGGGTTAGATGGACAGACATCTGAACCCTTCTGTCCCGTTTTCTCCCCTCAAAATTGTCCACTCCAACCAGTATGGCTGCAATTCCAAGCATGTCAATTTTGTAGTGCACCAGCAGGGCACATCTCTTGAATTCTCTCTGCCCTTGCTCACCTCTTCATTGTTTGCGGTGATAGTTTACCACAACTTACTTCAAAAAAGGCACTTTTATTAAGGTTTTAAGTCAATTTCCTTTGCTTTCTTTCTAGTAAGCTATCTAATATCTTTGATAGTGCCATCTTAAACCAGAAGAACCAGAATACACCTTGTCTAATGCCAAGTGAACACCTGGTAGCAGGGGAGTGGGGAAGCAGCACCATCTTCAGCTTGGATGCCTCTGGTGAAAGACACCCATTGCAATGCCTTTCTCCTGGGCAACTAAACAGGTGACGCTGTGGCTTGAGGCCTGGCTCTTGCTAAAACCGAAGCTGTGCAGCTACCCCATTGTCCCCCCCACCATCTGTAATAAATCAGTAACTTGGACAATGCAGCGCTCTATATTAACAATGTCCAACAGGTCCTCATGATCACAAGAAAAGTAACTAAGATGTATCACTCACTGTCGGTCTGCCTTGGTGCACTGTCTCCTCTGATGCAGGCCACACCAAGTCCAGTTCTGTCAGTTTCTCCACCAATGAGCAGCAGAGTCTTGAGAGCATGAAGAAATACATTTATAATGGACACTAAAACTTCTGGTTGACCTTGTAAAGCCACTGCGATTGAAGTTGCCACCATCTTACCGGATGTACATCGAAACATAGAGTCAAGTGCGACAACAAACAATAGAGTCCAAGTGTTGCAGTGTCAACATAGTATGCCCACAGCTTATTGACCCTAATCCATGCATTTTTGCAATGCGAGAGGAAATTGGAGCACCTGGAGAAAACCCATGTGGTCAAGAGGAGAACATATGAACTCCTGACAGACAGCAGCAGGAACTGAACACCGATCTTATAGTTGACACTGTAAAGCCTTGTGCTAGCCACTATGTTACCATACAACCCCATTTTTGGGTTGTATTATCTCAGTAAGTTCTTTTGGGGCTTTTTATTATTTCAAAGATGCTCTGTGTTGTGTTTCTGCTGTCTCTGAAAGAGAGTTTGAAATTTGACCCAAGCTGAGAACCACATGCACAAGCCATCATATTTGTATAGGACAATATCAGTACTGGAAATGCCAATTGTGGTTAACCACAGTCTGTATTTACAAAAACTAAAATTTTCCAAATTGAAGAGTGTTTAGTCCTTGTAGAAAAAATATACATGGTACAATTGCCCACAGTGTACATCTCACTGACAGAAAATTGAACAGCCGGTCACTTTTTCTGCACTTGTTTTGTTTTCAAGATTTCAGCTAATTTTCTATGGATTTGCAAACCTCCATCTAGTATTACAACTTTCATTAATGTTTGGTTACAAAGAGGAAGATATATTTAACTTGATTTGGTCTCGATGCCATGCTTTTCCTCCACGGTCAGATTTCTGAATAGACAATGAACCAACTCATGAACAACAGTTTTTTTGGTCCCTCTTACTCTGCTTATTTAATTTATATACAGTGCTGAGCAAAGTTTTAGGCACTTAGATTTTTCAAATACAAATTTTGTTTTGGATGATTATGTTTTGTTCTTGGCATTAGTGTGTCAGTAGAAAACAGCGAATATTAGATTTCCAAACACTTATTTTCCAAAATATTGAACATTACAGATAATTTTTTGTTGTTTGTTAAAGAAAGTAACATAAATCCCTTTTCACATAAAACCTCAATTGTAGGTACATAGCCCAGTGTATGATTAAATAAAGATAACAAAAGGGTGCTAATGATCAATGACAGATGAATTGAATGAATTAATCTGATTAACTGAAACAGAAATGGGTGTAAAAGTAATCAAACTGGGTGAAGGGCAAATGCCCTAAAAGGCAGTTTAACCTTCACATCATAAATTCTTACACCATGGCAAGAGTGAGCACAGCAACAAGACACAAGGTGGCCATCCTGCATCATCAAGGTCTTTCCCAACAGAGACTTTGAGGCAGACAGGAGTTTCAAGACACACTGTCCAAGCTCTTCTGAAGAAGCACAAAGAAAGGGGCAAGGTTGAGAACCAGAAATGCAGTGGTCGGCCACAGAGGACAGGAAGTAAATCAAACTGACATCCCTTCTAAATCAGGAAAAATCCAGCTGTAAGCTCTGAACTCACAGAAACCACTGAAACCCAAGTATATCCCTCTACTGTCTGGAAAAGTCTTGTCAGAAGTGGTGTCCGTTGAAGAATGCTGCCAAAAAGCGATTTCTCTAAAGTGGAGGCAAAGCCAAGATACTCACCTACACAGAAAAAACACAAGAACTAGGGTGCTGAACCAAGGCAGGAAAAGTGCTCTGGACTGATGAGTCAAAATTTGAATTTCTTTTTCAAACAGGAGGCAATTTGTCCATAGAAGAGATGGAGAGAGCTATACAATTGAGTATCTGGAGCCAACAGTGAAGCACAGCGGAGGTTCTCTGCTGCCAAACAAGTGGAATGAGGTACCGAAATCTGAATAAGATCATTGCAGGTGGGTGGGTTACATGTTGATCAACAGCCACTGACCATGGGTCAACGATCATTGCTTGCTAGTCAACAGTCTCAATTACTGTAGGTTTGCCTTCACCTATTAACCAACAGAAAAAGTGGAACTGGAATTCACCTTGTGAACTGCAGCAATCTTGGTCTGAACGTTGCTAAGAACAACCTCCTGAAACAAAATGCACCTTTTGTGATAGAAGAGAACATTGGTCTTGAAGCTGTCAGCACAGAAAACAAGACGGACAACAGAAACAAGCTCAATAAGTTGAATCTTCTGCCCTATGGAATTGTTAAGAAATCCTGATCTGATGACATGGTTCCAACAACCAGTTTCAGATGTAATAGACATATTGTTGAATACGAACACTAACTAAGGACTTGCTTGCCTTGATAGGATTATATGTTAATTTACTGATCGGGAATGAATGTGCTGAATTCTAATTGGAGATGAAGGATGGTGATGCTCATGACTGTGCAAGGATAGTAAAATGCCATGACGATGCCAATGATTACAAAGAAACACCTCTATTGAATCTGGGTCTGATTCTGCTCACTGATGGCTCCTCAACAATTTAGGGAATTCAATTGACTGGTACCTGGTATGGCTCCTGGTACCTCTCTATAACAGGAAGAACTGAAAATCCTGATTGAATCCTGTAAGATTGCAGAAGGAAGATCACCTAATATTTACACTAATTATCAATATCCTTTTGGAGATGCTCATGATGTTAGAATGTTAAGGAGGCAAAGGAGGTTTCTTTTGGCCTTAGAAACCTGAATCAAGAATGGCCTAGTCCAGGAACTCATGAATGTTATGGAATTGCTGTCAGAAATTGCTGTACTAAAATGTAAAAGCCACTCTAAAACAATTACAATGGAAAGCTGTGGAAATACTTCTGCAAATGAAATTTCAAAAATAGGCAGCATGGGAAGTGGGTAAAAGAAGTCTTTTTTTTAAGGTCATCTCAATGGTAGTGGAATCAAAAGTTCAGGGCACAAGCTCAACAAACATTTGAAAGATGTATGATATGCCAGAAAACAAATCCTGGAGCAATGGAAAAGCTAGCATAGTTAAGTGCTCCTGCACCATTTGGCCCATTTTTATATCTATAAGTGAACACAACTACAGCTGTGAAGGTCGTTGTGATCTCTTTCTCAGAGGCTGATATTAGGCTGTCTTTAAAGAGAGTGAACCCTCACAAGGCCGAAAGTCCAGATGGAGTACCTGGTAAGGCTTTGAAAACCTGTGCCCACCAACGAGGGGGTATTCAAGAACATTGTCAACCTCTCACTGCTACGGGCATAAGTTCCCACTTGCTTCAAAAAAGCAACAATTATACCAGTTCCTAAGAAGAATAATGTGAGCTACCTTAACTACTATTGCCCGGTAGCTCTCACATTGACAGTGTAGTGTTCTCGCACAGGTGTAAAAGAACTCTGAACTAAACACCAAGCATAAACCAGTCAATGAGGCGGTCCCAGTAAGATCAACCATTTACTGCTCACTCTTCCACATTAACGTATGGTGAAAACTGTTGATAAAACAATACAAAATATATACAGTATTAGTTTCCTTCTTGACATCACATTTACATCATAAATAATTGCAAAAGTAAAACTACAACAACTATATTACATTAAAGTGCAACATACAGTCAGAATCTACTTACGCCATCGACTGGCTTTAAATACTCTTCAACACAAACTATCTGCAACTCTTTAAATAACAAAAAACATAAACTTTATCAATCATCATTACTTTTAACAGAACCAGCATTAACATTTTTAATTCAACATATCGATTATCTCATGAACTTACGGCATTGCTTCTCTGATGTTTCTAGTGCGTAGAAAGAAAACTTCTCTCACGCTGATCCTGCACACATAGAAGCCCCCTGCTTCCCATTTCTCCAAACTGGTAATTTCCCAAAAGATGCGGAGAAACCGGGTGTGATGTCATCGTATGCCGCGATATATCACAGACAACAAATTTACTTTAAACAACCTTAACTTTAACTAGAAAACGATTACAAATGAATTACTAAAGTGAAAATATAATAAACTAAACAAATGCCTTGAAGGCAACACAGACAGTGATGAAATGCTTTGAGAGGTAGATCATGACTAGACTGAACTCCTGCCTCAGCAAGGACCTGGACCCACTGCAATTTGCCTATCACCACAATAGGTCAACGGCAGATGCAATCTCAATGGCTTTAGACCACCTGACAACACAAACACCTATGTCAGGATGACGTTCATCAACTATAGCTCAGCATTTAATACCATCATTCCCACAATCCAGATTGAGAAATTGCAGAACCTGTGCCTATGTACCTCCCTTTGCAATTGGATCCTTGACTTCTTAACTGGAAGGCCTCAATCTGTGCAGATTGGTGATAACATCTCCTCCTTGCTGACGATCAATGCTGACACACCTCAGGGGTGTGTGCTTAGCCGACTGCTTTACTGTCTGTATACATGTGACTGTATGGCTAGGCATAGTTCAATTATCTATAAATTCGCTAACAATACAACCATTGTTGGTAGAGTCTTGGGTGGTGCCGAGAGGGTGTACAGGAGTGAGATATGCCAGCTAGTGGAGTGGTGCCACAGCAACAACTTGGCACTCATTGTCAGTAAGATGAAAGAGCTTACTGTAGACTTCAGGAAGGGTAAAATGAAGGAACAAATACCAATCCTTATAGAGGGATCAGAAGTGGAGAAGGTAAACAGTTTCAAGTTCCTGGGTGTCAAGATCTCTGAGGATTGAATCTGGTCCCAACATATCAATTCAGCTATAAAGAGGGCAAGACAGCGGCTTACTTTATTAGGAATATGAAGAGATTTGGCATGTCAACAAATGCACTCAAAAACTTCTATAGATGTACCATTGAGAGCATTCTGACAGGCTGCATCACTGTCTGGCAATTGGTGTGTGTGTGGGGGGGGGGGGGTTTGCTGCTACTGCACAGGACCGAAAGAAGCTGTAGTGGGTTGTAAATCTAGTCAGCTCCATCTTGGGTACTAACCTACAATGTACCCAGGACATCTTTAAGGAGCTCTCAGAAAGGCAGTGTCCATTATTAAGGACCTCCAGCACCCAGGACATGCCCTTTTCTCACTGTTACCATTAGGTAGGAGGTACAGAAGCCTGAAGGCACACGGTCAGCAATTCAGGAACAGCTTCTTCCTCTCTGCCATCCGATTCCTAAATGGACATTGAATCTTTGGACACGACCTCACTTTATTTAATATACCGTATTTCTGTTTTTGCACGTTTTTTAATCTATTCACTGTACATATACTGTAATTGATTTATTTATTTAATTTTTTTTTTCTCTTTTTTATGTATTGCATTGAATTGCTGCTGTTAACAAATTTCATGTCACTTACCAGTGATAATAAACCCAAATCTGATTCTGTACTACATTATTTTATCAAAGTGTCAATGATGTCCAGACATACTGATAATAATACACATATTTTCAAGGTGGGTGGAAGCTATTCCAACAAGGAAAGCCACACACACAGCAAAACCTCTGACCAAGAACTATATTCTGAGTTGGGGATTGCCGTGTCACATTGATTCTGACCACAGAGCACATTCCACTGGAATATTTGTCAGGAATTATGTGGACTGATGAACACTGAATGGACTTTCCTTTGTTCACATCATTTAGAGTCATCAGGACAAGTCGAACGAATGAATGGAACCATCAAACAACTGACTAAGTATCATGAAGAAGGTGTACCATGGCCTAACGGCTCTTCCTATTGTATATCGTCAGAGCAACCCCAAACTAGAAAACAAATTAAGTCCATTCAAGGCAGTAACAGTATGCCCCATATCACTACCAGGTGCCCTCATTCTCAGAGAGACTGATATACACATCATGGCAGACAGTTCAGTTAACTATTGTGTAAATTTATCCAAGCTGCCCAGTCTGCTTTCCACCAGGTTTCTGCCAATTGGAGTGATCCAACGACACACCTTGAATCCAGGTGAGTGGATCCTCTTTAGAAAAATGCTTAGGGAACCACTGGGAACTCAGTGGGAAGGTCCTTATCAAGTACTGTTGCTTTCTAACTCAGTGGCAAAGGTAGGAGGTAAAACTAAATGGATACTCTCTAGTCACTGCAAGCGAGCTGAAGTGGTGCCTGATGAAGACTATAAGCACTGAGGTTAATGTTGTAGTTACCTCTGAATCAGTGGCTACACTGTACATTGTACAGTGAGCAAGTTACTAACCAACCAGAACACTTCAGAGTCAATAACTACTGAGTATTAATATGCTTCTTCCAATATTATTTGCTGTTGTTATATTTCTACCAATTTTTCCTACTCACAATGATTCATAATGTATACTTGAGAGTATCAGATGGAATTGCTAATGCTGTTAATGCTTCTAGCTGTTGGGTACGTCAATATATACCACACACTTCAAAATAGTCACCAGTGCCAGGCACTCCTTCAGATCCAGAACAAACATGCATCCTTTTTCCTTAAGCCACATTCATAATCACAATCCAACAATAGATAGTTCTTCAAGATTGTATAGCATTAGATCTTCTGTTAAGTGGTGGGGGTGGGGGAACATGTGGAGTTGTAGGCAAGAAATGTTGTACTTGCATATCTGACGAGTCAGAAGGCATAATTGATTTGGCTGATCATATTGGTAAAGAAGCAGCTAAAATACATCAATCTGATGGATGGTATTTTTTGGTTAGATTCAATAAAGTCTAGGAATCTGGGGTTACTCAATATTATGAGTCATAATATTTGCCTTGATATGCCTTATCATAATTTGTGTCTGTTTTACAATAAGGACAATCATTAATAGAGCAGCTCAAACTCTTTATGTGTATCTATGTACAAGGGCAATCTACCTAACAATGAGATAATTCAATGAATACCCTTTGATAGTTCCATAACAGGTGAATTTTTGATTATTATATACTTAATGCAGGTGTTACAAGGTATCAAAATGTTTGTTGTGATGCATATAGTGTGGTAGTGTAGTGGGTAGTGCTTGTTACCCTCACTTCCAGCTTCCACCACTGGCTAACAGTTTCGCGAAAAGATTTCTCTCCCTGCCACTACGTAGCCTCTACAACAGCAAGCCTCATGTAGTGCCTCCTCACTGGCAACATGTGGAAACTGAACTCCTTTCAGACTCCAGCTGAACTACAGAGGACAGGTAGGAGGTCTGGGCTGTGCACACATAGCACGTAGGCCCACCAGCATGTGGACACGCTCTGGTGCTTGTGAAACAGATCCCTGTCTATGGGTAAATAGCCCCACTTCCTCATGGACAGCTACGGGAATAAACCCAGACAGCAAATCCGGAGTGGAGCCTCTAAAGCCACTGGATGTCATTGAAAATCCTTCTGGCAGCTCCTGCAGCCAAGCTGGTGCCAAACATGTTGCTTCATAAACTTTCCTTTGGACTACACTAGTGAGGCCAACAGAGATCTTGGCAATTAGGCATCTCCGGATCTTCATACCTTCCGCCCAGGCTTGTGATGAGGAGGCTGATCACCCATTGTCCTTCGAGACAAATGCGTGCCAACCACCATGAAACAGGTATCACAAGTTTTTCTGCTTTTGATTTTTCAGATGTACTGATTCTAAATATGTGATTCAGAACCAAAGGGGAAGAATGTTGGATTGTACTGTATAATTGTTATTTTCCTTGTAGTTTATCTTTCTTATGCTTGTTTGCTTTTTTTATTTAATTATCTATATACTTGTAATTGTTCAGTGTGGTTTTTAGTGGTTGTAGTTGCCTTTGTATCTTCTGGAAACAACTTAGTTTCAGTGGCATGCATTGCATTACGTAACTTCGCCATGGACACTACCATGCCCAGCTGTGATAAGAGGAGGGTTGGGCATGGGACAAGCAACCCCATCCCATAGAAACGCCAGCAGAAGCTCCAAAGGCCTCATCCCGGGGACAGGAAGGATCGTCACCTAGTGGTCAGAGAACCCTGGCGAGCTGCTGTCGGTGGCATATGCTCCAATTGTTGAATGGCTCCAGACAGAAGAGAAGAAACATAGAAAACCTACAGCACAATACAGGCCCTTCGGCCCACAAAGCTGTGCTGAACATGTCCTTACCTTAGAACTACCTAGGCTTACCTATACCCTCTATTTTTCTAAGCTCCATGTATCCATCCAGGAGTCTCTTTAAAAATCCCTATCGTTTCTGCCTCCACCACCGCTGCCAGCAGCCCATTCCATGCACTCACCACTCTCTGCTTAAAAAAAAACTTACCCCTGACATCTCCTCTGTACCTACTTCCAAGCACCTTAAAGCTATGCCTTCTCATACTAGCCATTCCAGCCCTGGGAAAAAGCCTCTGACTATCCACACGATCAATTCCTCTCATTATCTTGTACACCTCTATCAGGTCACCTCTCATTCTCTGACGCTCCAAGGAGAAAAGGCCAAGTTCACTCAACCTATTCTCATAAGGCATGTTCCTGATCCAGGCAACATCCTTGTAAATCTCCTCTGCACCTTTTCTATGGTTTCCACATCCTTCCAATAGTGAGGCGACCAGAATTGAGCACAGTACTCCAAGTGGGGTCTGACCAGGGTCCTATATAGCTGCAGCATTACCTCTCGGCTCCTAAACTCAATCCCACAATTGATGAAGGCCAATGCACTGTATGCCTTGTTAACCGCAGAGTCAACCTGTGCAGCAGCTTTGAGTGTCCTATGGACTCAGACCCCAAGATCCCTCTGATCCAACACATTGCCAAGAGTCTTACCATTAATACTATATTCTGCCATCATATTTGACTTACCAAAATGAACCACTTCACACTTATCTGGGTTGGACTCCATCTGCCACTTCTCAGCCCAGTTTTGCATCCTGTCAATTTCCCAATGTAACCTCTGACAGCCCTCTACACTATCCACAACCTTTGTGTCATCAGCAAATTTGCTAACACATCTCTCCACTTCCTCATCCAGGTCATTTGTAAAAATCGCAAAGAGTAGGGGTACCAGAACAGATCCCTGAGGCACCACCACTGGTCACCGGCCTCCATGCAGAATGTGACCCATGTACAACCACTCTTTGCCTTCTGTGGGGAAGCCAGTTCTGGATCCACAAAGCAATGTCCCCTTGGATCCCATGCCTCCTTACTTTCTCAATAAGCCTTACATGGGTTACCTTATCAAATGCCTTACTAAAATTCATATACCCTACATTGACGGCTCTACCTTCATCAATGTGTTTAGTCACATCTTCAAAAAATTCAGTCAGGAAGGGGGGACTTCCGGTAAGATGGCGATTGCTTAGCTGCCCCGAACTTTTGTTCCGTTATTTTCACTATCTTTGCACTAAATGTCTCCATTTTTTAAACCTTAATTAGGAACTTTATTTGGTTTCTTTTATTTGCCTGTGACCACATCTACCTTACAATGTCTAGCAAGAGTTCTAAAACCGGGAGAAAGGAAGTTCCAATTTTGCCTTCTGAGACCCTCGCTGCGTTGGAATAACACCGCGACGATATTTTAAAGGAATTTAGAACCGCTTTCAAACAGCTGGAAGCCAAACTGGATCGGATCAACGATAGGGTGGACGAACATGCTGAACACTTATCTCGCATCGATTTGACTTCTGAAAATTTGGAAAGTCGTGTTTGATACTTGGAGACTCTCTGTTCCAGCCTAGAAGAAAAAAATAATAAACTCCTTTCTAAAATGGTTGATCTCGAAAATCGGAGCAGACGTTGCAACCTTAGAATTCTTGGGTTGCCAGAGGCCACCGAACAGGGATCAACTGTGAAGTTTTTCGCCGAGTATCTCTGTGAGATATTCGGGAAAGATTTGCTTCCGAATATGCCCGAGCTCGAAAGGGCACACCAAGTCTACGTTCCCCCGGAATTCTGGGCTCCCGCCCGCGACTGGTAATTTTATGCTTCCATCAATACCAGGTAAAACACCGTCTGATTATGGAGGCACGTCGCAGAGGTACTTTTACTTTCCAAAATACAATCATTCGCTTTGTGGAAGATTTTGCACCCCAGACCTTAAAGATGCGTGCTGAGTTTAAAGGCGTAATGAAAGTGCTTTTTGATCATGGTTTTAAACCCTCTATTCGCACTCCTGCCGATTTACGAATCATGCTTAATACTGGAAAATATAAGTGGTTTAAGTCAGTGAAGGAGGCTGAGGCATTTGTTGCAAGTCTTCTGGCTATCCAGCCATCTTCAGAACCCGATCGGACCTCCTAAAATGGTGGATAAGTACTTCTCGTAGTAAAATTACTTTTCCCAGACTCAGACTTTACCTGAATCACTCAGACACTATTTATTGAAACTCTAAGGGCTGTTGACAATCTCTCCCTGGATTTGGTGTGTCTTTTTTAAATAGAGATTCTGTGCTTAATGTTTCCCTATGGACGTTTAAATAGTACTTGTGTAATCTACTTTATTCTTGTATAACTTTATCTATAGAGTTCTACAATTGACTCTAACTTGTTTTGGAGGTTTGAAGTCTTTTTTGAAGGCCTCTCTGTTCGTTGGTTCACAGTTTAACTGCTGATTATTTTTTATTTTTTTTTCACCTTTTCTTTTAATCTTTGATTTTTTCCTCTCTGTAAATGGTTGATAAGTACTCTTCTTGAATCTATAATTTTCCCCTTCCTCCCTTTTTTTTCTCCCCTTTTTCTTACTTTATTCTTCCATAATTTTTCGGGGGTAGGTTAGTTTTGGTTTTCTTCCGATTTTCTCTGTATTAAGTTTTATATTTCTGCAGAAGATGTTCCAATTTGTAGTTATGTTTTCTAGTGCATAAACTAGTTACTATTTGCTAGAGTATTTATACGGAACTGCTGTTAATGACACAGATCTGGAAGTTATATTTGGGTTAATTTTTTTGGTAGAGCTAGCTGCTTTTTTTGGTAGCTGTCTAGTTTTGGGTTGTGTGCGTGGGGTGGGTTTTCCAGTTCCAACATCACTCACTGTATTTATTGTTTGTCTTTATTGCTCAGGACAAGTTTATGTTTTGATTTCATGAATCTATGCTTACATTTCTGCTCCCAGACTGCTATCGTATTGCTTGACTTTTTATATGCCTTTTATGCATTAGTAATTGATAATGGCTAGTGCACTTAAATTTGTGAGCTGGAATGTAAAGGGATTGAATCACCCTGTTAAAAGGAGGAAGGTATTCTCACATATTAAACAACTCAAAGCTGACATTGCTTTCCTTCAAGAAACTCATATTCGTTGTTCTGATAACTCCCGGCTTCTGTCAAAGTGGGCGGTTCAGCATTTTCATTCATCCTTTGCCGCTAAAGCTAGGGGAGTCTCCATTCTTATTAACTCAAATATTCCTTTTGAACTCCATAATAAAATATCTGATACAAATGGCCATTTTATTATTGTTTCTGGTAAACTACACAACACAAAAGTTGTACTAGCAAACCTGTATGCCCCCAACTTTGATGATGTTAACTTTTTTGAACGTTTTTTTTCCTCACTACCAGACTTAAACTCATACTCTCTTATACTGGGTGTGACTTCAACTGTTAGTTAGATCCTAATCTGCATCGATCGTCCTCTGTTACCAGATCACCTACTAAATCTGCCTTAGCTATCCAATCGTTCCTCTCTAATTTTGGTATCTCTGATATATGGCGTTTCCTTCATCCTACTGAGAGAGATTATTCTTTTTTTTCACATGTTCACCATACCTTCACTAGAATTGACTATTTCTTACTCAATAACCAACTTATTCCATTTGCCTACTCTTGTGACTATCAGAATATACTGATTTCTGACCATGCCCCAATTACTCTCTCGCTGAACTTTCCTGGTCTCCCTCAGAGGAATAAACACTGGCAGTTTGATTCAACTTTATTATCGGATGATGATTTTAAAAAATTTAATAAGGATCAGATAACCTTTTATTTTAACACTAATACATCACCTGAAGTGTCATCCCAGATTGTCTGGGATGCCATGAAAGCATATCTGAGGGGTCAAATATTCTCTTACACAGCAAATCTCAACAGAAGATCCTGTGCAGATCGATTAGACCTCATTAACCAGATTAAAGAATTGGATCAGCTATATACTCAAACTAAGAACCCTGAACTATACAAGAAGCGTGTTGAATTCCAAACTAAATTTAACCTTCTGTCTACTCAACCTGTCGAACACCAACTTCTCGAAAGCAAGAGTCGCTTTTACATTCATGGGGATAAGTCTGGTAAATTTCTAGCCAATCAGCTGAGGCGTTCCAAAGCCAAACAACATATTACAAAGATCCGGAAGGAGAACGGAGACTTTACATTGGATCATTTAGAAATTAATGACACATTTAAAAATTTTTATTCTCGGCTTTATTCCTCTGAATCTTCGAATGACAATATCTCTGCTGATCAATTTTTTAAGAATCTGAATATTCCTTCACCTTCATCTGATTCTAAAGCCAAACTCAATGCACCTATGTCATCAGAAGAAATATCTCTTGCAATTTCTGCACTGTCCTCAGGGAAATCTCCTGGACCTGATGGGTTCCCTGTAGAATTTTATAAATCATTCTCTTCACTTCTTCCTCCTCAGTTACTTTCAGTATTATCTGATTCATTTAATTACGGCAAATTGCCACTCTCTTTCAATGAGGCATCTATTATTCTTCTATTAAAAATGGGCAAAGACCCAACAGAATGTTCCTCGTATAGGCCTATTTCTTTGCTCAATGTTGATGTAAAGATCTTAGCTAAAGTTTTGGCTCATAGATTAGAAACCGTTATTCCCTCCATTATCTCTGATGACCAAACAGGCTTTATTAAAAATCGTCTCCCTTTTTTTAACATTCGGCGTTTATTTAATATCTTATACTCACCTCCAACTGGGATTCCTGAATGTGTTATTTCCCTCGATGCGGAGAAAGCATTTGATCGTATAGAGTGGAACTACCTTTTTGCAGTCTTAGAAAAATTTGACCTCGGTCAAAGTTTCATCTCTTGGATCAAATTGCTGTACCTGTGTCCTACTGCTTCTGTTTTAACTAATTTTCAGAAATCCCAGGTATTTAATCTCAAACGTGGCACCTGTCAGGGATGCCCCTTAAGTCCCTTTCTCTTTGATTTGACTATAGAAACTTTGGCGATAGCATTTCGAAATTGTCCTGAATTGACCGGGATTTGGAGAGGGGGTGTTGAGCATAAAGTTTCTCTTCATGCTGATGACTTATTTCTCTTTCTCTCAAATCTGTCTACATCCTTACCTCCAATGTTTTCACTTCTTGACCAGTTTAGCCAGATCTCTGGCTATAAACTTAATTTACATAAGAGTGAACTTTTCCCAATTAATAAAGAAGCACAAGAATTAACATTTTGTGATCTCCCTTTTAAAGTAGTCCATAATCAATTTACTTATCTTGGAATTACAGTCACAAGGAAGTTTAAAACTTTCCCAATCTTTCATATACTATAAAACAAAGTCTGGTACAATGGTCACTTATATCTATGTCTTTGGTAGGTCGTATTAATGTTGTTAAAATTTATGTTCTCCCCAAATTTTTATACTTATTTCAATCTATCCCAATTTTTATTCCTAAATCTTTTTTTGATTCCTTAGATTCTATTATTTTGTCATATTTGTGGAAGAATAAGCACTCTAGAATTAATAAAATCCATCTCCAAAAATCTAAAAAAGAGGGTGGCACGGCTTTACCTAACTTTCGTTTATATTATTGGGCAGCTAATATACGTTGTGCTACCTTTTGGTCTTTCTTCCATGGCCAACCTGAGTGCCCTAATTGGGTGGCAATGGAGTTGAGCTCCACTAAAGAATTATCTACCTCTGCACTTCTTGGCTCTGCACTCCCTAGCAGTCTGTCCAGATCAATAGCTAATCCTCTTGTTAGACACACTTTGCGTATATGGGCTCAGTTTAGGAAATGCTATGGTTTCCATGGTTTTTCCGTTTCCAGTCCTGTCGTACATAATCACCTTTTTTTACCTACCACATACGATTCAGCATTACAGGTTTGGTATAGAAAGGGCATTAGACGTTTTGAAGATCTCTTCATTGATAATCGCTTCGCTTCTTTTCAGCAGCTCTCTGTTAAGTTCAATCTGCCCAATGCTCATTTTTTTAGATATCTCCAAATTAGACACCTTATTGCTCCTTTAATTCCTAATTTTCCTGAAATGCCTGCAAAAAATGCTATGGACTTATTTCTTTCCATTAATCCACTAGGTAAAGGTTTAATATCAATTATCCAAGATAAATTAGCAGCCTTACGATGGGCCCCTGTGGAAAAAATTTAAATGGCATGGGAGCATGATTTAAATACCTCCTTATCTGATGAGAGCTGGGACTCAATTCTCAAATCGGTTAACTCAACCTCTCTTTGTGCTCGCCATTGCCTTTTACAGTTTAAGATTGTTCATAGAGCCCATATGTCTAAATCTAAACTATCTTGATTCTACCCTAACATTAGTCCACTCTGTGATAAATGCAAGAGGGGCGTGGCCTCTCTCATCCATATGTACTGGTTCTGTCCTAGCTTGGAGAAATTTTGGAAAGATGTCTTCACTACGTTATCGTATATTCTGAATCAGCACCTAGAACCAAACCCCTTAATTGCTTTGTTCGGTTTCTGGGGTGAGACAGATTTACGTCTGAGTCCGACCAAATGCCGAATATTATCCTTTGCCTCTCTCCTGGCTAGATGCCTGATCCTCCTTAGATGGAGAGATGTTGCCCTGCCCACTCATGCTCAATGGCTTAACGATATTATGGCCTGCTTGGACCTCGAAAAAATTCATTATTCCGTTCTTAATTCGGACCTAAAGTTCCATAAGGTCTGGGGACCTTTTATCAAGTACTTTCATAACCTTCCTCTTGACCAGGGTTTTTTTTTCTTTTCGGTCCCTTGCTTTCAGCTCCTTTTTTTTTTCTGGTAGTAGGCATTACTATCCTCTGTTGCTGAGTGTATTCACAGTCTGGGAGTTTGATTGTCCTGATTTATATTCTCCATATTGTGTTGCGGTTGGTCTGGAGTTTTTTTTTGTGTTGTGGGGCTTGGGGAGGAAACTATGTTTACTTGTCTTCAATTTAGGTGCTTTTTTTTAAAAATTCTCTTTCCCTGTATTATATTGTCATTGTATGCTTAATTTTGCACTGTATTAATGTTCCTCATTGTGATTTGGGGTTTTTTTAATCTGTAAAATGTGTTAAAAAAAACTAATAAAAGATACAGGAAGGTAATATGGAGTAGCTAAGATGGGAGTGAGCTATTCCCTCATCCTGGTTTTGGTTAAAAAAATTTTTAAAAAATTCAATCAGGCTCGTAAGGCACGACCTGCCTTTGACAAAGCCATGCTGACTATTCATAATCATATTATGCCTCTCCATATGTTCATAAATCCTGCCTCTCAGGATCTTCTCCATCAACTTATCAACCACTGAAGTAAGACTCACTGATCTATAATTTCCTGGGCTATCCCTGCTCCCTTCCTTGAATAAGAGAACAACATTCGCAACCCTCCAATCCTCTGGAACCTCTCCTGTCCTCATTGATGATGCAAAGATAATGGCCAGAGGCTCAGAAATCTCCTCCCTCATTTCCCACGGTAGCCTGGGGTACATCCCGTCCAGTCCCATGACTTATCCAATCTGATGCTTTCCAAGAGCTCCAGCACATCCTCTTCCTTAATATCTACATGTTCAAGTTTTTCAGTCTGCTGCAAGTCATCCCTACAAACGCCAAGATCCTTTTCCATAGTGAATACTGAAGCAAAGTATTCATTAAGTATCTTTCGAGAGTATCACATTGCTTGAATAGGGGCTATTTTGTTGGTTAACTGTTACCTTTGGAATTTCAGTGGAATTACTGGTCTGGTATAAGAAGACCAGGACATTTTTTTTGGTTTCTTTGTCTTTTGCTCTCTGCTCTTTTTCTTTCCTCTCATTTCCTTTGTTCTTGTAATGCTTAATAAAATGATTGTAAGCAACAGAGTTATGCCTCATTCTTGACTTCCGAATGACCATGGATCTCAGAAACATCAGGATCCAAGAGAGGTGTGTTGGATGGGAAGTGCAGCATTCTTGCAACACAGAAGTCTGTTGACATAATGACACCACTTTGGTTGACAGCAATCTACCCTAAGGTAGATTCTGTTGCAGCCCACTTGATAAGTATAAGACCATAAGATATGGAAGCAGAATTAGGCCATTTGGCCCATTGAGTCTGCTCTGCCATTTCACCATGGCTGACCCAATTTTCCTGCGGCCCCAATTCCTTGCCTTCTCCATGGAACCCTTCATGCCCTGACCAATCAAGAATCTATCAGCCTCTGCCTTAAATATACAGAAAGACTTGGCCTCCATTGCTGCCTGTGGCAAAGAATTTCACAGATTCACCACTCTCTGACTGAAGGAATTCCTCCTCATCGCCATTCTAAAAGAACACCCCCATATTCTAAGGTTGTACCCTCTGGTCTTAAATTCTCCCATTACAGAAAAACATTCTCTCCACATCCACTCTAACAAGGTCTTTCACCGTTCGATAGGTTTCAATTAGGTCACCCCTCATTCTTCTGAATTCTAGTGAATACAGGCCCACCCATTCAATCCTGGAATCATTTTCGTGAACCTTTAAACCCACTCCAGTTTCAGCATTCTAAGATAAGTGTCCCAAATCTGCTCACAATACTCCAAGAGAGGCCTCACCAGTGTTTTATGAACTCTCAATATTACATCCTTTCTTTTATATTCTAGTTCTCTTGAAATGAATGCAAACATTGCATTTACCTTCCTTACCACAAACTCAGCCTGCAAATTAACCTTTAGGGAATCCTGCACAAGAACTCCCAAGTCCCTTTGCATCTCTGATTTTTGTATTTTCTCTCCATTTAGAAAATAGTCAACCCTTTCATTTCTTCTACCAAAGTGCATGACCATACACTTCCCAACACTGTATTCCATCTGCCATTTCTTTACCCATTCTCCTAATCTGTCTATGTCCTATAGCCTCTCTACTTCCTCAAAACTACCCACCCCTCCACCTATCTTCATGTTGTCTGCAAACTTTGCAACAAGGCCATCAACTGTGCTGTGCCTTCTTTGTATAATCACAAAGAAGGCACAGCAGTGCCTCTACTTTCTTAGAAGTTTGCGTAGATTCAGCACGTCATCTAAAGTTTTGGCAAACTTGAATAAATGCATAGTGAAAAAAACGCCATCTGGTTGCATCATGACCTGGTATGGAAACACTAGTATCCAAGAATGAAATAGCCTACAAAAAGTGGTGGATACAACCTAGTCCATCATGGCAAGGCCCTACCCACTATTGAGTGCAACCTCAAGGAATGCTGCCACAGGGCCCCCACCACCCAGGCCACACCCTTTTTCTTCGCTGCTGCCATTGGGGAAGAGGTACAGGAGCCTTAGGTCCCACATCACTAGGTTCAGGAGATTCAGCGTGGACAACCTCACTCATCTCAACTCTGAACTGATTACAATAGACAATAGGTGCAGAAGTAGACCATTCGGCCCTTCGAGCCTGTAACGCCATTCTGAGATCATGGCTGATCATCTACTATTAATACCCGGTTCCTGCCTTGTCCCCGTATCCCTTGATTCCCCTATCCATAAGATACCTATCTAGGTCCTTCTTGAAAGAACACTTTAAATGACCCTACAACACATGTTATCAGTGTTATTTATTTATATTATTTTGTGTATTTGTACAGGTTGTCTTTGTGCACATTTGTTGTTTGTCAGTATTTGTGTGTAACTTTTCATTGGTTCTATTGTATTTCTCTGTTCTACTGTGAATGCCTGCAAGAAAATGAATCTCGGGGTAGTACGTGTCAATAGTTTGCAAACATTGTTTGTTAATAAATTTTCTTTGAACTTTGGCTTGTATACCATGATGCAGCAAATGTAAGATGCAGAACAATTTATGTTGACAGCCAAACTATCTTCATTGTGCAGCAACCTCAAGAAAAATACAAGGGTTCAGTATTGAATCATGAACGCTGCTGCACACCGACGTGGAACAGTAGTTGCTGTTCCTTTGGTTAATGGTTATTTCTCCCAAGTCGTCAGGCTGATCAACGCCTTCACCCATTAACCCACCCCGCCATCCCCACCACTACTACATCCACATCAGCCTCTCCGCTCTGCCGCTCCTCATCTCCCATGCACTGTCATTTTTCTGCTTACACTTCACACCTCATACCTACACTGACATAGTCACTATGCCTCCGTGTTTTCATGTGCCCTGCTACTACCTGGAAGAGTTAATCTTGCCAAAGGTCACTTTATGTCACTTTAATCAGTCTCTATATAGAAGCTAATCTTGTGTAAACACAGCCACACTCAACAGTTACTTGTACATAGTGTTTTTTTATAGGATTGCTTTTATCGTTATGTGTTTTTTATGTTGCATTGGATACAGAGTAACAGTATTTTCTTTTCCGTTATTGAACATTGGGCTTTGTTAGAGCAGGGTAGGAAGGAGAAGGTGAAAGTCAGAGTGAGAGTGGGAAAAGAAATGTCTGTTACTTGACGTATTATTGAGAGCAGTGCTTCCAAAGGTCAGAGCATCGTTGTTGCTGAAAGGTTAACTTAGCATTCTTCTGGACACATTGGACAGTCCTGGCCCATATCTGCAAATGATAAATAGTAGACTAGATGAGAGGTGAGCTTTGTATTGTTTTTACAACATTAGAATAGGGGCACCCCAGTACTGCAGTGGTTAGCATGATGCCATTGCAGCTTGGAGCATTAGACTGTAGAGTTCAATTCCATCACTTTCTGTAAGGAAGTTGTACATCCTTCCCGTGAATATGTGAGTTTCCTCTGGAATTTGTAGCATCCTCCCACATTCCAAAGATGTGCCATTTAGAGGATTAATTGGTCATTGTAAATTGTCTGTGAATACTTAGTGCCCATTGTGCCTGCTGGTGCTAAGAAGGTCCTCCATCTCTGTTGCACACAGCTGTAGGGTTCCTTATTGCTTTTTCTGTAACAGTCAGGTTTCTTAGCCCTGAGTTGAACCACAGAACCTGGAGGATAGGTGGACCACTCTTAGTCTGCCCTCTACCCTGTGGCCTGTTTGGCATGGATGCCACTACCTAGAGCCAATACACAAGGACCTGACTCCAGCCAGCCTAGCTCTCCAGGTCATTGAGACATGGAAGCCTCTAAACCACAATAAGGTTGTGGCCCTCTTGGAGGCATCTCTGATTAGGCTAGATTTAAAGAGGTTGGTTGCTGGGCGTGTGGCTTGTTGGGCCAGAAGGGCCTGTTCAGCACTGCATCTATAATAAAAAAATAATTAATTAATTAGAATCTAATGCGGGCATTGCGTGCGAATCACCAACTAGACAATTCTCCTTGCTTTATCTAATCTTTATCCTCATCATTCTGATTTCAATTGCGAAGGAAATCTCATTGAAGTAAACAATAAGGGGTTAATCCTATGGGCTGTGATCGACATTTTATGGAAAGTAAAGATTTCAAATTCTCCCCACTTCTTTAAGAAGATAATTTTAATCTATTGTCCTATTAGCTGAAAAATCTGTATCTACCACATGTCCTGATGATTTAAATAGCATCAACATTTAATTTTGTTAATTAATAAAGGCAAATAATGGCAATATGCCGAATTTACGGTTCAGTGCAGAGGTGCACTGATGGTGTGTGGCACTGAGTAGGAAATAGCAGGTTAGGCTTCCAACTTCCCTGTGGTAATGGCGCTCAAAGCAAGCAGCTCGGAAATAATGCGAAATGAGCCAGCCTCAAGAGGTTCAACTGTTACATGAGGCAGTAACAGGTGTTAGTAGTCAGGCTAAAAAAGCAACTTACAAGTATCTAATATATTTCATTTCTGCAGTTAACTTTGGCTTGTAAGAGAGATTATGTGGCCCATCCTGTCTCTAAATAGCCATTAGATCCTTGCTTTCATTGTAAAGCATAAAAACATTCAAAGGTTGCCTGTTGTTCGTGGTTGGAGTGCAGCTCATGTGAATCAGTTTTACTCATCCAACTTGCTTTCAGCCTGGTCTCCTCATGGCCAACACAAGTTGCCACAATTTAAAGTCAAACCTGCTTCAATATGGACACAATCTGTACGGTGTAGTTACCCTGTCCATAAATAATACTCCCATCTTCCCTATCTAATTCTGCTAATTATATTTTCTCCTTTCCTGAAATAACACGGGACTCTGTTGCCACCAAACTGTTAAATTATTTAGTGTGGACTGCTGAAGAATTGGAGGAGTGTCTGATTGGACAATTAGATTTCCGTCGCCTACATTGAAGCGTTTCTGTTCATCTTTAAAACAGTAATTAATGGTACTTTGTCCTTCCTGACAATACGGCACCAGCTGGTCCCTCTCTGATTGGCAAATGTCAGCCACACTGCCTTTTTCTTGCATCTGCCTGTGTTACAGTTTATGAATCGTTTTGTTAGTGTTTACCAGTCTGGAGTAATCAGCCAGCTATTCATTATGTCCGTTAACAAGCAGCGGGGAGCCTCGCAGGAGCCAATCTGTTTCTTGAAGAGATTTGATTAAGGCGCGCAGAATATTTATTGGTCAAGCCAATTAATATCCCCTTATCGATGTGTCCAGGGAATTCAGAGGAGTAGCAGAAAGTCAGCAAAACAAATATTTTCCGTCCAACGTGTCCCCAGACTGAATAGATAGCGCATCACAAGCCTGAAGGTGCCATATGCTACCGGTACAGGGTACTGTTGGGTTATAATGAGTCTTGTCAGAACTCCACAGCCTGCCTATTCTCTGCGGCCGTGTGGAGCAGCTGGGAGGAAATCAAACTGTAGCCACCCTTAGTGGGCGTGATAGCCTCCCTAAATAGCTGCACACTTGAGCAATTCCATTGTTACCCTACAGGTCATTACATCTGCTCATTAACAGTCATAGCAAACATGGATAAAGAAAGAGCTGCAGCTCTGGAGAACAATGAATCCAAATGCATACTGTCATCGACAATTAATATCTAAATGTGGCAGCTAGCTGATGCCATTTCTTGCTACTTAGTCTGTGTTACGCAATTTGGAGAAATAGCTTCCCAAATGTCCCTAAAATTGCAACTTTTTAAGGCAGTGATACTCTGTGATTTCAGGGTGAATGCAGTGGCTCCAACCAGCAAGAGTCAAGCAGCCATCCCTATTCTAACCCTACATTACAACGTTATTTCTTTAGAATGACAATACATGAAAGGCCATCCTGTCCTCTGATCTTGGCAATTTACTTGCAAACGTTTTTGTCACCATGTGAAGAGACATCCTCAGTGTGCTTTTGATTGTGGTGTCCCCCCCAAATGCTCGGCCTCTATATACTTTTTCAATCAGCTGATTGGATGTCATTTTGGAAACTCAATTGTGATGCGGGGAGAAAATCTTATTGCTGATTGGCTGTGTGGCAAACTTCGTTCGTTCAGTTGCGCACAAGCCAATAGCAACATTGAGGAGAGTACTTTGCAGACCAAAAGAATGAACCTGTTAGACAAGACCGTTGTGATCCACATAATCCAGTGTGGCAATTGCAGCCAAACTGGAAGAAAATTATCCACAAGGATCCATGAACATCAACTGGCAATGAAGCGATATGACCAACTCTCCCTAGTCTCTACCCATGAACATCGAGAGGGGCACAAATTCGACAGGCGTCAGTGAAAGTCATGGTGAAAGTGAACACGTGGCAGACAAGAGAATTCCTAGAGGCATGGTTTTCTGCAAACAATTCTGTAAACAAGCGCGTAGACCTCAATCTTATTTGTGAGCCGATGTGGGCAAGGTTTCAGACAACGCATGAAGTTCACCACACTGCTAATTGGCGGCGAGACTTCCTCCCCATATCACAATTGAGTTTCTGAAATGACATCCAGTCAGCTGATTGAAAAGTATATAAAGGCCAAACGTTTGAGGGACACACCACCATCAACAGTGCACTGGCGATATCTCCTCACACAGTGACAAAGCGTTTGCAGGCAAATTGCCAAGGTCGGAGAACAACTCCACCCAACCAACAACCACCCAAGTTACACATCTTCTGAATTATTTCCAGCCATTCTGTCCATCTGAACAATGTCAGTATTCATTCTCCATGCAAGCAAGCTTATCTAATTAACACACACACAAAATGCTGCTGCATTCCACCAGCATTTTGTGTGTGTTACTTGAATTTCCAGCATCTGCAGATTTCCTTGTGTAAGCTTATCTAATTGCTCATCTATTTATTTACTTTCTTCATCTGACATGGCCTCAAATACTGTTCCTTGTGGTTATCCACATTGCAACCAGTATCTGAGCGAAGGAGTTCCATGTGATTTTTTTATTGGATTTTATTAAATACCAAAAATTCAATTTGTGCTTCTCCATTTTAATTATCAGTCTCTGCAAGCCTGGAAAGCTTTAGCAGATAAAGTCACTTCTAAAAATATTTTCTATTAGTGGACAGATTATACAAATAAAATGATTGGTACTGGGTAGGTATTAAACTCTTACAAAATCCCTTAGTCTAAGAACATTGTTTGAATTTTGGAGATAATGAAAACAAGGATTCTTAAAGGGACCATGAAGCATAATATAATGTATAAAATATGTATGACCTTTCAATCTTCCTCATTGTTGACTTTCTTGTGTACTCACAATTTGAATCAACGTATTTTAGAGCAATTTAACCATCAAAACCACTGGTCCACAGAGAAACCCCTATTTATCTCCCCCCTCATCTGGCTTCGCCTATCATCTGCCTGCTGTATTCTTTCCCCTCCCCCACCTTCTTATTCTATCTCCTTTCCCCAAAACATCAACTGTTTATTCCTCTCCATAAAAGCTACCTGCTCTGCTGTGTTCCCTCAGAATTTTGTGTGTGTTTCTCTGGATTCTCAGCATCTGTAGTTCTCTTGAGTTTGTGACTGATGAAAGTTGTTTACCACAAGAAAAATGAAATCACAATCACGTCTGCATGTTCAATTTATAACAAGTTCACTTCTCAACAGTCTGTGGTAGAATTCAGAGTTGTGCTTCTAGAAAATTGTTCTGGGTTGTATCTATTTGTATTCCGCTATATCTAATATTTATATAATAGCTTTATATCTCAAAGATCACATTAAAGTGAGACACAGATATAAATTTTGGAGTATATGAGTTGGTTATGGTAATTCCTATGGTTGTTTGGTGTTTTTGCACTTTGGATGTGGGACAGTTATAACTCTGTAGGAGATGAATGGAATTATAAAGATTATATAGGAGATAGATTATATACGTAGGTTATTTATCTAATTATTTATTTTTAGTTAAAGATACAGGCCTTTCTGTCTCAATGAGTTGTGCCACCCAGCAACCCACCTGTTTAACTGTAGCTCCATCATGGGACAATTTACAATAAGCAACTAAAGAGTGCATCCTTGTGCTGTGGGAAGAAACCAGAGTACTCAGAGAAAACCCATGCAGTGGGAGAGAAAATATAGAAACTCCTTATAGACAGTGCCTGAACAGAACTCCAAACTCCAATGCCCCATGCTGTTATAGTGTCATGCTAACTGCTAGGCTAATGTGGTGCCCAGCAGTGATTGAAACTTGGCATGAAGATCTAGCATTGAGAATCACAGTGCAATGTTATTATGTAGGAGATGAATTTGAATTATATAGCAAATCACATAGAACCCTTTTGCTTTTTAACAAAAATAATTCTCCAATGATCATCACCCATTGTCCTTCGAGATAGATGGATGGCAACCAACTATCCAAACAACCAATTCTTAGATGTACACCTTACTAACAAGGTATGCCCATTTGAAGCTCAAAGTAAATTTTATTATCAAAGCACATATATGTCACCATATACAATCCTGAGATTCATTTTCTAGCGGGCATACTTAATAAATCCTTGGAATAATAACCATAACAGAATCAATGAAAGACTGCATCAATATGAGTGTTCAGCCAGTGTGCAAAAGACAGCAAACTGCAAATACAAAAAGAAAGAAATAATAATTACAACAAATAAATAAGCAATAAATATTGAGAACATGAGATGAAGAGTCCTTGAAAGTGAGTCCATAGGTTGCAGGAACATTTCAATGATGGGGCAAGTGATGTTGAGTGAATTTATCCGCTTTGGTTTAAGAACCTGATGGTTGAGGGGTAATAACTGTTCCTGAACAATGTTCTCTCTAAGGTGTGCACATCTTTTGTTACTAGCTCACAAAGGAATTTAAACTGTGCACAGAAGGTTGTCTCCCTTAATCTCGTTAGCATGTTAAGTATATTTCACGATCATACACAATCACATTTCCTTTTCCAGTTTCTGGTGCGGACAGTTAACAAAGTGGAGTTTGTGATGGTTTATCTGCAGATTTTAGAACTGGCTTATTAATACCATTTTTATTGAAGAAATTATTCAGTGTGAACATATTGTTGTTACTGGACAAAATGTTTCACAACATAAGATTTTTGCACACACTAGTCATTACAAATTAGACAGAACATTGTTCCTGAACCTGTGAATCCTGAGGCTTCTGTGCCTTCTTCCTGATGGCAGCAGTGAGAAAAGAGCATGTCCTGGATGGTGGAAGTCTCTGATGATGGATGCTGCTTTTCTGCGACAGGGTTCCTCAATGGTGGGGAAGGCTTTTCCCGTAATGGACTCCGGAGAAATAGGGAATGAGCATTTTCTTTGACCACTATTCTCAGCATTGTGAAACTACTCCTGTAGTTTGCAAGTTGTAGGGTCACGAGCGGATGCATTTTTGGGTGTGAGATGGAGGGAAAATTTAGAGTTGATGCACTGTCCACACACTGTCCTTACCCCTTAGGGAATAAAGGATTTGAGAATTATTGTTGAGGAAAAAGCCTTGGCAAGTTGCTTCACTTTATCCCGTGATTTGTATGAGCTGCATTATCTGAGGTGTGGGAAAAGGACTGATGTCTGGGCTCTCTGATATGGAGGCACTATATGGGACAGCAGGAGCTAAGAGATAGGGAAGAGAAACAGGGCTGGGGTCTGCGCTGCATGGCTTTGTTCCATCTGTCATAAACATGGGTAATTTTTGCTGAACAAAAAATGTCATCAATTTTCCAACACCGACTTGCTGCCAATTGATTCACAAATGTAACATTGTTCATTATTCACAGCAGTTGCCTGTAGAATTTTCATCAGGGATTGAAACTTATCATGAAGGTCTAGCATTGAAAATCCCACAGTTTAATAAATTATAGTAATATTACACATAGGTATTGTATTCTTCTGATTAGAGGATACACAGGGCTAAAATTTGACTTTATACGTTTTATATTTTATATAACTTTATATGGGGCAATAGAAGGAGTTCTTGTCCTTCCTCTTGATAAAGAAGTGAACTAGCCAAATGGTTTGCTAGCCCAACTTATTGGACAGTGAGCAATAGGACTGGAGTCACATGGAGGTAAGGACGGCGGAACATGCAGTACTGTGGAAAAAGTCCTAGGCACAGACATATACAGTACTCAGACTTCTGCGCAGTAATGTATCTGTCAACATGGAGTGGAGATTGGATTTGTAAATCTGGCGGGAGCGAAGGATGTTGGGAATGGCAAGGGTGGAGCGCCACGGGAAAGGTATGGAACAGGTGGCAGAGAAGAAGTACCAGGGACGGTGGGGTGGAGGTGATTTGGGGTGGTGCGGTTGTAGACACAGACAGCCTGAGACACAAGGCAAGGTCATTTGATTCCAAACAATTGGTTTATTGATCATTACAGAATGTCTCTCTGGTGCTTCCTGCTCCCTTCCCCTTTTTCCCAACTATGATCTCCCTCTCCATGACCTTTTCCCACTCTCAGTCCACAATAGAGACCTATATCAGAATCAGGTTTATCATCACTCACATATATCTTGAAATTTGTTTTGTTTTGTGGTAGCTGTACTGTGCAATACATAAAATTACTACAGAACTGTGCAAAAGTCCATAGCTATATATTTGTGCCTAAGACTTTTGCACAGTATTGAACATCCTATTTAATTGAGTGGCTCAACTAAAACTTTCAAAGAAAGTAAAGGATTCAGATTTCTCGCATCTATAGTTTCTTGGTTTTAGATCTCCACCCTTTGCTGTTTTTGGACTTAATTTTCCAACATGATCTGTGGATTTTAAAATGGAGTTTAGCAATTGAAGGTAAACCACCCCCCTTCCCCAAATGGGATATACCTTTTGATTTCATTGGGAGTTTCAGGAGATTTGGTATGTCACCAGAGACTCTTGAAAATTTCTACAAATGTAATGTGGAGAACATTCTGGCTGGTTGCATGGAGGTTCCAATGCACAGAATCGAAAGAGACTGTAGAAGGTGATTGAATCAGTCAGCTCCATCATGGGTACAAACTGGAGGAAATTCTGCAATTGCTTGAAATCCAAGCCACACACACAAAATGCTGGAGGAACTCAGCAGGCCAGGCAGCATCTATGGAAAAAAGTGCAGTGAATGTTTCAGGCCAAGACCCTTAAGCAGGAGTGGAGAAAAAATTATGAGGAGTAGAGTTTAAAGGAGGGTGGAGCATAGGGAGAAACACAAGGTGATGGTTGAATCTGGGAGGGGAGGGGTGAAGTAAAGAGCTGGTGAAAGAGTTACAGGGCTGGAGAAGGGGGAATCTAATATGACCGGACAGAATGCCATGGAAGAAAGGAAAGGGGGGAGGAGCACCAGAGGGAGATGGTAGGCAGGCAATGAAATAAGGCAAGAGGGAAATGGGGATGGGGAGTAGTGAAGGAGGGGGCATTACACGAAGTTTAGGAAATCGATGTTCATGCCTTCATGGGCTTTTCATTCCAGAATGTAGGAGATGTCCTCCTTTTAAAAAAAAGGCTTTCCTTCTTCCACCATCAATGCCGCCCTCAACTGCATCTCTTCCATTTTATGCACGTCTCCTCTCTCCCCATCCTCCTGCTACCCTACCAGGGATAGGGTTTCCCTTGTCCTCACCTACCACTCCACCGATATCTGCATCCAGCATGTAATTCTCCGGAACTTCCACCATCTCCAATGGGATCCCACCACCAAGCACATCTTTCCCCACCCCCCACCACTTTCTGCTTTCTGCAGGGATCACTCCCTACCCGAATCCCTTGTCCATTCGTCCCTCCCCACTGATCTTACTCCTGGAACTTGTCCTTGCAAGGAGAACAAGTGATACACCTGCCCCTACACCTCCCACCTCATTACCATTCCTGGCCCCAAACAGTCCTTCCAGGTGAGGTGACACTTCACCTGTGAGTCTGTTGGAGTCACCTACTGTGTCCAGTGCTCTCGGTGTGTCCTCCTGTATATTGGTGAGACCCATTGTAGATTCCCAAGAACCTGTACTCCATTTGTCAATCCATGGCCTCCTCTACTGTCATGATGAAACCACACTCAGCTTGGAGGAATAATACCTTATATTCTGTCTGGGCATGAACATCAATTTCTCGAACTTCTAGTAATTTTCCCCCTCTCCCCTCATTGTTCCCCACCCCCTTTTCCCTCTCTCACCTTACCTCCTTACCTGCTCATTGCCTCCCTCTGGTGCTCTTCCTCCCCTCTTTTCTTTCTGTCCTGTCCTATTAGATTACCCCTTCACAGCCCTGTATCTCTTTCACCAATCAAATTCCCTGTTCTTTACTTCATCCCTCTCCTTCCCAGTTTCACATGTCACCTTGTGTTTCTCCCTCCTTTCCCCCAACCTTTTTACTCTACTCCTCATCTTTTTTTCTCTCCAATCCCGCTGGGGGGTCTTGGCCTGAAATGTCAACAGTACTGTGCTCCATAGATGCTGCCTGTCCTGCTGAGTTCCTCCAGCATTTTGTGTGTGCTGCACTAATCTTATTTATGTCTTGCACTGTACTGCTGCCACAATGTAACAAATTCCATGATATGTTAGTGACAATAAACCTGATTTTGATTCTGATTTAATTTGTCTCTGTTAACTTGTTCAAATCAAGATACTTCATCAGAAATGTTAAAGTGAGAAATGTCGTGATTTCAGTTGAAGAGAGTGGAGAAGAGAGAAAAGAATACCCGTAATAACATAGAGCCCAAAGTTAAGCAAGTAATTGCTTCCTTAAAAATGTTGTGCTCCACGTTGTCGCAGAGATGTTGTGCTCCACGTTGTCGCAGAGACATTGTGCTCCACGTTGTCACAGAGATGTTGTGCTCCACCTTGTCGCAGAGATGTTGTGCTCCATATTGTCGCAGAGACGCGGCGCTCCACGTTGTTACGGACTTTCTTCTTTGCTCTCTTCTCCTTCCATTCCCTTCGAATGAAATCATGATATTCCTCACTTTACTATTGCAACATGGGAGAGCAGGTTTGAGGATTCAATGAGTAACACAGATGACACAGATTTATTTCAGAAGTGAACAGTGAAACACTAAATCGGGTTTCTAGCTAAACAAGCGTTCATGTAAGCTACCCAAACCCACTGCACTGTACATTCAGTGACTATTTAAATGAACGGATATGGTGCTAAACCACCCTCGGTTTATAAAACATAAAAAGTAAACATGCTGTGAACAGATACTTAACCAAACAAACCGCATGGGGTGGGGTTGTCTTCGTCTGCAATGCTCTCCCTCGGCAGTCCTTCAGTGCTGGTCATGAATTCAGCCTGACGTCGGGTGGCAAGAAAGAAAGAGAGTGAACCCTCTACAGGTGCTATTTTTATATCCCCAGGGTGGCTGGAACTGGAAATAGGCTCTATGGCGTGTAAGCCAACCAATAGGAAAAGAGCATTGCAGACTTTAAACGAACCAATTAGCATGATTAAAGCAGCTATTGAACGGAATAAGCTGTGCCCTCCAGAGGACAACCATTTCTGATGAGGCATCTTGATTCAAAGTGTCAACTGTTTCTTTTCACTGATCCTGTTATGTGTGTATCCAGTATTCTCCGGATTTGTTCCAAATATAATGAATCAATTGGGTAACATGCTTCCATTGAGGGAAGCATGTGTAAAACCCAAATGGGAAAATTAAAAGTCATGATTAAAGCCTCAAGATAAGGCAAGTCAAGCTTTTTATCGCGCGCAAGTATGGTGAAGAATTGGTGAAATAAGAAACTATCACTGGCATATATACTGGATGTATATTATACACTGCTGCACCTAATATAGTGGCCACATGAGTGGAATCAGGTGTGGTCTTCTGCTGCTGTAGCCCATCCACTTCAAGGTTCGATGTGTTGAGTGTTCAGAGATGCTGTTCGACAGGACACTGTTCTAATGTGTGGTTACTTGAGCTACTGTCGCCTTCCTGCCAGTTTGAACCATTCTGCCCATTCTCCTCTGACCCTTTTCTCATTAACAAGCCATTTTCATCCACAGAACTGCTGCTGACTGAATGATTTTTGTTTTTCACACTATTCTCTGTAAACTCTAGAGACTGCTGTGTGTCAGAATCTCAGAAGTCCAGTAGTTTCTGAGAAGCTCAAACCACTCCGTCTGGACCCAGCAATTATTCCATGGTCAAAGTAACTGAGATCACATTATTTCCCCGTTCTGATGTTTGGTTTGAACAACAACTAAAACTCTTGACCATGTCTGCTGCCACATGATTGGCCGATTAGACATTTACATTAATGAGCAGGTGTACATGTGCGCCTAATAAAATGGCCACTGAGTGTAGGTACAAACGAGATATAGAATACACCTATAGATTATATGTAAATTTTGCATGGATTATACAATACAGTAAAAAGAGACAAAAAGACTACAAAAACGAGACATTTGTGCAAAATATAAACAATTTTTTTTGTCTCTGTAGTTACGGACAAAATGCAGTCAAATATGTCTCAACAATAGAACTTCAGTTCTAGACCAGTAAATACTGCCGTTACATAAGAAATAGGAGCAGGAGTAGACCTGATGGGCCTGCTCTGCCATTCAATAAGATCATGGCTGATCTGGCCATGGACTCATCTCCACCTACCTGCCTTTTCCCCTTAAGCCTTAATTCCCTACTATGCAAAAGTCTATCCAACCTTGTCTTAAATATATTTACTGAGGTAGCCTCTACTGTTTCATTGGGTAGAGAATTCCACAGATTCACCACTCTCAGGGAAAAGCTGTTCCTCCTCATCTCCATCCTAAATCTACACCCCCAAATCTTAAGGCTATGCCCCCTAGTTCTAATCTCACCTACCAGTGGAAACAACTTTACTGCTTCTATCTTATCTATTCCTTTCATAATTTTATATGTTTCTATAAGATCTCCTATCATTCTTCTGAATTCCAGGGAGTACAGTCCAGGCGACTTAATCTCTCCTCATATTCTAATCCTCTCATCTCTGGAATCAACCTGGTGAACCTCCTCTGCACTGCCTCCAAATCCTTCCTCAAGTAAGGAAACCAGAACTGCACACAGTACTCCAGGTGTGGCCTCACTAGTACCCTCTACAGTTGCAGCATAACCTCCCTGCTCTTAAATTCAATCCCTCTAGCAATGAAGGCTGACATTCCATTTGCCTTCTTGATAGCCTGCTGCATCTGCAAACCAACATTTTGTAATTCATGCACAAGCACTCTCAAGTCTCTCTGCATAGCAGCATGCTGCAATTTTTTTTACCATTAAAATAATAATCTACTTTCATTTTTCCTTCCAAAATGGATGACCTTGCATTTACCAACATTGTACTCCTTCTGTCAGATCTTTGCCATTTCACTTAACCTATCTAGATCTCTCTGCAGATTCTCCATATCTTCTGCACAATTTGCTTTTCTATTCAATGTAGTGTCATCAGCAAACTTAGATACACTACACTTGGTCCCCTCTTCCAGATCGTTAATGTATATTGTGAACCATTGCAGGCCCAGCACTGACCCCTACAGCACACTACTCACCACTGATTGCCAACCAGAGTAACACACATGTATCCCAAATATCAGATTTTTACTGGTTTACCAATCCTCTATCCATGCTAATACATCACCCCTCCCCCCACTCTTGTGTATCCTTATCATATGGATGTCTTTTATGTGGCACCTTATCGAACACCTTCTGGAAATCCAAGTAAATAACGTCCATCTGTTCCTTTCTATCTGCTGCGCTCATTACATCCTCAAAGAACTCCAGTAAGCTTGTTCAACAGAACCTGCTTTTGCTGAATCCATGCAATGATGGATCCATTTCTTTCCAGATACCTTGCTATTTCTTCATTAATGATAGCTTCAAGCATTTTCCCAACTACAGATTTTAAACTAATTGGTCTATAGTTACCTGCCTTTTGCCTACATCCTTTTTTGAACAGTGGTGTGATATTCGCTGTCTTCAAATCCACTGGGACCTCCCAGAGTCCAGAGAATTTTGGGAAATTATCACCAGCCTCTACTATAACTTCTGCCATTTCTTTCAGTACCCTGGGATGCATTCCATCAGGACCAGGGTACTTATCTATCTTCAGGCCCACAAGTTTGCTGTTAAATGTTCATCAATTTAATGTAATTGCTAACTTATAGTCCCTCCTCCAACAGTGAACATTCTGAATCATGGAAATGGGCACTTCAGCCCAACTGGCCTACGTCAACCGCAGTATCCCACTTGCCCGCATTCAGCCTGAATCCACCAATTTGAAGTTGAGTTCCCTGTATGAGAATTCTCTTTTACTTTTCACAGGCACCGCCTGACTTGCTAGGTTTTCCCACCATTTTTAGGTTTTGTTTTGGCTGAAAATAGAATTCTTCTAATTACAAGATTTTTGTTGATATTCCCTTGCATTTAATTATGGTAATAATGAATATTATTTAATTCCTCAGAAACTAAATAATTTATATTAATACCCCTGCAGAATCATTTTAAAGGTAAGTAATATTGTTCAATCCACTATAAGGCATTAGGGAGGATTTGAATGATAGAGTTTGTTGGTAAGAGGTATCCTTTTGGCCTTTAGCCTAAATAAGGGAGATTTTGCCATTATCTATTATCTTCCCCAAGAGTACATTTTCCTCCAAATTATTGTTATGGGACGATTAATCCCTGCAGCAAGATGCTTAGTTTTTGTTTAAAAATAATGATATGCTCAGTGGCCACTTTATTACGTACTGTACCTCTGGTGCTGTAGCTCATCCACTTCAAGGTTCAACATATTGTATGTTCAGAGATACTCTTCTGCAAACCACTGTTCTAATGTGTGGTTTTTGAGTTACTGTCACCTTCGGGCCAGTTTGAACCAGTCTGGCCATTCCCTTCTGACTTTCCTCATTAATAAGGCTCTTTCATTCACAGAACTGCAGCTGACTGGATAGTTTTTCTTTTTGCACTATTCTCTGTAAACTCCAGAGACTTGTGTGTGAAAATCCCAGAACGTCAGCAGTTTCTGAGATACTCACCTCGTCTAGCACCAACAATTATACTCTGGTCAGTCACATTTTACCCCACTCCACCAACCACCCCCCACCACCATTCTGATGTCTGGTCTGGACAACAACTGAACTGCTTGACCATGCCTAAAATCTTTTATGCATTGAGTTGCTGTCACATGATTGGCTGATTAGATGTTTGTATTAACAAGCAGGTGTACCTAATAAAGAGGACACTGAGTGCAATTCTAAAAATCAAAATCCAGTTCAATTCATTTTCTATTTTCTTCCCAGGATAGGTGGATAACTGGCAAGTTTGCCCATTTTAATTTGCTTTAGAATGCATGGGGAGATCTAATTCTGAAACTACTGTAATTAATGTGATAATCCTTTGTAGCCGTTTCTTCAATATGAGTGCTTTGTTGACTACTAGAGGACATTTAAAAGTCAGTCTCCTTGGTGTGAGACTGAAGTCACAGACAGACGACAACAGGTAAGGTCCTTTGTTGAAAGCCGTGAAGGAATTAGTTATATTTTTGCACTGGTCCAACATTTTACATTGTTCCTGATACCTCCATGTTATTTCCAAATATTAAACAGAATTCTAATGAAGGTGGAATGTAGAACAAAGGCATTGGTTTGAGCCTGGGTCACTTGCAGGGTTGCGATAGAGAAGCAGGCCATTCCATTTAATACGGTTATAATCCATCCTCTATCTCAATGGCGTCTTTGAATCTCAGACAAGGAATTGTGGAAAACTGGAAGTTCTATCTGCAAAAAGCTTTTAAGGATAGCTCTATTGAAAATTTTAAAACCAAATCAAGTAGATTTTGGGATATTGGATAAAAGATCGGTTGATAGAATTAAAACCTGAGATAGTTGTGGTCTCATTTAATAGAAGAAGAAGCTTGAGGAGATGAACGGCCTCCTCTCAATCCTACAGCCAACAATTTCCAAAATGTCTGCCTCATCAGTGCTGTTCATGGGTTTCCAGTTCTCTTTGGCAGGAGTCAATTTAACATAATTCAAATCTGTCAATTGCAAAGAGGAGATCTAAACAAAAGTCCTGGTACCTGGAATACTGATTCTATAATGTAATTAAAACATTTGAATCTTTCCTGGTCCACTAGTTTTCCCCCATGTGGAAGTAAGATGGCAGGATTTGGAGGGAAGATAGATACTGTGGCTACTCTGGGTCCAACTAAAGGTGTATTTGTTCATTTTGTATGTCTATTTTAGAATTGCAAGTCACTACTGGATACTATGAACATCAAGTACTACAGGACTATCCCATCAGCGAGTTGTTTGATAGTGATGGAGCTGGACTTTATTGTATACCATTGTTATGTTGTTGCCTGGATGGTGCACATTCTGAGTGATTGTCTTGGACATTTTCATTGGGATCGCAAGAGGCTGTTGAACACTGGTAATGTAGTTTACTCCAAATTCCATTCACTGGTTCATTGGTGAGTCTAAACTGGGAGCTACACTGCCTTGGTTGTGGCAAGGACTAGGCCAAAGCCGTGGGCTTTCCAGGAGAGGAGATGCCAAAGCTGTATGGGAGAGCCACTGTGGGGCATGCGGAATCGAATTGGGTTAGGTGCTGTTAGTGCTGCCCTCCAGTGTCACTGCTCTCTGGTGTTCAGTCAATGCTGCCCTCCAGTATTCACTAGGTGCAAGAACAAACTGGACCAGGACTGCAGTCATGCCACTCAGGGACTTGAGCTATATTATTTTCTTTTTATATTCTGCATGATTTTCTGGAATCGTAACTATATGTGCTATTTGAACCATGTACTATCTGTTGTTGGTAATATGTGTTGTACCTTGGCCTTGGAGGAACACTGTTTTGTTCAGCTATATTCATATATAGTTGAATGATTGAAATTGAACTTGATGTGGTATACTGTATATACTTAGGCAGGCCAAGTAATTGGATAGCTGGGCATATCCAGCAAGGCAAAAAAAAAACTGTCTACAACCTTTCCTCAGGGTGATCTTCGGAATTATTTTTACCAGTTAACACCAGAAGATCAGAAAAGGCTTAATGGTGACAAAATAGAAGATGCAGGGAGTACTCTCCAAAGCAAGCAACATTGGCAGAGTGAAAAAAGTTGCTAATGTTTCTGTTCTTTTCATCTGAATGGGGATGACTGCTGTCAGTATCTCTGAAAGATGGGTGTGGGTTGAGACAGACCTGGAAAGCCAATAGAGAGTAGAATTGCAACATGATAAAGATATTTTATCTATTTATCATCTCCCAAATACCTCATTAATAACCCTCAGTCCCAATACAGGCATCTTGGATTGATTGTATTGAGAGAACAATATCAAATGTTCTCATCCTGACCCCAAATTAATAATAAGAACATAAGAAGCCAGGGAAGGAGTGGGTTGCATGTCCCTATACCATTGAATACAATCGAGACCTTGTCCACATTCTTACTTGGGCCCTACTCCCTTTGATTCTCTTAATGTTCTGTTGATCCAAATCATGAGAATACTTAACCAGTTCTAATGAAGGACTATTGACCTGAAACTCCATTTCATTCTTTACAGATCCTGCCTGACCTGCTGAATATTTTCAGCATTTTCTGCTTTTTTAAAGAATTTGGATTTCCAGAAATGCATTGTTTTTCAGTATGCTACTCTAGGGTGGGGAATTCTAGAGACCCTTTGAAATTTCACAAACCTTTGGAATTTCAACTTCATCGTTACTGGTTGACTCCTAATCTATGTTGCTTTTCCAGTTTGAAATCCTCCAGTTGGAGAAACCAACCCCCTCCCCACCACCACAGCACCACCACTTCTTTTCATATTTTAATTTGAATATCTCTTCTTTTTCTAAACCACAGGCACTCCATTCTGAGCTCTGGATGGGATTAATATGCAGCCAGAAGAAAACACTCAAGGATGTGCTTGAAGCTTCCTTGAAAAAATGGAATCTCCCCATTGACTCCTAGAAATCTGTGTGCCATGAAAATTCAAGGTGGAGAAGGAACATTCGGGACTGATCACCTTAAGGCTACATCTGTGTGTGAGTGACCTCACAACTATCCCCCCACTTTGCCAGCCATTCCCCGTCCCATCTGGGGTTGCACAATTGGCCTCTTTAGCCATCTCAAAACCCACAAATCTAGAGTGGAGGCGAGTCACCCTGCATCCCAATAGACTTGATTAAGAAGTAGAAAGTGAAGAAGACAGACTAGTACTCATGACTTCTGATATTAGATCAGCAACATTAAACTCAGCTTTTAAAAAGGCATACAGGTACTCTGAACCTTTAGTAGTTCAAACAGTCAATCAAAGACTCCAGACTGTTAAGCAAGGAGGCTATACCTGTATATATTCCCTACGTACATTGTCAAAAAAGCCCTGTATAGCTGCAGCAAGACTTGCATTCTCCTTGCAGTGGAGACCAAATCCCAGTTACGTTCACCTTCTCTTCCCTGCCACCCTGCCATGAACTGATTTCTTTCTGTCTTTCTTCCTCAAACCTCATTGCCCTTGACACTTCCAAACCTTTTAGGCTCAATCTCCCTAACCTTTTTTACAGTAAGATTCAAGATCAGCTTTATTTCTCACATGTACAACAAAACTACAGTGAAATGTGATGTTTGCGTCAAATCAGATCATCAAGGATTAGACCATAAAACGATAAAATAAAAGAGCAGAATTAGGCCAATCGGTCCATTGATCCTGTTCCAGCATTCCATCATGATTGATTTATTATCTCTCTCAACCCCATTTTCCTGCCTTCTCCCCATAACTTCTGGCATCCTTTCTAATCAAGAACCTATCAACATCTGCTTTAAATATACCAAATGTCTTCCAGAGCCATCTGTGGCAATTACTTCCACAGATTCTCCATCCTCTGAGTAAAGAAATTCCTCTTCATCTCTGCTCTACAGTGTTGTGCTGCGGACGGCCTGCAGGTCTTGCATAGTATGCCCAAAACTTACTAACCCTAACATGTATGTCTTTTGAATGTGGGAGCAAACTGTAGAACCCCAAACAAAACCCACATTATCACTCTAGAACGTACACACAGTCGTGAGATTCGAACTCCGATTGGTAATCTCTGGTGCTGTAAAGCAATTGCGCGAAACACTATAGTACTATGCCAATCTTGCATTCTGATCCAGTTTTTGCTTGCTCCATACATCCAAGCTTGTTTAGGAGCCTCTGACATATGTAGAGGTCAGCTGGCAATGTATGAAGAAGAAACTCAAAGTATTAAAATATCCAGAGGGCATCCCTCCCAGATGGAATGACATCTTTTACAGTAGGAGTGATAACATTAGCAAAGAGTTGTTTAATATGTTTAAGGAGCTCTGTAATGAACTGAAGAATTGTTAGTTAAAGTAATTATAATCATCTGAAAGTACTCAGGAAATTAATCAGGAAACTTATTCAAGCACCTTCTTGGGTTCAGGAAATCCCAAAGCACTTTATGACTAATTAAGGAAATTTGAAATATTTTTCAGTTTAAGAAAAGTGATGGCTTATTAATGCACAGCAGGATCCCACAAGAAGCAATGGGATAATGCTTTAATAATCTGATTTCAGTGATGATTATTGGAAGATAAACATTGGTAGTATAGCACTAGAGGGGGGTATGGGATATCTATGGTGGGTTAGAAGCTCTGCTGAAGAGGCATATCA